>NC_134844.1:23394222-24594222 GCF_965363235.1 Mytilus galloprovincialis
GTCTGTATAACGATATGCCATTAAAATACATTGCCCGCAACGCAGCGCCTGCAGCGTGGACTAATTTTTCTCAAGCAAGGTTGGATCAGATGAATTAGATAGGCTTAAATAAGAACCTTCAACAGGTATTGTCAAAGCATTTTGGCAATGGTTAAACTGTCCGATGTCCTATAACATGTATAGGTGCCATTAAAAATTATACCATTTGTCAGAAGTGGGAATTCGAACCCACGCCTGGAGAACCAGACTGCGACCTGAACGGCAGCGCCTAGACCTCTCGGCCATCCTGACAAGACATCGTAAGTGTCACTAATTTGTCACTTGATATCTCAGCATCCCCAAAAATCTTTAAAGTCAAGCATAGGCAAGTGTTGGATCAGATGAAGCTTTTATAGATAGAATGTAGTAATGGCTTTGATAAAACACTTCTTGTTTGTCAATTAAGAGAAAATCCTCGTTCAACATGTTCAGAAACGAGTTTTGAGGAGCTTTGTATCCTAAAAACAGCTTTGGCACATTTACAAATTTGCTCTATGTTGTACAAGCTATTTTGCAATGGTTAAACTGTCCGATGTCTATACCATGTATAGGTGCCATTAAAAATATACCATTTGTCAGAAGTGGGATTCGAACCCAGCCTGGAGAACAGACTGCGACCTGAACGCAGCGCCTTAGACCACTCGGCCATCCTGACAAGACATCGTAAGTGTCACTAATTTGTCACTTTATATCTCAGCATCCCCCAAAAATCTTTAAAGTCAAGCATAGGCAAGTGGTTGGATCAGATGAAGCTTTTATAGATAGAATTGTAGTAATGGCTTTGAATAAAACACTTCTTGTTTGTCAATTAAGAGAATATCCTCGTTCAACTGTTCAGAAACGAGTTTTGAGGAGCTTTGTATCCTTAAAAACAGCTTTGGCACATTTACAAATTTGCGCTATTGTGTACAAGCTATTTTGCAATGGTTAAACTGTCCGATGTCTATAACATGTATAGGTGCCATTAAAAATATACCATTTGTCAGAAGTGGGATTCCGAACCCACGCCTGGAGAACCAGACTGCGACCTGAACGCAGCGCCTTAGACCACTCGGCCATCCCTGACAAGACATCGTAAGTGTCACTAATTTGTCACTTTATATCTCAGCATCCCCCAAAAATCTTAAAGTCAAGCCTAGGCAAGTGTTGGATCAGATGAAGCTTTTATAGATAGAATTGTAGTAATGGCTTTGATAAAAACACATCTTGTTTGTCAATTAAGAGAATATCCTCGTTCAACATGTTCAGAAACGAGTTTTGAGGAGCTTTGTATCCTTAAAAACAGCTTTGGCACATTTACAAATTTGCGCTATTGTGTACAAGCTATTTTGCAATGGTTAAACTGTCCGATGTCTATAACATGTATAGGTGCCATTAAAAATATACCATTTGTCAGAGAACCCACGCTGCCACTCGGCCATCCTGACAAGACATCGTAAGTGTCACTAATTTGTCACTTTATATCTCAGCATCCCCCAAAAAATCTTTAAAGTCAAGCATAGGCAAGTGTTGGATCAGATGAAGCTTTTATAGATAGAATTGTAGTAATGGCTTTGATAAAACACTTCTTGTTTGTCATTCAGAAACGAGTTTTGAGGAGCTTTGTATCCTTAAAAAAAGCTTTGGCACATTTACAAATTTGCGCTATTGTGTACAAGCTATTTTGCAATGGTTAAACTGTCCGATGTCTATAACATGTATAGGTGCCATTAAAAATATACCATTTGTCAGAAGTGGGATTCGAACCCACGCCTGGAGAACCAGACTGCGACCTGAACGCAGCGCCTTAGACCACTCGGCCATCCTGACAAGACATCGTAAGTGTCACTAATTTGTCACTTTATATCTCAGCATCCCCCAAAAAATCTTTAAAGTCAAGCATAGGCAAGTGTTGGATCAGATGAAGCTTTTATAGATAGAATTGTAGTAATGGCTTTGATAAAAACACTTCTTGTTTGTCAATTAAGAGAATATCCTCGTTCAACATGTTCAGAAACGAGTTTTGAGGAGCTTTGTATCCTTAAAAACAGCTTTGGCACATTTACAAATTTGCGCTATTGTGTACAAGCTATTTTGCAATGGTTAAACTGTCCGATGTCTATAACATGTATAGGTGCCATTAAAAATATACCATTTGTCAGAAGTGGGATTCGAACCCACGCCTGGAGAACCAGACTGCGACCTGAACGCAGCGCCTTAGACCACTCGGCCATCCTGACAAGACATCGTAAGTGTCACTAATTTGTCACTTTATATCTCAGCATCCCCCAAAAAATCTTTAAAGTCAAGCATAGGCAAGTGTTGGATCAGATGAAGCTTTTATAGATAGAATTGTAGTAATGGCTTTGATAAAAACACTTCTTGTTTGTCAATTAAGAGAATATCCTCGTTCAACATGTTCAGAAACGAGTTTTGAGGAGCTTTGTATCCTTAAAAACAGCTTTGGCACATTACAAATTTGCGCTATTGTGTACAAGCTATTTTGCAATGGTTAAACTGTCCGATGTCTATAACATGTATAGGTGCCATTAAAAATATACCATTTGTCAGAAGTGGGATTCGAACCCACGCCTGGAGAACCAGACTGCGACCTGAACGCAGCGCCTTAGACCACTCGGCCATCCTGACAAGACATCGTAAGTGTCACTAATTTGTCACTTTATATCTCAGCATCCCCCAAAAAATCTTTAAAGTCAAGCATAGGCAAGTGTTGGATCAGATGAAGCTTTTATAGATAGAATTGTAGTAATGGCTTTGATAAAAAACACTTCTTGTTTGTCAATTAAGAGAATATCCTCGTTCAACATGTTCAGAAACGAGTTTTTGAGGAGCTTTGTATCCTTAAAAACAGCTTTGGCACATTTACAAATTTGCGCTATTGTGTACAAGCTATTTTGCAATGGTTAAACTGTCCGATGTCTATAACATGTATAGGTGCCATTAAAAATATACCATTTGTCAGAAGTGGGATTCGAACCCACGCCTGGAGAACCAGACTGCGACCTGAACGCAGCGCCTTAGACCACTCGGCCATCCTGACAAGACATCGTAAGTGTCACTAATTTGTCACTTTATATCTCAGCATCCCCCAAAAAATCTTTAAAGTCAAGCATAGGCAAGTGTTGGATCAGATGAAGCTTTTATAGATAGAATTGTAGTAATGGCTTTGATAAAAACACTTCTTGTTTGTCAATTAAGAGAATATCCTCGTTCAACATGTTCAGAAACGAGTTTTGAGGAGCTTTGTATCCTTAAAAACAGCTTTGGCACATTTACAAATTTGCGCTATTGTGTACAAGCTATTTTGCAATGGTTAAACTGTCCGATGTCTATAACATGTATAGGTGCCATTAAAAATATACCATTTGTCAGAAGTGGGATTCGAACCCACGCCTGGAGAACCAGACTGCGACCTGAACGCAGCGCCTTAGACCACTCGGCCATCCTGACAAGACATCGTAAGTGTCACTAATTTGTCACTTTATATCTCAGCATCCCCCAAAAAATCTTTAAAGTCAAGCATAGGCAAGTGTTGGATCAGATGAAGCTTTTATAGATAGAATTGTAGTAATGGCTTTGATAAAAAAACACTTCTTGTTTGTCAATTAAGAGAATATCCTCGTTCAACATGTTCAGAAACGAGTTTTGAGGAGCTTTGTATCCTTAAAAACAGCTTTGGCACATTTACAAATTTGCGCTATTGTGTACAAGCTATTTTGCAATGGTTAAACTGTCCGATGTCTATAACATGTATAGGTGCCATTAAAAATATACCATTTGTCAGAAGTGGGATTCGAACCCACGCCTGGAGAACCAGACTGCGACCTGAACGCAGCGCCTTAGACCACTCGGCCATCCTGACAAGACATCGTAAGTGTCACTAATTTGTCACTTTATATCTCAGCATCCCCCAAAAAATCTTTAAAGTCAAGCATAGGCAAGTGTTGGATCAGATGAAGCTTTTATAGATAGAATTGTAGTAATGGCTTTGATAAAAAACACTTCTTGTTTGTCAATTAAGAGAATATCCTCGTTCAACATGTTCAGAAACGAGTTTTGAGGAGCTTTGTATCCTTAAAAACAGCTTTGGCACATTTACAAATTTGCGCTATTGTGTACAAGCTATTTTGCAATGGTTAAACTGTCCGATGTCTATAACATGTATAGGTGCCATTAAAAATATACCATTTGTCAGAAGTGGGATTCGAACCCACGCCTGGAGAACCAGACTGCGACCTGAACGCAGCGCCTTAGACCACTCGGCCATCCTGACAAGACATCGTAAGTGTCACTAATTTGTCACTTTATATCTCAGCATCCCCCAAAAAATCTTTAAAGTCAAGCATAGGCAAGTGTTGGATCAGATGAAGCTTTTATAGATAGAATTGTAGTAATGGCTTTGATAAAAAAACACTTCTTGTTTGTCAATTAAGAGAATATCCTCGTTCAACATGTTCAGAAACGAGTTTTGAGGAGCTTTGTATCCTTAAAAACAGCTTTGGCACATTTACAAATTTGCGCTATTGTGTACAAGCTATTTTGCAATGGTTAAACTGTCCGATGTCTATAACATGTATAGGTGCCATTAAAAATATACCATTTGTCAGAAGTGGGATTCGAACCCACGCCTGGAGAACCAGACTGCGACCTGAACGCAGCGCCTTAGACCACTCGGCCATCCTGACAAGACATCGTAAGTGTCACTAATTTGTCACTTTATATCTCAGCATCCCCCAAAAAATCTTTAAAGTCAAGCATAGGCAAGTGTTGGATCAGATGAAGCTTTTATAGATAGAATTGTAGTAATGGCTTTGATAAAAAAACACTTCTTGTTTGTCAATTAAGAGAATATCCTCGTTCAACATGTTCAGAAACGAGTTTTGAGGAGCTTTGTATCCTTAAAAACAGCTTTGGCACATTTACAAATTTGCGCTATTGTGTACAAGCTATTTTGCAATGGTTAAACTGTCCGATGTCTATAACATGTATAGGTGCCATTAAAAATATACCATTTGTCAGAAGTGGGATTCGAACCCACGCCTGGAGAACCAGACTGCGACCTGAACGCAGCGCCTTAGACCACTCGGCCATCCTGACAAGACATCGTAAGTGTCACTAATTTGTCACTTTATATCTCAGCATCCCCCAAAAAATCTTTAAAGTCAAGCATAGGCAAGTGTTGGATCAGATGAAGCTTTTATAGATAGAATTGTAGTAATGGCTTTGATAAAAAAACACTTCTTGTTTGTCAATTAAGAGAATATCCTCGTTCAACATGTTCAGAAACGAGTTTTGAGGAGCTTTGTATCCTTAAAAACAGCTTTGGCACATTTACAAATTTGCGCTATTGTGTACAAGCTATTTTGCAATGGTTAAACTGTCCGATGTCTATAACATGTATAGGTGCCATTAAAAATATACCATTTGTCAGAAGTGGGATTCGAACCCACGCCTGGAGAACCAGACTGCGACCTGAACGCAGCGCCTTAGACCACTCGGCCATCCTGACAAGACATCGTAAGTGTCACTAATTTGTCACTTTATATCTCAGCATCCCCCAAAAAATCTTTAAAGTCAAGCATAGGCAAGTGTTGGATCAGATGAAGCTTTTATAGATAGAATTGTAGTAATGGCTTTGATAAAAAACACTTCTTGTTTGTCAATTAAGAGAATATCCTCGTTCAACATGTTCAGAAACGAGTTTTGAGGAGCTTTGTATCCTTAAAAACAGCTTTGGCACATTTACAAATTTGCGCTATTGTGTACAAGCTATTTTGCAATGGTTAAACTGTCCGATGTCTATAACATGTATAGGTGCCATTAAAAATATACCATTTGTCAGAAGTGGGATTCGAACCCACGCCTGGAGAACCAGACTGCGACCTGAACGCAGCGCCTTAGACCACTCGGCCATCCTGACAAGACATCGTAAGTGTCACTAATTTGTCACTTTATATCTCAGCATCCCCCAAAAAATCTTTAAAGTCAAGCATAGGCAAGTGTTGGATCAGATGAAGCTTTTATAGATAGAATTGTAGTAATGGCTTTGATAAAAACACTTCTTGTTTGTCAATTAAGAGAATATCCTCGTTCAACATGTTCAGAAACGAGTTTTGAGGAGCTTTGTATCCTTAAAAACAGCTTTGGCACATTTACAAATTTGCGCTATTGTTACAAGCTATTTTGCAATGGTTAAACTGTCCGATGTCTATAACATGTATAGGTGCCATTAAAAATATACCATTTGTCAGAAGTGGGATTCGAACCCACGCCTGGAGAACCAGACTGCGACCTGAACGCAGCGCCTTAGACCACTCGGCCATCCTGACAAGACATCGTAAGTGTCACTAATTTGTCACTTTATATCTCAGCATCCCCCAAAAAATCTTTAAAGTCAAGCATAGGCAAGTGTTGGATCAGATGAAGCTTTTATAGATAGAATTGTAGTAATGGCTTTGATAAAAAACACTTCTTGTTTGTCAATTAAGAGAATATCCTCGTTCAACATGTTCAGAAACGAGTTTTGAGGAGCTTTGTATCCTTAAAAACAGCTTTGGCACATTTACAAATTTGCGCTATTGTGTACAAGCTATTTTGCAATGGTTAAACTGTCCGATGTCTATAACATGTATAGGTGCCATTAAAAATATACCATTTGTCAGAAGTGGGATTCGAACCCACGCCTGGAGAACCAGACTGCGACCTGAACGCAGCGCCTTAGACCACTCGGCCATCCTGACAAGACATCGTAAGTGTCACTAATTTGTCACTTTATATCTCAGCATCCCCCAAAAAATCTTTAAAGTCAAGCATAGGCAAGTGTTGGATCAGATGAAGCTTTTATAGATAGAATTGTAGTAATGGCTTTGATAAAAAAACACTTCTTGTTTGTCAATTAAGAGAATATCCTCGTTCAACATGTTCAGAAACGAGTTTTGAGGAGCTTTGTATCCTTAAAAACAGCTTTGGCACATTTACAAATTTGCGCTATTGTGTACAAGCTATTTTGCAATGGTTAAACTGTCCGATGTCTATAACATGTATAGGTGCCATTAAAAATATACCATTTGTCAGAAGTGGGATTCGAACCCACGCCTGGAGAACCAGACTGCGACCTGAACGCAGCGCCTTAGACCACTCGGCCATCCTGACAAGACATCGTACGTGTCACTAATTTGTCACTTTATATCTCAGCACCCCCCAAAAAATCTTTAAAGTCAAGCATAGGCAAGTGTTGGATCGGATGAAGCTTTTATAGATAGAATTGTAGTAATGGCTTTGATAAAAACACTTCTTGTTTGTCAATTAAGAGAATATCCTCGTTCAACATGTTCAGAAACGAGTTTTGAGGAGCTTTGTATCCTTAAAAACAGCTTTGGCACATTTACAAATTTGCGCTATTGTGTACAAGCTATTTTGCAATGGTTAAACTGTCCGATGTCTATAACATGTATAGGTGCCATTAAAAATATACCATTTGTCAGAAGTGGGATTCGAACCCACGCCTGGAGAACCAGACTGCGACCTGAACGCAGCGCCTTAGACCACTCGGCCATCCTGACAAGACATCGTAAGTGTCACTAATTTGTCACTTTATATCTCAGCATCCCCCAACAAATCTTTAAAGTCAAGCATAGGCAAGTGTTGGATCAGATGAAGCTTTTATAGATAGAATTGTAGTAATGGCTTTGATAAAAACACTTCTTGTTTGTCAATTAAGAGAATATCCTCGTTCAACATGTTCAGAAACGAGTTTTGAGGAGCTTTGTATCCTTAAAAACAGCTTTGGCACATTTACAAATTTGCGCTATTGTGTACAAGCTATTTTGCAATGGTTAAACTGTCCGATGTCTATAACATGTATAGGTGCCATTAAAAATATACCATTTGTCAGAAGTGGGATTCGAACCCACGCCTGGAGAACCAGACTGCGACCTGAACGCAGCGCCTTAGACCACTCGGCCATCCTGACAAGACATCGTAAGTGTCACTAATTTGTCACTTTATATCTCAGCATCCCCCAAAAAATCTTTAAAGTCAAGCATAGGCAAGTGTTGGATCAGATGAAGCTTTTATAGATAGAATTGTAGTAATGGCTTTGATAAAAAAACACTTCTTGTTTGTCAATTAAGAGAATATCCTCGTTCAACATGTTCAGAAACGAGTTTTGAGGAGCTTTGTATCCTTAAAAACAGCTTTGGCACATTTACAAATTTGCGCTATTGTGTACAAGCTATTTTGCAATGGTTAAACTGTCCGATGTCTATAACATGTATAGGTGCCATTAAAAATATACCATTTGTCAGAAGTGGGATTCGAACCCACGCCTGGAGAACCAGACTGCGACCTGAACGCAGCGCCTTAGACCACTCGGCCATCCTGACAAGACATCGTAAGTGTCACTAATTTGTCACTTTATATCTCAGCATCCCCCAAAAAATCTTTAAAGTCAAGCATAGGCAAGTGTTGGATCAGATGAAGCTTTTATAGATAGAATTGTAGTAATGGCTTTGATAAAAACACTTCTTGTTTGTCAATTAAGAGAATATCCTCGTTCAACATGTTCAGAAACGAGTTTTGAGGAGCTTTGTATCCTTAAAAACAGCTTTGGCACATTTACAAATTTGCGCTATTGTGTACAAGCTATTTTGCAATGGTTAAACTGTCCGATGTCTATAACATGTATAGGTGCCATTAAAAATATACCATTTGTCAGAAGTGGGATTCGAACCCACGCCTGGAGAACCAGACTGCGACCTGAACGCAGCGCCTTAGACCACTCGGCCATCCTGACAAGACATCGTAAGTGTCACTAATTTGTCACTTTATATCTCAGCATCCCCCAAAAAATCTTTAAAGTCAAGCATAGGCAAGTGTTGGATCAGATGAAGCTTTTATAGATAGAATTGTAGTAATGGCTTTGATAAAAACACTTCTTGTTTGTCAATTAAGAGAATATCCTCGTTCAACATGTTCAGAAACGAGTTTTGAGGAGCTTTGTATCCTTAAAAACAGCTTTGGCACATTTACAAATTTGCGCTATTGTGTACAAGCTATTTTGCAATGGTTAAACTGTCCGATGTCTATAACATGTATAGGTGCCATTAAAAATATACCATTTGTCAGAAGTGGGATTCGAACCCACGCCTGGAGAACCAGACTGCGACCTGAACGCAGCGCCTTAGACCACTCGGCCATCCTGACAAGACATCGTAAGTGTCACTAATTTGTCACTTTATATCTCAGCATCCCCCAAAAAATCTTTAAAGTCAAGCATAGGCAAGTGTTGGATCAGATGAAGCTTTTATAGATAGAATTGTAGTAATGGCTTTGATAAAAACACTTCTTGTTTGTCAATTAAGAGAATATCCTCGTTCAACATGTTCAGAAACGAGTTTTGAGGAGCTTTGTATCCTTAAAAACAGCTTTGGCACATTTACAAATTTGCGCTATTGTGTACAAGCTATTTTGCAATGGTTAAACTGTCCGATGTCTATAACATGTATAGGTGCCATTAAAAATATACCATTTGTCAGAAGTGGGATTCGAACCCACGCCTGGAGAACCAGACTGCGACCTGAACGCAGCGCCTTAGACCACTCGGCCATCCTGACAAGACATCGTAAGTGTCACTAATTTGTCACTTTATATCTCAGCATCCCCCAAAAAATCTTTAAAGTCAAGCATAGGCAAGTGTTGGATCAGATGAAGCTTTTATAGATAGAATTGTAGTAATGGCTTTGATAAAAAACACTTCTTGTTTGTCAATTAAGAGAATATCCTCGTTCAACATGTTCAGAAACGAGTTTTGAGGAGCTTTGTATCCTTAAAAACAGCTTTGGCACATTTACAAATTTGCGCTATTGTGTACAAGCTATTTTGCAATGGTTAAACTGTCCGATGTCTATAACATGTATAGGTGCCATTAAAAATATACCATTTGTCAGAAGTGGGATTCGAACCCACGCCTGGAGAACCAGACTGCGACCTGAACGCAGCGCCTTAGACCACTCGGCCATCCTGACAAGACATCGTAAGTGTCACTAATTTGTCACTTTATATCTCAGCATCCCCCAAAAAATCTTTAAAGTCAAGCATAGGCAAGTGTTGGATCAGATGAAGCTTTTATAGATAGAATTGTAGTAATGGCTTTGATAAAAACACTTCTTGTTTGTCAATTAAGAGAATATCCTCGTTCAACATGTTCAGAAACGAGTTTTGAGGAGCTTTGTATCCTTAAAAACAGCTTTGGCACATTTACAAATTTGCGCTATTGTGTACAAGCTATTTTGCAATGGTTAAACTGTCCGATGTCTATAACATGTATAGGTGCCATTAAAAATATACCATTTGTCAGAAGTGGGATTCGAACCCACGCCTGGAGAACCAGACTGCGACCTGAACGCAGCGCCTTAGACCACTCGGCCATCCTGACAAGACATCGTAAGTGTCACTAATTTGTCACTTTATATCTCAGCATCCCCCAAAAAATCTTTAAAGTCAAGCATAGGCAAGTGTTGGATCAGATGAAGCTTTTATAGATAGAATTGTAGTAATGGCTTTGATAAAAACACTTCTTGTTTGTCAATTAAGAGAATATCCTCGTTCAACATGTTCAGAAACGAGTTTTGAGGAGCTTTGTATCCTTAAAAACAGCTTTGGCACATTTACAAATTTGCGCTATTGTGTACAAGCTATTTTGCAATGGTTAAACTGTCCGATGTCTATAACATGTATAGGTGCCATTAAAAATATACCATTTGTCAGAAGTGGGATTCGAACCCACGCCTGGAGAACCAGACTGCGACCTGAACGCAGCGCCTTAGACCACTCGGCCATCCTGACAAGACATCGTAAGTGTCACTAATTTGTCACTTTATATCTCAGCATCCCCCAAAAAATCTTTAAAGTCAAGCATAGGCAAGTGTTGGATCAGATGAAGCTTTTATAGATAGAATTGTAGTAATGGCTTTGATAAAAAACACTTCTTGTTTGTCAATTAAGAGAATATCCTCGTTCAACATGTTCAGAAACGAGTTTTGAGGAGCTTTGTATCCTTAAAAACAGCTTTGGCACATTTACAAATTTGCGCTATTGTGTACAAGCTATTTTGCAATGGTTAAACTGTCCGATGTCTATAACATGTATAGGTGCCATTAAAAATATACCATTTGTCAGAAGTGGGATTCGAACCCACGCCTGGAGAACCAGACTGCGACCTGAACGCAGCGCCTTAGACCACTCGGCCATCCTGACAAGACATCGTAAGTGTCACTAATTTGTCACTTTATATCTCAGCATCCCCCAAAAAATCTTTAAAGTCAAGCATAGGCAAGTGTTGGATCAGATGAAGCTTTTATAGATAGAATTGTAGTAATGGCTTTGATAAAAACACTTCTTGTTTGTCAATTAAGAGAATATCCTCGTTCAACATGTTCAGAAACGAGTTTTGAGGAGCTTTGTATCCTTAAAAACAGCTTTGGCACATTTACAAATTTGCGCTATTGTGTACAAGCTATTTTGCAATGGTTAAACTGTCCGATGTCTATAACATGTATAGGTGCCATTAAAAATATACCATTTGTCAGAAGTGGGATTCGAACCCACGCCTGGAGAACCAGACTGCGACCTGAACGCAGCGCCTTAGACCACTCGGCCATCCTGACAAGACATCGTAAGTGTCACTAATTTGTCACTTTATATCTCAGCATCCCCCAAAAAATCTTTAAAGTCAAGCATAGGCAAGTGTTGGATCAGATGAAGCTTTTATAGATAGAATTGTAGTAATGGCTTTGATAAAAACACTTCTTGTTTGTCAATTAAGAGAATATCCTCGTTCAACATGTTCAGAAACGAGTTTTGAGGAGCTTTGTATCCTTAAAAACAGCTTTGGCACATTTACAAATTTGCGCTATTGTGTACAAGCTATTTTGCAATGGTTAAACTGTCCGATGTCTATAACATGTATAGGTGCCATTAAAAATATACCATTTGTCAGAAGTGGGATTCGAACCCACGCCTGGAGAACCAGACTGCGACCTGAACGCAGCGCCTTAGACCACTCGGCCATCCTGACAAGACATCGTAAGTGTCACTAATTTGTCACTTTATATCTCAGCATCCCCCAAAAAATCTTTAAAGTCAAGCATAGGCAAGTGTTGGATCAGATGAAGCTTTTATAGATAGAATTGTAGTAATGGCTTTGATAAAAACACTTCTTGTTTGTCAATTAAGAGAATATCCTCGTTCAACATGTTCAGAAACGAGTTTTGAGGAGCTTTGTATCCTTAAAAACAGCTTTGGCACATTTACAAATTTGCGCTATTGTGTACAAGCTATTTTGCAATGGTTAAACTGTCCGATGTCTATAACATGTATAGGTGCCATTAAAAATATACCATTTGTCAGAAGTGGGATTCGAACCCACGCCTGGAGAACCAGACTGCGACCTGAACGCAGCGCCTTAGACCACTCGGCCATCCTGACAAGACATCGTAAGTGTCACTAATTTGTCACTTTATATCTCAGCATCCCCCAAAAAATCTTTAAAGTCAAGCATAGGCAAGTGTTGGATCAGATGAAGCTTTTATAGATAGAATTGTAGTAATGGCTTTGATAAAAACACTTCTTGTTTGTCAATTAAGAGAATATCCTCGTTCAACATGTTCAGAAACGAGTTTTGAGGAGCTTTGTATCCTTAAAAACAGCTTTGGCACATTTACAAATTTGCGCTATTGTGTACAAGCTATTTTGCAATGGTTAAACTGTCCGATGTCTATAACATGTATAGGTGCCATTAAAAATATACCATTTGTCAGAAGTGGGATTCGAACCCACGCCTGGAGAACCAGACTGCGACCTGAACGCAGCGCCTTAGACCACTCGGCCATCCTGACAAGACATCGTAAGTGTCACTAATTTGTCACTTTATATCTCAGCATCCCCCAAAAAATCTTTAAAGTCAAGCATAGGCAAGTGTTGGATCAGATGAAGCTTTTATAGATAGAATTGTAGTAATGGCTTTGATAAAAAAACACTTCTTGTTTGTCAATTAAGAGAATATCCTCGTTCAACATGTTCAGAAACGAGTTTTGAGGAGCTTTGTATCCTTAAAAACAGCTTTGGCACATTTACAAATTTGCGCTATTGTGTACAAGCTATTTTGCAATGGTTAAACTGTCCGATGTCTATAACATGTATAGGTGCCATTAAAAATATACCATTTGTCAGAAGTGGGATTCGAACCCACGCCTGGAGAACCAGACTGCGACCTGAACGCAGCGCCTTAGACCACTCGGCCATCCTGACAAGACATCGTAAGTGTCACTAATTTGTCACTTTATATCTCAGCATCCCCCAAAAAATCTTTAAAGTCAAGCATAGGCAAGTGTTGGATCAGATGAAGCTTTTATAGATAGAATTGTAGTAATGGCTTTGATAAAAAAACACTTCTTGTTTGTCAATTAAGAGAATATCCTCGTTCAACATGTTCAGAAACGAGTTTTGAGGAGCTTTGTATCCTTAAAAACAGCTTTGGCACATTTACAAATTTGCGCTATTGTGTACAAGCTATTTTGCAATGGTTAAACTGTCCGATGTCTATAACATGTATAGGTGCCATTAAAAATATACCATTTGTCAGAAGTGGGATTCGAACCCACGCCTGGAGAACCAGACTGCGACCTGAACGCAGCGCCTTAGACCACTCGGCCATCCTGACAAGACATCGTAAGTGTCACTAATTTGTCACTTTATATCTCAGCATCCCCCAAAAAATCTTTAAAGTCAAGCATAGGCAAGTGTTGGATCAGATGAAGCTTTTATAGATAGAATTGTAGTAATGGCTTTGATAAAAAAACACTTCTTGTTTGTCAATTAAGAGAATATCCTCGTTCAACATGTTCAGAAACGAGTTTTGAGGAGCTTTGTATCCTTAAAAACAGCTTTGGCACATTTACAAATTTGCGCTATTGTGTACAAGCTATTTTGCAATGGTTAAACTGTCCGATGTCTATAACATGTATAGGTGCCATTAAAAATATACCATTTGTCAGAAGTGGGATTCGAACCCACGCCTGGAGAACCAGACTGCGACCTGAACGCAGCGCCTTAGACCACTCGGCCATCCTGACAAGACATCGTAAGTGTCACTAATTTGTCACTTTATATCTCAGCATCCCCCAAAAAATCTTTAAAGTCAAGCATAGGCAAGTGTTGGATCAGATGAAGCTTTTATAGATAGAATTGTAGTAATGGCTTTGATAAAAAAACACTTCTTGTTTGTCAATTAAGAGAATATCCTCGTTCAACATGTTCAGAAACGAGTTTTGAGGAGCTTTGTATCCTTAAAAACAGCTTTGGCACATTTACAAATTTGCGCTATTGTGTACAAGCTATTTTGCAATGGTTAAACTGTCCGATGTCTATAACATGTATAGGTGCCATTAAAAATATACCATTTGTCAGAAGTGGGATTCGAACCCACGCCTGGAGAACCAGACTGCGACCTGAACGCAGCGCCTTAGACCACTCGGCCATCCTGACAAGACATCGTAAGTGTCACTAATTTGTCACTTTATATCTCAGCATCCCCCAAAAAATCTTTAAAGTCAAGCATAGGCAAGTGTTGGATCAGATGAAGCTTTTATAGATAGAATTGTAGTAATGGCTTTGATAAAAAAACACTTCTTGTTTGTCAATTAAGAGAATATCCTCGTTCAACATGTTCAGAAACGAGTTTTGAGGAGCTTTGTATCCTTAAAAACAGCTTTGGCACATTTACAAATTTGCGCTATTGTGTACAAGCTATTTTGCAATGGTTAAACTGTCCGATGTCTATAACATGTATAGGTGCCATTAAAAATATACCATTTGTCAGAAGTGGGATTCGAACCCACGCCTGGAGAACCAGACTGCGACCTGAACGCAGCGCCTTAGACCACTCGGCCATCCTGACAAGACATCGTAAGTGTCACTAATTTGTCACTTTATATCTCAGCATCCCCCAAAAAATCTTTAAAGTCAAGCATAGGCAAGTGTTGGATCAGATGAAGCTTTTATAGATAGAATTGTAGTAATGGCTTTGATAAAAAAACACTTCTTGTTTGTCAATTAAGAGAATATCCTCGTTCAACATGTTCAGAAACGAGTTTTGAGGAGCTTTGTATCCTTAAAAACAGCTTTGGCACATTTACAAATTTGCGCTATTGTGTACAAGCTATTTTGCAATGGTTAAACTGTCCGATGTCTATAACATGTATAGGTGCCATTAAAAATATACCATTTGTCAGAAGTGGGATTCGAACCCACGCCTGGAGAACCAGACTGCGACCTGAACGCAGCGCCTTAGACCACTCGGCCATCCTGACAAGACATCGTAAGTGTCACTAATTTGTCACTTTATATCTCAGCATCCCCCAAAAAATCTTTAAAGTCAAGCATAGGCAAGTGTTGGATCAGATGAAGCTTTTATAGATAGAATTGTAGTAATGGCTTTGATAAAAAAACACTTCTTGTTTGTCAATTAAGAGAATATCCTCGTTCAACATGTTCAGAAACGAGTTTTGAGGAGCTTTGTATCCTTAAAAACAGCTTTGGCACATTTACAAATTTGCGCTATTGTGTACAAGCTATTTTGCAATGGTTAAACTGTCCGATGTCTATAACATGTATAGGTGCCATTAAAAATATACCATTTGTCAGAAGTGGGATTCGAACCCACGCCTGGAGAACCAGACTGCGACCTGAACGCAGCGCCTTAGACCACTCGGCCATCCTGACAAGACATCGTAAGTGTCACTAATTTGTCACTTTATATCTCAGCATCCCCCAAAAAATCTTTAAAGTCAAGCATAGGCAAGTGTTGGATCAGATGAAGCTTTTATAGATAGAATTGTAGTAATGGCTTTGATAAAAAAACACTTCTTGTTTGTCAATTAAGAGAATATCCTCGTTCAACATGTTCAGAAACGAGTTTTGAGGAGCTTTGTATCCTTAAAAACAGCTTTGGCACATTTACAAATTTGCGCTATTGTGTACAAGCTATTTTGCAATGGTTAAACTGTCCGATGTCTATAACATGTATAGGTGCCATTAAAAATATACCATTTGTCAGAAGTGGGATTCGAACCCACGCCTGGAGAACCAGACTGCGACCTGAACGCAGCGCCTTAGACCACTCGGCCATCCTGACAAGACATCGTAAGTGTCACTAATTTGTCACTTTATATCTCAGC
This sequence comes from Mytilus galloprovincialis, assembly GCF_965363235.1. Taxonomy (NCBI): domain Eukaryota; kingdom Metazoa; phylum Mollusca; class Bivalvia; order Mytilida; family Mytilidae; genus Mytilus; species Mytilus galloprovincialis. The sequence goes on from NC_134844.1 coordinate 23,410,497, forward strand.
ATCCCCCAAAAAATCTTTAAAGTCAAGCATAGGCAAGTGTTGGATCAGATGAAGCTTTTATAGATAGAATTGTAGTAATGGCTTTGATAAAAAAACACTTCTTGTTTGTCAATTAAGAGAATATCCTCGTTCAACATGTTCAGAAACGAGTTTTGAGGAGCTTTGTATCCTTAAAAACAGCTTTGGCACATTTACAAATTTGCGCTATTGTGTACAAGCTATTTTGCAATGGTTAAACTGTCCGATGTCTATAACATGTATAGGTGCCATTAAAAATATACCATTTGTCAGAAGTGGGATTCGAACCCACGCCTGGAGAACCAGACTGCGACCTGAACGCAGCGCCTTAGACCACTCGGCCATCCTGACAAGACATCGTAAGTGTCACTAATTTGTCACTTTATATCTCAGCATCCCCCAAAAAATCTTTAAAGTCAAGCATAGGCAAGTGTTGGATCAGATGAAGCTTTTATAGATAGAATTGTAGTAATGGCTTTGATAAAAAAACACTTCTTGTTTGTCAATTAAGAGAATATCCTCGTTCAACATGTTCAGAAACGAGTTTTGAGGAGCTTTGTATCCTTAAAAACAGCTTTGGCACATTTACAAATTTGCGCTATTGTGTACAAGCTATTTTGCAATGGTTAAACTGTCCGATGTCTATAACATGTATAGGTGCCATTAAAAATATACCATTTGTCAGAAGTGGGATTCGAACCCACGCCTGGAGAACCAGACTGCGACCTGAACGCAGCGCCTTAGACCACTCGGCCATCCTGACAAGACATCGTAAGTGTCACTAATTTGTCACTTTATATCTCAGCATCCCCCAAAAAATCTTTAAAGTCAAGCATAGGCAAGTGTTGGATCAGATGAAGCTTTTATAGATAGAATTGTAGTAATGGCTTTGATAAAAAAACACTTCTTGTTTGTCAATTAAGAGAATATCCTCGTTCAACATGTTCAGAAACGAGTTTTGAGGAGCTTTGTATCCTTAAAAACAGCTTTGGCACATTTACAAATTTGCGCTATTGTGTACAAGCTATTTTGCAATGGTTAAACTGTCCGATGTCTATAACATGTATAGGTGCCATTAAAAATATACCATTTGTCAGAAGTGGGATTCGAACCCACGCCTGGAGAACCAGACTGCGACCTGAACGCAGCGCCTTAGACCACTCGGCCATCCTGACAAGACATCGTAAGTGTCACTAATTTGTCACTTTATATCTCAGCATCCCCCAAAAAATCTTTAAAGTCAAGCATAGGCAAGTGTTGGATCAGATGAAGCTTTTATAGATAGAATTGTAGTAATGGCTTTGATAAAAAAACACTTCTTGTTTGTCAATTAAGAGAATATCCTCGTTCAACATGTTCAGAAACGAGTTTTGAGGAGCTTTGTATCCTTAAAAACAGCTTTGGCACATTTACAAATTTGCGCTATTGTGTACAAGCTATTTTGCAATGGTTAAACTGTCCGATGTCTATAACATGTATAGGTGCCATTAAAAATATACCATTTGTCAGAAGTGGGATTCGAACCCACGCCTGGAGAACCAGACTGCGACCTGAACGCAGCGCCTTAGACCACTCGGCCATCCTGACAAGACATCGTAAGTGTCACTAATTTGTCACTTTATATCTCAGCATCCCCCAAAAAATCTTTAAAGTCAAGCATAGGCAAGTGTTGGATCAGATGAAGCTTTTATAGATAGAATTGTAGTAATGGCTTTGATAAAAAAACACTTCTTGTTTGTCAATTAAGAGAATATCCTCGTTCAACATGTTCAGAAACGAGTTTTGAGGAGCTTTGTATCCTTAAAAACAGCTTTGGCACATTTACAAATTTGCGCTATTGTGTACAAGCTATTTTGCAATGGTTAAACTGTCCGATGTCTATAACATGTATAGGTGCCATTAAAAATATACCATTTGTCAGAAGTGGGATTCGAACCCACGCCTGGAGAACCAGACTGCGACCTGAACGCAGCGCCTTAGACCACTCGGCCATCCTGACAAGACATCGTAAGTGTCACTAATTTGTCACTTTATATCTCAGCATCCCCCAAAAAATCTTTAAAGTCAAGCATAGGCAAGTGTTGGATCAGATGAAGCTTTTATAGATAGAATTGTAGTAATGGCTTTGATAAAAAAACACTTCTTGTTTGTCAATTAAGAGAATATCCTCGTTCAACATGTTCAGAAACGAGTTTTGAGGAGCTTTGTATCCTTAAAAACAGCTTTGGCACATTTACAAATTTGCGCTATTGTGTACAAGCTATTTTGCAATGGTTAAACTGTCCGATGTCTATAACATGTATAGGTGCCATTAAAAATATACCATTTGTCAGAAGTGGGATTCGAACCCACGCCTGGAGAACCAGACTGCGACCTGAACGCAGCGCCTTAGACCACTCGGCCATCCTGACAAGACATCGTAAGTGTCACTAATTTGTCACTTTATATCTCAGCATCCCCCAAAAAATCTTTAAAGTCAAGCATAGGCAAGTGTTGGATCAGATGAAGCTTTTATAGATAGAATTGTAGTAATGGCTTTGATAAAAAAACACTTCTTGTTTGTCAATTAAGAGAATATCCTCGTTCAACATGTTCAGAAACGAGTTTTGAGGAGCTTTGTATCCTTAAAAACAGCTTTGGCACATTTACAAATTTGCGCTATTGTGTACAAGCTATTTTGCAATGGTTAAACTGTCCGATGTCTATAACATGTATAGGTGCCATTAAAAATATACCATTTGTCAGAAGTGGGATTCGAACCCACGCCTGGAGAACCAGACTGCGACCTGAACGCAGCGCCTTAGACCACTCGGCCATCCTGACAAGACATCGTAAGTGTCACTAATTTGTCACTTTATATCTCAGCATCCCCCAAAAAATCTTTAAAGTCAAGCATAGGCAAGTGTTGGATCAGATGAAGCTTTTATAGATAGAATTGTAGTAATGGCTTTGATAAAAAAACACTTCTTGTTTGTCAATTAAGAGAATATCCTCGTTCAACATGTTCAGAAACGAGTTTTGAGGAGCTTTGTATCCTTAAAAACAGCTTTGGCACATTTACAAATTTGCGCTATTGTGTACAAGCTATTTTGCAATGGTTAAACTGTCCGATGTCTATAACATGTATAGGTGCCATTAAAAATATACCATTTGTCAGAAGTGGGATTCGAACCCACGCCTGGAGAACCAGACTGCGACCTGAACGCAGCGCCTTAGACCACTCGGCCATCCTGACAAGACATCGTAAGTGTCACTAATTTGTCACTTTATATCTCAGCATCCCCCAAAAAATCTTTAAAGTCAAGCATAGGCAAGTGTTGGATCAGATGAAGCTTTTATAGATAGAATTGTAGTAATGGCTTTGATAAAAAAACACTTCTTGTTTGTCAATTAAGAGAATATCCTCGTTCAACATGTTCAGAAACGAGTTTTGAGGAGCTTTGTATCCTTAAAAACAGCTTTGGCACATTTACAAATTTGCGCTATTGTGTACAAGCTATTTTGCAATGGTTAAACTGTCCGATGTCTATAACATGTATAGGTGCCATTAAAAATATACCATTTGTCAGAAGTGGGATTCGAACCCACGCCTGGAGAACCAGACTGCGACCTGAACGCAGCGCCTTAGACCACTCGGCCATCCTGACAAGACATCGTAAGTGTCACTAATTTGTCACTTTATATCTCAGCATCCCCCAAAAAATCTTTAAAGTCAAGCATAGGCAAGTGTTGGATCAGATGAAGCTTTTATAGATAGAATTGTAGTAATGGCTTTGATAAAAAAACACTTCTTGTTTGTCAATTAAGAGAATATCCTCGTTCAACATGTTCAGAAACGAGTTTTGAGGAGCTTTGTATCCTTAAAAACAGCTTTGGCACATTTACAAATTTGCGCTATTGTGTACAAGCTATTTTGCAATGGTTAAACTGTCCGATGTCTATAACATGTATAGGTGCCATTAAAAATATACCATTTGTCAGAAGTGGGATTCGAACCCACGCCTGGAGAACCAGACTGCGACCTGAACGCAGCGCCTTAGACCACTCGGCCATCCTGACAAGACATCGTAAGTGTCACTAATTTGTCACTTTATATCTCAGCATCCCCCAAAAAATCTTTAAAGTCAAGCATAGGCAAGTGTTGGATCAGATGAAGCTTTTATAGATAGAATTGTAGTAATGGCTTTGATAAAAAAACACTTCTTGTTTGTCAATTAAGAGAATATCCTCGTTCAACATGTTCAGAAACGAGTTTTGAGGAGCTTTGTATCCTTAAAAACAGCTTTGGCACATTTACAAATTTGCGCTATTGTGTACAAGCTATTTTGCAATGGTTAAACTGTCCGATGTCTATAACATGTATAGGTGCCATTAAAAATATACCATTTGTCAGAAGTGGGATTCGAACCCACGCCTGGAGAACCAGACTGCGACCTGAACGCAGCGCCTTAGACCACTCGGCCATCCTGACAAGACATCGTAAGTGTCACTAATTTGTCACTTTATATCTCAGCATCCCCCAAAAAATCTTTAAAGTCAAGCATAGGCAAGTGTTGGATCAGATGAAGCTTTTATAGATAGAATTGTAGTAATGGCTTTGATAAAAAAACACTTCTTGTTTGTCAATTAAGAGAATATCCTCGTTCAACATGTTCAGAAACGAGTTTTGAGGAGCTTTGTATCCTTAAAAACAGCTTTGGCACATTTACAAATTTGCGCTATTGTGTACAAGCTATTTTGCAATGGTTAAACTGTCCGATGTCTATAACATGTATAGGTGCCATTAAAAATATACCATTTGTCAGAAGTGGGATTCGAACCCACGCCTGGAGAACCAGACTGCGACCTGAACGCAGCGCCTTAGACCACTCGGCCATCCTGACAAGACATCGTAAGTGTCACTAATTTGTCACTTTATATCTCAGCATCCCCCAAAAAATCTTTAAAGTCAAGCATAGGCAAGTGTTGGATCAGATGAAGCTTTTATAGATAGAATTGTAGTAATGGCTTTGATAAAAAAACACTTCTTGTTTGTCAATTAAGAGAATATCCTCGTTCAACATGTTCAGAAACGAGTTTTGAGGAGCTTTGTATCCTTAAAAACAGCTTTGGCACATTTACAAATTTGCGCTATTGTGTACAAGCTATTTTGCAATGGTTAAACTGTCCGATGTCTATAACATGTATAGGTGCCATTAAAAATATACCATTTGTCAGAAGTGGGATTCGAACCCACGCCTGGAGAACCAGACTGCGACCTGAACGCAGCGCCTTAGACCACTCGGCCATCCTGACAAGACATCGTAAGTGTCACTAATTTGTCACTTTATATCTCAGCATCCCCCAAAAAATCTTTAAAGTCAAGCATAGGCAAGTGTTGGATCAGATGAAGCTTTTATAGATAGAATTGTAGTAATGGCTTTGATAAAAAAACACTTCTTGTTTGTCAATTAAGAGAATATCCTCGTTCAACATGTTCAGAAACGAGTTTTGAGGAGCTTTGTATCCTTAAAAACAGCTTTGGCACATTTACAAATTTGCGCTATTGTGTACAAGCTATTTTGCAATGGTTAAACTGTCCGATGTCTATAACATGTATAGGTGCCATTAAAAATATACCATTTGTCAGAAGTGGGATTCGAACCCACGCCTGGAGAACCAGACTGCGACCTGAACGCAGCGCCTTAGACCACTCGGCCATCCTGACAAGACATCGTAAGTGTCACTAATTTGTCACTTTATATCTCAGCATCCCCCAAAAAATCTTTAAAGTCAAGCATAGGCAAGTGTTGGATCAGATGAAGCTTTTATAGATAGAATTGTAGTAATGGCTTTGATAAAAAAACACTTCTTGTTTGTCAATTAAGAGAATATCCTCGTTCAACATGTTCAGAAACGAGTTTTGAGGAGCTTTGTATCCTTAAAAACAGCTTTGGCACATTTACAAATTTGCGCTATTGTGTACAAGCTATTTTGCAATGGTTAAACTGTCCGATGTCTATAACATGTATAGGTGCCATTAAAAATATACCATTTGTCAGAAGTGGGATTCGAACCCACGCCTGGAGAACCAGACTGCGACCTGAACGCAGCGCCTTAGACCACTCGGCCATCCTGACAAGACATCGTAAGTGTCACTAATTTGTCACTTTATATCTCAGCATCCCCCAAAAAATCTTTAAAGTCAAGCATAGGCAAGTGTTGGATCAGATGAAGCTTTTATAGATAGAATTGTAGTAAAATATACCATTTGTAAAAAGAGAGAATAAGTTTTAATTGATTAATGAAATCAGTGCCTAATTCTGAGTCCAAGAATGAACTATATTCGAGAACAACGATTTTTTGGCGGATGTATACATCATGTATATACAACGATTGTTTTTTCGGCGGATATATCTCTGAAGCAAAAGTCGATCCGTTAGAGATTTTTTCCTCAGGAAAATATTTCAGTGTGATAATAATGATCACTGTTAACATTAGAATACAACCGCGACATTTCGGGGATCAGTGATTGTCTGAATTAAAAAACCTCGCTACTCTTTATTTTTAGCATTGATTTTGTGTATTCGTATCCCTGTTGTTCAGTGCTGTCATTTGTTGGCGTGGTTGATGAATGTTTCCCGTTAGTTTTCCTATTAGAATTGTTTCTCACTAGTCATTTTGGGGCCCTTTTTAGCTTGCTGTGCAATGTGAACCAAGACTCCATGTTGGGGGCCGTACTTTGACCATGTTGACCTAGTATTTATAATTTTTAACTTTTTAACTTTTTGGTGTTGATATTTATTATGTTTATATTGGAAGAAAAACGTCCTTAATGTCGTTATAACTTTTGTCCGATCCTTTTTGCTACTTTTGCAAATAAAATATGTTTGGTGGTAACTATTTTATACTTGAGCATGTTGAGTGTAGTACTGGTACAATCTACATACAGGCATACCTAATTCGTGTTTGCGCATCCCATACACATGTATAAATATCAAATCGTATAAAGAGGCCCTTATGCCATACTACAAAAATAAAAAACGTCTCAAGTAAATAAATATTCTACTGATCTCTATTCCCATACGATGATCACATGAGTGTACATTTATAAATATAAAATTATATAAAGTGGAATTCATGCCGTACTACAAATTTTGAAAAAATCTCAACTAAAAAAAAAATTCTACTGAAGTCTATGCCAATACGATGATTAAAACTGCAAAAGTCTACTAATAAACAGAAAGAATTCTGTTATACGAGTGGTATTTAAGCTATTAAATCGAAGATTTAAGATAGCGGCCAACTTTGCCAACTTTGTCTAACAAACATCTAGAAAATATTCAACTTTGACAGGATATTTTTCTTATAAGTAAAAACTCGACTTAACCATTCTCATGATTGGGAAAGGGCAGTCTATCAAAACAAATTTTGAAAAATTAAAATTAAAAGAAGCAAAATTGTTGCATGCATGTACTTGTACATTTCTCGTCTATCATATATTTAAAAAGTAAAATTACAAAAAAAAACGGAAAGTCCCTAATCAAATGACAAAATCAATAGCTCAAAGAAAGACATCAAACGAATGGATAACAACTGTCATATTCCTGACCTGGTACAGGCATTTCTTATGGTTTGTACTTTTAATACAAATATTTTTTTCTCTTAAAGGATTAATTTAGTATTTTCGATCAAATACTTAAATTGTAATGATCTTAATTTTGAATTTTAGCCATTGACATACTTTTTTTGTAAAGTGACCGTTAAGATATTATAATTCCATTCTCGTGACTGAAGTATACTTAAAGTTATTGTCATCCACTTCAAAAATTACAGTTTGTTCAGAAGGTAATAACTTAATTAAAAATAAATACTTTGAACTTAACCAACAATTAATTTTAAAGTTTTTGAACCTGTCCTGATAAAATATTTGTGTTATTGACTAAGTATTTATTTATTGTCGGTCAATACCGTAACGTGGTTAAGTGTACTGCTTGAGAATTTGTAAATATATATTTAGTAATTATGTTGACTTTTTAATACATACCTATGACCTACATCCAAGATCGTTTAAATAGTTATATTTTTTTTAAATAAAAAGACATCTCTAAACTTCGAATACAAAACAACGTCTTCTATTAAAACAGGCAAATATATTTTTTTCTTTCTTTTATTATTAGATCAATTAACATAGACTTAATTTCTTCAAGGTTTGCAGGAAAAGGTATGAAATGCAATCCATAAGAGAGCTTACAGATTTTTCTTGGAGTGGGTAAATATACTACAAATGCTGCAGTTGCAGGGGATATGGGGTGGATACCTATCTTTCAAAAACAAGGGCAATGCTTAATACGACTATGGTGCCGTTTGAAAAATATAAGTTCTGATCGTTTAAACAGAAAAAACATAAGTGTATAAAAAATTGGAATTTTTATGTAAGGAAAAAATTTTCTGAGTATAATGCAGAACATTTGAGTATCATTACAGAATATGTTGATAGTACTTCAGTTGTCAATACTGTTACGTCTAAAATGTTTAGTAAATATGTCGAACAGTGGCAAGGCAATTTACAGTCAGAGAAAGCTCTATCTGGTAAAGGTGGTAAAACTTCGTACATATAATCTATTTAAGAACAGTTTTGAAACGGAAACTTATTGTAAAATTCCAATATCATTTTCGCAAAGTAGTTTTTTTTTGTCAAATTTCGATGTGGTGTAGTACCACTAAGAATAGAAACGGGGAGATTTGAAAAATTAATTTTAAAAGATCGAGTCTGTGATAATTGTATATTTATTTTAGAAGATGAAGCCCATGTTATTTTATCGTGTCCTTTATATGACCATTTTAGAGAAAAAAAATATTTGATGAAGCAACACATTTTAATAGTGATTTTATGTCTTTGGATGATAGATAATAATATGAGCCTGTAATCTTATTTTAAATAGACGTAGAAATGTTTTATACTGTAAATAATGTTCTTGTCAATATGTTTTATAATAGATGAATTCTTTATATAATTTTTAATGTTTATAGTCTCTTGTAATTCTGAACAGAATGGCTCTTTTTTTGTATCTATATATTTTTACATTTAATATAATGTTGTATTATATATTATTGAGAGATTAGACTTAAATAACATATTGAATTGAATTGAATTGAAAAATACATAAATTCTATATTTACTACTAGAGAAATCCCATTTTCATTTACAAAATTGCAGCAAGTACTTTTGCCTTTTCTGAAAAACTAAATTTTTATCCTAGATTAAGCCTGAAACAACGATGACATCGCAGCTAAGATGACATCGCAGCTAAATTATACAAACTCCTAATATACATGTATATATAGCGTTTCTTATTAATTACAGCACACCTCTTCATGACATGCGCAAACAATCTGTTACACAGTAGTGTAGTTGTGTAACTTTAGATAGATAGATCTTTATTCTCATTAACTAAATAACATAGAGATGAAAATATATACAATACAACATATTTTGCATAATGTACTTAGTTGTTAGTTGTCTAATTACAGTCAAATCTGCTAACAGCTTATTTTTGGTTTTTTTCAATGAAGAAGACTGACAAGTAATGGAAGGTCTTGAATTGAATAATAAAAATCATGAAATCTTAGAAATAAACAATTATTTTCGGAAGTTCTTAATTCACAAATGAGCAACAGAGATGAAACTATAAAATGCAATCAAGATGGGTCCCTATAACGACTTCAACGGTCCCGTTCACTATAAAAGTAAAATCCTGGGGCCGTGTCAACGAAGATGTCCTAGGACTAAGACATGTCTTAGGATGGTCTCAGGACACGTCTTAGTCCTAAGTCGGGTCAACGAAAGACTCCTAAAATAAGATATGTTCTAAATTTGGTCCTAAAGTTAGGATATACAATTAGGTGTCTTAGGATAGTCCTAAAGGTTACATTGTCCTAAAACGTAATAAAAACAACAAATATGACATGAACTCAATACTAAAAATACTAATACCATTTAATTTAGATAAAACTAATAAAAAAAAATAATTGTTTAATGTTTGTCAAAGAATTAATTGTATATTAAATTATTTCGTGCTGTCTTTTTTAAGCCTAAACAATACTATTATCATAAGCAACATATTTTGAATAATTCAAATATGGGAAAAAGTTTACCTCTTTTTTTTTTACCTAATCCTGATTCGATACAAGTAATACATGTAATGAAATCGATTGGACCTAAGGACAAAACTAGTTTATGTACTAAAATTGCAGCACGAATATCACAAAGTTTTTGTGACCATCTACGTTTGTTTTTGTATTAAATTCATGTATATCTTTTATCATATTTAAAAACGTATTTATTAGTATTCCGTAAAAACTTTAACTTTTATTTTGCGTTAATTGTTTTCTATTTAAGAGTCATCCTCCCTCTATTTACATATAGGTTCTAAAATACAATTCAATCTATGTCATACAAATCTTTACATCCATTTCTAAATAAATAAATGTGTTAGGATGGTCCCTTCAATTTGGTCATGCGTTTTTTTTAGGATTCAAGTACTTATAAACATTTCCGAATCATAGTTCTTGTTAGATGAGGGTACATGTATCTATAGAAAAGCGCTTCGAACGCACCTATGCATAAAGTAAATTGTATGTATGCGAAAATTTAAGAATTTATTCATAAAATAGATGTTACATCTAACCTTCGTGTGAAGACTTTAGTTCTGCCGAACTTAGAACAGGACGCGTGAGCAACCCGACCTACGTTTTTTCCGAAATAAATTTTACATTGAAAATAGATCGTAAGTGCATGTGGACTAAGTAAGTGTGTATGACTTTGTGTTCATGACTGACTTACGATCGATAACAGTCATAAGATTTGTTTTTGTGAAACGAAGGACAAGTTGGTAACAAATACTAAACAATTGCAAATAAATATATACAATTACAATATAATGGCAGAAAAATAAAGCAGATCTATTTTGATATATATGTAAAATCTTTTGTAATTTAGATTTTATCTTCGTAATGACATAATTAAACAACATTTACAATGTTGTTATTTTTATCTACTGAAAGATAAGTTTTAAATGCTTGTCAAAAGTAAGACTTGGAGTGTTTTCTTTTCTTTTCTTTTTCAATGATTTTTTTTGAAAGGTCTTTGTTATATGATTCTTATATATAAAAAGACTTCAAATAAAAAAATGTTTTTACAATTGTATTAATTAATTTGACATATTTATATTTTTCTTGATTTAATCCTTAATTTTTAATTCTTGCCTCTTCTGTTCTTAAAATGATTATAGTTTAAGCTTTGTGTTATTACTTTAACTCTGAAATCACAAGAACTATTGTTTTGAACTGTAAATCGGAATTTAAAAAACAACAATCTCCACAACTCATGACCAAGTTATTATTTTTTTTTATTTGTTTCGAAACGTCCTTCCCTTATTTCACGAAACCAGCGAGTTAAAAATCCGGCTCCGTATGCCAGTCTTGTACAAAGCATAGTTCATATTCTATTAAAATCAGGTGTCGACCTTAATACGCATTACATTTGCCGCTTGACACCAACTTTCCGTCCATCATTTAATTGTCCCTCCCTCCCTCCCTTCCTCCATTCATCTATCTTTATTCTTATTTCACGATAGTCTTTAATTATGCGAAAACAATTAAAAAGCATTTACTATAAGAACACACATTTTGTTTGTGCGACCCCATAACAAGAAATTATCACACTTACGGAAACAGTGGTTATAATATAATTTGAAAACAGGTAAACTACTATACATGTATGTATAACAATCCCGTAGAAGAAAGAAATATTGACACTAAAACGCTCTTTATGTTTAAAAAATGTTGTATACTTTTTTTCATTATGGAAAAATCAAATAATAAAATTTCGTGTATCCAGATATAGAGAATTTTTTTTAATCGTTCAAGAAAAGAACATTGCGATCTCCAATTATTTTTTGGATAACTACCTATACCCAATTATAAGTAAAAGGTTCAAACATACTATCCTTGACTAAATTTCTTATCAAGTTTTTTCTTCTTTGGTAAACAATTAAATTAGTTACGCCGTATAATTAGGGACCGTTTATTATGGTCCAAGTTAATTTCAAACTGCGGGAAACAAGGTCGAAACCATTTGTTGAAAAAAGTCCTTTAACATGATATTTTTTTTGTATATAATTTACTTATGTCTAAAATTGATCCCAATGATCCCCGTGTATATCTTATTAGTTCAGTGATATTATTAATACACTTATGCCTCGGTCACACCTTACCGGATAGCTCGAACGGACGCCTAACGGATAAAAAAAAAGTTATCCGTTGACAAAATTTTTATCCGTTGGGAGTCCGTTGGTTTACTAACGGACATGTAACGAATGCCTAACGGACACACAACGGACATTGAACGTACATGAAACGGATACGTATCGGACAGAACGGACGTCGAACGTACATCCAACGGACGAGTACCGGATAAAACGGACACCTAACGGAAGCGTAACGGATAAAACGGATGAACAAAATAATCTGAAAATTAAAGGCAATAAACCATCTAAAAATTTAAGGCAATAAACCATCTGAAAATTAAAAGCAATAAACCATCTGAAAATTAAAGGCAATAAACCACATACACGTGACCTTAAAATGATTGTATCTAGTACATGTATATATGTTATAATATTTGCTTCTGGGAAAGTGTGGTCAGTAGGACAGGTATCAAGGTCACACGTACCAAACAAATAGAACAATTTATCCGATTCTTTTTTACGTTTTTACACACGAGGGTCACTTTAGTTAACAGGTTTAGTTGATTTTATTTTGTATTGCGTCTTGTTTAGCATGATATGTGTGCAAATATAGAGCTACTCTGATTAAAAAAAAATCAAGGTAGAAGCAGTGTGGTAATTCAGTCTTATAGAGTTTAAGTTGATTTTCTGAATTTGTTTATATTATGTACCTCTGGTATGAAAACGGATAATGTGTTATACGGAACTCTTCATCCGTACTGCATGCTACGATATTTTGCTCCAGAAGCAAGGTGTCTAAGTGTAATTGCTAACTTGAGTCCTGGTTCCAGTGGATTTCTGTAAAAGGTATTCTGCTTGGCTATGCGAGGTCCAACTTGCAATATCTCGTCGAACATCTCTGTGGGCATTCGAAGGAAGTGTACAAAGGACTGCCGATCCTCCCACCTAAGTTCGGTCATGAGTTGGTCATATAGACCAAAACTGCATCGTCTTTCAGGACTAAGCCATGGTCGTGTCCACCATCTCCTTTGTCTTCTCCCTCTTCTCCTTTCGACAGCTATAAGGTTTATATTTGCTACATTTAAGTTGAGTCTGGCCTGAATAAGAGCTGTTTGGTAGCGAAGACGTGCTCTTACTCCAAGATCCATCACGAATAATAAATATTCATGACACTCAAGAAAATCTGACATACCAATTATTGGCATTTCTAACGCGAAATTTCAATTGGCATTTGTCCGTTTTACATCCGGTAGGCATCCGTTTTATCCGTTATCCTTCCGTTAATGTCCGTTTCACATCCGTTTTATCCGTTAGGCGTCCGTTAGGCGTCCGGTAGACGTCCGTTGGTGAATTGGTCTACCGGATCTCCAACGGATGCATAACGGACACGTAACGGATACAAAACGGACGAGTACCGTACAAAACGGACGCCTAACGGACGCCTAACGGACGTTCAACGGACATTTTATCCGTTGGACGTCCGTTCAAAGTTTTGAACATGCTCAAAATTTTCCACCGGACAGAACGGACGTCAACGGATAAAACGGACGCTTAACGGACATGCAACGGATATGGACGGACGCCTAACGGATAAGAACGGACGTCTAACGGACATGAACGGATTGAAAAAAAGTTATCCGTTAGGCGTCCGTTCGGGCTATCCGGTAAGGTGTGACCGAGGCTAAAACCCTTTTTGAAAATATAAAGTATACTGAATAAAATAATTGCCTATTTTTGTTTGTTGCCAGATAGGCTATGTTAAGGAATGTAAATATGTATAATAAAACAACATTTCTCTCATGTATACATATTTAACATTTATATAACTCCTTGGTCGATATTGTCTTTCCTCTTCTATTTTCTTCAACCTCTGATTGACGACTGTTATCATGTTGACTATTCTGCGACTTATAATTTCAGTTGGTTGTAATATTCTGAAAAACGTATGCTTTCGATGTACATGTATATGGCAATGTTTAGTTTCTAGCACTCACCAAGATAATTCAAAAGTAGAGAAGAATATCTTAAATCAAAATAAGAAATTAATTCACTGTTTGAAGAAATACGAATAATTGATCATGAGGGAAGAAAAGACATGATACGAGTTGCACGTCCTTTCAGTGTTTACGAGCCAGTAGCCCTTTTAACAAAAAAATCTGAAGAGTATAATGTATCGTCAGTCTAAGATATTCCTTGACAATTCAACAGTATATGTTTATCGTAAGATTAATGTTACACTTAAGATGTGTAACATTAATCTTACGATAAACATATACTGTTGAATTTTTTGTGAAAAGGGCTGCAGGAGTTTACTCTCAAACAGGTTTTGTTGTCAAATTTGAGTGTAAAATTTCTGCCAATTATATATAATCCTTGGTTCGCTAGTTTGAGTGGCGATAGACACGGATAAAATCTGATCAATTCCACAAGTCCTTCGTATTATTGAAAAGCCTATCAATATAAATTAAAAATTCTATACGGTCCAAAAAATTAAACCCTTGGGGTTTATTCGAGGACCGTTGATCGTTTTATATATATATATATATATATATAAACGAGTCTAAATTGAAAACTACGTTCAAACCTATGACTGCGTTGGATAAAAACCGCAATTTTAATACGTGTGCATGTCAAACAAATTTCGTTGTAGAAGGGTCTAAAAACAGCAATATATATATATATATATATATATATTTCAAAATATGTAGCTTGTGTATTTTCAACACATTTGATCTTTTGTTTGATAAATCAAAAAAAGAAGCAAACGTTTCCATGATAGTTTAATAATTTGAAGTAATTTTTTTTTGTTAAATCCAATAAGTAAAGATGCATGAAAGTTTTTTGATAAAAAGAATACAAGAATACAGCAACAGAAGGAGCAAAAACTGAAATACTGGGAATTACAGTTCAAAAAATTTTACATCTCGTATTGATTAAATAAAATTGATTCAAATATACAGAGCTAAATCATGAAATTATTACTTTTTTAACATTAAATTACATGTATCTGCCGGTGATTTAAGAATTAACTGCCTGTATCCAATACCAAGATCAGGATATCAGAGAATGGGCTAAACGAGAACTGGAAACTTTGCCAGAATAGGTCAAACAAGTAGGTCTCTGATAAAACGTCAAATTCATAAGTTTTCAAATCGTGTGAATGATAGACAAAGAAACTGTGAAATTTCTATATCTCTTCACGATAAATATGTTGTTGTTCCTGTGGACAAAGCTCCACATAATGTTGTCTTTATTAGTACATTTGTAAATCGGTCTACTACAAGTGACTTGTTAAAGCATTAGGAATTAATGAACACTAAGGTAATCCTATTTACAAAAATATACCGTTTGACAAGGATGAGATGTTGGTTAATCATAAGTTCTTCATGGCTTCAATGAACATTATATTGAACAATAAATCGGAGGACTTACCTTCACATAGCTTCAATAAATTCAGAACAAACAACGGTACATTGCCGGCTCATCTGCTTGAAGGAATTGTCCATATCATTGACTAATAATTGTCCGCGGTAAAAGTGGGTATAAGAAATACTGCATAACTGTTTACTTGCGTAATGGTATTAATAACAAAAAAATATGTGGATTCTGAAACACTATAATGAAATTCTGTTATTTTAAATTCTCGATCTTTTTCAGAAATAAGTTATATCAATACTTTTGATTTTTCAACTCTGTATACCACCATCTACAATGTGAAATTGTAAAATCGTCTTAAAGAAATAATCCATAATGCTTTTCAACATCAAAATGTTAGCATGCGCTATCAATTTATTACTTTTGCATACCATACGGCATATTTTGTTAATAATGAACAAAAAGGTAAGACATGCTACACAGAGGAGCATGTGATCAGTATGCTGGAGTTTCTTGTTAGAGGTAGAACTTTTCAACAAATCGTCGACATTCCTATGGGAACAAACTATGCGCCTCTCTATGTCGAAAAACCTTATTCCATAACCTTAACTGGCTATCTGAAAACTTTGTTTTAGATACAAAACTATTAATTTCGGACACTTGGAACTTTCGAATGAACAAAAAATTCAAATTTTCAAACATGTTCAAAATTTCATAAAAAGGTCAGACAGATTTCTTATGCCTTGATAGGTACCGATTATCAGGTTATCTGCATGTTGATATCGTAAAATATCAGCTGCGAGACATAATATGAAGCTTTTTGTCGAGTGAGCGTAGCGAACGAGATCAAAAAGCCTTCATATAATGTCAAGCAGGTGATATTTTACAATATCAATATGCAGATAATCTGATAATCGATTTATCGGGCTTTATTTGCGTGTTTCGGAAGTGTTTTCTTTGTTTTGCCAACACACGAAAGTTGACTTGATAAGTTCGGGTCAAAGTTATTAACGTCGGTTCAAACATTATGACGTCGCTGATATGTCCGGGTCAAAGTTATTAAGGCCGGGTCAACGTATTTGACGTCACAAAGACATGATACGGAATAATATTAAGAGCTGAACAGAGTGATATAGACAGAGGGACGACCGATAAAGTGTTATTATTACTGACGCAGAACGTCATCGTTGTAATTCATTCACAAGTCATCGTCACAGAATTATACGATAAATTACCTATGAAAGCTAGTATTATATTGTATAAACTGTTTATATGCATGTCCATTATATTATACTATTATTGTAACTTTATATTGTATTATGGAGAAGACTTCATAAGTATGATTTACTTGTGTCTAATCCATTTTGCTTAATTCAACAAATAAAATATGTTAAAACTAAACTACAATACCCTTCCCTTTCATTAACGTGATCACCGAATTAGACTAATTACCTGATGTGTTACAAGTGGAGCAGACTCTGCTTACCCTTCCGGTGCACCTGCGATCACCCCTAGTTTATGGTGGGGTCAGTGTTGCTTATTCTTTAGTTTTCTATGGTGTGTCATGTGTACTAAATTGTTTGTCTGTTTAAAAGATACCAAAGGGACAGTCAAACTCATAAATCTAAAACAAACTGACAACGCCATGACTAAAAATGAAAAGACAAACAGAAAAACAATAGTACACATGACACAACATAGAAAACTAAAGAATTAACAACACGAACCCCACCAAAAATTCAATGATTGGGTTCCATTAATTTATCAAAACGAACTAGAAATTAAAGAAGCTTCAGACATTGCTTGGTTATACTTATACCTCGAATTTAAAGGAGCGGTCATCTCATTTTTCAGGATTTAAGCTTAAATCCTTGGCAATAAGCCAATGCCTGGGCATTAAGTCTATTGCCTAAATGATGTTAGGCATTAGTCTTAAATCCTGAAAAATTTGCGCAGACATTCAGCTTAATGCCTTAAAAAAATGTGAGCAAATAAAAGACATTGG
The DNA here is from genome assembly GCF_965363235.1 of Mytilus galloprovincialis. Lineage (NCBI taxonomy): Eukaryota > Metazoa > Mollusca > Bivalvia > Mytilida > Mytilidae > Mytilus > Mytilus galloprovincialis. The sequence continues at coordinate 23,428,125 of NC_134844.1, forward strand.
TTCATTAAACAAAATAATAATTTGTTATATTATAACATTATGAGACATAATGAGAACTGAAGTTCAAAATGTCATCTACCGGAAATAAAATAACTAAAAATATATATTATTTGTATTAGAATTCATCAAATAATACTTTTTAGATATGATAACTTGATATAAATTTGAGTTAAAATCATTTGATGAACTGTGACACCAACTATTGCACTGTCTCCCGTTTTTCTTGCAATTGTCCCGGCTACTTAATTATTGTGATTTACATGCACATTTTAAAGTTCCTTGACCTCCGTACAATGACTAATGAGTTGCTGGCACGTGAACATTTAAAGTTGTTTCACGATTGAGTTCGTCTTCTAGAAGTAAATTTTGCTTAGAGATGCCCATCTCATTCCATCCAAATGTTTCTAGGAGTTGTCCAAACGTTGAAGCTACAACAGCATTGCACTTATCATTGACCTGAATGAATGAAATTCTTATTGTTTCGTCCCCGAGGGTATCACAAGCCTAGTAGTCAACACTTCGGTGTTGACATGAATATCAACAATGTGGTCATTTTAATAAATTTCCTGTTACAAAACTTTGAATTTTTCGAAAAACTAAGGATTTTCTTATCCGTTATATCAAGAATAAATTACCGAATATACATACTTCTCAGATTTCATTTATTTCCTAAAAGTATGCTCGACAATAGGTTGAGTTATTATCATCAAATTTCAGGAAATAACTTAATGCCTAGGCGTTAGGTTATTGCCTTGGATTCAAGCTTAATGCCTATTTTCACTTATTTCCGCTAGCATATAAAAACAAGAACAGTGTCTATGTAAGCATGTTATCTTCCCATCATCAAAAATAACTCTTCAGCAAATTGTGCATCGGAATATGCACGTATTGATATTTTGAGAGCTTTGCGTTTCGAAATAGTAACTTAATTGCCATCTTGTAATCTGATGTCTGAATGCAGTTTTGATTTGAGCAGAATAGCAAAACAAAAACACTGAAACTCACCATATGCAACAAAGAAGCATTTATCTAATACACAAGTTTGTGTTTCGTCAAACAATAATATCAATTTTATTAAGCTATTCGTTTCTTACTTAAAAACCTCTCAGTATTTGATGACAAAAAGTTTGTGGAAACTGACAATGTTTGAAATGAAATATTTTCACTTTATCAAAGCGACAACAACCCTACCATAGAGCAGACAACAGCCGAAGACCACCAATAGGTCCTCAATGTAACGAGAAACTCACTTACCCGAATGCGTCATTCAGCTGGCCCCTTAAAAATATTTATACTAGTGCAGTGATAATAGACGTCATACTAAACTCCGAATCATACACAAGAAACTAAAATTAAAGTCATACAAGATTAACAAAGGCCAGAAGCTCCTGACTTGGGACAAGCGCAAAACTGTGGCGCGCTTAAACATGTTTTTAGATCTCAAACCTCCCCCTACACCTCTCGCCAATGTAGAAAAATAAACTCAACATAATACGCACAAAAAAGGTGTTTTTTTTTTATTTGATATCATGATTATTACATTATTTGTCCTTGTTCTCGGTTATAAATCACTATAAAACAAATATATGTATTTGAAGATATGGTTTAAAGTAGAAAAAATAAAGAGAAGTCTATTTTAAATGATTGACAAGAAGAGTTGTTAGTAGTTTAGTTATATTAAATGTGGGCATTTATTTCTTTTCTTTTGACTTAAAGTAACCTTACTATACGAAAAGGAAACACAAAATTATGTTAAGGTTTCATCAGAGAAAATCAAATCAAGCTTATCCAAATAATATACTAATAGCTAGAGAGAAATAAAGATTATGAAAAATATAAATGTGAAAAAAGAAGATGTTGCGTTCATTGTAACAAATGTTGCTATTTTTTGTCCATTAATAATGATTGGATTGCTAATAGCATCACAAATAAAGCAACAATGAATTTCATACACGTTTGTTATATCTGGGATCACACTAGTAGCTCCTGGGTTAACAGTACCATTCACTTCTACGACAATCGCTGATATTGGAATATGGGATATGTTCATTCATTACTGTTATTTATATCGGTTTGAGTGATACGACGACATCAGACACACACTTGATTCAGCAACAACAGGCTACTTTTCAGAAGGTAACCCGTCTATACATACAAAAAATATATGTAAAGTGATTTTGCATTCTATTTAACTCTAGATCATATCTAAATAAAATATCGTATTAACATTTTGTTTACGATTAAGATTAGAAAATGTTGACACTGTTGTGCATTTGACATTTGTACCTATCATGTCTGTTTGTTTTGATCACGCATCGTTGTCAATAGGATGGAATTTGATGCGACTGTCATACAAGTGACAGGTTTAGCCAGCTATAAAACCAGGTTCAATCCACCTTTTTGTACATAAGAAAATGCCAATACCAAGTCAGGAATATAACAGTTGTTATTCATTCGTTTGATATGTTTGAGCTGTTGATTTTGCCATTTGATTAGGGACTATGCGTTTTGAATTTTCCTCGGAGTGCAGTATTTTTGTTATTTTACTTTTTATCAGAGTAATATTTACGTTTTACTTTTTACATTTTATTACGACAATACTTAAATGACATTATTTGTGTATCCTTTCTGTTAATTTGCTTTGTTTTGATTTTGACGTTCTTCTTTGATAGCATACCACCGTGTTGGTCTACAACATACTGCAATAGTTTTGTCCCGTAGATTTTAAGCATTATTCAATGCCCAATTTAAGATATGAAAACGGTATCATTTAAAATCAACGTTGAAACGGTTTTGGTTGTTTTATTAATTCCTTAAATACGTATATTTTCATGACGATTAACCGTTATGAGTTTTTCTCATGGTATCATGCCGTATCAAACACAGTGGCCTATAATTGCTTACTACCACTTCAACTTAAATCTGGTGGTAAGCTGTTACAGTAGTTATCAAACAACATATCCTGATCTTTCTATATGTGATCAATTCATGTTTACACGACATACAATTCTCAATCGAGAAAGAAATAAATAAATAAAAAAAAGAAAAGAAAGGTTGCGAAACTCTCAGGCAACAATAATAGCAGATACTCTTGGTTGTAGTATTTTTTCTTGTTTGCTCTCATACTTTTTATGTTTTTAAACAAATTAATTTCTCGGTCATCTAAGTGTGTCATACTGACGTCTATTTTTGTCATGTAATGTCTTAGCTCGCGAAATGTATGATATGTTTATACTTCCTTTTGTTTCTCAATCAATCAAATTTCAAAATTCCACATATCATACGGGCATCTCCTTTCTAAGATAAAATAATATCTTTTTTTACATACAAAACTTGCCCTTTATGTTGTTCAACTGAAAAGTCAGAAATCAGTATTTTTTCTTCTTTAGATTCTGTAAAAGCAGGTCAAGCTATGGCAGTTATTGCCACATTGTCAATGATACGTACGTTTGTTCTAGCAGTTTTATTAGCAGTAACTATGGGAGGACCAGAATTATTTTCTTCTAGAATGAAAAAAAGGTTTCTTGATATGTATAATTTCATTCTCAGGATCTACAGGCTAGTAAATACTATCATAGCTTTAAACTGTATACATACTCAAAAAAGAAATAATTCAAATTTCCTGTAAGACAGTAATATACAAAACATATCTTCTGTTGAATCCTGTCTGTTAGGCATATCGCATAGAAAAAAAGTAAGCTATTGACCATTTAGAGACAGATATCAAAGGGACACACACACTTATATGTCGAAAAATGAATTTACAACGCCATGGCAAAATAAAAGTAACTCATTGTCAATTTCTAGATGTAAATAAAACGACATTAGTAGCCCAAATAAATCATTTAATGGTAAAGTTGAAACATTACAATTTTAATATTCACTTGTCTGAATGACACACTATTATGGATTATATATCTAGATTCAAAACCGTATATGTTATTAGCTTAAGGAATTGCTGTTGACAGTTTTAACAAACTCATGCATCATATTTGAAGCGTTTTCTTCAGAAAGTCACCTTGCTATTGTATTCAAATCTATTTTATTCTTTGAGGTAAATTAAAGGTATATAAGATATTAGATTAGCATTGATGATGCTACGAATAACATATATCATATCAAATTAACTATAGATATAGGTATGAGTGCCAATGAGACAACTCTCCATCCAAATAACATTTTATAAAAGTAAATCATTATAGGTCAATGTACGGCTTTCAACATGGAGCCTTGTATCACACTGAACAACAAGCTATAAAGGGCCCAAAAATTACTAGACGTGTAAAACCATTCAAACGAAAAAACCAACGGTCTAATCTACTAGTAAATAAAAAAACGAGAAACGAGAAACACATAAAAATTAAATAAACAAACAGCAACTACTGTACATCCGATTCCTGACTTAGGGCAGGAGCAAACATTTGCAGCGGGATTAAACTGAAACAATAGTATAACATCACAACATAGAAAAACACATGATAAAATATAAATTGGAAGGCTTAACTCATTAAAAAAACGTTAATTAACACAATATGAATGCATGTCTGATATTCAAATATTATAACTTTATATTTTGTAAGTTTTCCGCCATGATATTTAAAGTGACTGCACAATCGCTAAATTATGAAATTAACCAAACATATTTCTAATATGTATGAACTTTTACAACTGAATTAAACTTAGCTGTTTTTGGCAAAACCTATTGGAATTTTGGGTCTTTATTGCTCTTTTCGCACCTTTATTTGCCTTTTTAAGTTTTACTTATCTAGCCTTTTGTAAACAAAACTTGTATCTGATGTACACATTTTAAAACCTGGTAAGTATAGTAAGATTATTGACGTTGAAAGCAGCATATGCTTAAATATCTATAAAGGATGAATTATTTTAGCTGAAATTACATTTAAATTTGTTTAAAATGACTTTGTTGTAGTTTTTACAGCAACGCTGGCTTTAATAATTGTCAGGACATAGTTAGAAGATGGAATGACCATAAGTACATCTTTTAATCTGGCCATTACAGCTGAAATATTCAGCGTGTTTATTGTTTGTTTCTATGTGATCTCTCTTATACGTTTTAATACGTTGTCTGTTCGAACGAAAAAAATGTGTAACTGATATAAAACTTCACCACTTACATCTGTTAGAATTCTTATTTGGTAGTTGTAATTTTATAATTTGATAATAGGATCACATAAAAAAAAGTAGTACACTGCTTATATATACTATACTAATAGTTAGTTATCTATGCACGATTTATTTACATTTATCACAAACCCATACCATATAATCGAGCAGCCATATTTTATTCAATGAAAACTTTGCTTACGGATTTACATTCGTGATAAAATGTTAAAGTTTAACGAACAATCAACAAAGAACCATGGAGCACGAGAAATATAAGTGAAGTAATAGACGTGCAATAGATGGATGTTCCTTTTCTTCCGTGAGTTTTTATTTGTTAATAAATTTTGTCATATAGATAAACTCATCATAGATACCAGGATTACATTTTGTATTTACGCCAGACGCGCGTTTCGTCTACAAAAGACTCATAAACGACGCTCGAATCCAAAAATGTAAAAAATGCCAAATAAAGTACGAAGTACAATAGCTTTGAGGACCAATATTCCTAAAAGTTTTGCCAAATACAGCTAAAGTAATCTATTCCTGAGGTGGAAAAGCCTTAGTATTTCAAATATTCAAAAGTTTGGTCAAATGTTAATTTTTAAGTATGACAATATAAATGATAATTCATGTAAGCAAATAAGTGCTGACTACTGGGCTGTGATAAAATATCTTTATTGATTTGGTTTAAAAAAAAAAATCTTTTGGAATCGATTAGTACTTTTTAATTTCCACGTGTTTTTTTAAAACTTTTTTTCATCAATGATTTTTCTCGCACTTAAATTGTGCGTTTGTTTGCCGAATTTCTATCGAGGTCGTTTGTTAAGTTCATGGATATGGAAGAGGTATCAGTGAATTATAGTAAGGAAAGACAATAATTCAATGGCAAAAAGTGAAATAACAAAAATACCGAACTCCGAAAAAGATTATAAACGGAAAGTCCCTAGGCAAATGGCTTAATCAAAAGCATGAAAACAACAAACGAATGGATAACAACTGTCAATATTCTTGTTTTTAAGGAAGTTTTGATCAAATGAAGGCTTTTCATTAAAAAGAGAGTTCAGGTACACGTGTTTTATTGTTAAACTTATCCTTTAAAAGAAATAACCATATTCATTTTGTTTTCAAATTTGAAGTATCATATGACCTCAAGATTGTGTCTATGTATTAACACGTTTAAACGTTAACAACATTGTTTTACTTTATCTTTTGAATGCAAGGCTTTAAATACCTGTTAAAGTTAAGACTTGATCGTCTTTTTTTTTAAATGTAAACACGCTCACTTTAAAAGACTTTATAACGATCTACAAAAGAAATACGTAAAAATAAATTTAAATTAACTCTGTTTTAGAGAGTAAAACAGCTAACAAATCAGTTTCTAATAAGAGGACCAACATTTTTGTTCATTAGTACAACATTTTTTTTTTCATATTGCACGAAATTATGCTGAGCATATCGGTCTAGTATGAATAATTCTTTTTTGAAATGAAGGGAATAAATTGAAAACCAAACATAATCGTTATGAATCATTTATACTCAATAATAAGTTAAAAATAGTATGCTATTTTGCTATAGCATTATGTTTGCTTCTGCAATAAAATATATTCATTCAGTGTTCAAAGCAGGTCGTGGAGTAAATTTATAATTCAATGTGTTATTATTGTTAACACGATACAACATAATTAGTGTCTGTAGTACTAAGTTTATTTCAAGGTTGGCCCAACAAATTTGTTAAAAACATTCTTAAAAAGCGTAATTTTGTATTCATTATCTTAACAATTTATCTTAATGAAAGATACATTATTTATACCATGTACTTAATTGTTTCATCTATAAGATTGGTTCATTTGTGCCATTAGTGTATACGACATGCCAGAAAATATCAAAATATATTACTTTAACTTAATATTTGGCTGTTTCCTTTCTTATCAGATATCATGAAAATATTCAACTTATGCATACATATCTCACTGACTTGAAAAGTAACAAGAAAAAAGATATATCATTGTACGAGCTTCACTTCTCGAGTGTGTATAAACCGGTTGATTAAATCGCAATCGCGCTGATTATAAATAGGATAACTTTGAGAATAAAATCAACCAATAGTGATATAAGTAAACTGAAACAAAACTAGAGGATCTAAAGAGCCTGGGTCGCTCACTCTGGTATGTGTGAATAAAGGACAGATGAATTCATTACAAAGTTGGGTTTTTGTGATGGTGATGTTATATGTAAATTTTAAATTTACTGAGCAATCTTGCTGATTACAATTATATCTATCTATATGAACTTGGCTCAGTAGTTACAGTAGAAAAAATTACAAAATTTTACAAAATATATTGATGAAAATTTACAAAATTGACTATAAAGTGCAAATAACTCCTTAAGGTTCATCATAACAAATGGACAAATATGGCCGTATTATTACCTCAAAAACTACTCTGTGTACAGACTTACCTGTGCTGTTTGAAAAGTTTTAATGCCTAGCATCCACTAGATATATAAAAGTTACATGCATTTTGTGTTTAAGAAAGATAAAATCTTTCTTGGTTTTTGCTGGGCATTTTTTTCCCTTTCTTTAGAAGGTGCAAAAATAAACAAACACCTGCATTACTTTGATACTGTCCACTCACTGACTCAGATAAACTCTTTAACTCACCTATAGTTGTGAAGATACCTGGTGTCCATGTCAATTAAGGACAATGAAAACAATACAAACCGGGTTTTTACCTGATGGAGCATCTCATAGTTGTTCCACAACTTAGTCAATTTTCACACCTTTTGGATGAAGGAAAAAAAATGCCCATCAAAATCCAAAAGAGATTTTATCTTTCTGAAACACAAAATGGATATAACTTTTTTATATCTAGTGGATGCTAGGCATTAAAACTTTTCCAACTTTACAGGTAAGTCTGTACTCAGAGTAATTTTTGGCATGTAAATACAGCCATATTTGTCCGTTTGTTATGATGAACCTTAAACCATTTTGGTCATGTTGATTTATTTGTATGTCTTACTTTGTTGTACATTATTGCTGTTTACAGTTTATCTATATCTATAATAACATTGAAGATAATAACCAAAAGCTGCAAAATATTGTTAAAATGACTAATTCAGGGACTGCAAGCCAACAACAATTTGACTGATTGGTCTGAAAATTACAAGGCAGATAGGTCTTCACCTAAACAACAATTTCAACTTCTCCAGATTTGCCCTAAATACTTTGGTTTCAGAGATATGAGTCAAAAACTGCATTTTACCCTATGTACTATTTTTAGCCATGTCAGTCATCTTGGTTTGCGGGTGGGGTCATCAGACACATTTCTAAACTAGAAACTCTAACGGTGTTAGTTTAGTTTATTTGTCTCAGAAATTTCCGAAAAGAATATGTTAGTAAAAACTAAAAAAAAAATTACGAAACATTGTTAGAAAATCAATTTATAGGTCAACAATTTCTTAAAGGGTCAACTGACCATTTTGGTCATGTTAACTTATTTGTAGATCTTACTTTGCTGAACATTATTGCTCTTCAAAGTTTATATCTATCTACAATAATATTCAAAAATAATAATCAAAAGCTGCAACATTTTGTTAAAATTACCAATTCAGGGGCAGTAACCCAACAAAGGGTAGTCCGATTCATCTAAATATATTAGGTTAGATGCATCTTGACCTAATCAACAAATTTGCTCTAAATGCTTTGGTTTCAGAGTTTTAGTCAAGATCTACATTTTATTCCTATGTTCTACTTTAAGTCCTGGTGGCCATCTTGGTTGGTTATCCGAGTCACCGGATACACTTTTTAACTAGATACCCCTATGATGTTTTTTGCCAAGTTTTGTGAAATTTGGTCCAGCAGTTTCAAAGGGAGAAGATGTTGTAAAAGCTAATGACGACGGATGACGGACGACAGACAACGACGGACGCCAAGTGATGAGAAAAACTCACTTGGCCCTTCTGGTCAGGTGAGCTAAACAAAAATCACATAGAGAACTAGAAGGACATATAATTTACAAATTCCAAAAACAAAGAAAAAGAACCCAACAAAAACTTAAACACAAAAATTATCATTTCAAACTATTACCCGGTGTTATAAATTGAAAAAATAATTTTAAAAGCCAAATCATCAAAACTAAAAGAATATATACTTCCATACATTACAATTTAAAATCAAGTAAAGTTACTTGGTGGTAATTTGTCTCAACCGTTGACATACGAATTGATCCAGTAAGACGCAACTAGGTCACATTTAGAAATAAAAGTTTTAAACTGAAAGCAAAATGAAAAATGAAAAAAAGCGGGGAAAAAACATCTCAGATAACTAGCATCTGTAACAATCAAAAATAGAGGTGAAAGATACCAGAGGTACAGTTAAACTCATAGATTGAAAAAAAAACCTGACAACGCCATGACCTATAATGGAAAGGACAAACAGACAAACACTAGTTTACATCACACAACATAGAAGACTAAAGACTCAACAACACGAACGCCACCAAAACTCGGGGTTATATCAGGTGCTTCGGAAGGGTAAGCAGATCCTACGCCACATGTGGCACTTGTCGTGTTGTTCATGTTATTACAAACTCGATTAATAGTCTAATTCGGTAGGTCACATTCATGAAAGGGAAGGGGATTGTAGTTACGACGAAAGGAACATATCCGATATCATTTGTGAAACTGTTATTCCATAACGGTCAACCAACTCGTGATGGCGTCCGTAAAATTTACGAAGGAATGATTTCAACTTCACCAATTGGAACTCTTGGTTTAATAGCTTCCTAGTGAGCAGCAACCCTCTATCAAGAAAATCATGATAGAAAATGCAAGCAGGTGCTACTGGAATGATGCTACTTAGAAATGGAAAGTTCACAATTGGAAAGCTGAAATCATCTCTTTTGTCGTAAAGTTTTGTTTTCAACCGACCCTCATTGTCAATTTCTAGATGTAAGTCAAGATATGAAGCAGACTTAACTGTATCTGTAGTATCCTTTATCTCTAGTTCAATTGGATAGATGCGTTCCACATAGTCACCAAATTTTGGATTATTTAGTGAAAGAACATCAGCTATATAGCGGAAAGTAGAGTTAAAGGATATTACTAACTTCTTATCTTTCTTCCTAAAAAGTTCCTGCAGCCTCATAATAATAAAGAAATAAGTCGGCAATTAGAGGGGCACAGTTTTTTCCCATTGTAATGCCGACAGTCTGTTGAAAAAAACGTACTCCGAACATAACAAATATGTTGTCAATCAAGAAATCAAGCATCTTGATAATATTAGTTTCAGAGAATTTTTTGTTTGAATCAGAGTGATTCTTTACAAAGTAGGATTTATTCCTCCCTAAGACAAGATACTTGTATCTACATTGGCCATTCTTTTTTATGAAGCAAAGCAATACCAACTCTTTCAATTTGTCTTTTAGTTTGGAATGTGGAATACTTGTGTAAAGAGTAGAAAAGTCAAATGGTTTAATACTTTTACAAGATGAAAGAGAGTTAGATTGTATGTACTCTAAAAGATCTTTGAAATTTTTAAGTATCCACATCTGATTCACGCCACCTCTAGAATAGGCAGTTTCACAATAACTTTGAAGCCCGTCTTTGATTGCTGATAAAATAGATGTTAATATTTTAGAAAGAGGTTTCGTGGAATACTTGGAAGACCCAGCAATATACCGTTGTTTGTAAGGACACTTATATAGTTTAGGTATCAAATACAGTGATGGAAGATTGTATTTCTTTTAAGCAAGCCAATGTAGTTTTTTTGTATATGATATCGAAGTTTAACAAACATTTTATTTATATGTCTAGATTCAAATACACATGTCGCATGAGTTTTAATAATAAATGAATTCAATTATTGAATCGGAAAATTGTCATAACTTTGTTTTACTTCAACAATCAAGTTGTCAAATGACCAAACTAATAAATATTGTAATGACAATATTCTAATATTAAGATGATTCATCAAGAGGCAAGCAGAGCATTTATTCAGAGTTATTCAGCACCTAAACTTGTGATATTCTACTATACGCATTGAGTGTTTACGCATCTTAGGCAACATTGTTTATAACATTAACATACTTAGAATGTATGTTTCATATCAATGAATGTTACGATATAGGTTGTATACTCAACCTAAAATTGAAGAAAAGCAGCAAGAATCAAAATAGTTTTGTGTTGGATGTGGTGGATTTTTGTCCAGTGCTGTATGAATACGTATCCAAAATAACTTTTTTTTTATAAAATAAATTTCTCTTTTTAATGTTATTTATTGCGTTACGTTTATGCACAAAAAAATGTGTTATACAACAGGACTTACAATGCGCTTAAACAATTTGAATATAAAAAGAGGGATACTACAAACGTTGTCAATCTTAATATTGTATCAAACATTCAGGCGTTCATTATCACTGAACTAGTATTTACTTTTTAGGGGCCAGCTGAAGGACGCCTCCGGGTGCGGGAATTTCTCGCTACATTGAAGACCTGATGGTGACCTTTTGCTGTTGTTTTTATCTATGGTCGGGTTGTTGTCTCTTTGACACATTCCCCATTTCCATTCTCAATTTTATTTAGAACTTGAACTGCAAAGCAGCCGATTTTTTATCATCATTATGAAACATTGAAGTAATTCATATTTATCCCACTACTGGTGTACGTTTCGTCCCGTTTGTTGGGTCCTCAATGCTCTTCAACTTTGTCCTTCGACTTTATATATATTTTGTGCTGAGTGTCGCTGAGGAGTCTTATGAAGACGAAACGAGCGTCTTACGTATAGAATTTTAGAACCCTAGTATCTTTGATTTTAAACATATTTTATTCATTAAGGATTGAGCAACAGGCACAGCCTACAACTGTATGAAAGCTCTCTCCATATTACATTTTCAAGGAATAATTCAATTATAACAACTGTATTTAAAATAATGCAATATAGTGGAACATGCATGGTACTTATGAGCACACACGAGAAAATATGTTTACAGTGTTACTTACTAAATGCAAAGTGTATTTAAGTATATATATAGGCAATTACTCATCATGTATACAAGAACATTGAAACATGCAAATATTCTTTATAAGTCATTAGAAATATAAAAATATATGGCTTGAAAGAGACACTAAGCTTGCTTAGTGGATAAAATGAATTAATGTTTAAGTGGAGGAGATAAAAAAACTAAATGAAACAAAAAATAAGTAAGTTTTAAATAAAACGCACTAAAATATTTATGAACAATTTTTAAAATAGCAATATTCATATCATATGAAAATAATCTGTTTCGAAAAAGTAATAATTCAATATTTATATCAACATTATCAGAAATGGAGTTTATGGAATCAAGAAGGATCTGTCTTACATCATTGTACTTAAGGCAAATGAAAAAGAAATGTTTGTTATCCTCAACAGGGTGATTACAGTTTACACAAAAAGTGTTCTCTGATAAAAACTGATTAATCAGATGAGATTTTAGGTTGCTAGCATTATTTCTGAGTTGACAATGACTTATATTATGTTTCCTTATCCCATAGTTGAAAGGTTTAAATATATCATCAGTCCTAAAAAAAACTTTTACATATAAAAAGAAGATGTGGTATGATTGCCAATGAGACAACTACCCACAAAAGACCAAAATGACACAAACATTAACAACTATAGGTCACCGTACGGCCTTCAACAATGAGCAAAGCCCATACCGCATAGTCAGCTATAAAAGGCCCCGATAAGACAATGTAAAACAATTTAAACGAGAAAACTAATGGCCTTATTTATGTAAAAAAATGAACGAAAAACAAATATGTAACACATATAAAACAAACGACAACCACTGAACTACAGGCTCCTGACTTGGGACAGGCACATACATTAATAATGTGGCGGGGTTAAACATGTTAGCGGGATCTCAACCCTTCCCCTAACCTGGGACAGTGGTATAACAGTACTACATAAGAACGAACTATAAAAATCAGTTGAAAAAGGCTTAACTCATCAGAGTTTTTAGGTTGTTTTCAGTCCACTTCTAAATATACCCAAACTTGGGGATTTTTGTTAACTTAAAGGAAGACTATTCCAAAGTATTATAGTAGAAGGGATGAAACTATAAAATAAGAGCTATAGTTCTAGCAAGAGGTGGATGAAAAGTGTTATTTTTTATCCTCAAAGTATAAGGGGTTTGTCTGGGAAGATATGGCTGGACTAACTCATATAAGTATGCAGGTGTCATCCCATTTAATATTTTATAGAATAGTATAAGCTTATGTTTATTACGTCTATTCTCCAGAGTTTCTAAACCTAATTCAATATAAAGTTTTTGTCTGGAGGAATTACGTCGTAAGCCTGTTATAATTCTAGCGGATTCTATCTGAATACTTTCAAGAAGCTCAGACTCGTGCTGGGAGCAATTGCCCCATTCAACATCACCATACTCTAATATAGGTCTAATAAAAGCATAATAAATACGTATAAGTGAACTCCTATCTAATAAATGTTTAACTTGACGAAGCACAGATAGACGAGAGCATGGTTTTTTTTATAAATAATATCAATATGTGAGTTCCATGAAGCTGATGACTGAAATGTTATCCCAAGATGACAGTGAATATTTATTTTCTCAACCTCTTCTTTATTTATCCCAAAAAATACAGGAGGGTGTTCCATTTCCCTTCAAGTAAATACAATATGTTTAGTTTTCTTAGAGTTGAATTGAACAGCCCATGATTTTGCCCAATTTGAGATAACATCCAAGTGATCAGTCAAAGAAGCAGCTTCTACAGCAGGATCATCATCGACTATGACAAATAAAGAGATGTCATCTGCAAAAAGTATAATATCATTAGAAATGTCAATTACTATCATTTATATAAATAAGAAACAGAAAGGGTTTAAAACAGATCCTCTTGTGGACACCTGCATTTATACTTCTTAGAGTTGTCGAAAACCCTTCTGAAACGACCTTTTGTTGACGATCTGAAAGATAACTCTCTATCCAAGATAAGAGTTGATCATTTATGCCTGATTATTTATCAACTCTTAAGTTTAAATAAAAGTCCGTTAAGCCAAACTTTATCGAAAGCTCTAGATACATCATAAAAAACAAACCTTACATCCCCCCACTATCCATATTACTAATAATTTTATGATATATTTCAATTAACTGATTAACAGTAGAGTCACCTGGCTGGAAACCAGATTGAAACTTTGACAAAAGGTTTTTACTTCTCATAAAATTATACAACTTTTTAGATAGAACTTTTTCCATAATCTTACAAACAATACTAGTAACCGATATTGGACTATAGTTTAGAGCTGAATGTGGACTGCCTTTTCCTTTAAAAATAAAATTAACATGTGTAATTTTCCAAAACAGTGGAATCTGTTTCATTGATAGAGACATATTATTAAAATAACTTAGTTAATGGTTTAGAAATAAAGCTAGCAACCTCTTTAAAAATTCTAGGACTGATACCGTCAGGTCCAGCAGGTTTGTTAATATTCAAGATTTTTAACTGATCTAAAATTTCTTTCTCAGTGATGACAAACTTATGTAAATGACATGGAGGAGGCTTATTATTATCAGGAATTTCTGGTAGTGTATCAATATAAGCTATATTAGAAAAATGATTGTTCAGAATCTCTGATTTGTCAAAGGGATCAATAAAAGTTTGGCCATCTTGTTCCAAAAAGAGGGAGAATCTCTATTTTTAGTAAAATTTGATACATACTTGGCAATGCGCCACCATTTACCAGGAGAAATATTTTTGTCAATAAGTTGAGATGTCAGTTTGCACTTATAATCTTCTTTTGCCTTTCTAACTAAGCTGATAATTTCATTACGGATTTCTCTAAACTTTTTCCAGTGATCTAGATTATTTGAAGTTTTCGCTTTGTGGTGAATTCTATTACGATGTCTTCTCTTGTTCCTTATTAAGTTGTGCATAAAAGGTTTATCATTTGGTCTTACTGTAATAGTTTTAGTAGTATATATCTATGTACAGTACTTTCAAATGTTCTGACAAAGCTCATATAAACGTCATTTATATTATTTGAATTAAAACAGCATCATCCCAGTCGGCATCGTTCAAATGGTTTTTAGGACCTTTATAATCTGCTCTCTTAAATCACGAATTTGTCTTTTAAAAGAGTGTTGTTTAAAAGTTTTAAATGAAATTTCAACTGAAACAGAAGAATGAGAACTGCATATCGGTGTAAGAACAGTTACTGATTTTATTAAGTTCTTGCGATTAGTCACACATAAATCAATACAAGTTCCTAGTAACAAAACAATATTTTTCTCTGGATTAAACAATATATATATAATACACGATATTTTAAAGGAGAATTAAGTTTAACAGCATTGATTGAAAAAATAAAGCATCATTATATTTTGGAGAAGAAGATATCAAATAAAAATAAATGTTTTGACAAGTTTAATCAAGCTTGGTGCATTTACCCAGAGGCTTTACAGGATAATTTGGTGGATTAGCAACTATAAAAAAAATATCAGACATCAAAGTAATTTTTTTGGTTTTTTTTATAGATGTTTTTTTTTTTTTTTCTTTTTCTTTATCATCTTTTAATTCTTTTCTTTATTAATTCTCTATATTTTTTTTTGTATGTCCTTTTTAATAAGATACAATTATATAATCCAAACAAAATGTTATTTTCAAGTTCTATACATTTTCTGATAGGTTGTATTATATTACATTTATATATATGAACTTACTGTTTGATAACTGTACTGTTGTATATTATATATATGTTGAATATAAAAAAAATTAAAATAAAATAAATAAATAAAAAAAGTTCCTAGTACCTTTGATAAATTAGACTATTTACCGGATTTGTTATCACATAAGCAACACGACGGGTGCCGCATGTGGAGCAGGATCTGCTCACCCTTCCGGAGCACCTGAGATCACCCCTAGTTTTTGGTGGGGTTCGTGTTGTTTATTCTTTAGTTTTCTATGTTGTGTCTTGTGTACTATTGTTTTTCTGTTTGTCTTTTTCATTTTTAGCCATGGCGTTGTCAGTTTGTTTTAGATTTACGAGTTTGACTGTCCCTTTGGTATCTTTCGTCCCTCTTTTGATAACTATTTACACGACTGGGCCAATGCCACTGCAGTGGACGTTTCATCCCCGAGTGTATCACCAGCACAGTAGTCAGCACTTCGATGTTGACATGGATATCAATTATATGGTAATTTGTTTTATAAATTTCCAGTTTACAAAACAATGAATGCTTCGGGAAACTAAGGTTTTTCTTATGCTAGGCATAGATTACCTTAACCGTATTTGGCACAGCTTCTGGGAATGTTCGGTTTTCAATGTTTTTCAACTTTGTACTTGTTTGGGTCTATACATTGATCTGAGCGTCACTGGTGAGTCTTATAGACGAAACGGGCGTCTGGCGTAATAAATTTAAATCATGATACCTGATATCTTGTTAACTATTAGGATGCCAACTAAAGATAATTATTTGACCAAAGTCTTTATAGATCGAAAGGTATTAATAACAATACCAATACCAATTTCACAGTTCCAGATCCACATTTTTACAACTAATGTCTCTACATTGATGTTCGAATTCATAATGTATAAAAATTCAAAACATTATACAAACGTTAAAGAAAAAAATTAACAAAACATTTAGCCAAACTTGATCAGGGAATCTGAGCACTGCATGAAGGAAACACATCCTTAATTTAAAAGGGATTTTATAACATCACATCTCAATAAAACGATACTCGTATGTTTAAATCAGTTAGAATTACAGGTGACTAGGCTAATAATACGCTCACCAACTACTAAGGTATCAGCCCTGTAGTAGTAATTATATGAGCGATACCTGTTGAACTATACAATATGAAGTTGGACACCTATATATCTTCAGTGGTGCTCTCAGAAATTGTTTGAATAATGACTATTCTAAATTTTCATTTCTATAAATCCATCTTTGAGTTTTGGATTTTATTTTACCCTTTAAGGACAATTCTGGTCATTTAAAGCTAGTAAATGTTATTTTGATCTCAACATCAACTAAAAAGTATGCACGAAAAAAATGAATATTCAGTCATGTTTTAAGTTTTTAGTCTTTCAATCAGTCGCGGTAATTTAGTACTATTCTGACAATTATCTAGCAGTCAATTCAGTGTTTTGTCAGTAGCGTTCCGTACGATATTGCACAGCACAGTTTTGACATATTCTGAACAAATTTTAATTGACTGCAAGCAAAAATACTAACAAGTACTGAATTGACAGCAATTGATAAGTCCGAAAAATTGACTGAAGGACTACAAACAACTTAATAATTTATCTTTACTAAATTAAAATCGGTTCAGATTAATAGAGTATCCATTTAAGATCAAAATCGGTTTTCTAATTATAATAAAAACGGTAATTTACTTGTTATGCATGCTTTAAGGAGCAGGATCTGCTTACCCTTCCGGAGCACCTGAGATCACCCCTAGTTTTTGGTGGGGTTCGTGTTGTTTATTTTTTATTTTTATGTTGTGTCATGTGTACTCTTTTTCTGTTTGTCTTTTTCATTTTTAGCCATGACGTTGTCAGTCTGTTTTAGATTTATGAGTTTGACTGTCCCTTTGGTATCTTTCGTCCCTCTTTTATACTGGATCATCATCTTTTATTAATTTAAAGATACCCAGCTTATAGTATAGTTAGAAGTTCGCACGTTCAACAGTTTCGTTAACATCATATTTCGAAATAAAAACCGTAATTTATAGAAACGTCAAAGAGGTGATCAAATTATAATCTTTAAAATGTTCAAGCCGGTTTATACTCGCTTTAATTTTTTGTTATATTTAAACAGTTATATTATTGGTGTTAATGTTTTAAATAGAAATAATGTAGAGTGGGCATGGCTTAAGAATTGACAAGGAGGATAATTGGTAGTTAGCTATTTAAAAGTATTGCATTTATTCTTTTCTTTTAATTTCCAGTATAAACTTTCAAATCGTACATTGTTGTTTCATAAAAAATAAAGAGGATTATTCAACGTTTCATAGCTAGAGGGTAGTGATAAGATGCCACAACCAGATGTAACTATCATTCTAACTATCATTGGTGTAATATTTTCGTTTATGACTATTGGATTGCTTATCACATCACAAATAAAGCAAAATTGGATTGCATACACGTTTGATCTTTCTGGGACCACAATAGTATCTGGGTTCACAGTACCATTCACTTCAACGACAAACGCTGATATTGGAATTTGGGACACTTCATTCATAACTGTTATTACAATCAGTGGCACTCCTACTACGACTACAGACACACTTGATTCAGCAACAACAGGCTACTTTTCAGAAGGTAACGCATTCATATACACGAACATCAATATAAAATTATTTATTTACAGAATTAGAATGTATTTCACTCTGAAGCCAGTATAATGCCCTATATTCGGTATAACAATTTAACCGAGGAAAGAACATGTTACCAAAATTTAAGTAGACACTTGTTTATATATATAATGCTTCATAATGATACCCATTATATAAACATATGATTTTTATTTATTTTAAAGCAAAGTGTCAATTTTACTGCTAGAATCAAAACCTTGCAAAAGTGGGTCGATCGTTTGGTGTTATATCCGATGCCTTTTTCTGATAAACGTCATGGTATCAACAATCTTAATCGGCCTATTACATGGTAATATTTCTGACACTAAAATATATATCTCAATTTTTTCAAGTTGTATTCAATATGTTTACCTTCATCCCAATGGAGGACATTGTAGAACATGCATCAATTAACATTTTTTATCGTCATTAATATCAAGCAACATGTGCCATACTTTCAAAGTATTAACATATGTCATAGGTAAAATTTCTTACTGTTTTGAAATCTGGATAATGTACAGCTAAAGTATGCATTAACTACCTCACATATACTTTACATTTCAGAAGTACTCTTACTTTTAGGGTCTGGTCCTGGATTTCAAAAGGGGTGTTATTCCTAAAATCAATTTTAACGATTTTATTTCAAAATATGTCGTTCGGACAGATTAAATGATATGTACCCATTTGCTTGGTCAACCAAAATAACTTGACCAATTGGTTATTCTCATGTGTTGCCATATTTATGAAAATACGAAAAATTGATACTTTTCATCTTACCCCATATTAAGTTTTCATAAATAATTACATTATAATACTTTCTTCTGATTGGCATCACGTACATCACGTGTTATTCCGTAAGCAATTGCATCACTCAAAAAAACTTTCCATTCATGATAATAGTTATCAAAGGTACCAGGATTATAATTTAGTACGCCAGACGCGCGTTTCGTCTACATAAGACTCATCAGTGACGCTCATATCAAAATATTTATAAAGCCAAACAAGTAAAAAGTGGAAGAGCATTGAGGATCCAAAATTCCCAAAAAATGTGCCAAATACGGCTAAGGCTATCTATGCCTGGAATAAGAAAATCCTTAGGTTTTCGAAAAATTCAAAGTTTTGTAAACAGGAAATTTATAAAAATGACCACATTATTGATATTCATGTCAACACCGAAGTGTTGACTACTGGGCTGGTGATACCCTCGGGGACGAAACGTCCACCAGCAGTGGCATCGACCCAGTGGTGTAAATAGTTATCAAAGGTACCAGGATTATAATTTAGTACGCCAGACGCGCGTTTCGTCTACATAAGAATCATCAGTGACGCTCATATCAAAATATTTATAAAGCCAAACAAGTAAAAAGTTGATAACACGTGGTCTCACAATAAAGTGCACAAGGTGAATAAAACAAAAATATTATAAAATTCGTGTTTTCATGATCATAGCTAAAAAATGTAATGTGCGCACATTTCTAAAATGAAGCGCGGAAGCGCTTCATACAAAATGTACTTCGGTCAACGCGTTTACACCCCAATGAATTTACAAAAAGAACATTCAATTCTTCAATAAAATGATACCCGTTTGAATGTCTTTAGTTGATATGTGTCAATCTAACGAAATTTATTTTCGCTCTCACTCGTTCAGTCCGTTTGATTAACTAATATATGCTACCATACCGTATGGACGACAAAATCAAATACATTTTTTCCTCAATTTTGCACAACAAATCATAATGCATACAAATCATAAATGTAATAAATACGAGTGCAGCTATTTGCCGTTGAGTTCTAAATGCTTCAAACCATGCAATATGCAAGACTGGCAAAATAAGGTCAATGAACAGTAAATGGGCTATGTTACAGATTTTGGTAAAAATTTGCGTACAACTTTGGCTCGTTGAATTTATAAAGTCGAAGTAACATGTTTTTATCTCTTTTATTGCCTTAAATATTACTGATTGAATTCTTTCAAAAAAGGTGAACATTTGTATATCGAAAGCGGATGAAATCAATGAAAAACGTTAATAAAGTTGTCTTATTACATGTTATATTATCAAATCCCTTTTTTTTTTATGCATAGATTTTTCGTAAGAAACTACCAGATTATTACATGGCATTTTTCATATCGCATGTATTATAAGCCCTAGGTTCAATATCAGCCCAAGAGCCATGTTATGATCTTTTTATCATATGCTTCAACAGTGGAGAAAAATAACAGATTCATATATTGATCCTTTTACGTGGTTCCCAAATATAAGTTTAAAGAAGAGTTAACGGACGTCGGACCCCAAATTTAGTACATTCGATAGATATGAAATATAATAAACTCATTATAGATACCAGGAATATCAAATTTTGTTTAAATTTGTAAATTTGTATCATATGATAATGCCCCAAAGAGAAGAAATATATTTTAATATGGACGAATCGACAAAATATACATAATAAACACTGTTTGGAAAAAACAACTTTTTTAAAGTAGCTTTCTTAATTATGTTTGAAACTTTTAAAAATCATGGCATTTATTTTTAAGTAATGTTTTTTTTTTATTATTATTATTTTACACAATATACTTTCCAGTATCAACATAATTGTTTTGTACAATACTTTGTAATGTTTTTCATAGAAAACGTAGCAGTGCAAACTCTGAAACCGTGGTGACATCTGGCTACGTATGCTGATGTGTTTGTAATGCCGTCGTCACACATTGGGATATAGACCGGCGTGCATCAACCGTACAGAGGAAATTGACAAAGTCGGTGTACAAGTTAGTTGCACGACAGAGGAACGCTTTAGCAATCGTTAAATGCGCGTTGCATAAGTTTAAAGTATGTCAAAATACAAAGGTATACGCTTGGTGGACGCTACAACTCGATGAAATTTTTCTGCAGCATAAAGTTTTCATCCAGCTCAAGCGTGTG
The DNA here is from genome assembly GCF_965363235.1 of Mytilus galloprovincialis. Taxonomy (NCBI): domain Eukaryota; kingdom Metazoa; phylum Mollusca; class Bivalvia; order Mytilida; family Mytilidae; genus Mytilus; species Mytilus galloprovincialis. The sequence continues at coordinate 23,449,532 of NC_134844.1, forward strand.
TCAAGCGTATACCTGTACGCTACACGCACGTTATAAATACTCTACAAGCTTGTTTAACAAGCTACCGATAAGTTTGAGACACGTTTAAGGCACGTTGTATACTCTTCGAGACCGTTCGACTTTAACTAAAACGTACGCGAGTGTGTTTGTAACAAACAAAAAAAAGCAAAACGGACAAAAAGCAACGGACAAAAAGCAAAAGTTTCGGACAAAAAGCAAAATAATCGGACAAAAGGCAAAACGGACAAAAAGCAACGGACAAAAAGCAAAATTTTCGGACAAAAAGCAAAATTATCGGACAAAAAGCAAAAGCGGACAAAAAGCGAATTGCGGACAAAAAGCACCGTATCATGCGTTCTTGATTTTTAACACGCCCGTCGTACTTCGGAACTATACGCTGATGTGTGACGCCAGTTTTACGTTGTTTGCAGTGCAAAATGTTCAACAAAAAATTACAACGACGTTAAGGTGGTACCCAACACTTTCACTAAAATTAATTTGGATCGTTTAATTTCCATAAAATTTTGACAAAGTATTTACTTTGACCCTTTAACAAAATTATAAAAAAATCAAAATCTTTGAACCAAGCGTTTTATCAGAAAAATTACACTGGTTATATAGCAGTTTGACAAATACTAATTTTGATCATTGAGAAGCTTTATATTGCCTTCACAGCGCAACGTAATTAAAACGTTTAGCTGATATTACAGAGTTATCTCCCTGTAGTGTTAGGTATCACCTTAAATTGAATTCGACGTTTTGTGGTAATTTCATCAAGAAAACCGCTTTATATATATTATAGATTGATGATAACAAAATGCATTCCCAAGTCTTAAACCTTACCCACACGTACATTGTATACGTACAATGTAGCTGCTATCGGATACCAGGTTCTAGAAAGGGCAAATTGATAAGAGAAGTAGTGCATACATCATTTTATTTCGCTCATCAAACTAGCACATTTGTTTTTCTTATTTAAGATGCAGTAAAATTATGCAGAGCATTGGGAATTTTAGCCACTGTATCTACTTTAGCTACAATTGTTCTAGCAATTTTAACTCTGGTAATGCCAAAAGAAACTATATTGAGACTTGGACTATCAACAAAAACAAGTATTGCAATATTATGCACGAACGGCTTTACAGGTAGATATAACATAACAATATGTTCTATTATTGATAAAAGAGAAGATGTGGTATGATTGACAACGAGACAACTCACCACATAAGACCAAATGGCACAGAAAAAAAGCTATAGGTCACCGTACGGTCCTCAATATGTATTTATATTTAAATATATGTCGTCACTTTCACAGTTCTAGATTTATGAATGGTCGGACAGGAGAAACCTTTTTCCATTCTCCCATCCCCTATCTCTTGTCCCCCGCCATAAAACCTTAAAAAAACCTAATGTATGGGAAGCTTATTTCAATAGAAATCGGTCTAATATCATTGTTTTATGGCTGGTCCCCGTCTTGTCATTTCACAAGATAGAAGTGTTAATTGTTTATTCTGCTTCAAGAACCCCGGTAGCTTTTTCACTGACTGTTAAGATTTGCAATGTACAATCATGATATCAAAAATATTTATTACCCTTTTATCTAAAACTAATAATTATTTTCAAATAATTAATCGTTTTTGAAATTAAAGTTGTTGGTTAAATTTGATACAATATTTCATTTTTTTCATTTGCTATTTTCTTTTACGCCAATACTTAGGACAGTGGTTATGACATCCTAGCTAAGATAAAATATAAATGAGAGAAACTTAAAAACATTTATTCATTTAAAAAAAAATATTTGTTGCATAATAGTCTGCTTTATGATCGGGTTGATGTCGTTTTGACACATTCCCCACTTCCTTTCTCAATTTTATTTCGATGCTTATGCTGAGACATGTTGTAAGTCGATACTAACTTTATACTAATTTCCGTCCTTAGAATATCTTATAGGACCGATCTAAGGACAGTTTCGAAAAACAGGTCTCAGTTCTAAAATTGGTATAATGTAACAAATACATTTTTTATTTAAATGAATAAATGTCTTAAAGTTACTCGCATTTATATTTTAGGCATTCAGCTTAATGCCTGCACACATTTTTCAGGATTTAAGACTAATGCCTAACATCATTTAGGAAATATACTTACTGTCTAGGCGTTAGCTTATTGCCTATGGTTTAAGCTAATGCCTAATTTTACTTATTGCCGCTAACATATATATATATATATATACATATTTGCTATATATATTATAGCAGCACATGACATACATATCTATGACAGTGTGGATTAATCAGAACAGAGATTAATTCAATTACACAAATAAATTGTTAGACAATCTATATATATATATTAAACGTAGATTTTGTACATCTAATAATTTATTTTATTTTATTTTTTTTACAGTTTTTACAGCGACATTAGCTTTAATTGTTGTGCGAACACAGTTTAAGGATGGCATGAGCATAGATACGTCCTTCTACATCGCTATAGCAGCGGATATCATAAGTGCTTTTGCACTTGCCATGTTTATTACAACATTCATTTTAAAAAGGCAAAGAAGTATAGAAGCTTCTACTATTGTTCCTGTAAATGATGGAAACGAACAAACAAATCAATGAAAATTCTCAACAGAAAGTATAAGTATAAGCACTGCAACTAATTGACTCGATATTCATTTGATAGTGTGGTCTGCTATGAATGCAGAGAGCAATTCACAAATCTACATGTTTTTTCCTTCTCAAATAAATACAGTTTATCATGGTCTTTTTTCAATATGATTGTTTGGTCATGGCTTACATAGTGTATCGTCTTCATATCGGTGTTGTTCAATCATTTAATCGTTTGCATAACATTGTGGACGAGACAATTTCTTTGCACTATCAGGTCATCAATTGACTTGTTAGATCAAGTGAAACGTTCGTCTGAACGCTCTCTTATCTCTGTTGATAATTTAATCTCATTGAATCCGTATTCATGTGAACTTTAATTTAACCCCCTTAGCTAGAGATGGATACCGCATGCATTGTAAGTGCTCAATTATTTAAAGGAAACGAATGTCAGCATCGAAATAATGTTCTTATACATATAAAAACGATGATCAGCATATTATATTTTTAAACTATAATTATATGAAAATAAACATAGAAAAATCCAAATGCACGAGTCTGATATCTATTTATATCTATATGTATGTTTTTATAGCTTATATAATGGCAATTGGCGGTCTTCGGGGGTTAACTCGTACATGTTTTATGCTGCTGTTCGTGTGCAAATGAAAATTGTCTACTTTGAAGTCATTCGGCTTTTTATTTTGAAAATCAGAAGCGTTACCGTAGTATAATTGTTATATGAAATATCGAAAAATCGTAAAAAAAGCAAGATTCGAAAAAGAAATAAAGATGCAAATTGATATTGTTCATGATTTGTCCGCATATAGGGAGACACCTTGAATAACTTTAAATTTTCCTCCTGCTGTATGAAGTTTTCTACCATAAAAATCATAAAAACATGATGATTTCAACCTTCGCATTTCGTAAAAAGTCAAAAAGTAAGTATTTTCCTTAAAATTACACAATATTTTTGTAAATATCCGCCGAAGGCAGTTTGATAAGTCACATTAACTTTAGATTCATTACGGAACAGGACTGGATTATACTCAAATAAGTAGGGGCGGGGCATTAAGGCCTGAATTTGGCGCAAAAAAAATAAATGTTTGATATCTATTTCAAATTGACATATAATGTTTAGAAATATATAGTTACTTATTATGTTCAAGAAATATGAAAGAAAAACATGAAGATTTTTACCTGATGACGTCACAATTATGTCATAATATGAACTATTTTAAAAAAAAAACACGTAAAAAAACAGATTTATGCAGTTTTCCTTATTGATTTCTGTTATGGAAACATCTAATTCTTACGCAGGCAAGAAACAACCATATAATTTAACAGAAGCTTTACTATAAATACTTTTGAAATAAACCCACCAAATATAAGAAAATGTGAATCTCTATCATTATTCAAAAAACAAATTAGTACCCAAAATAGTAAGATCCCAGCGTATTATTATATAGGACATCGTTTTGGTCAAATTCTTCATGCTCGCTTAAGAATGGATTCAAGCTCATTGAAATCTCACCTTTTCCTTCGTAACTTAGTAGACTCTCCAAATTGTCATTGTGGTGATGTAGAAATAAATTCTCACTTCCTGTTATCTTGTCCTATATATACTAATTTAAGACATGAACTATTAGATTCTGTTTCAGTTCTTCCTGTCCAAGTTAACACAAAAACTTTGCTTTTTGGATCAACGGTACTCTCAGATGAGCAAAATAGTCTTTTATTTAGTTTGGTGCAGAAATATATTATTAAAAGTATTACAATAATTCATGTTTATTTTTTATATTCTTTATTTTTTTTTCTCATTAATTTTTTTCTTCTTCTTTTTTCACCTTTTTCATATTCATATATTTATTACAGAGCATGCCAGTATTTATATTTATGTATTGTTCAATAAGTGTATTATTTATGTATATGAGACATATTTGTAAAAGCAAATTGCTTGATTCTGAATTCTGAATATTATTTTCTTTGTATAATATCGTATCATGATGAATTATCTGAATAAATATTGTTTAAACTAAATATAAAGTTGTTTCTTGGGTGCGCACATACTTTTTCAATCTAAAATATATATAAAATTTGATTTTATACAAAGAAAATCACAAAACTTTACAAAATATGCAAAATAAATCATGATTTGTTGCCAAGGAAACAAAGTCACATAGTGCAAATCAAATGAATGGAGTTACTTTGATTTTGATATGTGTACTGTTACACCACTGTCCTAGGTTAGGGGAAGGGTTGGGAACCCGCAAACAGGTTTAACCCCACCACATTAGTATGTATGTGCCTGTCCCAAGTCAGAAGCATGAAATTCAGTGATTGTTATTTGTTTATGTGTTACGTATTTGGTTTTCGTTCATTTTTTTGTCATAAATTAGGCCGTTAGTTTCTCTTTTGAGTTGTTTTGCATTTGTCATTTCGGGGCCTTTTATAGCTGACTATGCTGTTTGGGCTTTGTTCATTGTCGAAAGCCGTACGGTGACATGTAGTAGTTAATGTCTGTGTCATTTAGTCTCTTGTCGATAGGTGTTTCATTGGCAATCATATCACATCTTCTTTTTTTATACATTTCATAAGATTTTGATAATATTATGGATTTTCTATTAAAAAGTCATACTGTCGTCTTTAAGAGAAAAACATAACTATTCAAGTATTTATTACATGTTTAAATCATTTTTGAATTTGAAGGTATCTATTACTTTGATTTTATAGTATTTCATCGAACGCGAGTCGTGTCAAACTAATACTATATAGATAATTACTTATATTGCACTCATTACTGTCAGATTTTCATTCCGTGATCCTTTTTTTGGTAAACTATATTCGTTGACAGTAATCGTTATAATGACATTTTTTTTAACATATTTACAAATTTTATAACTGTGAATAGTCCATTTTACTTCAACACGTCATATATTCATAATTAACACGTAATTCACATTTGATTTGTATGCATTGAAATAGAATATAGTTCATGTACTTCAATTTCCGAAGTCCCAATGTCCCTTGCTTTGCGCATTTATTATATGACCGAGGGGCATACCTCTTTTTAAAAAAGTCGATCGTCCACCATTATAGAACTTGTCCGATATATTGCTGATAATAACCTATTTAGTATCAGTTTTATAAAAAAAATCTCTCTTAGAAGAAATGTACTTGCGAGCGCTTCCAAGACCGGACTTACGGACAGATGGATGGACACATGGCCAACGATTGGGGCTTGAAAATAGGCTTCTTTTTTAAATAGAACTTTGATATAGCCAGAGGATTGATATGACACACGATTGTACCTCTGTATATACATACTGTCTGAAAAATTAAAACGCCAAGGAAAAAATCATCTCTTTCTCTCTTTTTCCAATCGAAGTCAATTGAAGATAAATATACAATTATTACTTCTAATTCTAATTGCTTGATGTTTTGGTCGTTTCATCAATATAGCATATTTTAACTCAAGGTAATCATATACATAAATTACAAATGATTGTTACATGTTTATAATGAACAGACCTGTGTGATCTACACGATTCAATATATATGTTTTTTAAGTGATCAATTTATAATCAACGAAGGACACTGATATAAATAGTAGAATGTCACTTTTCCCCCTGGTAAGAACATTATCAAAATTAGGATAATGACTGAATAGATATTTTTTTCAACAAATAGATTTAATCTGCCTAGTGGAGGTTAACAAATATTATAATCACTTCATTCATAATTACTTATTCTCCTCAAATTATGACTTTTCAATGATTGTTTCTTTTAAAAGTGTACTTAAGATCATTTGTATGGTCAAAGGGGTAGTTTCAGTTCAAAGAGACAAACAAACTTTAAATGTGTCCAGAAAGGAATTAAGTCAATATTGTGAATACGTTCGACCCTATTCCTCCCTATTCATTTTTTTTATCACGGGAAAATGCCTATGTTATGTTAATTAGACCTGTGAGTATAGTATAGACACATTGCTATGATATTAAATTCTAGATTTGGTTTTGGTTTTTAGGTTTTTTTTGGGATACTGTCTCATTAAACTGAACTATAACACTATTCCTTACTATGCCAGTCTGTACCCATACCGCATAACAAAGGTTAGTCAATAGTCAAGACCAGTTTAACAAAAATCTTTTGCAAATCATATGAGAAACTTTGTGTTTCGGTTCCCATATGAATGTTTCTAGTTACATATGTCAAACATGTGTTCAATGAATATATCTCAGTACAATTAACATTAAGAATTTCAAAGTACTTTAACAGCATGGTATATAGAAAGGTACCTAAAGACACAACTTCCAATTGACTAATCACATTCAAGGATTTGTAAAAATACAAATCATATAAGAATTATATTGGGGAATGGCATTTAAGGACATTACATATTATATAACACGACTGACAACGCCATGGCAAAAAGGAAAACGACAAACGATTCACAAGTCTATAAAGGCAACACTAGAAAATCAAGACTGATAAAATAAACTTCCACCGAAATTCGAGGTAAGACCCTGTAATCTAAAGTTGTTTGTAACGACACTTATGTAATTCAGATATCCAACAGGACGATAGAAGATCCAGTTATTTATCTTTGGTTGAAATTCCAAAGGAACATAGAACAAACCTATGATTATTCAGATTTTCCTCTATGGTTTAGTATTTCTAAGAATCACCAAGCATTTTACTTTATGTGATGTACCCTTAAACACGATAATGTTTGTTTTATTCGAATAGCTCATCCTTAACGTATACGATGACATACTGAAATAAAAATTAAATTCCGAAAAAAGATTGTTTCCTTACTAAAAGTCAAACATCTTGAAACAAACATATAATATCAAACTTCAGTACAATATATTATAAGTATCAGAAGTCGCGATCGACGGTATCAGCTCATACAACTGAACCGTTCATCCATTAACTAGTGCTTTGATGAAAGCATGACTTATTATTTTTTTTATTATGTCTGTTTGTTTTGTTCACACATTGTTGTCAATAAAGTGAAATTGTATGCGACTTTCATACAAGTGAGAGGTTTAGATAGCTATAAAATCAGATTTAATTCACCTTTTTCTTGATAAGAAATGTCTGTGTCAAGTCAGGAATATGACAGTTGTTACCTATTCGTGTGATGTGTTTGAGCTTTTGATTTTGCCTTTTGATTACGAACTTTCCGTTCAAAATTTTCCTCGAAGTTCGTTTCTTTGTTTGTTATTTTGTTTTTTAAAAGATATTTTGTATTTGTTAGTTTAAATTTTATACAATTTAATCTTTGTTATGTCTCCCTAATACAAATTTGAACGTGGACGTTACATTTTGTTTTAAACATTCACTTTGTATTTATCTTCTCAAATTTGTGTTACTTAACTTTCAGCCACGATTGTACTTTATTCAAGTTAGAAACATTGAAGTGAAAAATATTGCACTTTTTTTCTGCTATTGATAAACGTATTAATTTCATATGTCACTAGAATAAATTCATCACATTCACTAGAATAAATTCATCACATTCACTAGAATACTAGAAGTGAAAAGATACAAAATTATAAAATGAGAACAACAAGAACAACAAGAATAACCCCCTGAAAAAAACATAAGAAAAAAATAAGAAAAGAAAAACGAAACCGCAATAACAAAAATAATAATGCACACATGAATAAATAAACATATTAACATAAACTCAGATACTCTAGTGATACCAAATCAACCCTGAACCTCGTTTACTTTGGATATAGATGAGAACTAATTTAATACAATGTAAACAAAATACATTGGGCATGATTAACAGATATTTATATCCAGTGTTTCTATATTCAAAAAAAGATAAGAAAGAAAAAAATCCTTGCCAAAGTTTTATACTGTAATGACTGTTGATTGTCTATAATTACCACTATATTGCTGTTTTTTGTACTCGAACTGCAGTTTTAAAACCGTTTTTGTAATTATATCTATTTATATTGTCAAATATCTATTTAAAATGTTCATTCTTTACTTTTCTCTAGCAAAACTACATACACCCATTGTGAGGCAAACATGTCGCTAGATAGATAAGAAGCAGAAGTCGCTTATCTTCGTTTAGTTACTTTCCCCTGACCCCGTACCCCCTCTTAATTTTTTTTTATTGAGGACCGACAAAAAATTTCCTCAACTTTTTAGTATCGTTGACTAAATGATTATGGAACACAATATTTACAAATTCATATTTACCTCCCAACAACATATTTATTTTCTAAAGATACAATTTTCATTGTTGTCATCAAGGATTTGTCCTAGTTAAAACTATACAAATCCTTGTTAAAACTATACAAATCCTTGTTGTAATCATGAATAATTTATTTATCACATTAACGGTACTTATGTTTCTCCACCATTGAATCTCTAATATTTCCAACTCGGGGAAAAAATTAAAGAAATGTTTTTGTTTATGTTTTATTTTAGGCTATGTATTATGCAAATGTTTTTTTCGTTTTTTTGTTTTTGTTTTTTTTAAGCAGCTAACGCCTTTGTAAGTTGCTACATGTAAAAGGTAAAGATAGTTTTATTACTGGAAATGCATTTATGTAATAAATTATATGTTATTTCATCCTGAGTAACGTTCCCCAAACAAAAACCAACAAACAAACGTAGAGTGTAAACATTGATAACGATTTTTATTAACCCGCCAAAAAGTTAACTTGATAAAAACGGGTACGACACGAAACATGTATGGAGAATGTGTGAGATAGACTCAAGATATCAGCCACTCTTTTCCTGCCACTGCGCAAACAACTACACGCTAACAGCCAGTTTTCAGATTTGTGACATAATTCTGTGTCAGTAGTACCAAAGATTACAAAAATAAGTTATATATTCATCTTATAAACGGAAATAATGTCACAGTACAGTAGAAATGTAGATAATTATAAACCTAATATTTAAGTTTTAGAGGCTTCCATGAAATAATGTCCGCTCACAAGAGCAAAAGTTAATTTCATTTTTGAATTTTATTTTTGTGAAGTATTTCTACTGATTGTGTTTGATGCTCAAATCCGGATGTTGTATAGAAATATTGATCTTTACTGCGTCAGACTTTGGAAATGTTTAGGTCCATATATAAAGGATAATTACTCTCTGTATAACCACACTGATACCACAGGATAACAGACCGGACCGAAAACGGGTAGGTACAATAAATTAGTATTCAAATGTGGTGATGAATTGTTGCAAAAGTATTTCCATAAACATGCTGCACACAGATGTTTTTTTCTAAATAATCTAATGTTAAAAAAATCATATTTAGTTATTATTTAGTTAAGAATAATTTCCAATGTGTCTGCATGCATTTTTACTTGGTTTCTTAGTTGACGTTTGTTTTTAAAATACAAATATGTTATATTAACAACTCTTACAATTGATTTGAGACGGGGAATGATATAAAAGTCCACCATTTAGAATAGATTTATAAACGTATTGGTCTTGAAAGCAATCCACATTAGCGGTAACGACACGACTCTAAAACATTTGTTATGTGTTTTTGCGGTCTACTTCTATAAAAATGTATGTCGTTTGGTGGATTGTTGTCGATTGTACATCATACTGTTGCTCCTTGTTTCCATTTTTAAATTTTACAATCAGCATCAATGTTAACGACTAATGTTTAAAGATAAATCCCATAGAATGTTATATTTATTTAGTACGTATATATCATTAATTCCACATAACATACAAATCCTGGCGATATAAATTTTCTTACTGGTCTCTTAAATTACTTGAACTGTTAATAATGTCTTAATAATTGTTTTGTTTTAAAGATTATTTTATTGCTTTTTTTGGTCTATCATTTCTGGTGTGTTTTTTTTACTGAATCCCACTCAGAAAATTGAATGAAAAATATTCTACCATTTTGAACTGCCAGAACGTTGAAGAACATCAATAAGTTATAAAAACTTTAAAAGACCTGTCTTTAATTAGTCTGACAGTTTTAATTTTAGTTTTCCTTTTTGTTCTATATCATTGATATATCGAAGGCTTGGTCATTTCTTGATATCAATTGACAAGGATATTTCCAATTTGTAATTCTCGCTTCAAATTATTAACTGCTGAATTTATTTGAAACAATTGCTAGTCAACGACTTTTAATATTGCGAAAATGCAGTATAACTATAAAAACAATATCTTTTTAATCCAATTCCAGTTTTCAATGTCTTCCTTCGTATACATTGGAGGGACGATTGGACACAAACTTATCAGGGACATAGTTAAATAAAAAGAATAATAATCAAAGTTTCCATCTTAATTACAGTTTTACAATAAATTTGTTTTAAAGATTATTTTATTGGTTTTTGATCTATCGTTTCTTTTGTGTTTTGAAAAGATAGTTGAACAAACATTGAAGGCATGTTTTGAAACAGAGAGTATTTTTTTTGTGTTCGACATAACCTGTCCTTGATTTTGCTGTAAAATTATCTCCCTTTGATGTCATGTTTTCACTAATTGCTACAGGAAAAATATTCAAATTACAAGAACATGATAAGACTTTACTACTAGAAAAAAGGAAATATTTGTTTGATCGATGAAACGATTTCTAGACCATAGTACATATCAACTTTCACTATGGTGGAAATTTTAAATATCCAAGTCATATAATGTTCTAAATCAAATAATTTTCACTTTTTTAAAGGAAGTTGTAATTCTATTTCACCCAAATTAGATTGTTATTAGAACTTGTACTTCAAAACTCTATTAAATATTTACTGTATAATCAATCATATGAATTTTACATTAGCAATATATACACTTCAAAACATTCACAGGATTACCATATGTCTTTTTTCATTTGGAAAAAATATCAAAAAACATTTAAAGGACACCATAATTGTAAAAAAACGATGAAAAACGATCATGTTACTATCCACAAACAAGAATGTGTCCCCAGTACACGGATGCCCCATCCACACTATCATTTTCTATCTTCAATGGACTGTAATAATGGGGGAAAATCTCTAATTTGGCATTAACATTGGAAAGATTATAGCATAGGGAACCTGTGTACTAAGTTTCAAGTTGATTGGACTTCAACTTCATAAAAAAACTACCTCGACCAAAAACTTTAATCTGAAGCGGGACGAACGGACGAACGGACGAACGGACGCACAGACCAAAAACATAATGCCATAAATGGGGCATACGAACACTTTACTACATGTAGAAATCCACACTAACGTGCTCCTGTGGTGGAGAATATACTCACTGCATTAGTGACATAAAAGTAAACACTCCAAAGGTCATATATGTTTGCAGTCGAATTTAACAAATCTGAAATTGTGACCTGCCAATATTTGATTATAAAAATCATACCCTTAAAATATCGCCTGATAATAAATCGATAACTTAGTTATGCTAAACTTGGGTGCAACTATAAATGTGAAATCTTCTTTAACAAAGATATTGATACTGATAGTAATTGACTCTGAAATAATATTGACATTTAACATTTAACACATATAGAAACAAGTCCTTTTCCATAATCATATTATTTATTACACAATTCTAGCAAACTGCATAAATAAGGTTTTACAAATATATCATGACTTAAATATGCAAACCAGCTATCAAAATTTGAATTTAAAATTGAGATTTTGTTACATCATGTTCTTAATTCTAACTAGAAACCATATATTGCAATCTTCGTGATCTTTCTGACGAATAGTTCAAAGCAAAGTTTACATTCTTTTAGGTTATTCTTTCACTAACACTTATACTTAGTATTCGATTATTCATATATTATTATTTTTTTTCTTTCTATTTATTCTTTTTTAATTAAAAAATTTGAATTTTTTATATATTTTAAATTGGAAGTCGTTTATAATATTCTGAAAATGAAATTCTCTTGCACACACAAAGGTTTAAAGTCTTTCGAATTTTGAAGGAAATAAGTTGTTATACTTCGAAGACCAGTTATTTATTCAAAGCATTCGCCATTTGATTTTATTTGTTACATTTTGGAGACAGCATGTCGTACTCATTAGAGAAACACAGAGTATCAGAGATTTTAAAATTCACGATGCTTAATTTAATTTTTGTTTTATATACAGAGATCCTTGCAGTGATCTTTTAAAAAAATGTTCCATTTTCAGTATAAATTAGTTAAGATTATTCAGACAGACTACACTTAGCCTATATTGTTTAAAAGCTTGTTTTGGCTGCATTAGCTATAAATAGCTTTTGCTGTATACCCGATGCATTGTTTTATATAATTATAGTATGTTTAAAGTAAAATTTAAAGATACTGAACTAAGTCATACATAATTATATTATACTGCAAACACGTACATTTCAACATTTATTATCACACATTTCTTCAAATAATAGTAAACAATGCTTAGAATACTATATTTACTGGCAAAACACGAAACGAATAAAAAATGTCCCTCCGATGCACATTACATTTCACTCTTTTGTTTTATATGAAATTTAATAGTTTACATGCCAATTAATATATTAATTTAATCGGTCTTCACTTATTATTTAGAACATTTTTTAAATTAAAAGATCCCCTTACCATTCTCTTGCATAAGAAAAACACAAGAGCAATCTTTGTGCTATATGTTCTCTTTTGAAATTTATCTAATAACATAAAAATTATGAAATTCAAACAGTGACCCAGGTACTTCAGATATGCCTAAACGTTATTTTTTTATCACTTACATTGCATGTAACAACTGGTGGTCACTTAAAATAGTAAATTGGTGCTCTAGTGATGTCTTGCCGAAAGTTGTTTTTAAAATTGAAATGGATTTTTTTCCTTTTTTTTTATAATTCCTATGACCAAATTTCATCATTAGTTTACAATTGACACCGATCATTAAGGCTTTCATTTCATTCATCTCATTGTTCGTTGCATATATGTTATTGTTGTTACCTCTGAGAGTGTCTCGAAAAAACAGTTTCAAGCTTGAAGTTTCTGTCTTGCTGCTTTTCATTGGCTTATTCTGTTTATGACTCTCCATCTCAACCCAAGATTAAGGTACTGATTCCTCCTGGTTTTTAATTACTATTGCAATGTCATAAGTGCTACCTTCGGAACTTTAGGATATTTTGAATCCCCTTGGTAAACGATAATTTACATAACTAATTAAATTTAGAAAAGCGATTTTGCTGATCAGGATTTTTATAGCATATAATATCTAAGTTAAAACTAATTAAACGTAATAAAAAGTACGAATTTTATAATTATTTTATTACATTTCCACGATGGTTGATAAATATATTTGAATATTCATCATGATAGCAGGTTTTTTTAAATCGTGGTAAGAGCTGTAGCTGTAGTATTTAATTGCATTTCATATTAAGAGTCTGGACGTAGTATTTATGACTATACATAAAATTCAATTATAAGGTACTAAACAGTACCAAGATTCGAAAATGTATACCATCAAATAGAAATGAAAACAGTTTAAATTGTCCATAAAGTTTGTACAAAACTCAATTATATTATCGCGACATTAAAATATCGAAACAAGAAGTTAAATTCATTAACCACTTGAATTGCGTCGATGATGGTGTAGATCTACAGCAACAAATGTTACACTGATTATCTGGAAACACAGGTTGAACACAAAATCCAAAAGTGCATACATTTTGAGCAAACAATGTCAAGCAAAAAAATGATCTGGATCAACCGTCAAAAAGTCATAAATATTATTTGTTCGAGATCATCAGAAAAAAAATGTGATGCTGTTTTAGAGACCGTTAAATTTAATACGATCCGTGTTTCCAAATTTATGATATTTTTACACCAAAATCTATTGAATGTGCACTGCTTGGTTTTCAAGTCTTAAAAGTGTGATTTTTTTTATTATTTGCTATTCACTTTTAAATAGCCTTTAGTAACTGCGACTAATCTGAAATTAGTTTCTTATGTCCTGGTTATTTTTTCTGTGTCGACCCTTTTAATCTGTTTTTTAACAGTTTGTTCATATGTTTGTGCTGATACACATGACCACTAGCAAAGGTCATGGGGAGGATTGGGCGCTTGCGAACATGTTTAACACCCCCATATTATGTATGTGTCTGTTCTAAGTAATTCGAAGTATGTGAATCAGTGGCTGTCATTAAACTTCGTTGTCGTATTCCATATTTGTTCTTCTGCTATAATTGTTTTGTACACAAATCAGAATGACAGTATTTCCTGTTTGAATTGTTTTAGTTATGTTATGTCGAAGACATTTATAGCCTACTTTGCAGTATGAGTTATGACCTTTGTTTGACCTTTGTTAAAGTCCATACAGTTATCTATTGTTTCTAAATTTTACATCATTTGTTCTCTGGCGAAAGTTGTCTCATTGGCAATCATACATATCTTGTTATTTCTGTAGTATGTTTACCAAGTCAGGCTAGTGGGACCGTGTGTTGTGTGTTCGTCATTTTCCTTTAGAGGTGTTGGTGTGGCCGTTGTGCTGCCAAGTTTGTATGGTTATCATGGTATCCTTTTGAAGCATTATTTAAGCATTCAATATTGAAGACAATCTCAATCGTATTTGTTAATTCATGAAGATAATAATAAAAAAAAAAACACAAACAGGTGCAATATAAGTCATTCTTTTTTCCCAATTAAAACAACATTGCCGAAAATAAAAATTAACGAAATCACAATCAACAGTTAAAAGTTACAAAGGAAACGAACGAGCAACACGAACCCCATCAACACTGGGGATGAATTGAGGTGTTCCGGTAGGTTCAGCAGTTCCTCTTCAACTTATAACTATGCAAGTATGTCAAGCTTTTATAAATTTGAGGGACTTACGAATTAAAAAGGATTAAACGTATCTATTCTTAAAATATAATATTTGTATTGAAACTGCAGTATTCTATTCACTTTCTTCTAAGTATCTTTTTTCTTCTAATTAATCAATGTAAACTGACTCCTATGATTTATGAACAGTAATAATGTGATGCATTTGTAATAAATATGTCAGGGGTGTTTTGAATTAAGGGATAAAGTGACTATTATCCTTTGTTAAGTAGTGGTTTCTCTGGGCTAACATACTGTTAGTTAACTTATTATCCGTAAATCCATCAATGTCAATATATGATTAATTTTCTAAACTTTAGCATTGTTACAACGTAAAGTAACTTCCAATTGCAAGTTAACATCGAGTTGTACTCTAAATTTTCTTGAGACATAGTTAGATAATTTGTATTAGTTCTCTTCTCGATATATTTCTTTTGCAGAGTTGAGCAAACACCCATCAATCAATCATTTCATGAAGCATACATGTAAAAGGACTTCATTGCCAGTTACCTTAAAAGATATACCATCCATGGTAAAATTTTGTGACTGCGAAATCAAATCACTACTCCATTTCAAATTTTACATGTTGGGATTTTTTTTTTTTACCAAGAAAAACATCTCTTTGTAAAGACAAATGGCATCCCTGCTAATCAGAATATCTTCGAAGGAGAATGAATTGATGTTCGTAAGGTGCTATGATTTCTTTTATTGTACAATCACCTTTTTGTTTTCCGAAATACTTTATCACGCGGTTACGAAGTAAAATTATTGTAAAGTCCAGCAGAAGATACAACATGTTGACTTAAACCGATACAGTAAATTCCTTCTCTATGGTTGTTTCCCTAATAAGGTTTTCTAGATATGAAATTGCGTGTGTTAGAGAATTCTCAAATTTAACTAGGTACAGAAAATAAATAAACCGAATTATTGGAGGTTATACAAAATATAGCTTGCACTATACCTTATAAAGCTATTATACTGAAAATGTGCCATTGTCTGGAATGTTCTTATTGAAAATGGCACTAGAGAATTGTCATATATCAAAATATAAGTGGTAATGATCAATTGACAATTTGAATATGCTGAACAAAAAACATTCTAATATCATTTCCTCATCCCGAGTTCCTCATTAAACAAATGTCTGCACGGACAATAACATAAAACTATACTTATGGAGCTTCAATTTGATTCTGGCATCAAGCCGGTAATATTATTTTTTCAATCAATTGCACATGTCAATGATTTCGTATCTAAGTTGTTGGATGTGAATTCTAAACTGCTCATTGGTTCCGAAGCGTACGTTTTCAACATATCTTCCTTATCTTTTTACTATCAAATCTTTCATTTATTCATCTATTACATAATGTGTATTTTGTTTTCATCATTTTCGGATATATCCAATATTTATTCAAGATATAAAGACAACATATAAAGGGTTCTTAATTATATATAGATACATTTGTAATTGTGAATTCATTTATTTTCGTGGGTTCCAATTTTCGTAGATGGATAAAGACTGTATTTTCGTGGATATTTTACATCATGATTTTGACAGTATTAGCATACAAGCGTTTAGAAAATTATTAATCCGTTGAAGATTGAAATTTGCGATACACCTATACCAATGTAGTCCACGAAAATTGGTAGCCCACACATAAATAAAGGATGAATACACAGTATATCAAATAGGTATCAGATCTGAAGTATGTTGTATGAGTGCCAATGAACCAACTCTCCATCCAAGTCACATTTGTAAAGGTAAACCATTATAGGTCAAAGTACGGTCTTCAACACGAACCCTTGGTTCACACCGAACAGCAAGCAATAAAGGGCCCCAAAAAATTACTTGTGTAAAACCATTCAAACGGGGAAACCAAAGGTATAATCTACTAGTATATAAAAAAAACGAGAAACGAGATACACTTATGAACCACATCAACAAACGACAACCACTGATCATCAGATTCCTGACTTAGCACAGGTACAAGGAAATGCAGCAGGTTAAAACGTTTCAATAAGTACCAACCTTCACCCTTACCCGAAACAATAGTGTAACATCACAACATAGAAAGATGCATGAGTATGCAACCGGTTATTCCAGCATTTATCTATAACTTACAATCATTGATCATTCTGAATGCTTTTTATTTTCAGACATATACACAGAATGGCTTGTCAAAAAGTGTTGATTGTTTTGATGTCAGTAATGATAATTTATGTATACACGACAATGGGAATGAACACTATACAAGTTAATTCTTTACCATGCGAACCATGTCAACATGACGAACTTCCACTTTGGCATTTCAAGAAAATGTCTCCTATTTGTGGACCATGTGGAGTTCTGTTCGGAGCAGAATTTGAATATTGTTGTATGTGTGATGAAGATGTCCGAAAAGACTGCATGGCAGCACTAAGAAAGTAAACAAACTATACCATGCGGAACAATTTCAGTCGTAGATGTCATAAAACCTTGTACGATTATAGTGATTATGTTTTTGTGATGGAAACATTAATAGCAGACCAGAAAGAAGAAAAAACAGAAAGCAAACTTGAGATATCCATAGATGAAATAATAAATATGTTTTAAAGTTTATTTCACGTTGTCAATTTAATCCATTGAAAGAGTACTGATTGATATTTTAGTCTTGAATACATGATTTTCTTGTTTGTTATTATTGGCTTAGAACTAGTTTTCGACAACTACCAATACTCGTAGATCTGAACTTTGTGTCTTGAGTTCATTTGATAATTTTTCTTCTTCTTTGTTTTGTTTCGATCTGATGGGTCAATGAACATGAAGGTATATTTTACTGCACCAGATGCATAGGCGGATCCACGTGGCCCTGTTGTGCCAGCCCCGTATTATGGGAAACATTTGATTGATTATTGATTATAAAGAGTCATAAAGTATGACTGGAATCCCTTTACTCAGCCAGTTGCCCCCTTCCCGTTTGCTCAGTCAGTGAGCCCTGAGATACACATTTCCACAATGCCTCTTCGTTGATGATCGAACTTTGAAACAGAAAAAAAAGTCCAAAACCTAAAACAAACAAAAAACATTGAAGAGAGCTGATCAAATTGGAGAGACCCACCCCTCCGCCCTAAAAATAGAAATCTTTAAATTCAGTTCATTATAATCTACTGATAGTACATCATTTATACAAAGAGTACAAATATTGACTAGGATTGTCAGTTTTCCAATCGAATGTCGGTGGTTTCTCCAAAAAATCCGGCTTCCCCCACCAATAAAAACTGGCCGCCACGAATAAGCCCAAAAGGGGCACTTAACACCAACAAACAATCAATCAAAGAGTACAAATGAATACAGAAGGAAAAACGTAATGGTAACACCATTGTAAACAGAAGAAATAACGTAAAAGTACATAATTAATACAAATGCATGTAGCTCCTGTAGTGAGATACTTGTCAACAAATCAACAAAAGAAACAATATTATGTATATAATTTAAACAGCATCTCCTTTGGTACTGGGCAACACTAGTAAATACAAACAGAACATCAATAAACCAAAAATTGGCGCCAAGTGTCATCAACAATGAGCCTTCTAAGTCACATCTTTAATGGAAGCAATATGATACCCAGTACAGAGTAATGCGGATATATATGATATGTATTGAAATAAGTACAAATGTAAAAAGTTTACAATATTAAAAGCAATCTGCAAAGTCAATCTGTAAATACTGTCTAAACAACGACTTTATAATCATAGTGCATCCGAAGTCATTTCTTTATTTACCATCACCAGCAACGCCAGGTCAAAGGTGAATAAATAATTTAAAACTTGAGAAGCTAGTAGATACCTGAGGAGAATCAACACAAATATTAAAGTCAACCCAAAGTTTGAATAATGTCTTAATTTATCAACAGTGAATTTAACAAAGCCTTAGGTATGTAAAAAGTAAAATCATAAAAATACTGAACTCCGTGGCAAATTTAAAGCGGAAAGTCATTTATCAAATGGCAAAATCAAAAGCTCAAACACATCAAACGAATGGATAACAACTGTCATATTTCTGACTTGGCACAGGCATTTTCTTATATAGAAAAGGGTAAATTAAACCTGGTTTTATAGCTAGCTAAACTTCTCACTTGTACATGACAGTCGCGTCAAATTCCATTATATTGACAACGATGTGTGAACAAAACAAACAGACCTTGTAGGTAAAAATATCAAAAATGGGGGTACAACAATCAACATTGTGTTATAATCTTAATTACTATAATAAATCATAATGCAACTGAACCACTGAGTAATGACTACCTTACCATCGTGGACTAGCAGTTTACCAGCTGCAGGACCGAAACACAGTTCTAGAAAATGGAAATAACTTATAAACTTGCTGCGTCTATATCATTTTTCTTGATATACCTTCACCATGAACGTTAAACCAAAACATTTGAAAGTCGAAGATAAATAGATATTTGAAAGTTAAAAAAGAGCTTTATAATAAAAAGGGACCTACAGAATAGCCAAATTCTTTTGAGAGCAGCTTTACCAGACGGGAGTTGGAAACTTAGTACATTAATCTTTTATTTAATTTATCAATGGAGTGTATAAGAAAGGATCAAAAGCTGCTTGCCAAAAGTCTAGTTTAGCAGAAGACTTTTGATTTTACAATCAAACAAGATATTTAATAATAATCAACTATTTCCAGACATTTTTCATTTTTTTTGGTTAAGAGCAATTGGTATTGAATTGGACAACCCTCCTTCTACATTTTGTAAGGAAAGTGCAAACTTTATAGACAAAGAAATGCAGAATCCAATTGTATATAAACCTGCAACTAAGGAAAACAACACATTATAAGGTTATGTATACTACCTCCTTTCAAAGTAGCTTAGTCCTGCAGACAGCTAGATTGGTTATTTGTCGGACTAGCCTTCTCTTAAGGTGGCTCGGGGCCTATTAAAAGTTTCTATCAGAAGTGCCGTATTTTTTGATATTTTATTCTTTACAGAAATTAAATCAAATTGGTCGAAAAAAAATAGGGGGTCACGGACCATTTAAGCTCAAAATTTTACTTTTAAACAGGTATGTAAAAGGGACCATTTTTCAATGAAATGATAGGGAAAGTAGAGGTGTTGACATAATTTTATCGGATTATCAAAAAAACGTTCTATGACACTTGGTCCAAAACTGTAAAATAAAAAGCTGAAATATAGCTTCAAAGAATGAGCAAATAAAAAAAATAGGTCACCGATAAGGAAAAAAATATATTTTGCCTTAAAACCCAAATTTTGGCGGGAAAATGGTAAAAATGGGTGAAATGTCATTTTGACCCTTTAACAATTACGGATTATAACGAAAATATTCTATTATTCACATAACTACAATGATTTAGCATTTCTAATCAATCAAAGTATTTAAAAAAATTATATCGAATTTACGACAAATACTTTTGTAATTCGTGCGTGAAATTATGCGCAGTCGAATAGTCCCGAGCCACCTTAAAGGAGGTTTACCTAACCTAATAATGACTTCACGGGTCAGCTAGCAAGCAAGGTAACCAAAGATATAAACTTTACCCTACACTCTCGATGCAATCTGCTGTAATAACTTTACTGATTTTAACAAGCCACTCTATTCAGAACAAGGAAGATGCATTGTGCAATATGAACTGCCATTTCAGTGATGAGAATCCTCAAATGAGAGAGAAAGTGTGTCCTGGTAGGCAAATGATATCCGTATTGTCATAGATATCAAGTATCTTATTTGTAAAATGTCGTTTAAAGAAAGAATATGAATACAATTTGTGAAGCTTAGAAATGTAAGTCGTTTCTTACTCATGCTGCTTCCTATCCAAGTGGTCTTACCCACTAGACACACACTCTTTTCAATTAGGCTTTAGTAGAATGATGCCTATCCAAGGCAATTTGTGTTTAGATCTAACATTATTGGTCTGTATTTAAGACGAACATTAATTCAATGCGTAGAAAAATGTGTGTCTTAAAACTATGCCTTAATGTACTCAACATCCTATTCATGTAAAAACATCCGCCGTCATAAACTTTTATCAATCAAACCTGTTGATTTGCATTCAATTGTAAGCAGTACGCTACAACATACACAAATCAACCTATGTATATGGCAGGATCTAGTCTTCTACACATTGCATTGTTCGGCATTTTACTATGTCGAATGCAGGTCATCTGTCAAACTAGTCCACCAACATTAACAGATGTGAGGAAGGATTTGCTCGACCTTGATTCATATGTTGACAATAAACTGAGAGCCATCGATACAAAGATACAACAAACAGCATGCTACAACCAAGGTATTTAATTATTTATTACTACACAATGTTAAACAAACATGTATACATAAAAAAAAACAGATACACATGAACTTAACTTCCCAGAATTGAAACTAAAAAAGCATTTGAATTTTATGCTTACTAGTATTTAGGGACCGGTCAAAATTTATCTAAACATAGGACCGGTGCAAAGTGCAGTAGGACAGATACTTTTTTCCGGAATCGTTTTTGTTGGGACATTACTTTTTTCACAGATAATATCCATAGGACACAAGTTTTTTTTTCAAACGATTACTTTGAAATAATTTTTATTAACATTTATAACAAAATTTGAAATAACAAGTACAATATACAATACGTAAAAATAAAGATTATTATATAAAAATTCAGATAGGCATCTTTAATTTTTTTTATAACTTTTTCAAATCAACTTGTATTTTCATCATACTATGCAGCTATCTTAGATATATATCAAGCTTACTGAATCCCATTTCATTTAGTTTTTTGTTCTATTGCTGTAAAATTTAAGAATTAAAGTAATCTTGGTAAAAAAAGCTAGGATTTGCAATTCGGACAAAATAGAGATAGTACACTTCATTTGTTTTTATAACTTTTTAAATTCAACTTGGATTTTCATCAAACTATGCAGCTATCTTAGATAAATATCAAGCTTACTGAATCCCATGTCATTTAGTTTTTTGTTGTTTTGCTGTAAAATTTAATTTCACTTATATGGTGAAGTGCAACAAACATACATCATGTACATCATGTACATTACATCAACCAACAAAGTAGCAAAAATCATTCGGGGGTCACATCAGGTACATTTTCTGTAAATGGGAAGATGTTAAAGCAATTATTACCATACCTAATAAAAAAACACATTCCAAGGCAACCTATGGGTCTTCAGGTTAAAATATATATATATAGAGAGTTAAACCAAATGCTATGGAGTTTCATGTTTCTCCTGGAGCTTGTTTTTATAATTACCGTAATATTTAAAGGTATTGATAAAATTCTATATAAGATACATGCAGCTTCATTAATTTTTCAGTTTAACAAACACCTATTTGTGGTTTGATTGCATTATGCAATGTCTTTGTTTTTTTCAATGCTATATTCATAGTATAATTTATGATAATGCCATGCCTGTAATTGTATGTGAATCAACAAAATAAAACATGAAACTGTTGCTTTTGATCATATTATAAAGACAACATATGTTAAATGCCTCTATTAAGTATACTTTTATTTACAATGCATTGGAAAAGTAGGATAGGACACCAACTTTTTTATTACTAAGTTGGCATAGGACATCATTTTTTTTCAGTCAGAAAGCCATAGGGTTGTAACTTTTATTAAATGTTTTTATTTTTTGCACCGGTCCTATGTGACGATATATTTTGACCGGTCCCTTATGTACAGTAAGCATACGCATACGGTTTTAATTATATATTTTTTCTGAAATCTCTTTTTAAAAAGCTGTATTATAGTATTATATATTTTTGTGTTTCCGTTCATATTTAATAAATATATCAATCTTTCATAAATATATCAATTATTTTTAGCGCCATCTCTCTGTTCTACAGTATTCTTGGTAAACGAATGTACATGTATGATCATGCCGTATCATTCTGTTAATAGTGCTAAATTAACACTACAGTTTGTCCTGTTATAATACATTCCACTGGATGAATAATATTTATCTTCCAGAGTCGGTCATTAGACTTTTGCCTTCATTGGTATCTGGCATTTACAAGTTAAATGAGTTTATTATTTACATTTGCAGGTCACACGATAGTTACATTTCTAGCACGTCTGGTTACTCCAGACTATGGCACTATTGCTGCTAAAGCTACTTTAAAGTTTGAAAAAACAACAGAAAACGTTGGAAATGGATACGATAACAAAACCGGGATTTTTACAGCTCCAATCAAAGGTCTTTATCATTTCACTGCTTCAGCAAGACAAAGTCGGAGTGGATATTTGCACTTGGGATTGTACAGAAACGACGAAGAAATGGCAGTCTCTGTTGGAGTTAATTACAATTCTCTAACAATTGGTGCAACATTTACACTGCAATCTGGCGATCATGTTCTCGTAAAGAACATATGGACTCAATCGTCTGGCATTGTTGGTGCTGGACAGTCCTATTTTTCTGGTCACCTTGTACACGTTATATAGAGAATAAAAAAAAGTACATGGCTTGAGGTTTTTTTTTCCTTCTTTTTTTCAATTAGATGAAACCACAATAAACAAACACACACCTATCATAATATAAAAAAGAAAACACCATACGACCTATTTTCAAATTAGAAATTATATGAAGAAGCATTTTAGTCTTGCTTAAAACTCATATATTAACTCATAAATTAACTAATTCATATGATTGAACAACAATAATGCATTTATAACCTTTATCAAAAGTTCACTTCCAAATATCAACTGGTCTACCCCTTACCGGACGTGTTGAGTATGTGCGGCTTTTCATTATCTACATGTATCCAAATTCGGTTTTAGCTACAGGAATTCCGGATGAATACTTACAATATTGAGGCACTCGATATCATCATGTATTCTCGTATCTAGTATTCTTTAGTTTTTTGCAACAAAAATTTTCTCTGTAACATTGGTCAAATGCAAATTTGACTAGGGAGATTATTGCAATGATAATAGCTATACCTACATCAACAGGGTGCTATAAACAGTTTCGTACTAAAAACTAGGGGTATTTCCCCAGTGAGATTTACATACTGATGGAATTCCCAGCTATTTATATACCACTAAATGAAAAAGTTGATTGTTTTTTATGTTCAATGTGAAAAACATATATTGAAGTTCAATTAAAATGCCACTTTTGTCAAGATTTAAAAAAAAAAAATGTTTTTGTGACTTCCTACTATATGGGAGGCAACTCCATAAACAGCTGATTTTCACCTGTTGCAAAAAGCACTTTGATTTGTCAGGTAAGATAGCTCCTTTCGGAGCAGGCGAACGTAGGCTAACACTACATTTTCTTAAATCAGCCGGATAAGCTCTTCGAAATGCATATTATAAGAAATCTCAAATATATGCACAGGTTACTGATCCGTGTGTCCAAAGGTGGTCTGTTTTTAAGGTTTTTTAGGGGGAAAATGCCTAATTTCCAGCTGATAACTTGTACCAATTTGCATGTTTAAACAAGAGATGTTGGATTTTTTTTTATTTATTCAGAAAGTTCATAGAATTATCTTTCCATTGATGTATAGATATCTATATAACTATGAATATCTTGACTTCTGCATGATGGGTCCACTATTACATGCCCTGTTACAGAATGACGTCACGTAAAAAACTGTTGATTGCACCCACAACTTCGGTCTAAAACTTTGAAGCTCTGTCTAAAATATGTACTGTTATTTTACACTCGTCAAAAAATATGTAGGAAATAATTGACCGTTAAAGCAAAAAAATAAAAGTTCAATATTGACATTTCCCTTCATATGATACAAATCTTTAATTGTTGTAGTTGTTTCATCTTCACTCAGTGTTATTGTTACATACTCCATTGTACAGTATGTGCTATTTTCCTTTTGCTAGGAATAAAATCAGATTGGAGTATTACATCAATAAAACAGCAACCCAACGACATTATACATGTATATTGAAAAAATATAGATTCCTACACTGCAACAAGTGTATTACGATATTTCTCCACTCGAGACAGTTAAATTTTATTATTTAAAGCGCGAGGCTTGCCGAGCTCTTTAAATAACTAAAATTTAACTGTCGAGAGTGGAGAAATATCGTAATACACGAGTTATGGTGTAGGAATCTGTTTCTCTAATGATTTTTATCCTCTTTTTCAAAGATTTTCAGAAACTTGTGTTCTTTATATATGCGACGTCACCAGGCATGGTCGCCTTTTTTCCTGACGTCACACAGTGGCGGATCCAGGGGGGGGGGGGTTCCGGGGGTGCGCACCCCCCTTTATTTTTGCCGATCAATGCATTTGTATCGGGACATATGTTTTGCACCCCCCTTTGCCCTGGGTTAGCACCCCCCTCCCCCTTTTCGAAAATTCCTGCATCCGCCCCTGTCACAATAGGACAATTCAGAAGAAAACAAAACATTTAGACGTTAGAATCAAATTTCGACTAATCATTTGCCGAGAACAGATTTTTCACTAGTGAGGAGAAATATTTTTTCTCACACCGGTCAGGAAATGTAAAAATAGCACAAAAATTAGAGAAATATTTTTCTCACATCGGTCAGGAAAATTAATGTGAAAATACTAGCACAAAAATTAGAGAAATTATATTCTAAAATAAGTTTTGTTTTTTTCAATTTAGGGGAAAGTACTTACAAACAAAACATATATATACTGAGGTAAAATTTATGTTTTTGGCCGAAAGATTTTTCGAATATCATTGCATTAATGATTAATGTACACTTTGATATTTTGTTTGTTCATTTTGTAAGTACATTTCCACTTCGACGAGACCATAGGTCACCTCTTTTTATTTTTTTAATCATATTGTTCTCTTAAACTAAATTATTTACAATCTTTAAACATTGAAATACAAAATAAACTCTTAATGAGATAAAGAAAATGTCGATCAGTAGGCTAAATCATTGTCTAAATATTTCATTTCGAGCTTTAAATATGAATTTGCATTAATCGACCTAATTTTTATGATCAGTTGTAAAGTTTAAATGATATTTAAGTACTTGTGTACTTGGAATACACAATGTAGGGGGTAAAGTGCAAAATGCCCTTTATTTTATTTTTTTTTTATGAAAAAAGGCAAAGGAAACTCAACTGTCGAAATAAATGACAATGTTATGGGAAAAAAAACGAAAAAGAGGTCAAAGAACGGTACACAAAACACAAAATGGAAATCTAAAGACTGATGAGCGACACGATCCCCGCCAGGTGTTCCGGAAGGGTATGAAGATCCTGCTGAAGTAAGACACGTCACAGTCAAACTATATGATAAATCTAATTCGGTAGATCATATTCGAAGAAAAGATAGTGGGATTGTGGATACGACAATTAATTTGTAATGAGGATATTTCATAACTGTTACAGTTAACCAATTCGGAATGGAGTCCGTTAACCTTTCGAAGGACTGATTTGACCGCTTGGTTTGATAGTTTCTTTGTAATCTATAAAGGAAACCAATATACATTTTTTGTTTGTTTTAAGCTGTAAATAGTTCATCTAATACCGGTGCTGTCTCTTTGACATATTACCTATTTCAATTCTCAATTCTATATAATATGACTACATTTCCACAAAGGATATGATTCTAAAACTTATTATGTTTTTGTATGCCCTTAACCTTAATAACTATAATGATTATTATGAAATGTATATAGTATAAGAGGTAATTTATTTTATATGATAATATTGTTTTCACCTACAGTATTTTAAATATCACAATGGTGTTCTTTTTACTAAAAATTGTTGTCGACTTAGTATAAGGGGAACAACTCGATTTTTCATTTTTTTCTCACGAAAACATCAGACAGGTTGAAGTTTAGAAATACATTTATTGTCTTTATACTGACAATGCTTCACACACATACTATGTAAAATGTTCAAGTGAGTGTTTTGTTTGTTCTTGCTGTATCATTTGTTTGCACACTATCATCATACTTTTGTTTAAAAGGAAGACGATACAAAACCACAAATCAATGAAAGCCAGACAACAGTATCACTAAAGGGGAAAAAAGACGTACATACAAACAACTGTATATACAACACTACACAAAGATTGGGATAAACATCACCAGACCACCAAAAGAGCAGACCATTCAACACTACACATAACTCTAAAGATTGGAATTGATCATCGCCAGTCCACCAAAACAACAGACCATTCAACACTACACATAACTCTAAAGATTGGGATTGATCATCGCCAGTCCACCAAAACAACAGACCATTCAACAATACTCATAACTCTAAAGATTGGGATTGATCATCGCCAGTCCACCAAAACAACAGACCATTCAACACTACACATAATTCTAAAGATTGGGATTGATCATAACTCTAAAGATTGGGATTGATCGTCACAGTCCCACCAAAACGAGATTCCATAAAACACCACACAAAACTCTTAAGATAGGAATTGATCGTCACAGGCGCATCAAAACAACAGTCCATAAAACACTACACAGAAAACTTAAGATTAGGATTGAACACTACCAGCCCACTAAAAACAACAGTCCATTCAACACTACACAGAACTGTAAAGGTTTAGATTGAGCAACACCAGCCAATGCAAACAACAGGCCATTCAACACTACCCATATAACCGAAGAAAAGGATGTATCATCCCCGGCCCACCAAAACAACAGTCCATAAAACTCTACACAGAACTGTAAAGATTTGGATTAAGCAACACCAGCCAACGCAAACAACAGGCCATTCAACACTACACATATAACCGAAGAAAAGGATGTATCATCCCCGGCCCACCAGTACAACAGGTTGTACCCCTCTATGCTCCTTTTTTTGTGCTTATAGGTGACGTTTTATGGATGTCTCAATGATGTGTACCCACATATTTTTAATCTATGTCTCTACTTATTTGTTTAATCCAATACTATTCAGAAAAAAAACAGTCATTTGATGTACTTGAATCTGTCAATAGATTTTAAAAAAAAAGAGCATCAGGTATTAAATATGTTTTCTATGTACTGCCATCATACCAATCTTTTCAATACTTTCACTTGGTCCTGATACATGTAAAAACTTTTAATAACTATTATTCAACTTGATTTCTAAAATTTAATGAACACTAAAGACTAGTTTAGTGTATAACATATTATAACAATACAGTGGTTTTAATATAAAGTGACATTTTCCATTTCTTCCAAGTCGACATATGGATTATCAGTCTGCATGGAAGGATCACTTCGAAAGTCATTCACAAAGTTTTTAATTACACTTGGAGTGTGAAGATCAAAGCCAACTACATCGAGCGCATTCATATCTATAGGACTGGCTATGGTATATTCATTGTCGGTCATACCAACAACAATAAGATGGTACTCATCGATAGCCACGTAGCTAATGTATTGTTTGAGCATTTCCGCTGGATGCATATATCCACAGCAGGTTAAAGAGTCTGTTAGAACAACAATAACATCAAATCGTTTTTTTCTGCTAGCTGCCCATTTAAATGGAACAGCCAAGTCTTCGCTGACTCTACCTGACAATTGTTGACATTGCTGTTTGACCTGTTCAATCTTAGCTGAAATAGAATCTAGAGTATCGCCCCTGGCTATACTACTGATACATGCATCTTCTATTGAATTAGCAAAGATAATGACTTCTACCTCTGCCGTGTTTACGGTTGAAAGAACCATGGCCGCAGCTGCTTCGCACGCTTTTATGGACGACCCGCAAATATTTTTCTGCATACTTTCACCAACGGAAACGGCCATTAGGTATGATTGTCCTTCCGGTGGACATATTTTGGTTAGCTGATCGAAAGCCTCTTTCAGTGCATTAACGATCTGTGTGTTTGGTGTCCACACTAACCTCCTCGTTTGTCCTTGCCCTTTTTCGTAATGTTTCAGTGCAATAAGAATTGTTAAGGGGTGGATCTTTTGACAGTTCAGTCCATCACTGTTCAACTGACCAAGTCTTTGAAGTATAATTGTAATCCACAAGTCTGAAGATGTATTTGAGTTTGGATTCAGCATTCCTAAACTAGTTATTTTACCTAGATTACGGAGCATAGCAGTAAAAGGCATAGCTCTAAGGAGTACCTCCCAAACGGAAATATTATTTAAGAATCGAGTAGGTATGTGTTCCCTCGATAAATGGTATTTTGCTATCAGATCGCGAATTTCTTCAACATCGTTACATCGTTTTGCTCTCCTGGTCGCGTCCAAAAATTCACCAATACTAGCTTGATTTGGAGTAATGTTTACAGTTATATTTTCGCCAAATATATATTCTATGATAAGTCTGATATCCGTAGTTCTGGGATGAACGTGAGCCAGACGAACCGCATCACGGTGGGTCCAACCGTGACGGCGTTTGTACTTCGTCACAAGATAGGCCAATTTCTTTGCACTTTTGTGGTCCTGTGGATCTTTAGACTGGAAACTATTATACCAGTTACTGATTCCCATGCGGTGAGCCCTGCCCCATCCACTGTTGTGTTCAAACAATTCTTCGCAATATTTTACAAACTGAAATAGATGTGTAGGAATGCGGCAGACGTCGTTTAATATTGCATAAGCAGATCTTTTAGTATGTAAATCATTACTTCTTGCGCATATGGCTAATGCGTACAGTGTTGTGTCATGCTTACATGCTCTTCCTTGGATGCTTACATCCCGAATGCATCTGATTACCTCCGATCCCCTACCATTCTGTATGAGCCTAAAATAGAGGATATCAATGTATAATTCAATGTGTGTAAAGCATTTGATATTTGTGTTGCTATTTATAGTTTCCATCTATCTATAATAGTTCCAATTTTATATATGCTTTATAAAAACAAAAAATGATAACAGAAAATCGTCATTTGAGGGCAATAAGTAACTCATACAAATATTACAGTCTGGTGATTTCGAGTTTTAGATATTGCTTTGATGATTATTTTTGCTTTTATACTTTTTAAAAAATATACATCTAATATTTCAAAGTTTTCATAATATATATATGAAAAAAAAGGAAAAAAGTTGTCAAAAAAATCAGTAAAGGGCAATAACTCTTATAAGGTCTAACGATTTTGGCTTTGTCGAATTATTCAAAAAATATTTTCTCCTGATCATGTTTGCTATTAAAGATATTGTCTGATATGATAGATTTCAAGAAATTATACAAAAATGAAAATTTAAGGCAAAATTCATCAATTGCAAAATTCATCATTTTCAAAATTGCTCGTCAGCAACGTTAGGTAGTGGTCTTTGATCATCTTCGCGAGTTTTAAACGATTAAAAAGATCTTATTTAATCAAATTAACTTGTAAGTACTCGTGCATTTATATACATGACATATATGGGTTTTCTTAATGCATACGATGTTTTAAACATTAAAATATTTATAATGCAAAACAAATTGGTCAACAATTGAAGGAAACGTCAGACTTCCAAGATGTCATAATCATCTGGATTAGTTATAAAGATTGAACTGCATGTATAGTTTTATAGCTCTAAATAGGGCTTTCCATACTTTTAAAGTTTTAAAAATAGAACTGATAATATGCTATTTGTTTACACTGTATGATTGCTCTAATAGCACTATATAATAAATACCACTAAATACTATTATATTGTATTCAAGTGAACATAATATTATTCAGTATATTTATAAATGTAACTAATACATAAATGTCTTTACCTGTCAATAAAGTTTACGTTGGCCCGACCGAATTCTGTATGTTGTGTATTTGCCCTGTAAACCCTATCGTTGACTCCCAGACATAGGAATCGAAGCAGACTTTCCAGATCTGAGATTTGGTAAGAATATCCTCCACTTGGATTAGGGATTTGTCCAACTAAAGGCTGTGATTGAGGAAGAATATCATCGATGGGATGGACATCCTGACTCTGTGGATCAACTTCCATGTTTGACTAATAAATGTATGGAGAGCCATTGGAAAAATTAAATAGCACTGATATACACAGTACTAAAGTTCTATGTTCTTGTGTTTACATTGCTTGCTATTTATATAATGTGTATAAATAAAAGATTTAAGGATTAACAACTTTTAAAATATAGTCTGAATGAAACAATATTGTTGACTTTTTTTTTATGTTTTGACATTTATTTAAAAAAAAAATTTCATTTGTTTTCTATGCGATGTATGTCTTATATTATGATGCTTTTTACTTGAAATGGTTACATTAATTTATACTCTGTGTTTTGAAATATATTATTTTCAGGTAATATTTTCAGGATGAATTTCGGATCTTAGATGCTACAGATGCTAGTTGTATATAAACAATACGTGTATTGTCGATTTTAATAAATTACAAAAGATAAACAATTTTAAACAAAAAATCAAATATATAAAAAATAATCACTACTGACTTTAAATGATACAATTAACTATCATGCTATGTCAGTCTATAAGGCAGCAACCATTTGATTTTCTGGGGGGGGGGGGGCTATGGTTTTTTTTTTTGGAAAAAAAGTTTGTTTCCAGGTTTTGGTGAAAAAAATAATTTGTTTTGGACCCTGAGTAAAAAAAATTGTTTATTTCACCCTCAGCTGCCACTATATGTAATGCTAAAATTGAAAGAAAAAATTTGTCTTCGGTTTGTCGCTAAAAAAATAGATTGTTCTTCGCCGAAGGCGAAAACAAAAGTTTGCACAGAAAAAAAAACCATAGCCCCCCCCCCCCCCCCCCCCCCAGAAAAACAAATGGTTGCTGCCTAATTCATATTTTGCAAGTAGTCAATCCATCCTATTTAAGAGATAACTGTATTGTATTTGAAGCTTTAAGGACGTCCATCGGTAGTTTTACTGTCGCAAATTTAGTTTACCTGGCGACGCGGAGCGGAGACAGGTAAACGGGTATTTGCGACAGTAAAACTACCGATGGACGTCCGCAAAGCTTCAAATACAATACAGTTATCTCTATTCTAAGGCAAAACAAGTTCATAATTAAATTTCAATCATAATTTCAGTGTAAAATCTTCATTAAAAAAAAATCCGCGAAAAAATGTTATCTTCTTTGGTCCCTACACTACGTGACGTCATAGGTATGCTTCCGACGTCAAACATAAACAACGGGCGTTTTCTGGCTTATGTGCCGCTTCAGAATGTAATAAAATTTGATAAAAAGAAGATTTTTAGACGCAAGAAGTGAGTTTATTGTTTATTATTGTAGAAATAACATGTCAATACTTTCCGAAATTCAAAATGTCGGCTTCCTTAGTTACAGACAAGGAGATAGAGAATTTTACGCTTGCTGTCATCCAATCAGAACAATTGTTACAAAATAATTGCATTAGAATTCGTTACTCACAGTTTGTACATTCAAAATAGTTTTTCTCAACCATTACTATAAATAAAGTATCAATGCAGAGTTCTCATCAGTTTGATGAAAATGTTTCTTTTTTATGTCTTTCATATTCTAGTGGCGGACCCAGAACCTTTTATTAGTGGGCACTGACTGCCATAACAGGGGGCCCGCTATAAACATGCTTTGACAATGTAAATAAAACTAACCTCCGTTTAAATAACCTCCGTGACGCAGTTATTTACAGTTAAGTTGTGAGACTTTTTTATCAGTATTAGCGGCTGCCGACACTGCCGAAAGTCATTTTTGTAGCAGACATCATTTATTATAAAGGAAACAGACAAACAAAATACAGATTTTGAGAAAAAAAATGTTGTTTTGAGAAAGGTATGTTAACTTGTTTTTTCCCTATTATGTGAGCAACATTATAACTTTTAATAAACGATATATCAGCCATTTTCTTAGATTTGAAATAGTCTACAACACAACTTGTGTAATTGCGACGACAATCATAACTTTAACAGCGGTTTATGGCAAACATTTTCAAGATTATTTAGGACTCATCAATGTAACGGAGGTTATGCAAATAACAAAAATCTAAAGATGCATGAAAACACGATCATACCAATTGAAATTCTTGTACATTGTTATAGATACTAAATCAGTTCATCAATTATCACTAATAAAAATCAAAAGGTGATGTCAATCATAGACGACATCATTGATTTACGTTACGGAGGATAGAAATTTAAGGAAAAAAAGTTTTTTTTTCTCTAACAGGACTTTACTCTTTTTAGATAACGATTTACTAAGAAAAATGTTTAATTCTGTTGTCTTGTTTGTCATTTAATTCCAATATTTACATTCATTTATATGTTTGCTGTTGGTAAGAACTGGAATTGTCCGTTATGGAGGTTTTAAATGTCGTTACGGAGGATAGAAATTTTCGAAAAGAAACTATTTTGACTCCAAAACTTCATAGTTGAGTATAATACATACATTATTGTGTGAAGGAAGATGACATTATCTGTATAGAGCTAACAAAATTAAGTTGAACAGTATTCGGTTTAGGTAAAACATATTTTTGAGTGAAAGTTCATGAATCGTTACGGAGATTTTGACAAGAACAAGTCCATTTGACTAAAAGAAACATATAACTTGATAGAAAACAGTTTTTTAGTTTGTAATGTCAATAAATTGTTTAGAAAAGCTAGGATTAAAGAGTTAAGTGTTACTATGTATCAGCATTCAGATACTGGTTTGATATCAACCTCCGTAACAAAGATGGGGGTGTGGACTAATACAAGCATAAAAAATACATACAAGAGATTCAAAACATAAATAATAGGGTTTTTCCTGGAAAGCTGTATTATGAAACTAAAATATTATACAGCATAACATTTCATTAGTTTAAATTTATTACTAAATAAGTTGTGAAAACTACTTATTTGAATTATTTTTTAAACACTATATTAATTCAGACCTTAAAATTGGCATTTGCTTTCAATATATACAGAATAATACGTATAAATCAGTTTGCTATGGTGGTAAATGTAATCCATTTCACATGAGCCTGGATTTAAATCTTGTGTTTTTCTCTAATGCAATTTTTACGATGACTTTATACAACACTAACCTCCGATACGTTCATACTTACCTTGTCTTACAAAAAATGCTAAAACTAGAAAACAACTAAAATGGTGTAAGTAAAAATTAAAAAAATGACAGACTAGATATAGACACAGAAGAAAACAACACTCTCTCTCTGCTCAGTTGAAATTTATTTTTTAACAGTGTCTTCATTCGAATTGTACCCATTTTTTGGGAATGACTGTTCAGTGATTCCCTATATAATCAACTGAATTTATTCACACGAAATGGGGGAGGGGTGGGGATGGATTTGATCCCTCTATGATGCCCCGTCGACATATATATATATATGTTTGTGGCATAACATCGTGACCACAAGTAAATTTTTTTCTGTTTAGTATTAAATTTATATTAAGATCCATTTTGTTACATCTTGTGATCAATTTTATTTGGCAATCGCCAATGGCAGTCAGCAGGGTTAAAGAACTGTTTTACATCAGTTGTTCGACCTGTTAGTCAAATGCGTTTTGTTTAAATATACTTTTTCACTTTTTTGGTCTTTTGGAAAATGTTGTTTGTGCTGTTTTTAGACCCTTCTACAACGAAATTTGTTTTACATGCACACGTATAAAAATTACGATTTTTATCCAACGCAATCATAGGTTTGAACGTAGTTTTCAATTTAGACTCGTTTATATTTTTTCGTTTGGGCTTGTATCATATTTTCCCTCTGGTTTATATGATCCGTTCATCCTATATTGACTCTTAAAATTAAGAGTCTGTCTAAAAATGAGGGTACTTTATCTAAAAATGAGGGTACTTTTTATATGGCCTTCCAAATACCGTTTCGATCCCTAACATCACTGAAGAGACATTTATTGTCGAAATCCGGATCTGGTGTACTAAAAAAATATTGACACCTTATGTTTGTGGCATAACATCTTTGCCACAAGTAAATTTTTTTCTGTTTAGTATTAAATTTATGTTAAGATCCATTTTGTTACATCTTGTGATCAATTTTATTTGGCAATCGCCAATGGCAGTCAGCAGGGTTAAAGAACATCAGTTGTTCGACCTGTCAGTCAAATGCGTTTTGTTTAAATATACTTTTTCACTTTTTTGGTCTTTTGGAAAATGTTGTTTGTGCTGTTTTTAGACCCTTCTGCAACGAAATTTGTTTTACATGCACACGTATAAAAATTGCGGTTTTTATCCAACGCAATCATAGGTTTGAACGTAGTTTTCAATTTAGACTCGTATATATATATATTATACAACTCGTCTAAACATCAACCGAACAATGTTAGATCTGTAAATTTGCTTTCGCAAATTTTTTGTTCTTCCCTCGCCGGGATTCGAACCCATGCTACTGAGATATCGTGACACCAAATCGCCTGCACTGCATATATATATAAAGTGCATATAAAATCAACCTACCGATATGAGAGTAGATCTGATTCGTAATTTCCTGTCCGAGCAGGGCTGGAACATGTACTTTTTATTTTTCACACCGCCTATATATATAAGTGTTGCCTTTTGCAATCGACATACATTTCTTATTTGTTATAGACAGCAAAACATCTACCAAGACAAGTGTATATAGCCAATGAATACATTCCTGTGTTAAAGTTTGGTGGCTTTTTTGTAGTGTAAAACACAACACTTTGCTATTATTAAACATGGATCAGAGGCGGATTTAGGGGGGACAGGGTCCCGCCCCCCCCCCCCCATTTTGGGGAAAAAATCGGTTGCTTATATAGGGAATCACTGAAGCGAGACTGGAGCGGGCCCCCTCTTAGGCAGTCAGTGGGCCCCCACTTATGAAAAATTCTGGATCCGCCACTGTGGAACAATTATACGACAGTTGCCACATTTGGAGCAAGATATGATTACCTTTCTAAACACAAAGGTACTTGGTTCTACCCCCTTCCGGGGAGAAAATTTCAGGGAATGATTTTTTTGGCTCTCCCTTGACACCATTTGCAAGTATGGTCTTTAGAAATGATGATTGTTCTTCGAAAGAGAACGATAAATGAATGACCTGTGTTAAGAGAAAGCAATATCTCTTGCGCGTAAAAGACACCCTTGCAGATTTCGAAAAAGAGGAGGCTAATGCCGCTACAAGCTTAAGGGATTTAGCACACGCACCAGCAAAGTGGAAAGGAATTAATATATATATATATATATACAACTCGTCTAAACATCAACCCAACAATGTTAGATCTGTAAATTTGCTTTCGCAAATTTTTGGTTCTTCCCTCGCCGGGATTCGAACCCATGCTACTGTGATATCGTGACACCAAATCGCCTGCACTACAGCCGTCCCGCTTTTTTTTTTATCTTTATTCAATAAAACATATAAAATCACAATTCACATTAATAATAAAAGAATAAAATATTCAATAGAGTATCACAGTATTTTTTAACATGTCATTAAAAGTTAAATATCAAAACACCATCTATTTCAGTCATTTTACGATTATTCTTTAGAAAGTTCCTTTCAAAAATGTTCATCTTGTTTACAATCTTACAATACACATGATAATAAGAAATATAATGTTTTAGTGTATACCTGAAAAATCTCGTAAGATCTATATTCTTGACATCATTTTTGATCATTTGTCTCCTTTTGAAAACACAAAGTCTTGCAACAGAAAGAACAAAATTAACAAAAAATGTATTTACATCAGTATAAGTACTTGTCATACCAAGCAAAAACATCTGTCTATATCCTTGATTGACCA
This sequence comes from Mytilus galloprovincialis, assembly GCF_965363235.1. NCBI lineage: Eukaryota > Metazoa > Mollusca > Bivalvia > Mytilida > Mytilidae > Mytilus > Mytilus galloprovincialis. The sequence goes on from NC_134844.1 coordinate 23,486,515, forward strand.
AGACATCAAATTCACATTTCTCTAGAAGTTCACATAAAAAAAAACATATAGTTATGAAAAACATCTAGATCTTGATATTTCAAAAATAAGTGAAACAAATCTTCTACTACAGATTTACAACTATCACAAATGTCTGAGTCAGAAAGACCTATTCTTTTTAGTTTCAAATTTGTAAATATTCTATTGTGAACAATTTTAAAATCTAATTGCACACAGTCTGGCGATTTCCAATAGCAGTGAACACTTGTCCATAAGAACTTAAAAGGAATATATTGGACATTAAAACTTTCTAACCAATATTGATGAGCAACAGGTTCAATATAACATTTATCTACTAATATACCATAAAAATCTTTTGTTTTACAACATACAAAATCTTTTGTTTTGTTATTATAATTTACAATAAACAATGGAACATCATCGCAGTTTACTGATTTTGTTTCATTTAATATCACCCTTTTCCATTCATTTGGTATACATTCTAGCAAACTATTATATTGCTGTCTAAGTTTATTACAATCTACATTGTCATCAACATTTTCAATCATTTCATGAATAGCGTTAAAAGGTAAAAAACCTGGAATCACTTCATATGCTACATGTTTTAATTTGGTAATTCCAGCTAATAAAAACTGTTTCCAAAGTATGCATTTACCATTCACCTTGATGGATTCATTCAAAAAAATTGGTTGATTAAAAATATCAACCGATCGTATATCAATATCAACATAAGGTTTAAAATATTGCCATGCATCAATGATTTCCTTATAAAACACAGGTATGTTTGTACAGTCTTTCTTTTGTAGCAATAAAAATAAACAATGTATACCAAGATTTGTATTGTGTATCTTGTTCAAAAAATATTTCATAGAGTATTTCCATATAGCATGAAAATCTTTATCTAAAAATCTTGTCAAAAATTTTAATCTAAAGGCTAATAGTTTTAAATAGATATCAGGGTATTTTAAACCTCCATCAGTTTTGTCTCCTATTATCGTTCTATATTTGATCAAATGCGATCCATTATTCCATAAAAAATCTAAACATATTTTCTTGATTGACTGTAAAGCCCAATCAGGAATTGAACACACTGCTATTGTGTACCATAACCTAGACATCCATAGTGAGGATATCACAGTAGCTCTACCAGATAACGTCAATCGTCTCTGTTTCCATAAATTAACTAACATTTTAATTTTACTAATCTTATCTTTCCAATTAAGATCATCACAAAGTAATTTATTTTTGCCTACATACACACCTAATATCTGTATACAATCTATAGAATACTTCAACCCTATTTTCTGTATTTCTGATACATTAATTTTTGCTTTACCAATACACATAATCTCCGATTTTGACATATTTATCTTTGAACCTGATGCTTTTCCATACATTTCAAAAATATTCAATGTTTCATTGATAGACTCTTTATTACATAATGTAAGAGTAGTGTCATCAGCATGTTGAAAAATAACAGCTTTTTCATCACAATTAGGTATATTAATACCTTCAATGTTTAAATTATTTCTAATTGCACACTGCAATGGTTCGGCAGAAAGCACATACAAAAGAGCACTAATGGGACATCCCTGTCTGATCCCATTTTTAATTTTGAAATATTTAGTAAGAAACCCATTACTTTTAACAGAACTTTGAATATCTGTATAAAAAATCCCTACCCAATTTATAAATCTATCACCAAATCCATACTTTTTAAGAACCTCCCTTAAATAAGTATGCCCAACTTTATCGAATGCTTTCTCCTGATCCATTTTAAGTAAATATCCCTCCAATTCTTCATTTTCTATAAGGTCAAGTACATCTCTTATATTAGCAATAGTATCAGCAATATCTCTACCAGGTATACAACAAGACTGACATTTTAATACAATTTTACATAAAATTTGTTTAAATCTATTAGCCATCACTTTGGCTAATATTTTATAATCTACCTGAAGGAGTGAAATAGGTCTATAGTTTTTCAAAAATCTTTTATCTCCTTTTTTCTTAAATATTAAACTAATAATTCCACATCTCATAGACCGAGAAAGCTTTGAATATTTTTCAATCTCTTCAAACAATTTCAATAGAATGTCTTTCAGTGAACTAAAAAAAGTACAATAGAATTCAACTGTAAGACCATCAGAGCCAGGACTTTTATTTTTAGCCATTTTCTGTAATGCAAATTCAATCTCTTTTACTGTTATATCATCATCACATAGATCTACATCCTCCTGATTTATTTTAGTATTTACATTTTTTAAAAATTCTTTCATAATATCATCATCTGTTTTAACAGAAGAATACAATTTACTATAAAAATCATACTGCGTATCTAAGATACCTTCAGTATTAGTAACACTCTCATTTTGTTCATTCAATAGTTCTTTAATGCAATGAGACTCTTGCTTTTGCTTTTCCATTTGTAAAAAATATTTAGTGCATTTATCACTCTCTGTAGCCCAAAAAGCCTTTGAACGCAGGATTGCTCCTTTACATTTTTGTTCTTCATACACTGACAAATCTAATTTCAAATTTTCATACTGAGCTACATCAATAATTTCCCCTAAAGCAATTCTCTCTGATATTCTTTTCAGCTTATTTTGCAGTAAAAAATATTCTGCATTCTTTTCTTTTTGAATTCTTTTTCCAAATACTTGACTAAATTTCTTGATCTTATATTTTAAATTATCCCACCAAATGAGAAACTCTGAATTAAAAAGTGCGCTTTGTTTTTCTTCCTCAATGATATTTCTAATTTTTGAAACATATTCTTCATTTTTCAAAAATATATTGTTTAAAATCCATAAACCTGGACCTCTTTCAATTTTTTCAAAATTCATTTTCATTTCAACAAAACAGTGATCATAATGATATACACCCTGTACAAAAAATGTCAAATTTCTATTCAATAAAAAATAATCTATTCTTGATTGTTTGAGTTCACCATTGTAAACCATTTTTCTTGAAAATACAAGTTTATCTGGATTTCTAAATCTCCATATATCATTATATATTATGATTAAGCATAATATCATTCAACTTTTTGACCGATACATCATTTTTGTGTACAGTTCTACTACATCTGTCTTTGCAAGACAATGATGTATTCCAGTCACCAGCAATAATATTTTCAAATAATTTCATATAATCATTTAAAAAATCAAAAAAATCCGCCTTTTCATTTACAATATTAGGCGCATAGACATTCATTATATTATAAATACTATCATCATATTCAAACTGTAAATGTAAAAATCTACCATTGTTATCTTTATATATTTGTTTAACATTTGTACACAGTTTTGACTTCACTAATATGGCAACACCTTGCCTATTATTTGTCCCATCACTGTGATAAATATCACCATTATATAAATGTTTTACATTTTGGACAAGTTGGTCATCCCAAAACGTTTCTTGAAATAACATAAAATCAACATTTTTTTCCGACATAATAGACACATACTTTTTAAATTTGTCTATATTTCTAATACCATTACAGTTGTGACTTACAAGTAGAACCATCATTGTAAGTAAAAAAATACATGTTTTAAGATGATCCATTATTAACATTTTTGTCATAGGGCGTCGATCTTACTCTCATTTTAGCACTATTCACATTAGGAGTATGCTTAGTTTTATTCCTTCTCTTCACTGATGACTTCTGGGATGGTGTCTGAGAAAGCTCATCGCCCCCCTCAGACACATCCATTAAACCTTCTATCACGTTATCTTGTCCATCAGTACCTGAGGCACCAACAGGCGAGATATTATCTAAATCTCCGATTCCAGTTCTGGTGACATCACCACCAGAAGAGGAATCAGCAACAATTGAAACATCTATCTTTTCATCATCTTTTGCATTACTATCTTTACATTCAATACTACTTTCCTTATTTTCATGTAAAATAACTTCAGTTTGAATCTGAATAGAATCATGCTTGTTTTGATTTTCATGTACAATAGTTTGTTTTACAATTTTATCATTTTGTTCATTTGTAACTGTCATATTATCAGAAATATCTTGACTGTTTCTTTCTTTCTTTTCATCATCTCTTTCATCTACCACTATGTCTTCATCCACCTTCGGAACATCACCATTTGCCACTTTACCATTTACCAATTTACCATTTACCACTTTACCATTCACCACTTTGCCATTCACCACTTTACCATTCACCGCTTTACCAATTGCCACATCACCATTCACCACTTTACCATTTACCACTTTACCATTTACCACTTTACCATTTACCACTTTACCATTAACCACTTCATCATTCACCACTTTACCATTCTCAATTCCTCCATTAACTTCTTCACCATTCACCACGTCACCATTCACTTTGTCATCATTCACTGCGTCACCATTCATCGCGTCACCACTTACCATGTTATCATCCTCTTCACAAGTGTTTTCTTCTAAGTTTAGAATGTCAGTGTCACCATCTTTATTGTTTTCGCTCATCATTTGATCATTGTCATCTCCACTAACCTCGACGATTTCCTCATCCTCATTACTAGTATGTTCGTTGTTTTATAATTTCACAGTTTTAATTTTAGCCTGCTTCACATTTTCATCGACATTTTCCGATTTTCTTTTTTTCCGCTCAATATTTTCTTTCTTTTTATCAACATTCATATCACTTTCCTTATCATTCTCATTTTCATTATCGTCTATCGTTTCTTTCGTCAAATCTCTATTCGTGTTGTCAGTGCCGCATTTACAGAGATTGAAGGCTAACTTACATCCTTCACAAGCACAAACGCACGGTTCTTTTCTACAATATGGACAAATTTTGTCAATTTTTCCGCACCAACATTTCGAAGGCAATTTCCGACAAGTTTTACATATGGGCGCCTTGCATTCCCTCATTTTGTGACCTTGTTCATCACACCCATCACAAATTAACTGTGGACATTTCCTGTATTTGTGATAAGGCGATCCACACTTATTACAAAGTGACTTTTGTTTATCTTGTATCACTCTAAAGTATCTATCTCCGCTGACAGTTTTAAATTTCATACTCCATGGTAGAGATACAAGCGTAGGTGGGAATTTTACATGCACATACCTCGTTCCATCGGCTACTTGTGTTTTGGGATGAACATGCCTGAAAACACTTGATTTTATCTCACAATTTCTAATTTCTAAAGCGTCAATGATAGCTTGATCTTCAATATAAGCTGGTAAGTAAATAAATGACACAACTACAATTTGATTAAATTGCAATGTACATTCAAAATTTTCATTATCAATCTTAAGTCCATTTGTCAGTTGCCAAGCACTCTCTTCCGAATCGGTTGTTATTTCATAACCATTATTGTTATCAACTGGAACAACAGCTAAAACTGTGTTCTCTCCACATATCTTTTCCACTGTCTCTATCACAGTTTTGGCATTAAAAGATGTGTTTGGTATGTTATGTACCTGAAGAGTACATTCTTTCTTATAATGTCTATCGAGTCTATGAACATATCGTAGAGACTTTTTTTGTCCTCCTGATACATCTCTTGTCCTTTCTGAACTCTCTTTCGATTTATTATTCTGCATTATCACTATAGGTGTTTATCAGAACGCACCCTTCACAACTAATTGGTTATTGGTTAAACCCTAATGTCAAAGTCAGGCGCACCGAAACACCCCCCTTATCCTGCACAACAAAAGCAGGAATAAGGGGTTACAAAGTCTGTATTTCAACTAATTCCTTATATTTTAACTACCAATGTCACACAATAAAGATATTCTACAAAGTTTTCATCAACAATTTGGCTTTTAACTCACCAAAATAGAAAAAATTCCCGGACCTCACAATATAAACATCCTATTGATTAGTGCGTTCGAAAATCCCATCCTTCAGCCGTCCCGCTAGACCACACGACCACCTGGGCTCTCATAAAAAGAGCTTTCGCTGGCCGTGTGTTACCTTTCCACGTCAGTTTTAATCCAGCGGCGTACTGCAGTACATGATATATAAGGCATGAAGATGTTATTGTTACAGATCAGCTAAATTATCTATAGTAAAGGATCCTACAAATTAATGTAATATACAGTCACAGAAAATAATTATATTTATAAGTACGTCTGAGTCAGTGACAACTCTACAACAGATGTATCCATCGGATCGCCATCAATGATGGTGATACATGGCTGTGTACATAATGTATATATACAACTCGTCTAAACATCAACCCAACAATGTTAGATCTGTAAATTTGCTTTCGCAAATTTTTGGTTCTTCCCTCGCCGGGATTCGAACCCATGCTACTGTGATATCGTGACACCAAATCGCCTGCACTACAGCCGTCCCGCTAGACCACACGACCACCTGGGCTCTCATAAAAAGAGCTTTCGCTGGCCGTGTGTTACCTTTCCACGTCAGTTTTAATCTAGCGGCGTACTGCAGTACATGATATATAAGGCATGAAGATGTTATTGTTACAGATCAGCTAAATTATCTATAGTAAAGGATCCTACAAATTAATGTAATATATATATATATATATATACATTCAAACACATAAGTCGAAGTTGACTTATGTGTTTGTCCTGTTTAGCTGTTGTGTTGTCATTTTTTTCCGACTTATGTGTTTGAATGTCCCTTCAGTGTCTTTCGCCTCCATATTATACGGCTCTATAAACTTTTCACTTCCTATATGTTTTATTTTTTATATATTTAAGTTTTAACTATCTATCGTCAACGTATTATTATATATATATATATAATTACATTAGATGTATGTTTCATTATTATACTTTATTCTGATTGGCTAACTACACATCACTTTTTATTCCTTAAGCAATTGTATTTCTCAATAAAACTTATCATTCATGATAACACGTGGTCCCACAATAAAGTGCACAGGTGAGTTAAATAGAAAAATTATAAAATTCGTGTTTTGAATTCATGATCATAGCTATAAAATGTAATTATGAGTATTGAATGCTTCTTTTTGTAACTTAATAGGGTTGTAAAAGCGTTGACCGTTCGCACATTTTAAGAATGAAGCGCTTCCGCGCTTCATACACAATGTACTTTGGTCAACGCTTTTACACCCCAATGAACTTACAAAAAGAAGCATTCAATTCTTAAATATAATAGTATAAGTTGTAATAATGTGTTTCCCATGCAATCCACTACAAGTAAATATTATATGTTTAAAGTTTATACTAAACTTACCCTTTCAATGCACCTGGGGATCACCCCAGTTTTTGGTGGGTTCGTGTTGTTCAGTTTTTATATATAGTTTCTATGTTTTGTTTTGTGTACTGGCGTTTGTCCTGTTGTGTTGTCATTTGTTTTTCGACTTATGTGTTTGAATGTCCCTACGGTGTCTTTCACTTCCATATTATACGGCTCTATAAACCTTTCACTTCCTATATGTTTTAACCTTAATTAATTTAAGTTTTAACTATCTATCGTTAACGTATTATTGTATACGTGTATGATATTTTGTTAGATTTTTCAATTTCTTGAGGGCATCGGTGGTCAAGTGGTCAAAGTAGTTTACCTACAATGCAACTACTCTGTCGACGAGTTGGTTCTAGTCTGAGCAATTGGCAAAACATATACAAAGGAGTACCACAAGGTTCTATTCTTGGTCCTATACTTTTCAACATCTTCATTAACGAGATATTTCACTTCACCACACACAGTTCACAATACAACTACGCTGACGACAACAAACTTTCTTATGCATATAGAGGTACCGACACAGTTATCTCCACACTGGAAAAAGACAGTTTGGCTCTGATAGACTGGTTTTCCCCCAATCAAATGAAGACAAATTAAACCCTGAAAAATTTTAAGCTTTGGCAATTGACAAAATACAATGGGCAAAAACATTACATTTGATCTAGCAGGTAACAAAATAAAATGTGAAAAAGAGGTCAAACTATTAGGCATTACCATTGACTTTGAACTAAATTTCAACACACATATATATCAAACATCTGCAAATTTTAAAATGCATCCAGACAACTAAATGTCGTAAAAAGACTTTGCAAATACTAAAACAAACTTGGAAAACTAACAACATACCACTCCTTATTTGTTATTTAACATGCCGACTATAAATAAAGCTTTGAATTGAATTGGGCCTGAATTGGGCCTGAATATGTGTGTTCTTATTATGATCATTGCGACTTCGATCTTAATTAACTAGGATTGCAATTTTTACTTGTCCGGTCATTTATATGATTCAGTGTGATTGTAATATTTCCATATTATTTTTCTTTTGATCGTTTAGTTTATTGAAGTTATTTATACAGGTTTTAAAGGAGGAGGCATATGCAGATTTTTTAAATTGATAATATAAAATGGAAAATGGAAATGGAAATGGAGAACGTGCCGAAGAGACAACAGCTCGACTAAAGAGCAGAAAACAGCCCAATGTATATATACCATACCTGCCGTCTATTAGTTACACTGGAAGTAGTTGTACATGCACGTGTTGCAATGTGGGCGACTGGTGGCCTTTTAAAATTAGCTTGTTTATGATTCCTCTAATTTCCTATATTTCGAAAAGTCAAATAGGATATAGGGCAACACTATATCCTGCAAATTATATCCTTATTTGGTAATTATTGAAAAAGTGGATATCCGTTCCATTTAAAGCTCTACGGCTCCAAAAATGTGTCCGTTTCCGTCGTTTATTTAATCGCATCCAACATTCACTATTTTAGTGTACACGAAATGCCGTAGCAAATCAACGGAGTATGTTTCTCCTGAACAAAGGTAAGTCATATATTATATCAGTAAAGGGCATTTTGAATCTACAAATCCTTAAATTGGATGTACATGAATACTTTTATATAGAATGTTTTGATGTAATAGGAGCTTTTTCTATCATTTAACTAAATTTTACTTATGTGTACCTCAAATATATAAATATTTTCACTCATATTGAAATACATTGAAAAAAACAAATTCATATTTATACATATTGTTTTATTTGTGTACCAACTCGATTCTTGTATTTACACAATCGAACATTATATTGAACCTTAAGGTGTGTAACCGGAAAGCATGATTCTTATAAGAAAATCACCTTGTCTCTAACGGGAATCGAACCTGGAATCACTGTGTCACAAGGCAGCGCTCAAACCGACTGAGCTAAAGAAGTTCTTCCCTAACACAACCGCTTACGGCTACTACATGACTAATAAAAGCAACCCCGTCACAGGCGGTTATGTTATTAGTCTGCATTGAGAGGTTAAGATTAACACAGGGACCAATATTGAAAGTGCCAATGTATAATTTAATAAGAATTGACTGAAACATATATATTTCATCTGTTGGAACTCTGTCACAGTTAAACCGAGTCCATACATTTATAATGTGGTGAAAGATGTTTCCTTTTAACTTCAGGTCATAGTTTTTCCTGTGGAAAGCTACTCTTAGTTCTTTCTCAGATTTGTAAGTAATTTTATAGTCTATCACAGATATTCTCATTCTTTTTATTTCATTACAAACAGAATAATACATAAATTATTTACTTCACACAGCATACATCTGTCTTCCGTCTTTTATAATATGAAAGGGAGAAGTATTCCTCTTGGCTTGATTGTGTAATCATATGCATTTGATCTGCATATATTATTTTATCGTTCTTATTCGCAAATGTACATGTACATCTCACCATGCTCACTCACTCCGTAATTATTGTATCTCGAATTTGGTAGGCAAGCAGAACTTATCAGCAAAATATCAATGTCTGAAGTACCGATTATATGATTGTCTGCATATTAATATTGTAAAATATCAGCTGCGAGTCACAATGTGAAACTTTTTGTCGAGTGAGCGCAGCGAACGAGTTCAAAAAGTATTATTATTGTGTTGAGCTACTGATATTTTACAAAATCATAAATATGCAGACAATCAGATTAACGTCAACGATTTATCGGGTCCAATTTTGCTTATGCTGCATGATAGAAACAAGTTTTTTCTTTGTTTCACCAGCAAACCGCAAGATGACACGAGAAGTTCAGATCAAACTTATCAATTTTATTTAGAGCTGAGCAGAGTGAATTGACAATGGGACAACCGATAAGATAGGTTATCAGCGAAGTCCCAAATATGCGAGAAAGCGGTGACAAGTTTTCTTTGGCCAATCGTAAGACTGTCAAAAGATGGGAGTAATGACCATAAATCACGCAACAACAAACGTCAAACACACTATCGTATTTTTTGTGTGTATTTAAGCGTAAAATATTAGTCGGTCGACAACAAGCTTACTAAGCAGATTCATTTTTCGGCTCGCGGCTGATATGTTCTACGATATCAATTTGTAGAAAACTTGGTAGTCTATACATTCCGAACTGATTGTAAGAATATAAGTTTAAGAACAAAATCTTTGCTACATACAAAACTGAATCTTTCGGCTTTTATATTTGTATATTATTAAATTTATATATTCACCTATGCTCTGTAGTCATCTTCCTTTTCTTTCATTCGTTTCTGTTTTAATCAAAAACTGTATGCTATTTTGAAATTAAAAATAAAAAAGTGCTTATTTAGAGGTATAAAAACCATTTTTCTTTGATTTAGATGATGAGCATTTATTTTGGTGCTGACATAAAGAAAAGCAGTTTATAGATTTTTCTTTATTTTGTATTAATTTTAGATGGAACGTTATTGGAACCAGATGTTTTAGAATATATGAAAGCAAATTCAGTAGCACTTCTTGTATGTCCATTTAAAAATAATATCACTTGGTTTGCGATAAATAAGAATAACGAGACGGAGACACTTGCAGAAGACAAAAAGGTAAAGCCAAGTATTAAAAATATCAAAGTTGTTGGTGATCATACCAAAGGTGAATACAATCTTCAATTACAAGGAGTCACGAAGGCTGACGAAAAGATATATAAATGCGTATCAAACAATGACAACACTCCACTAGAGTTTGAGATATCAGTGCGTATATCATGTAAGTATAATTTGAATGATATGTCTTGATTTTTTCATTTGTACAACTTGGATGCATTTACAACTTGATTATCATTGCCTTATCAGAAAAAAAGACACACTTCCTTATGTTGGGTATAAAATATATGGATACCAGCTCGCGTTTGAACTGATTCAAAAGGAGGCGAAATAACAAAGCAACATTTTAAATTCATAAGCTCAATTGAACCGATGACGCCATGGCAAAAGATAAATCGATGAAAAGAAACACTACTAACTAAAGACTTAGCAGCAGAAACCCACCATGAAAAACCCGAAAGGCACTTTTGAAAGGTAAGCTGTTCATACTTTATATTGGATACAAAGACTGTAATTTAAAATGTCTTAATTTATTAGAACGAAATTGAAAAGAATGTATTAACATTGACATTCTGGTGTTCCGTAATAATTGTCTGAATTTACCACTTTCCTTCGAAAAAATATGCAGAAATCGATGATTTTCTGATAGATGCGGACCTTCCAAAAAAAAAGCAACCACTACAATTTAATGAACAATAAAATATGGCATAGTGTACTATTTACACACTATATATCCATTACCAAAATTTATTTGGTGCACGATTTTATTTTTTTCTTGAGATGCTGTTTATCCATTTTCCGATGTATTCGAATGATGCGACCTTCGTACACGTGAGAGGTTTAGCGCTATAAAACCAAGTTCAATCTACCATTTTCTACATTTGAGAATGTCTGTACCAAGTCAGGAACATTCGTTTGATGTGTTTTATCATTCGATTTTTCGATTTGATTATGGACTTTTCGTTTTGAATTTTCCTCGGAGTTCAGTATTTTTGTTATTTTACTTTTCATCATTCTCTTTTTTTTTTAATTAAAGCGTCGACTGATGAAATAAAGATATTGAATGTCACTGAATCAAATACTGTTGTTGGTTCTATTGGAATCTCTTTGACTTTGGAATGTATTTCTAAACATATGAATGTCAACAATATTTCGTGGTCAACTAATGGTAAAAAACTTTGTGAAAGCTTCGAAGCTACCTACGAATTCATCCCAAAGAAAACAAATCAAAATGATATATACACATGTACTGCAGATTATGTCGGAAAGAAAATTCGAAAAAGTGTCCGCTTGAACCTTGTAAGGAAGTCTTCAGGTAAAATGTTTTGTATGCTTGTGTGTCTTTATAATTATTTATCTGTTTTAAGCTTATAATATAGTTGATAGGTATATACAAGCTATTATAATCTATTTGCGTTTGCCGTCCAACTTGTCGTAAGAAAAAAAACGTTTGCAGTATGTGTTCTGTGGCAAGAACATTAAATAATTCGCATATGCCAATTTAAATTTAAAAAAAAAAGTTAGGAATGATAAGTCCTTCATAAGGTTCATATCACTTGAAAGTTATTTGTTTGTTCATTTCTGATGGGCGAATCTTCTATCATCTTCTACTATAAAACAGCTAGACAAAATATTTAGCATTTTTTTGGGGATTGGGGATTGAAATGCAATATTTAATATTTAATTTTGAGTTACAAACAAGATGGTATTGGTGGATCGTAGCTCGTAAAAGCCTATAGATAGTAACATTATAATTTTCTTATCTGAAATTCTTGGCCAATTTAAGTTTCGTGAAAATATAGAAGACGAAATATGACTGTTTACAGACAAATAGCAAAAACACATCAGCTTTCTGCTGAAATTCTTTATTGATGACATTATTGCAGCAAATATCTTAGTTAAATGCTCCTGACTTAAACTTGTTTAGTGAGTGCTCCCCCCCCCCCCCCCCCCCCCGAAACTCCAATAACATGTGATAGTGGTGTACCAGCATACAATAAAAAACAATATATATATATATATATATCAGTTACATCTAATTCACACACAAATAATGAACACGCAAAGCACCAGTATAAAAGTACTCACAATTACAAGTGATAAATAATTCATAGTCTCCAAGACTAATAGAAACTTGTATATTACCTTGTAATGTCAAAAAACATAGATATGTTTTATCCTTTCTATGTAACACGGAAATTAAAAATGTATATAGACTGCATATGCCTAGCGTAATCTGTATTCATTCGATATGCTGAAGTGAACAATATAAAGCACACTGTGCAGGGAATGTAAAAAATATAAGCGTAGATACGCAAGTTCTACATTGTTATGTTATAGACAGAATGACTGTATTAATATTGTTTATAGTTGATTTTACAGCCAAATCACTCAGAACAATACATTTTTTCTCTCTTTTTTCATCAATGTTTGATATATTTAATCCAAATCCTGTATCAATTCTTTCACAGAAATAAGGTATATTTCTACAACGTTGGAGACATACAAAGAAGAACAAGGTAACACATTATAATTGGTTTAGCTTCAATACAAATGGATACAAGTAGTCTGATAATATAAGTCTGTGATGGTTTTGTATCTAAGGTTAAATTGTTTACACTGGTTACAGTTCGGCAGAAGCCTTATTTTATATATTTATATGATACTTTAATAAACATAGAAAAGAGTAAGATGTTTCGCGGGTAAACTTTGGGTCAGGTCAAATGTGAAGGGGTGTTCCAAAGGAAACTCAGATACGAGTAACGAGACACTTTGGTAGAACACCCCTCCTTCAAGAATGGTACAGCTCCCATCGGGGTATATAAGCAGGAGAGAATCCTAACTCAGGGTCGATTGTCATAAGTCGTTGGAGACATAAGACCAAGGTACGGTACGCGGATATTCGAGATCGCTGTCTCGTATACATGTATATATAAGGTATTATAGATAATATTACTAAATGTAATAAAGAACAGGTTGGTGCTTGTTATAAATACGGACTTGTAAGTTTACAAGTTGAACCGTATTGTACCGTATAGGACAAGTGTGAGTCTGTGTGACCACCTTGCAAAGTACATAATTGTACCAACGGAACAAAGACAAGTGTGTAAACTTGTAGGGTGCATTATTGTACCAGGAGGACAAGTTTGTTCCTGACCTAGGACAAATTTGTACCAGTTGTATATTATATAAAGTAGAATTGTTTATAGCTAGTTTATTAAAGATTGCAAAGAGCAGTTGTACATATTTTGGTTCATTGACGTTAATTTATAAATAAAGATTGTTTGTCATATATTTTGTAAATAGAACAATTTTGGATCCAGTATCAAACTGGTAACGAACTCATTCTAAATAGAAATAGACACGCTTACCCTGTGTACACGTTACATAATTTGGTGCCTAGCGGTGGGATCCAAATTGTTCATTTTTAAATCCATGGTGAAAGATTATATATATCCAAATTTGATTATCTTATAAACTTATATCCAAACTGTCTTGTGAGAATTAACTTCACTTTTGCACAGATCGTTTTTGTTCAAACTGTTCACTTTTGCACAGATCAAAATTGTCCTGTTAACGTTTTAAATTTCCCACAGTTAAGTTACGATTATTATTTACATTAGGGATTAACGATCGATGGTGGTACAGGCAATTTTTTGATTGACATTTATTACATTGTACATTTTATGACATTCTGTTGACATTATTATATTGTGTATGCATGATTAAACCGCAAATTAAAGTACAAACATGTCTTTTGATGATACAATCGACGAGTACACAAAACAAATATATGATATGGAAGAAGGAACAACTTATAGAAACAGTTTTGTTTCGTCAACACCCAAAGATCAAGGTGTTCGTCAAAAATATAATATTGTATCAAGAAATGATTCGGGTCTGGGATCAAGAGGGTCCTCATTGTCAAGAAAGGGAGATCATGAAAAAGTTGATTTACCAACATTCAACAACCCGAATACGCACAAAACTGTTAAATTTCCCCAAATTGATTTGAGGGAAGGGGATACTTTGCCTTTACCCATAGACAATAGTTACATTAGGGAAAAAGACAAAACTGACAAATCAAAGTACCGACATACTGATAACACAGATAATTCTGGTGTAAAAATCAAACCATGTCAATATGATGGTAGCACATCATGGACGGACTATTTGTCCCATTTTGAAATGTGTGCACTTGTAAATAATTGGTCGGAAAATAGAAAAGGGCTATACTTAGCGGTATCGTTAATGGGACAAGCACAGGCTGTACTTGGAGATTTACCAAGTGAGAAAAGACAAAACTATTCCGATTTAGTCAGCGCACTTGAAGAGCGATTCGCGCCATCTAGTCAAACTGAGTTATACAGAGTTCAGTTTAAAGAAAGACGTCAGAGAGCCAGCGAATCACTTCCCGAATTGGGTCAGTCAATTCGGAGATTGTCCAACTTGGCATATCCTACTGCCCCATTGGACGTACGTGAAACTCTCGGGAAAGAGCAGTTTATTGACGCGCTCGTTGATTCGGAAATGCGACTCAGAATAAAACAATCGCGACCGAAAGGTTTAAATGATGCCGTGAGACTTGCTGTTGAACTAGAGGCGTACAATAAAGCCGAAAATAAAGTAAGAGAGGGACGAGGTTATTTACGGCAGACTATGCATGATGACGAGTTCGATAGGGAACAAAAGATTTCAAATAGTGACTCGCCAAACAAAGACATATCATCATGGATGCAAACAATTGAGAAAAGTCTAAGTACTCTTACGACTGAAATGGCAAAATTAAAAACTAGTGGTACAAATGAGGGGTCTTCTTATAATAAAACGAGATATACCCAAAGTAAGAGGACAAATAAGGGTTGTTACAATTGTGGCAAATTTGGTCATTTAGCAAGGGACTGTCGCCTACCCCGAAGAAATCAGAACAATTATAATGGAAATAAGGGGGATGGGACTGTCAAAACATTAATGAAAACTAGGAAACAAAATAACCGTAAGACAAAAGAAGGTGCGGTTACAACAGCATCTGAAGATGCTGGTATGTATGTCAAACTAAATGTAGGAGACATTGAAGCCAAGTTTGTGGTTGATACAGGAGCAACTTTGACATTGGTATCTTCCAAGTTATACGATATGTTGACTCCATTAGACAAATCATATCTAAGTGAAGTAAAGACAACTGTTAGGTCAGTGTGTGGCAATAAGCTAGAGCTTCGTGGAAAAGGCAGGTTCAATCTGCATTTCGGTCCAAATATGTTGCAATCTGAAGCTGTTGTGACTGATCTGCAAGTTGACGGTATACTTGGTTTGGACTTCATGAAACGACATAATTGTTTAATTGATGTTAAGAATGGGCACTTTTGTATTGGGGATTTTAAGGTAGATTTGTGTTTTCAGGGATCAATAGGCTGTTACCGAGTGGTTGCTTCAGAAGCGGTTGTTATACCGCCAAGGTCAGAAATTGTCATTAATGGCACGGTTTGCTTAGCAGAAGGTCAAAAATTACCTGCTGACAATGCTTTGTTAGAAGCAAATGAGCATGCAGGGAAAGACTACATTTTGACTGCTAGAACGTTGGTAAGGTCAGGCGAAAAAGTCCCTGTTAGATTAATGAACACAGAACTAGATCCTAAGACAATCTATCCTGGTACAACTATAGGCCAAATGTCTGGTGTTGAACAAATACTAGATGGTAATATTAGTTCAAATGAACAGAAACATGACGCACTTAGACCAGATTTACAAGATCTGTTAGACAGGACATCAGATGAATTGACTTCGAAAGACAAACAAAAAGTAGAATCTTTGTTGATAGAAAATCAGAACTTGTTTGCTTCTTCTGATGTTGACTTAGGAAGGACCAATCTTGTAAAACACGAAATTAATACGGGAAATACGAGAACCACCTCGTCGTACACCTTATCATTTGAACAAGGTAGTAAATGACAACCTTGACAAAATGTTACAAAAAGGGATTATTGAACCATCCCACAGTCCCTGGGCGGCAGGGATAGTCTTAGTTAAGAAAAAGGACGACAGTTATCGTTTTTGCGTAGATTATAGACGCTTAAACAGTGTGACGCTTAATAAAGACGCGTATCCTTTACCGAGGATTGACGATTCGTTAGATCATTTAGCAGGAAATAAATGGTATAGTACTCTGGACTGTTGTTCAGGATATTGGCAGGTGGAGCTGGCCGAAAATGACAAACACAAAACCGCTTTTGCAACGCGAAGGGGTTTATTTCAATTTCGGGTCATGCCGTTTGGGTTGTGTTGCGCTGCACAGACATTTGAGCGATTGATGGAAACCATACTAGCTGGTTTGCAGTGGGAAACATGTCTGGTTTACATTGACGATATAATCGTTTTTGGAAAAACACTAGATGGTATGCTTGATAATTTAAGAGACGTTTTTGCTAGGCTTAACTCGGCTGGTTTAAAGCTGAAGGCAAAGAAGTGCACCTTGTGTACCACCAAGGTTCGTTTCTTAGGACATATTGTATCGGAGGAAGGCATTTCCACTGACCCCGATAAGATTAAAGCTGTTAAAGAGTGGCCCACCCCTACAAATATAACTGAAGTTCGTCCCTTTTTAGGTCTTTGTGAGTACTACAGAAAATTTATCAAAAACTTTGCCCACATTGCTAAACCGTTACACAAAATTACAGAGAAAGAAACTAAGTTTGTTTGGATTTCAGATTGCCAAGAGGCTTTTGATCAATTAAAAGGTAAATAAATAAACGCACCAGTTCTTGAATATCCAGATTTTAACAAAGAATTCATTTTAGATACTGATGCAAGCAATTTGGCAGTCGGAGCTGTCCTGACTCAGACATCTGATGAAGGACTTGAACATGTTGTGGCTTATGCTAGTCGTACACTTTCAAAATCAGAACGAAAGTACTGTGTGACACGCAAGGAGTTGCTTGCTGTGGTTTGTTTTGTTAAACATTTCAAACCATACCTATACGGTAGAAAATTCACAGTAAGAACTGATCACGGATCATTAAAGTGGTTACTTAACTTTAAGAACCCAGAAGGACAGATAGCTAGATGGATAGAAACATTAGGATCATTTGAGATGCAAATTCAACATCGACCAGGAGTGCAACATAGGAATGCAGACGCACTTAGTCGCATTCCTTGCAAACAATGTGGTTATCATTCTGGTTTAGAAAATGAAATTGCTTCGGCTGAGACTGAAAACCAACATGACAATGTTAATGCTATCACCCGTTTTGATGATAGTAATGACAAAGATGATGACAGTGAAGATCATGATCTGTCTTTAAAGGAAATTCAAAATAATGATCATGACTTGAAAATAGTGACAAAATGGGTAGAAACGGACGAACGTCCGGATTACAAAGATATTTCTGATAAGGGATTTTTCTTGAGATCACTTTGGAATCAATGGAACAACTTAGAGTTAAGAGACGGACTTATTTACAGACGATTTGAAGACCCTGTAACCAAAATTGTAAAAATGCAGGCTATCATTCCTTTATCAGAACGCAAAAAGGTTTTACAATTTTCCCATTATGATAAATGTTCTGCTCATTTGGGTATCCATAAAACTTTGGCAAAAATAAGACAATCTTATTATTGGCCAGGGTTACAAAATGACGTCAGGACTTACATAAACGGATGTGACAAATGTGCAAAGCAAAAAAGTCCACAAAAGTCCAAAAGAGCTACAATGGCTTTAGTTGAAGCTAATGGGCCAATGGAAAGGATAGCTACAGATATCCTTGGTGAGTTGCCAGAAACAGAGAGTGATAATAAATATATCTTGGTAGTTTCTGACTACTACACAAAGTGGACGGAGTCTTTTGCCATGCCAAATATGGAAGCCAAAACTGTAGCTAAGATAATAGTTGAAGAAGTTATAGTAAGATTTGGTGTTCCTCATTGGATACATTCAGATCAAGGCAGGCAATTTGAAAGTTTGTTGTTTCAAGAGATGTGTTGTATTCTAAACATTAAGAAAACACGTACCACTCCATATCATCCAAAATCTGATGGTATGGTGGAAAGGTTTAATAAGACTCTTGCAACAATGTTAAGTTCATTTGTGGAACAGAACCAGAGAGACTGGGATGAATACATTCCTTTTGTCATGATGGCATATAGGGCATCCGAGCACGAGACGACTGGACAAACGCCAAATAGTCTCATGTTAGGTAGAGAACTATCAACCCCTTTAGACATCATGTATGAAATGCCACCATCAGTTAAAGATATCCCTGCACATAAATGGGCTTGGGAGCTTAAAGAGAAGTTAGAACACTCCCACAGTTTTGTCAGAGGTAAAATTAAAGGGCAAATGCGAAGACAGAAACACTATCACGACCTCAAATTGTCATACCAAAATTTCAGAAAAGATGATGAGGTATACGTCTATTTCCCAGTAAAGAAACCTGGGATGTCTTCAAAATTGACTAGTTTCTGGAAAGGTCCTTTCAAAATCCTCGAAAAATATGGTGACCTTACATATAAAGTTGACTGTGGATACAGAGGGAAACCACAAGTCATACATGTCGACAGATTAAGAAAAAGAACAAACAGACATTAAGGACAAAATCAGATAATAACACCTTTGTTCCATTATACACTGAAAATGATACAGCTGAAAACGACCATATAGAAACTCCTTATGTTCAAGACATTGCTGTTCATGAGTCAACGTTGCCTGTTGAAGAAACTGAGGAAAGTAGTCACGAAGGGCGCCGTACAAGGCGAAAACCAGCTTGGATGGCAGATTACATTGTTAAATAGTTTTTGTACATTTAACTAAATTAAAATGTGTATATAGTACTTCCATGTTTTGTCCGTTTTGAAGTTAGTTTTAGACATGCGGGACGCATGTGTTTTTGAGGCGTGGGTTATGTGATGGTTTTGTATCTAAGGTTAAACTGTTTACACTGGTTACAGTTCGGCAGAAGCCTTATTTTATATATTTATATATTTATATGATACTTTAATAAACATAGAAAAGAGTAAGATGTTTCGCGGGTAAACTTTGGGTCAGGTCAAATGTGAAGGGGTGTTCCAAAGGAAACTCGGATACGAGTAACGAGACACCTTCAAGAATGGTACAGCTCCCATCGGGGTATATAAGCAGGAGATAATCCTAACTCAGGGTCGATTGTCATAAGTCGTTGGAGACATAAGACCAAGGTACGGTACGCGGATATTCGAGATCGCTGTCTCGTATATATAAGGTATTATAGATAATATTACTAAGTGTAATAAAGAACAGGTTGGTGCCTGTTATAAATACGGACTTGTAAGTTTACAAGCTGAACCGTATTGTACCGTATAGGACAAGTGTGAGTCTGTGTGACCACCTTGCAAAGTACATAATTGTACCAACGGAACAAAGACAAGTGTGTAAACTTGTAGGGTGCATTATTGTACCAGGAGGACAAGTTTGTTCCTGATCTAGGACAAATTTGTACCAGTTGTATATTATATAAAGTAGAATTGTTTATAGCTAGTTTATTAAAGAGTGCAAAGAGCAGTTGTACATATTTTGGTTCATTGACGTTAATTTATAAATAAAGATTGTTTGTCATATATTTTGTAAATAGAACAATTTTGGATCCAGTATCAAACTGGTAACGAACTCATTCTAAATAGAAATAGACACGCTTACCCTGTGTACACGTTTCAAGTCAATACAGCAGCATTTAAAGAACAAAAAGTATACAAAATTTAACAATTGACAGATATGTTAACATTATGACAAGCTCTAAAATGTATATCGTTTAAAAAAATGTGAATTGAGATATCAAAGACCAAATCATATCTACCTTCAACACATCATTGTCCAATATTATAAAACAAATATTTAAGATAAAACACCACCCTATAAATTGTTATCTACACAACATATATTTACTTTAAATCGAGATTGCAATATTTGCTTCATTTTAATTTCGCATTAAAGTAAGAATTGGAGCATATGTTTTAAATTGTTTTTTTTTTATTCAAACTGGTCAATGAATTGTTTGTAAGTAAGTTTTTAAAACTTCACAAAGACAATCCTATCAGTTAATATTTCGTCTAGTTTCCCAGGAGATATCTTACAGACAATCTCTGAAGATTAATTGTAGGATATCAATGTTAATGACCAAATTACTGAATAAATAAAAGCAACAGTAGCATACCGCTGTTCGAAAGTCGTAATGTCAGAACACAAATCCAAGTTACAAACTAAAACAAAAAGAAACACATCAACTATAAGAGAAAGACAATGAAACTATAGTAACACTGAAGTGCAACAAAAAAACAAACATTGCTGATTGTTGACATTGGTTGGTGCAGTTTCGGTAAGGTTTTTACGTACATTTACTGATACTGATTTCTCATAATCACTTTTCATTATGTTACATATTTCGACATTTTGATTCTGGTTTCCGTTTATGTATATACGTACTGCATTTTTACCATTTCAAATTTGATTTGAATTTTCCTTGGTTTTATAGACATTACAATTTCCCTCTTTTAGAAACAATTATAGCTGGATCGTCGGATAAGAACTACATCATGGTAACGGTTGTTGCTATCATTCTTGTAACTGCAGGGATACTCATCTCTGTGTATAACTTTCGAAACAAAGGTCAGTTATTTATAAATAACGTAGTTCTGTTTATTTTATTCGTTTGATCTTCAGATTTGATTTTTTTTGTGGTGAACTGAGGTAAACTCAAGACAATACAATATAGTATGCTAAATGGAAAAACTTTTACATGTGTTATGAAGTTCTATTACCCATTATACCTAACTGGATAGGAGTCAACATGTTTTGTAATTGAGGGACATTTTTTTTATGAAATTATAATAAGGGTTTCTGAAAACTAATCCCCATCGTTACATTATACTTAAAAATGGATATCAATTAAAGTGGCAGAAGCACACTGATGTAGATGGGTAAATCGATAAAAAAGAGCCACATTAAAGTAATGAAAAAAACTAGACTAAGGGATTTCCAAATGGAACGAGACACAGCCGTCGATAGGGTAAACATATCCACTTAAGCAGCATAAACCTCCATACGAATTCAGTCAAAGAGGTACAAAATACCCTTGAAAATGACATGGAATATGAAAAACGATCCAAAGACAAACCGTATAAAAAATCAAACATATAGAAAACTAAAGTCTGAGAAATCTAGAGTGATATAGCATGTGCTCCGAAAGGTTAAGTATATACTTCTTAATATGTGGCAACCGTTGTGTTGCTCATGTAATTTCAAAACGGGATTAAAGTCACGTCATCTGTCGAATGGAGGAATCGGGAATAGGACAAAAATCACCGATAATGTGCTCAAAATGGTGTCTAAAATGTAAGACATCGTTATTATGCAAAAAGAAATGTCAAAGTAACCACACGTTCCTTAGCATATATAACTTTTATTTTGTGATCTTAGGAACTGAAAACAAAAGCAAATTGAAAGATATAAAGATGGTGCAGGCAATACAGCCAGGCGCTCAGGGAAATGTTCAATATAATCAGGTTATTAACACGAGGTTTTTAATTGAAAGTTTAGGTTACATGTCTAAACTATGATTCTTTGCTGTTACTTGACTGCGAATGGATAATTCATGTTTTTCAATTAAACCCACTTTGCAAAATGGAACCCATTTCGCCAACTTTAATAAAAACAAAATAATTAAAGTTTTGAATTATATATGTCCTCTGATGCATTTTATAATTTGAATTATAATTTAACTGAATCTACGGTCGAAACTTCCAAGGGGATTCTTTTAATTATGAAAGAGGGGCGAAAGATACAAAGAGGGAACATTCTAGCATATAAGTAGAAAATAAACTGACAAACGTTAACGCCATGGCTAAAATAGAAAAGGCAAAAAAATATAAAAAAAATAGTACAGAAAACACAACATATAAAACTTAAGACTGAACAACATGAACCCCACCAAAAAGTTGTGGTGATCTCAGGTGCTCCAAAAAGGTAGTCTAATCCTGCACCACATGTGGCAACCATAGTGTTTTTTATGTTGGAATACACCCGGTAATAAGTCAATTGTGTTTATGTTCTGAAAAATTGGTAATAAAAATCTGCAATGTTTTTAAATTTTGTATCAAATAAACGTTTTGTCTCGAGAAAGCAAGTGATATTTTAAGATCATGCAATCTGCATAATGTGTTGAAATGATCAAATATTTTTTTTTTCAAAATCCACATATTGTTTCAGAACCCCTCGGGTTTGGTTTACATAGAGGTTGACTTCGAACCAAAGCAGGAAAAGAGTGGTCCTAAGTTGTTCTACGTTCATGGTTCAAATAATAGATCGCCGTATGCTGATATAGACTTTTCTGCTAAAGCTGATCCTTTACCAGAAAGTGAATCCGAAGACAACGAAATTGGGGAAGATGACTTTGTTACATTAGAAGATGTACAAGGATGGGCAATTGAAACTTCGGAATAGTGCATGAGTTTATATTTGATTAGGGACTTTCCGCTTTGAATTTTCCTCGGAGATCAGTATTTTTGTTATTTTACTTTTGAAAAAATTAGAGTCAAGTTGATATTTTCATATTTTAGTTTTACCTGCAATTTTCACGATACTTATGAAATGGTATAAGCATTTGAAAAATATGTTTAAAATACAAATGAAAGAACGACAACTTTTAATCAGACAATACATTGGAATTTGTGTGAAAAATAAGATCTGTAAAAATTTCAAGTGCACGCCCATTTCAAAGGAAATATTACAGAAGCATTAAACATTTTCTTGATTACGAAAGTGAAAAAACAACCGTATGTATTTACAGTACTGTAAATTGTACAATTGCTAAATTTGTGAAAAATCACTCATTCACAAAACGGTGTATGTGGAATGTTTTTATTTCAACTTATCACAATGTGTATGTTTGTTTTGTTTTGATACTGAACATGTACATAGCTTATCGTTTTATGGCTGTTGTTTTAAAGTTTTGAATTTGTGAAATTTAATCAGATTGAATGCGTTTAATTAATTGCAGATATTTTAGAATTGAAAAAAGGAATCTATGTTTTAGCTTCAGATGTTTTTATTTCAAAATGGCAATTCATATGATGTAAAGAAAACTTCACTATTTCATAACATACAATGGGGAATGCGACCGGTTTCAAGCGAATATTTTGCTTTTCCCTCCAGTGTGCTTGGATAATTAAGAAGTGGCAGTTATCATTCAGTCTTAATTAGATATAGGAAGATGTGGTGTGAGTGCCAATGAGACAACTCTCCATACAAATAACAATTAAAAAAGTAAACCATTATAGGTTAAAGTACGGCCTTCAACACGGAGCCTTAGCTCACACCGAACAACAAGCTATAAAGGGCCCCAAAATTACTAGTGTAAAACCATTCAAACGGGAAAACCAACGGTCTAATCTATATAAACAAAACGAGAAACGAGAAACACGTATATATTACATAAACAAACGACAACTACTGTACATCAGATTCCTGACTTAGGACAGGTGCAAACATTTGCAGCGGGATTAAACGTTTTAATGGATCCAAACCTTCTCCCTTTTTCTGAAACAATAGCATAACATCACAACAAAGAAAAACATACGATAAAATATCAATTGGCAGACTTAACTCAATCAAAAAACGTATGATTAAACAATGAACGAATAAATTTGATCTGCGATATCTGAATACAAATGCACAGTTAATTAAATATTAGAGACAAACATTCATGACCAAAAAGCTAACAAACAAATTCAAAAACAGGACATGACTGAGAAATATTTAACCAATCAATGTTCACTTTAGAAAAAAACCGGTTTTTTTTAAACGCTACAAATTTATTGCTATCATTTAGCGATCGTCTTATTAACTGAAAAATTGTGTGGTAACATATTTTTGAAGTAAGCCACCTAGATCAAACTTTAACTATGAGATACATAGAATTGTGTCAAACCCGCAAAATACATCCAGGCATCTTTCATCTTATACTGAAATTGCAACTTTTCGGATAAAATGTAAAGTCACAAAAATACTGAACTCTGAGGAAAATTCAAAAAGGAACTTCCCTAATCGAATGGCAACATCAAAAGCTCAAACACAGCAAACCAATGGACAACAATTGCCATATTCCTGACTTGATAAAATATTGTCTTCCATGTGTTTCCCTGTTCCGACTTTCCCCTTCGTGTTAGTCTGTATAATAATTTAAGCTTCCCATTTACAACTTACTCAAATAAAGTTACTCTATATTTCTGTTTGTTGTGTACATGTATATGTAGGACTATGAACCGCGATGGTACTCCGAACCACGATGGTCACGCTGAAGTGCGATGGTCTACGCTGAAGTGCGATGGTTAACACGCTGAAGTGCGATGGTAACATTGTGACGTTAACTTGTTGATATTTACGCTGAAGTGCGATGGTGGTTACGCTATAGTGCGATGGCCAACTTAATACTTTGAGTAAAAGCAAAATGCACAAGGGCTGTTGTAATAAAATAACACCATTAAAACTTGGCTGCTAGCCTCTTATTTGGAAGATGTTTTAACTTCTGTTTAGATCAAACCAAAGACTTTAATTTTTGTTTTAATCTAATTTTCCAAGTCTCCAATTATTCTTTTAGCACGCAAGAGTATGGAATAAGGTGTTCAAAGGAGAAATAAAAAAAATTATTCATTGTGTAGGTCTTTATAATATTACTAAGAAAAGTCCATCTCATTTACTTAAATATTATGATAAAATTTAGTAATTACATGTTGTACCTTGAATGTCGGAACAGTATCCACGAGTAAAAATACCGACAAGTAAATTTATCCTTTACTGATAACGAAGCTTGTCAATTATTTCACGAACAACAAAGATGAGGATGATAAATTGGGAAGTACACGTAGGGTTTAGTCAGGTAAATTTCTGTCTGACATGTTTTAGACTGAAACCATAAAAAAACCAAGAGCGACGGTGTTTTCTCAAAAGAAAACAAAAATATCTCGGGAATAAAACAACATTATATGAACTTGATATAGCAAAATCATTGAAACATTATTAATATTATCATATTTAAAAAAAAAAAAATTAATTGCCCACATAAAATCATGTGACGCTTACCGTAAGATAAATTAAGATTAATATTTAGATTAGTATACTGTATTTATCTTACAAAAAGACTGCAGCATAATTCAGAATACTGGTGTGCCATTTAATGACAAAGTTCATCTTTCAGCCGCTTTGCCGCCTAAAACGTTTTTTTACATATTTTTTTAACCTCAACATGTAATGCTTAAAACTGTTCGGGACTTGAATTGTTTGTTTCTTTTTTATTTCCTTACTTTTCTTTGTTAGCATGAAACCTTCATCTACAAAACCCTATTCTCCTGCCTGCGAATCCATGTTGTATTTTGAAAACGTCATATTATTCAAACGTCGTACACAAAACCATCGCACTTCAGCGAAAGGACCATCGTATTTCGGCGTGGACCATCGCACTTCAGCGTCCCCATCGCACCTCCAAGTCCTACATATATATTAGTGTTCATAGTTTATTTTTATAAAACAATTGCTACCCGTTGTAACAATGTATTGAAGAAACTTTTAAAATCTATTTGATATTCTCTTTATATTTCATGTTTAGATTCATAAACAATCAATGGAATACCTCAAGCGTCAAATTTGAGTTATATGATGCAAAAAAAGAAACATTCCGAAACACCATATATTAATATGAATACCTTGCTTAGTTTTCGTTCATTTTTATTCATGATGCATTTTTAACAGTTTTTTTTCTGTAGTTCGCTTAAAAAGAGGTTGAAGATCAATTATGCCATAGTTGTAAACATAACATCATATCGTATCAGTTACAAACAATACGGTGTGAAGAAATTATTTCACTTTTAACACAAAAAAAATTAATATGTTTTATATGTCTTTTTTTACCAAAATAACATTCTCTTTTGTGTTTCAAATTGTAGATATTAAAATAGTATTTTAAAATCACTTTACGTCTTATTTTAATCTGTAGATGCATTTAAAATACGCAAGCAATAAAGTATAAATTATTACCTGTCTTAGCATGTTTGCTGGAAGGTAACTTAATCATGACATCTGATGTTGATGAATAGACATTTTATAAAAGAACAATATAAAATTCAACAGTTTTAGTTTCAATAAAGTTGAAAATTCTATGATGCAATACAACAATACATACACTGTTTAGAAGTTTTTAAAGTTATTTATCCTGCATATGTCATTGTGTACACGTTTGATATTTCTATTTTCTCCCAAATTGAATTACCAGTACAACTATGTTACGATTATCAGAAAAGTTGTCGTTTTGCAAACTGTAAAACAATACATATTTTCGGTTCTATATTTATAATTCGACTTTCAAAAGTCAATTTCTTTACTTTGGATAAACAGATGGCTAGATACTGTAGTTTATAATAAAATGTTCTACGACGAAACGTATGGTCTACTGTATATGTTTTGTACGTATGGAAATGAGCATCATCATTTAATTTACACTAATTTGAAACCCTTAAGAACAACATTTATAACCGAATTTTAGGTAAAGCGCAACATACAGCCTCCAAAAATTAACAGTCTACCCTATATATTGTCCCGAAACTTCAAGCTGATACTTGCTCAGTGGACAAACAAGAGGCATACAATAGTGGCAAAAGTTATTCAATTAGAAAAATTGTATAACTTTTGAATAAAACACAGACATATGATAATCAAAAGTATACCGTTCATATAAACGGTCGATGCCACTGAATAAAAATCTCAAAATAGTCAACCATCTGATAATCGATCATGTTGTCCTTCCAATCGAAACTTCATAAACCATTAAGGTTGACACGAAATGCCTAAACAAAACTTTAAATGCAAGAAAACCAAAGGAACATTACAGAATTATTTTAAATCTATGAACTATAGCCTGGTTCGGCTTATAAATAGTATATATATTTTTTTGGATTGATACTATTACAACTAATCTTTATAATTGAGCCAACATCAATAAAATATTTGTCTACTTGAAGTCTTGCACCGTTTGGAGTTTATGATTTGTTTATTCCTAATAGGTTTTATTGAATTTTTTTTATCAGTTATTCACTGTAACATTGAATGTGACAAATGTATTGTGTTTATACTTTATGGAAAAGTGTTTTTTTCTACATTTGTTTGTCTGTTATATTTACCGAATTTTCACAATAAAATATTATTGTTATCATTCCATTACTTTACTGGTTAATATGAAGCAGAAGTGTAACAGTGCTACATTAGAACAACATGTACATATCATTTGGAAGTCACTAGACCCATCAGATTGGCACGAAGCACCGAACACAAACATATATTCAAACAACACAATTTTGTGAATTAAGAAAACCAATAGGTTTTGGAAGTCTAGGTCACAGTCAATTACAACAAATAAATATGTCATGTTCTCCAGGACTAAAATGTCAATGAGTACATCTCTCATATATAGGTTTACAATCAAGAGATGATTTTTAATAGAATTTAATTGCTCAATAGTACTTCAATCATATTTCCTTTTAATTCAAGAACGGCAACATCCTGTATATTACATCCTTATTAGGTATACATAGATTTCTGTAAACTGAAGTTTGTCAGCTTCAAAAAATAATTATATACAATTTCATACAGAAATGCACGTCATACAAAACAACGAAGTATGTTTTTACTAAACAAAGGTAAGTCATTGATAGATAAGAGAAGTGTTTATATTAATTTTTTTTTATGAATCCAAAATGTCTCGCTTCACCAACTTTACCCTGTAATTACATATATAGATTTTCATTTTCCATTTTTATTAAATATTTTCAGATTATTTAAGGAAGGGTTTGAAACAGAAAATGATTACGAACGTTCTTGTCGTCATGTGATTTGAGTCAATTTTAAGGTCCTTC
Organism: Mytilus galloprovincialis; assembly: GCF_965363235.1. Classification (NCBI taxonomy): domain Eukaryota; kingdom Metazoa; phylum Mollusca; class Bivalvia; order Mytilida; family Mytilidae; genus Mytilus; species Mytilus galloprovincialis. The sequence continues at coordinate 23,515,212 of NC_134844.1, forward strand.
GAAACAAATACTCATTTTGGGCATTTGTTTTTAGAATGAACATTAATTCTGTGTGTTTTTTATTCAAGCACATGTGCCATACATGTACAAAAAAAATCTATAAAAAGGATGTCATCGTAAGAACCATAACCCCACCGAATAGATAGAAAAACATTAACGAAAATTTTAACAACAATGCCCCTAATCGTTCTCGACTGAAAACAAAAACCAAGTTCATGACATAACGAAAATAAACTGGTAGAAAAAGATATCTTAAGCTTTTCAAAATTATTATAATCTGTTAACATAATTATGATGTCTTTTAATAACTATTAGAATAAAGATCATCATACTGTACTGTAGATCGGATTTAGATGTAATAAGGCTCACGGGGGTCAAATGGGAGTTTGGAGTTTTACACTAGTGTCCAATATGAAAAATACAATGCAGTTATTTCTCATTTCATAATGACATACATTTGTGTAACAAGTAACCCTTCAAAGATTTGAATAAAGTTTATTATCGAAATATTTTTTTATCTGCAGGTCGTTGCTCATCCTTTGGAAAACTTTTACTTGTTCTAATACAAATAGGTAAGTTATCAAACGTTTAGGCATATTTAAAAATACTATTATATATGTAATTTAACTTTTGTAAAAAGGGCCTGATCAATTAGTATTGTAAATTTTCGTTCACCCTCCACCAGTTGGTAGACATTAATGGTTTTCAATCTCTATTCTGCAATGTCCGTGTCAATTGAAATCAAAGCTTGTAAATGGAAGGTTCATTATAAATTTTAGATTGTACGTAGCACATGAACATTTGGGGTAGTTTTTTTGTTATTTTTGATTGGCTAATTTTCAATCCTCTTGTCCTCTAAAGCAATTTGGCGAAATATTGCAAAGTTAGTAGATTAATGAGGCAAATATCCTTAATGATACATTTACATATCATGTTATGAGACAAAATGGTGTATCGTGTCTGACAATACCTGGCCAGTTTGATTTTCCTTGGAATGTATATATAAAATAATGTATAACTGTCAATAAATCAACGTCAAAGACTAATAATATAACAACTTGTTTGTTGCGTTGTAAAGAAGGTAATACGAATTGTATTTGTTTTTAATTTTGGAATTAACATATTGCACAAACTCAGCTTAACCTTCAATCTACATTTATATTTTAGTGTTAACTGTCACTTTTACTTAACGTGTTATGAAACATATACCAAATGACTGCTTACCCCTCACTTGATATTATATTCTGAGAGTTATGACTTGTAACAGTCAGTGCAATCCATACACCATCTCAATACATTTTTTTTTTAATTTTAGATAATATATATTCAAATCCTGTATCAATAGAAGTAACCAAATCTGATAACTCCGATGCTGTTACAAATATAAGATATTCCACAACAATGGAAACCACCAAGGCAGATCAAGGTTACATATTATTGAGATATTTCTAACCTTTAAATCGTATGGAAACAAGCGAAATAGTGATATATGGCAATGAGAAAGTGAATAAAGAACATACACTATATAGAAGTCAATAGACAACATTAAACAATGGACATATTTCCAAATATTATGCCAAACGTTGAATAGACTCTCGACGTAAACAAATGTGAATAATGTTAACAAAGATCATACAATATATTCAACCAACACCGTAATTCACAAATCAAGGAAATCATTTATACATAAAAACACCTTATCATTCACAATACCTCAGTAACATACATGTATCCCTAAACTATTGTTTTTAAGTTAGAATTTACATGTTGTTTTTTTGCTACTTTTGTCTAAAAATTAATCACAAACATAAAAAAAAATCTAGATTGATTTTGAAAATACGTTGAAAAATATTTCCTATGTTTCTCAATTTCTCTCTTTTTGGGTGTATTTATACTAATTTTAATCAGTTTTATAAATTTTAATACATATCTCGACGACTAAATTTGTCTCATATAATTTCCTACCATTTTCATTCAAAACATAACAATCGGCATTTTCCATCTAATAATTAGATAAACAAATTAGACCACTGAATCTGTTTCGCTACTTTTGATAATTGAATTAAAACTGTTAAAAACGCCCGGCAAATTTAGCCTTTAAAGTTTGAAAATTTGATTGTCCCAAGTGGATCAAAATCGTATGTGGAATCAACGAAATGGTAGAATCTGTTTATCATTTATACTCAGCATATATATATATCAATGTAATCAGTGAAGGCACACTCAGTACATGAACAACTAAAATCTGGTTGACAAAAATTAATTCATAATAGTTTCGATATAATTTTGATACACTTCATCTGATACTTCATACATAGATTCAATACTCGTTATGTTACATATTTAAATTTTCTGCTTTTGGTTTTAGGTGTTATAGACATCATGTGCCCAATTACTATTTTTATTTCTTTATTACTCCGTAGACACAACATTCTCTCTTTATCAATAAAAAACCAGGTTCAATCCACCATTTTTTTCACCAAGTAAATCCCTGTATTGATGTGTTTGAGCTTTTGATTTTGAAATTAGATTCGGGACTTTTCGGTTTTGAATTTTCCTTTGAGTTCAGTATTTTTATGATTTTTACTTTTAATTAACTTCTTAGCTGAGTTGTCTGAGAAGAACGACGTGATTGTAACGATTGTTGCTATCATTATTGTAACTGCAGGGATTTCATTATGTGTGTTTTTCTACCGAAACAAAGGTCTGTCAATATATAAATTTAATTTGCTAATTTTATTTTTTTGTCTGATCTTTAACTGTTTGAATTACAAAATGTTTTATAATTAAACAGTGTAATAACAATAGCTATGTATAAGTAATTATGATACATTTTTTAATCAGAGTAAACCATATATGTTACATTATACATTATAATTGACGTAAAAAAACATATTGCAAGAACCCAGGACGTACGGATATTACTGATACGTAATTTATGAGAGTTGTCTTTATCCTATTTAATTAATGAGAAAAATAATGTTTAAAAAATACGTTGAACATTACGATTGTGTGATATGTGACGGAATCAAATTCACAAGTTCAAAGCCAATAAAAACCCGTTAATAAGCATTTTAAAAGATGGATAAAAGATACCAGTCGGGCAGTCAAACTCATAAATCGAAAATAAACTGACAACGCCATGGCTAAAAATGAAAAAAGACAAACAGACAAACAATAGTACACATGACACAACATATAAAACTAAAGAATAATCAACACGTACCCCACCAAAAACTGGGGATGATCGGAGGTGCTCCGGAAGGGTAAGCAGATCCTCATTCACATGTGGCACCCTTCGTGTTGCTCATGTTGTAAGAAATCCAGTTATTAGTCTAATTTGGTAGATCACATTCATGAAAGGGAAGGGGATTGTAGTTACGACGTAAGGAAAATATCCGATATCATCTGTGAAACATTTATTCTATAACGGTCAACCAACTCGGGATGGCGTCCGTAAAATTTACGAATGGATGATAACATTACTGTTTATTAAAACAAAATATTTACTTCAGTCATTCACGTTGACAATTGCTTATCTTGACGAAAATGCATCAATCCGACGAACTTAGGCATTACATTTACTTGTTAGGTTGATCTCCTCTGAAATGTCATTTTTTTAAGTACATGTAAAACTTATTCTTGATACTCCTATTATTTTTTATTTAGATAATAAGATTTCACATTTTGTTTATCTAACAATAACACGATCTGTGTATAAAACACCCTACCAACTGTCAGAAATTAGATAGAGCAAAACGAACAATTTTGTTACCTTAAAAAACTTAATGATCATGTTAATCAGATCGCAAAAACAACAGCAAACTGAAAGATATCAAAATGGAACAAGAAGAACAACCAGGGACCCAGGGAAAGGTTCAGGTATGTCAGATTACCAAAACAATTGAATTATGTTAACTAAATGTTTAAAAATGTGAATTATTTCATTTACTTTTTTTTCCCCATCAATCCTTTACCTGAACAGGACTGTTCTTCTTTCAAACCACATTCCAAATTGCAATAATCCTTCGGGTGTGTAATCCCAACCTTTATTGGTCTTGGATCATGTCTTTGTTGATGGCTATTTAAGCGTTAACGGTCTAATACATCATTGTGAGCCTGGACTCTCTGCGTCGTCATTGAAAACTTTTCCAACCCAATTCGTTAATCATGTCCGTGACACTTGATGTGTTTCTTTGGCGCTTGCTGACGTATCGTGCAGTCATCCTTTGAACTTTTTCCAATTTGGTCAGTGTTTGTGGAAAATTTAAAGAAACAGTCAGAGACTAGATTATGCAAAAGGAAAGAGCACAATCGTATTCTTTGATTATCATGATAACATAAGTACCTACAAATCCAGCAAAACTTAAGATCTCAATGTTCCGTCAGTAGAAAGTGTTATTTTCATTTTCAATATAGCAATGGTCTGAAACACATAAACAGTCACTATATTATCTTTGATCCCTTGGAAAACTGACAGACTGTAAGACGGCGTATGAATAATATATGATACCTTTCACTATAAATGGTCGGTTTATAATTGGATTATTTTATCGAAAGTAAGTCTGAAGCTGCCTAAGATTAATTTCACCTTTCGTATTTTTACTCGTTTGTTCTGGCTATTTTGTGTTTCATATTATTCCATGTTTTGTGAATTAGTTTCACAAATGTTTGGCTTAGGGAAACCTTGTAACCTTGATTAGGGATTTTCCGTTTAGAAATGTCCATGGAGTTTGGTATTTATGCTAGTTTACCGTTTTGTAAATATTGTCAAATATCACATTCTAGCTTCAAATGTGTATATAATAATCTAAAGAAAATACTATTTTAGAACTCGGCAGGTTTGGTTTATATCGAGGTGGACTTCGAACCAATACAGAACAAAAATGGTACGAAGTTGTTTTCTATTCATAGTTCAAATAATCGAACGCCATATGCTGATATAGACTTAAAGTCAACAGCTGATCCATTACCAGAAAGTGAATCAGACGACAACGTAAGTGAAGAAGATGACTTTTTTACACTAGAAGATGTGCAAGTGTGCTCCATCGAAATTTTGAAATAATGAAGTGTTTGACCATTACATTTCGATTTGCTGAATTGTTTTGCACGAGTTTACGAGATTCAAATATACAATATCATTCGAACTAGACCTGAAGTTTTTAATATATCTGTACTAATACGCAATATAACCATTTGATGAGATTTGTCTATAAAAAACGGCATTTTTGTCCCATCATTCACTTGAATTTCAAATGCATTAAATCAACCATGGATTTTTTTTTAAATGAGACCATGTAAATTTCCCAATTTATTTATATTGAATCTGTGGAAATTTATAATCGCCAAATTGTAATTTAACTTTCTGTTTTCACTTTAGGAAATGAGTACTTTTATATGCAATTGCTAATTATAAACATGTGTAAAAATCACCATTTCAAAACGATGTTTATTGAATTGTACAACTACTGCATTATTACACGTGCGCAAAATGAAACTTTGTTTATAATTTGAAACTGAAAGTGTATAATTTATAATTTGAAACTGGAAGTGTATAATTTATAATTTGAATCTGAAAGTGTATAATTTATAATTTGAAACTGAAAGTGTATAATTTATAATTTGAAACTGAAAGTGTATAATTTATAATTTGAAACTGAAAGTGTATAATTTACAATTTGAAACTGAAAGTGTATAATTTTTAATTTGAAACTGAAAGTGTATAATTTATAATTTGAAACTGAAAGTGTATAATTTATAATTTGAATCTGAAAGTGTATAATTTATAATTTGAAACTGAAAGTGTATAATTTATAATTTGAAACTGAAAGTGTATAATTTACAATTTGAAACTGAAAGTGTATAATTTTTAATTTGAAACTGAAAGTGTATAATTTATAATTTGAAACTGAAAGTGTATAATTTATAATTTGAATCTGAAAGTGTATAATTTATAATTTGAAACTGAAAGTGTATAATTTATAATTTGAAACTGAAAGTGTATAATTTACAATTTGAAACTGAAAGTGTATAATTTATAATTTGAAACTGAAAGTGTATAATTTATAATTTAAAAACAAATAGAAGATACCAAAGAGAAAAAAAATAGATATATGTCGAATTTTACCGACGAAAAGACAAACAACAAGCTTCATAGAATGGCAGAAAATCGACATGAGCACCAGCAAAAACTGGTTGTTTCGGCTGCTCTTTGTGAGAAAGCTAATCAAGCTCGAGGTACAAGTCTTTTTTGTAACAAATAGAGTTCCGTGATATGTGGCATTCGGGTATACCATAAAAATGAAAAAAGAGTTCAGGGTTCAGTGTTGCTTTTAAAATTGGCAATACATTCTATAACGTCTAACCATAGACTGATGGGGTCCGTAAATTTTTGTAATGATGACCTTCCACTGACTGAAGGGACCCTTGGGTCAATAGTTGTTTTGTAAGTATTCAAGGAGATGCGAAATATACCAAATGGATACTCATAATTATGATTTAAAAACGATCTGACAATGCATTGCAAAACAGAAAAAGACACCACACAAGACAAAAACAAAAACAGTAAAAATAAACACAACATAAAAAAGACTGAGAAACACAACACCACACAAAACTGGTATGATCTCGGTGCGTCTGTTGAGTAAACAAATCATGTACCACACATGGCACCCGTGGTGATGCTCATGTATTTACAAACCCTACCATAAGTACAATTCTGTATATCACATTCCAGGAAAAGAGGACAGGTTATGGTAACGACAATTGGAATATTGTATACCGTCGTCATCTGTGAAACAGATATTTTAAAATAGTCTACAAACAATGATGGTCTCCATTAAATTATCGAATGGATAATATCAAATTTATTACTTGGTTTCAAAATTGGAAGGCTAAAATCATCTCTTTTGTCGTTAAGGTTTGTTCTCAGTCAACATACATTGGTCGACTAAACTGATCAACAGTGAAACATGTTATTAAAAGTGTATAACAACACCAACATAAGGATTACATATATTATATGAAACAAACAATACGACATTCAATAAATATTCCTCATCAGTATATGCAGCCTGATTTAAGTTTCCTCCTTTTGTTATATGTTTTCCTTTTCTGGTGCTTTTAAGTTAAGGAATTTGTACGGATCTTTCGTTATACCTTACGTTAGACTCCCTTACACTCATTGATGATGTACTTCTTTGCTTACTGAAAAGGTCTAGAATAAGTATCTACAACAATGTTCAACAAAATTTCTGGTATAGCATGAATTGGTGGTTTTCTATATTGGTAATATTAATGCTGTAAGAAATATATTCTACAAAGAGTCGCAGATAATTTAACGGTTAAGCAGCATGACATTCGCATATTGTCAGGTCAAAGGATTTTTGCGTTAGCTTTCTGGCACTTTAAGCCTTAATTAATATGGGGTTACTTGTACATAGTTGCATTGGGTAGTAAACATGAATTGGTATACAGCTCATTTAGATTAATGTAATCTGCGAACAAAAATAATAATTCAAATGCATGTCAAGGTTCAAAAATGATATCAATAGTTGTTTCATTGTATCTTAATATTTTGCAGTTACAGGACTTCATTTTTCAAGATTTTCATACAGTTGAAATGTCTGACAAATCTGATTGTGACTACTGCTTCATGTTTCAGTGGTAGCATAAAATTTCAATAATGTCAGATCATATGTTTTTAAGCCTCTTACTTTAAAGTAAAGTTCAAGTCATTGTATAATTCGTCGTTCGGTGTTACATGGTCATAGTTAGTATCGAAATGCCTGGCCTGTTTGGGTGTCCGGTTAAGAATATTGTACACTTCTTCTTGTTTGTTCAATATTTTTGGAATATCTGATATACCACTTATGATCTGTCGAAGATCAGACACGACTGTATATGCATTGGCAGGTTTGAAAAATGGTGGTATTTCAGTGATGTCATTCGGTGACATATAAGATTGTGTCAAACTGACTTCCTGGGCTTGATTAAGATCTTCATCTCTGATTTCCATGTAATTGTCAATAGTCAGGACCTGATCATTTCTTTGGGAATTTTGTGGCTCCTTTTCCAGGTGGATATCAATGTACGAATAACTACTCACAATCTGTTCTGGGGAAGTTGCAACTTGAGCGTTTTCTACAATAGAACAATCTACTTATTATTAATATATTAGATAGAAAATTCTTTATTCATTTTCCTCATTAAAAGAAAAGCATAAACTAAAGAAAATGTCGGCTTATTTGTCAATGACACGGAAAATTAGAAACATTGTAAAAGCAATACAATGTACATACATCAGGTTTACAGATAGATAAATAAAACATGAATAGCTGTTTTAAGGGCATACGATACAGTTTTGATCCCATATTGAAATTTTGATGAAAATTTGCAAATAGGCTATTTTGTACCTGATTAAATCAAAAATGCAAAAAAAATACACCTTCATATGCTATTTTTTGAGTAAAATGAGGTAGAAATTACAAATATTTGATCAATTTTGGATTTGTGTACCTTTTTATTCTTCCGAAAGAAATGCACTACTTTTTTTTATCTAAAAAGATAAACACAAGCTGTTTTATAAGTATCCTATAAATTTATGATTTTCTTTTGTGTAGAATCAATAAAATTTATCAAATGTTCATAAATTTAGAAAAAAACATCATGTTTTGCTGTATATTTATCAAACATAAAAAAAAGTTGCATTATTGACTTTTTCATGAAAATAAGAAAGAATAATCTTCATACGTAATCAAACCGAATAAAAAAAAGAGGGATCCATGAACTCGTTTAAAAGTTCAATCAGTTTGAATGATAAAAATCAGTCGAAAAATGCATCTTTTCCAGATATGTCACAGTTTGACGCACGAAAATATCGTTAGCAACGTCATTATCTCCCCTGTAACTGTAGCGTATACCCTTAAGGTCACATTGACGAATGTGTTGTCCAATGCGATGTTTCGATGTATCAACTTACTAGCAACATGTTTTCAATGTCTAAGTTACCAGTAGTGTCGCCTGATCAGTAAGTTTATCAATAGTGTGTTTTTCCAATTGTGACATTTTGACAGAGTGTGGATGCGCATTATATGTGATATTTGCCGAGGAGGAGACATTTCTGTCGATAAGCATACAGCTTGTGGTTCAGCGAATACTACGTAGTATACAACAGTTTTCAAAAAGAACTTAACTCATAAACGACCAGAGAAACATCCATGAAGGTAAAAAGCAATGATACACTACCGTAACAAAGAATGCCTTCATAGTCAAAGCACTTTATTTGCCAGTTAATAGTTGCTAAATATTTATATTTTATATGTGGATTTTCCCGACATACTTTAAGCTTTGACAACCAAACAGTTAAAGTTAAAAAAATAATTCTTAAAGACATTTCACGTTTCTGGTTGATGAAAATATCAACTTCTGCCAAAAATAAGTAAACTTGTGCAAGTAAAAGATGCAATTTAATTACATGATGAGTGTTGTTCTACTTTTTACGTGTCTGTCGTTTTTATTGAATCTTTCTGTAGTTGTTGAAAGAAGTATGTTTGGACTATCTCTGTATAATAATGTTTATCGGTTTGCTGATAATACAGGTTTAATAAAAGTTATAATTCCGTATTAATTCTCGAGTACCTCCTTTTATCTTTGCATTCCGAACTTTGACCGTGTCTTCATGTCAATTGACTTTAGCGTATTGTGACGTCACTTCCAAATTTTCTAACGTTTGAACGGGAAGCTTGTTCAATTTTTTTGTTAAATCCAGTTCCCTCCTCAACACAGATGAAACCCCAGAAAAGAAATAGGCAACCGTCAATAGTTTACGATCTGGTGCAGAGAAAAAGGCTACTTCTAAGCGTAAAAGACCAAACGTTAGTACAAGTCATGTGCATTCTGATCCGGAAAGACACATAGCTCCTCGTATCATGGGAATCAGAAATTTATTGCGGCGGGTAGTCATTTAACTCAAGTTATGGTAAATGAAAGCGGAGACGAGATTATTGCCTCCAACCAAAACATAGTGACCGTGCGGAGTTGGACCCTGTGACAGTAGCCATTCCTGGACCGTCGTCTTCGAGAGTTCTGATGTCGAGTACAGAGTCTCTTCGACCAGAGTCACACGATGTCGCCACAACAATCCACAGAAGAGCAGCCGATAATGATTCTAGTATAGTTTCCCCAAGTCGAGACGGTCCAATCGATTAGGATAGTCATGCTCTTCAGACAGTTAGCACCACAAGCAGACAAGGAACCTACGCTAATGCCAAGCCTACTTTGGAAATTCTAGACGTGGAATTTGAAAAATTGGAACATTTTCGATGGCGAAAAATACATAGAAAACTTACGAGACAGCACTGGAGTCGTTAGCAAAGTTTAGCAAGGAATATGACCTATACAAATTGATGTGTTAACTCGTTTTATAGCTTACTTATTGTATTCTGGTTTAACATCATCTACAATCAACACATACTTATCCAGGATTAGTCATAAACATAAATTATTAGGTGTAACTGACACTACATGTACTTTTATAGTTTCTAAAATGTTAGAGGAAGTTCGAAGGAAGAGTCCCAAATTATCAGATATTCGCGCTCCTGTTACTTTAGAAATTTTGCACAAAATTTTAAGACCACTCCCATCTGTTTGCTCTTCTTATTATAAATCTTGTCTGATCGCATCTGCATTTAGTCTTGCATTTTTTGCTCTATTAAGAATAGGTGAGTTCACGGTGGATACGAGTACAGATATCGGAGCCCACACAATTTTCAATAATGATCTGTCATTGAAATTTTTAAATAGTAAATATGAATTGCATTTGAAGATTTGAAGTTCGAAAGCTGACCAGAGAGGTATTTCAACGACTTTGGTTATTCCTCAAAGGGAGGCAGGGCTTTGTCTTGTGAGCCTGTTGCGTGCCTTTTTAGGAATAAGATATCCTGCTACTGACAAACCCTTGTATTTACATTTCAATGGGTCTCCATTGACTCGTTTTCAGTTTATTTCTATATTTTAGAAAACCCTGTGTTGGAAATCACGCGCATATTGCAAGGAATCCCACTTTTCGTCTGAATGTACCAAATTTACAGACCACAACGACCGCATGAAAATTGTAAAAGAAGATAGATTGTGCTTTAATTGCTTAGGGCGACACCTCGTAATAGATTGCAAATCTAATTCAAACTGCAAGCAATGTGATAGACGTCACCACACCAGCCTATGCAACAACGACCAAGATAAAGAAACTATTAACATTGAACATATTTCTACAATTGTGGGCCCTTCAAGAACAAAACAAAGAACCACTGGTCCGTTGAAAATAAATGAAACAGACAAATCAGCTTTAATGTGGACAAGAGACACTAACAAAAACAAATGCTTCTACGATGATTTACAAGGAATGGGAAAATCAAAATCTCAGTTCAAACAGCTTAACTTATATCAGGAATTGGATTACAGGGAGAAACTTACATGAAAAAAGAACGTGAAATAAATGTGACACCGTACTATAACAAACTGTGGTAAAGGTTTAATTTTAATGATGGACTTTAAAGTTAATTTCATTTTATTATTTTAACAGAGAGACTTTAACTATTTTACAAGTTAAAATTTTCACTTTTCGTGGGCCGGAGAATGTTGGAAATCACTCACAGAAGAGAACGTTAACGTAACGCGGCATTATTGTATATCCAAGGTCGTGTACTTATGACGTTATCTTGTACTTCAGTCATCAAAACAAATTCATACAGTTTAGACGTCTTTCTTATTACATATGCAGTTTTAGTAAAACCACTTTACGATACCCTGTATTTTGTGGCGTTAAACACCACATCCGATCACATTCGTTTAGAATAAGCGGAGAATCACATTAAAGAAGAATGGGGCTTCGGATTCAGAAATTAAGAAGTGGGGACGTTGGGTTTCTGATGCATACACGAGTTACATTCGGATTTGGTAGATTTTATAGATACGAAGATCTTCGAAACTGTATTTTAATATGTTTTGTAAAGGTTTAAACAAAACAGGACTTTTAAGAATTTTTGTCATTGTAGAACCCCGTCAAGTTTGGGTCATGGGATAATATGTTGTTTATTGGGCGGCCAGAAGCATTAAGAGAAGGCCAAGGGGTCAAAACCTCGGATTACAGTCAAAAGGTTATAATTTTCATTGGTATGGCCAGCGAGGGATGAAATGGAAAAATTTGTTACCATCAGTAGAAGAAAATCTTAGATGTTATCCATACATTTGGGTTCTAACGATTTGGGTTTAACCAAAGAAGGAAAAGAGCTTATTGAGCAGATAAGGTTGGACATTATGCGATTACATGTGTTATTGCCAAATCTCTCCTTGGTATGGAGTGAAATTGTGCCTCGTAGATACTGGCACTTGGCAGAAAATCAGGTGGCTATCAATTCGACTCGTAAACGAGTTAATGCAGCTGTTCGTAATATATTCAAAGAAGAATTAAATCATGGTCTTGTAATTTGCCATCCAAATATAAGCTCAAGCAAGAGATTTGTTCAGGCATGACGGAGTGCACTTGTCAGATGTAGGTAATGATGTTTTCTTAAATAATGTTCAGGGAGCTTTAGAGTCGTTTGCAACTTCTGACCGTCGAGTATTTCCAAATTGATGAGTTAATTGTATTTTAGTACGGGTAGTAAACTCGTTTCGTTGGGGATGAGAGTGTATAGACCTTCTCAATTGGCGGGATCTGGCAAGATGACAGGGGGTCGGTTCATCACTGTTACCAGTTTTGAATTTAATCCTTCGAGTACCTCGTTTACTTTTTTTAACCAGCGGCCGATTTTATTCCACTTAAGATTTCTTGAATTATTTAGTTTTAAGGAGTTGCGGAATGATCGCCTATGAGACAACGAATTTTATCCTCCCGAGTATCGAGGAAGCGTTATTCAAGTTATGGCCTAACTTCAGTATGGGGTCATGCTCCTCGTTCACTCTAATTTTCCTTAGAGGAACTTTTGTTACTTCTGTTACCAGAAGAACACCTACTTGCCAATATTAAAAATGCCGGCGGTTTGTATCTTCTTGCCAGACCTCGTTTACTGTTTTTTCCCTGCGGCCGATTTTATTCCACTTAATATTTCTTGAATTACTGTAAACCAACTTATTTTCGCGGATACTTTATTTCGCGTTTTACCCTTTCTTGACTACTTCGCGGCTATTTAATTTCGCGATTATCTGATTTACTTGATGAAGTTTAACCGTACAACCTATAACAATGAGCAAAACATTTACCATATGCGGTTGGTTTTATTCCACACATTATTTCTTGAATTATTTTAATCTTAAATTAATTTTTCGTTATCGGGCTACAAATAATAAGGTACTAGTATGCTGTAATGATTATTTATTATATCTTCCAGATTGTTTATTATTTTAAAGCATGAGTTCTTACATAGTGGTTTTAATCATAGATCATCTTAAATCATTCTTTTCAGTTTAAATATAAGTATTTTATTGGCATAGTTTAGTGATAATAAGTATTACCTTCTGCTGTTCGATTAAGATCTGCATCCCTGATTTCCGTGTAATTATCGATAGTAATTGGTTGATTGTTAGGTTCAGCATTTGGTGTGTTATTTCCCAGGTTAATCTCAACGTATAAATAACCATTTACAACCTGTTCATAGGTGCTGTCAACTTGCATGTTTTCTGTGTTTTCTATAATATGAAATTAAAAAAGTATTTTAAGCAGGAATCGCTTCTCTGCATGGACACTTAAAAGTAAATGTTTACTACACAAAGAAGTGAAGAGCTATATGTACAAAGGGACAATATATACCAAAGTTGATATATCCACTAAAGGTTGACGTTTTGTCTGATAACATATTTGTTAGATTTTTTCGATTGATATTTAAAAAGACAGCTGGATAGGTATTTATTGTGCAACCCCAATGATAAGTTTGTTTTGATACTTTTATATTTGAAGCAGAATTTAGACAAAAACTTATAAAAGACAGACGTAAAACAACAAAAATATAGAACTACAAGGAAAATTCTAAACAGGAAGTCGCTAAGCATATAGAAAATCAAAAGCTCAATGACATCATACGAATGGATGACAACTGTTATATTCCTGACTTGGTACAAGCATATCCTTATGTAGAAAATGGTGGATTGAACCTTTTTTAGAGCTAGTTAAACCTCTCACATGCATAACAGTGGCATATTACTATATATATATTATATTGACAACGATGTGTGAACAAAACAAACAGACATGATGTGTAAAAGTATCAAATATGAGGGACATCAGTCCACATTGTGTTATAATCGAAATCACTTAAAACAAGCAAATATGTCAAGAAAGATAACAAAACAGCATATAGGCAAAGTACGTTTGCAAAACGAAAGACAAGACTACAAAAATGTATATAGGACAATAACACGATGACGGGTTGCGTATGTTCAGAGCCACTTCAAATGGAAATTAACAAAATAGTTAAAATCACAAAAATACTGAACTCCGAGGAAATTTAAAAAAACAACCATAAGAAATAATTTATAAAGACAATCAAAGAATACTATTACATGTTATTAATATGATAAACAGCATCAGGACCTAATATCTGAGCCAGTCCATGCGAAAAGGTACAAAAACGAAAAATTGACGAAATTCTAAAAAGTGTGCATAATTATTAGTAGTAGACTTGTGATTCATAAAACACATTTACTCCCTCATATCATCAAGCTGTGAGCTACATGCACCTGCGAGTGTTGAGACCCCCCCCCCCCCCCTTTAGTTTTATCAAGATTTTTATTGAATTATTTCATATATTTCAATCATTTTCAAAGTACAGTTTAAATGGCTTGATTTGCCACTTGATAATGTTAACCCCGTAGCAGTGGGGATAAGGCTCTCGCTTACGATGCGGATATCAATGCAATCAAACCGGGCAACGGTTTGAATCCCGTGCAACTAAAGTTGATTTATATAATATTAAATAACTTAACTTAACTTCTATAACACACGTTGTCATAGTTTTTGTATTTTCCCTCATGTTTTAATGTTGTCTTACTTTCTTTAAATCTGTAGAACTGACGGAAATTATTGACTTTTATCTCTGTGGTGTCATAAATTTTTATAGTTTCTGGTCGGTATAGCATTAGACCGTGGAACAAATGATTTTACACTTGCTCAAATACCAAAAATTCAGATATTTCTACGTCTTTTTCGGTTTTAGTTGACAAATTCGGGATAGAATTGACAATCTTATGAATGTTTACATTAATGTAATTTTTTTTCGGATAAAATCGTTTTTCAAAAATACTATAACAAACTTTGATAACGTGTCCTGTAAAGTTTACCAAAAGGACTTTTTGTACCTTTTCGCATGGACTGGCTCATCTATATTTCAAGACCATTGTGTATTTTTTTGTGAAGTTGATACGGAATATTTATCCACAATGTCTTGGTATCTTTCGATGAACTTTTTTATAAAAAGAATGAGAGTTCTTTGAAATACCCTTGATTCATCAATTTTCTGCTCAGACACTTGTGACGCTTTACAAAGTATGCGTAGCAGATGCAAACCTCTTGGGCTGGGAAATGTGTCTGTAGGAACTCTGACTCATATGAAAATAAGAAAAGGTCGGAAATTACCAAAATTATCTAAAGGAAAGCAATCATTTTGTTCAAAAAGTGTACCTTCAAATTTAACAAATATGTTGTCAATTAGAAACTCTAGCAAACCGATCACATGTTCTTCTGCGTAGCATGTTTTACCTTTTCGTTCACTATTAACAAAATATATGCCGTTTTGAATCCCAAAGTAATAAACGTATAGCGTATTCTACCGCTATTGTGTTGAATGGTGGATTATTTCTTATAGACGACTTTTCAATTGTTTTTTAGAATCTAAATATTGTTAATATCACTCGGCACGGAGGTAAACAGTTTCACAGTATTTCTGTAGACTGTCATTCAGGGACATAATCTTTGTCAATCTAACGGACAATTCTGTAGTCAAACATGCAGATAAAAATTCTTGTATATCACCTTCAGTTATCTGTCATATGTTTTGATGATGTACTGTGGCTCAAAATCCCTCATTCAAGTGAATGCTTGTATATATCAAAACACGAAATTTGTGATACTGAATTAGAACATATAAAACGTTTACTTCTATCTTCTTCTTTCATTAATAATGACACATATGAACTTACAATGATATGGCAAAAAAAATATAAACATTTCACAAAAAAAACAATACAACTAAAGACTGAGCAGCACAAACCCTACCAAAACCGGGGGTGATATATTGCTTATGGAGGGTATGAAAATCCTGCTACACGTGTGACACCCATCGTTTTGTTCATGTTAGTACCAACCTGGTCGAAAGTCAAATTTGACATTTTTCTTTTCGAGAAAAAATTACGTGTTAGAAAACAACGATTATCAATTAATTAATACTAACCAAATCTTGTATCAATACCTTCATAGTCATTTCCGCTTCTAGTTCTGGTTCCGTCGGAGAACAACTGGGTTACACCTGAAATGTAAATTGTGTATATATTTCTTTTATGTGAACTCGTTTGTTTATATAAAATCATTATTCACTTGATAGATGTGTAGAGGTTAATCTGTAGAATATACTTTCCTCAGTTAAGAAAACTACATAAAGGGAATTGAAATAAGTTTAAACTGAATTATAAATCAGAACTATGAATCATATTTGTTTTTGAAATTTGAAATTTAATTCTCTCAACAAAGACGAAAAGTGCTGGCGTTTTAAAAAAATATATTAGCACTGTACATATCATGATCTTATGTAATGTATTCAGGGTACTCCGTTTTACTTACTGTTGTCTTGTGCTCTTTCTAAGTGCTTGGTTATACTATGGAGAGAAAAAAATTGTATATCATTGCATTGTCTGAACAGGACATATAGTTCTGCATATCCTATTTATTATAGTAATAAAACAAAAGATCAAACAGTCACTTCAACAAGAATAGCTACTATACTCCTATCATATTTTATTGTTTGTCCATACTGTGTGTTCTGTAAATAAACTAGGGAGACACCTCCATATCTTTATATTTTTGTTCCAGGCCAATTACAACGAAATATTGTTTTAGACGTCCTCTGTTCATCGTATTGGTGGAAGATCTTTGATATTATGTGTTCCATTTATATATCAAAACTGTCTTATACTCTCAACACTTACAATCTGAACATAGCGTATAGACCCTTTGTATAATATTCAAATGCTAGAGTTTCCTGTCGTGACTTTCTTGATAGAGAGTTGCTACAAAAACTGAAGTTTCTGCATGATAGGTTCCAAATGGCAAAGTTAAGTTATCAATATACGAGTTTTACGAACACCAAAATGATCATGTCTACGGTTAGGGTTATCTGATTTACAAATGACCACACATGTACCGTTTATCTCAACCATAATGCGTTCCTCTTTCATAGATTATGGCTCTACCGAATGGAATGAGACTTACAACCGAAGTTTTACTTTAATGATCAAAACAACGGGTATCAAATGTGTTTGTACTCTTGTATGCAATGTCGAGTATGTTTGCGTAGTATAAAGATTGTTTTTATCAATTTTACCGATAACATCATGTTGTAGAAGTTTTCATTACAAAGATGTTGAGCACTTGAGTATAATATATACTCGTATACGAAACCTTACTTACGATTTGTTCAATCTGTATTTTCTAACAATCAAACAAAGGCTGATTACACCCACAATAACAATCACAGTGGATACTATAATGATTATAAGAATGTGTGTTGACATTGGAAATCCGGGTCCGTCATTTTCGTTAATTCCTACATCATGTGTTAAGTTCTTAGTTGACAATACAGTGGACGTTTTAATTGTCGTGTCTCTGTCATAAGTAATTGGTGGCTGTTTAGTAAACTTTGTTGATAGTGGCTGCTTTGTAAGCCTTGTTGATGTAGACTGTTGGGTAAACGTTGTAGTTAGCGGCTGCCGTGTAAACTTTGTTGTAGGAGAAGAATGTGTAAGCCATCTAACTGTTGATGTGAGTGATGAAGAAATACGTCTAGTGGTAGGAAGATCTGCAAAAAATGATTTTTTAAGAATTTCTCTTTTTTGTTTTAGTTTTGTTCGGTATTGTTTTCTTGTTAAAATGTCTATGATTGCAATAAGCCGTATCGGATAGCTTATATTGCTGCAGATCTATAGAAATAATTATTTGTACTTTCTTGTTTTAATAAAACTATGGATTGATTGGTTCAACAAGCAAAATTTATGATGAGAACTTTTGTACGAATGAAGCACGGACATGGTTCAGAGACGATGCACAGAAACAGCACAAGTTGTACATGAACTTAAAATACGACAGCATGTCCATGTATTAACCTTGCACCAATAACCAAAGCAACTATATATATAGTGTTGTGGGGTTATCCGGAAATATTCTTTTATTAACTATATAAATGAAAATATTATTGATAAATTTCGTGCTTTCAAATACCATTTCTGGATCTTTAAGTAACATCTTTCGTCTTCTTTGTTTATTTAATGATACTGCTGTCTTAATTGTGTCCCTTTCTACAATCGGTATAGGTCCTATTGTACACTAAAAGATGGGTTTTTTTCTAGCAAGAAGTCTACAATAACTTCAAACAGGGCGTAGATTTAAACCTTGCATTCTTTTACATTCTTCATACCGTATCTAATACATGTATATATGTTTTAGTTAACTGAAGATAAAAAGTATAAAGCAGCCATCAGTTTGATAAAATTTATGTTCAAAAGGGCACCAAACAGTGACATCTTTTAATTCTTATCTATTTATAAATTATTAATCCAGCTTGACTTATTCGTATTCCTTCAATTATGTATACGTCTTATAAAGGTCTGCAAGAATCAAACAGGACAAAGGGGTATTGAACATTCACGAAAACTTTGGCTCTATCTACTATTTGTATTTTAGTGAATGATTTAAGACACAGCTACTACTTGAACTGGAAAACACAGTACAAACTTTGCTGGTACAGTTTGTATCATAAATTTTGACAGTAACGCTAAATAAACTTGTATACATAGAGATCAACTCTGACAATATAAACAATACTCTACTCTATACCTGGACATCCTGTAGCTTTATCACAAACGTTGTCGTTACAGCTACACTGCTTTTTACATGCAATTCCATATTTGCCGCGAACACAATCTGCATTAATTATTTTACATTAAGTATTTGATTAACATAATCACAATAAATCACAATATATACTATAGATGTGTTTATGGTTACAAAATGTTTTTTCCTCGATAAATAAACCTTAAACATGTATATTGTAATATCGGAACAAGACTGAAGCTTAATTAATGGTAAACACATTTTTTATTGAAAATTCTTTGAAAGCAAAATATTTTTCTGTTTTGCAACATATTTAAGCATATTGTCAACGCGTATTGTTGCATCTAAACATTTTAAGATACCAATGCCTAAAAAAAATATATAATATTTTTGTTACGTTTATAATTATTTGTACTTACAACTATTGCAGGTTGCTCCTATTAGACCTGGTTTGCAAATACATCCTCTTGTATTTGTTTTGCACACGCCATTTATATACCTTTGTGGATCCTTACAATTTTTTAAACTTTCTTCAGGACATGATGTTGTACAACCACTATAACCCATACATGGATCAGAACCAGTACCAGTCACTGAAAAAATTGAATCACACATGTGAAATGAACTTTCAATAAAGAAACGTTTATACATTATAACTAAAAGATCATTTGCGGGAATGAATAAAAATGTATTGCAATGGAAATACGATAGATAAATCTGATATTTTCTTCAACTTTGAAAGATATAAAACCGAACATTCATAGTTTTATAAGATTTATATAGGGTGAATACATTTATTAGGAATATAATTGTCTCAGTTAAATACATGGGCATGTAACATGCATTTTAGATAGAAGAAAGACAACACACCACTAAAAGGCAGAAAAGGGTGTGGTACATAACAAGGGTCTGGCACAGTTAAATGCAAATATTTTGCTTAAAGATATTACTTTTACGACTACAGTAATAACAAAAATAATATCGCAATTGGTACAATACGAATTTGTTTATTATGGTGACATTGTGTATATATACAGTATAATAATAATATTTGTCAATACAAAGTGTGTGCACCCGGCCCATTGGACCTATAAGTCACTTAAAAAATATAAATATTAAAATCATTTCATATTAGAGTCCTGTCGTTCAAAAATTAAAATAAATGAGTTGTCTGCGTTTTTTTAATATCAATTATGAATTTTGATAAATAAATGTAGTTTATTTCTATTGAAAGAAAACAAAAAAAGATACAAACCTTGACTTAGGATTTCAGTAGGTGAAAACAAAACTAAACACAGCAGACTGAAAGTGATGGCCTTCATTTTATCTTATGTTAGATTGGCACTTAAAATAACGCAAAGGGATATGTGATTTATGTTCGCAGAACAATGGAACCTTTGGTCTGAAAAAGAAATAAACAGAAATGTAATCAACCATTCGAAGATTTAAAGAAACATTCATGCAAAATAAATAGTAATTTACTATATTTGCAGCTGGAGCCGAGGTCTATATAAATAATGTGTTTATGGATACCTGGATAGTTGTCATCTCAAATATTCAGAACAAACCTTTAGTTTTATAAAACTTAGCATGTCAGTCAGCTAACTAGTATATAAAATGAAAACATGTTATAAAATATAGACACTTCTAACTACCACAACATTGAAATTAATATCATTTGTTCGGGTATAAGAATAGTACAGACTGAAGAGTTATTTTCAAACTTAAGGTAAATTTTTGTTTTAATCAGATTTAACCTCTGTCAGAATCACTAAAGGTAAAAACATGTATGCTGATAGAATCAAAATATAAAACAAGATTATTTAATATTGTATTGGGTAAACATAAATGGGCGCAAGTCATTTGGCCTAAACCACTGTTTCATTCGGAAAACTCTATGGAATCAAGTTTACATTAAGGCTGATAAATAAATTATTCTAGCACAGGAAAAGGGTAAAATAACAGATAAACCGAACTCCTAGGAAAATTTAAGACGGAAAGTTCCTTACCAAATTGCATGTTAATAGTTATCTATATTAGTATTTGATTAGGTTAGAAATATAATCATAATAATTAAAAAAAAGGAAATAAACTTTCTATCATTTATTACATACTTGACAGTTTTTGGACTGCATAATTCAACGAGGACCAGATAAACAAAGAATTATCGATCTGTAGTATAACTGTTTCTTGCAACCTTTTCATGTGTCAAACGATATCTATTCTTCAACTCAGCTAGTATATTATAGACTCGCTTGATTTAAAAACAAAGGTCTGAAACATAAACAGACTTTAAACGGGTAGATTAAACGGGTGCATGTCATTTGGACTAAATGTAATTGTAAAAAAACCACAAATACTAGTAGCTTAAAACTAATTTATTACACTAAGGTTATTAATGTAATGTGGGAGGATAAGCCAAAAAGTAGTCTTTCTAATTTAGCCAATATATCAACTTACTATTGTCTCAAACTTTACATCTGTTAGGCCTAGTCGATGGCATACTGATGTTATGGGTAGATTTTCGAAGATAAGCAAGCACACAATCCATAAAAGACTTTAAATCGCAATCAAGTTGTAGATAAATCGTTAATAGATCTGATTTATTTTGAGAGACAATGTCTTCATAAAATAATGACATAACTGTTTGTGAATATTTTGTTACACTGACAAAAACTAACATGACATCTAACTTCCCAAAATAAAACAACATCCGAAACTATAAACAACGTTTAGCAACACTTTGCATTCTGTTTAATAGAAAACCAAATGCTTGTATTGAAATGGCACAATTTCAAATACAGTCGAACCTCGTTGTGTCGAACTCGGTTGTGTCGAAAACTCGGATGAGTCGAAGTAAATTCTCGGTCCCGGCATAATTCCCGTTTGATCAATGCATTTTATCCTCTGATGAGTCGAACTCGGATGATTCGAATTCTCGGTTAAGTCGAGGTAATTCTTAAGTCCCGTTGATGTAAAATTGATGTAAATTAACCCCGATGTCTCGAAGTTCAAAAGTAAAAAAAATTTCGAAAGTAATAAAAAGTTTGAAAATTAATTTACGGATGTTTTTCTCGTTTAACCTATTCATTTCCATAAGTGATTAAAGCTGTGTAAACATACTTGTTTGTATAACAGTTAAAATGACATGTTTATGATGACCGCCAATCAACACCTTTGTTGATCGTTCAAGCGGAACTTGAATGTGCTGAACCTATTTCACTTGGTATCAAAACGAAACGAATTTTAATGACCCAAGCTGAGATTAAATTAACCGTTAGAATAAGAACAATAATTAAAAGGATTAAAATAGTTTATTAATTATTATGAGTCGGTCTTTTTAATCTATGAACACTGTTCACGTTTTTTAAAGATTAGTGATGGAAATATTTTTACTTTGTTTCGCGAGTGATTCCATAATTTATAGTGTTTGACCTTTGTAAATATGTGTGTATTGATTTTATTTGCTCAGTAAAGAATAAACTACGTTAGCTGTGTTTACATTTTTATTTATAGAAAGAAAAAATACGGAATAAATACACAATCATATATTATCATATCGAAAAAAGCACAATGATCAATAAATACGTATCTAGTTTACAGAAATCACATATCGGTATTTCAAACATATGACGTCACATTCGACCTCGGATGAGTCGAATACTTTCGTCTGGTCCCTTCGACTTCGACACAACGAGGTTCGACTGTAGTTCAGGACAAAAAATATTCAGAACTTCAAAATTGGGGATTAAACCAAATAGCAAACCCTATAAAGATTAAGTTTAGTTTTGATACGGATGGAATCTTTATGTTTACGTCAACTTTAACCGAAAGTTAGTTATATTATTAAAATTATAAACTTTGTGCGTGTACATATAAATCCGTAGATTTTTTAATCAATTTACTCCACATTGATACTGATAAAAAGAAAATAACCAACTTGACGATTTCCAAGGAAAAGTCTCCATCAAATGGCAGAAAACAAAAACGCAAACGAATGATATCTCTGTTTGGGATGGGCATTTCCTTTTGCAGAAAATGGTGGATAAAACCTGGTTTTATAGCTAGCTAAATCTATCCCTCTCACTTATGTTACAGTCGCATAGAAATCCATCATATTGACAACAGTATGTTGCAAAACCAGACAGACATGAAAGACAAAAATGTCAACAATTGAGGTACAGCAGTCAACATCGTGTTATTATCTTGCCAATTATGATAAGTTTTATACGTATTTGAAATATTTCGCCAACGGGAACTATATACATAAATAGTCTCATAACACACATATTTCCATATATTTTAAATTCATCTTAAGAATAGTGTCAGTGCACTGACTACTATACTGATTAGAAACTTAAGGAAAAAGTAGTTTACCGCTGTTCAAAAATCACAAATCGATTTAGTTAAAACAAATCCTAGGGAAACACGTCGACTATAGCAGAAAAACAACGGAATACAGAAATACAGAACAGCTACAAAAACAAACGCCATCATAAATAGGAACGAACTATTCGAAACAACTGTTTTAATCCTGGTATCTATGATGGGTTTATTTACAACCACTGGGTCGATGCCACTGCTGGTGGAGATTTATTTCCCCGAGGATATCACCAGCCAAGTAGTCAGCACTTCTGTGTTGACTTGAGTTATCATTAAAATACTAAGGCTTTTTACCTCAAGAATAGATAACCTTAGCTGTATTTGGCAAAACTTTTAGGACTTTTTGGTCTTCAATGCTCTTCAACTTCGTACTTTATTTGGCCTTTTACACATTTGTTTATTCGAGCGTCACTGATGAGTTGTCTGGCGTAAATATAAAATTTTAATCCTGGTATCTATGATGAGTTAATTATTCCTCACTTGGAACAGGAGTTTTATGAAACAAATGGCGGGTTGAATCTATATTTATAGATTGCCCAAAAAACCCAGACATTTGACAAAAAACTTAAACGATACTGATACTCACTTTTAAATAGTATTGGCGATACGTGTTATATTAGTGAACTAAAATACTCTGAATGATACATATATCGTGGATATAAACATGATTTCAATGACCTTCCTAACAGGAACTCATCCACTTGAAATCAATATGCACAGTATGATAATACTACTGTACTTACAACATCTTTTAATTACTAGTCAATGAGGTGATCACTTAAGGTATTGTTTTACGTAGGACATGTTTAAGTGTCGTGATTAAACTCATATTCATAATTTTTCACGTAATGCGTTTTAATAGCACGAGTGTGCATGTTAATAATGCGCACTCCTTTGTCGGTAAACGTGATATTTTGTAAATGTTTCCATGTCAACTCAATAAATTATGTAATATGTACCTTGAAAAACGTTTTAAAAAAATACCGACCTCCAAACAACAAAAAGTCCGTAATCAAAATGCAAAACTAAAAGCTCAAACGAACTGTCATATTTCTTGGTAGTTGTTTCAATTATGATATAGTCGTAAATACAACATATGGTAGGATCTGTAAGACGAGTTTTCTTAAAATTTTATTTAATAATACAGTTTCCTCAAAGACACGTGTAGCTATAGACGAATTTCAAAAAATACGTTTATCCAACGCTCGGCGCAGAATAGTAACGCAAGATATTTAGCGGAAATAGACTATAAAAGGCGATTACTTATCATAAGTTGACAACTAAGGTCAATGCCGAAGACGTTCGTGTTACTGTTCAGATGAAAAGCAAAACAAAAACCTTATTTCTGGCTCTTTTTTTCGGTTACCATTTAATTCAATCATTATTTCATAATATCCGAGGCAAATACTTAGAGCAAGACTTGTCTTAAAAATTGCAATATAGATTGTATATCACAAATATCTTTACACAATTATGTGTCACCGATGTCGAACGAGAAGGTAGAAGTAGCAAATACTGATTGGAATGTATGCGGGTAAAAATGTTGCAAAAGACTTGCAGCGATAATTAAAAGAAATTTTGATAATAATAATAATGACCTCTTACACTTTGAGTAAAAACTAAGGTGTTGTTCAGAAACACACTTATTAAATTAGGATCAACGAGAAAGCAGCTTCAAAACACATCTAAGGTCCACAAAAGAGTAAATTAACAAAAATACCAAACTAAGAAAATTCCAAACGAAAAATATCTTATCAAATGGCAAAATTGAAGGCGCAAAAACATCAAACGAATGGACTTCAAGAAGTGAGAATATTTTGATTTCCAAATCATGTGTCGATTTTTAAGGTGTGTCAAGTAAGTACACTTCCATATCATCTACAATTTATCGATAGAATTTTAAAATAACCTGTTTTCTACTATTTGTTTTGAGTCAATGATCAATTAATTCATTACAATAAGCAACACCAAATAAAGAATTTAACTATTATTTTAACATTAGAATTACTGTGACCGTGTGCATTGTTTATGAAGCTATTCGTGGTGAAATATACCTTGCAGCGGAGCAATAGATATTTTGATGTGAGCTGTGCGGTCCCATATGAAACTCTGGCATGTTATATCTTAATAAAATAAATAGTTTGAGATCGCTCAGTAAATTTGTTTCTTGTGATTTTTTTCATTGTATAATTCAGTTTCTATTTAAGTCTTTTTTTCGGGGGAAAGGCGAGAAGGGGTTAATCGATAGGCCCTTATAATTTGCTTTCGTTAACCAAAATCTCCTTTATTTACATTAAATAGTTTTTTTTTATATTGAAAAATTAGGAATCTTTTCAAACTTTCTTCTATATTTCTAACTAGATTTCACACCACGACAACCCTATTAAATATAGCAGAATACATGTCCTTATACAATTGTCATAAACGTGTGTACAAAATCACGTTACATATAAGAACAATTAAACATGTAAGTGTGTAATAAGGAAGGTAAGCTCACATTAGAGGACGTATAAATTTAGGAATGATATTAAATCTTATATTTCAAACACCAAGTAAGACCGAAAAGGATAAAAGCAAAACATTTCGAAAATTTTCAGACGTTAAATAACTAAGGAATATGCAGGTGGTGTTTAATGCAGTATATTTTGATTCATGATTACATTTATATACAGAGTTTGTTTAATGTGTTGTTGAAATGTTTGATGAAACCTTTTCTAGTATAACCCACCCTTGTTTTCGTCTTCACTTATGACATTATCAAATTCCACACTAGTCAGTGAGTTTTGATCTGAAATGACCGACACGACAGATGCCGACATGCAAAAATACCGAAATCTAAGGAACATTCATAACGGGGAAGTCCATAATAGTAACAATATCGGAAAGAGATTGGAAACAATTGTCATTTTTCTGACGATACAAGCATTTTCCGAAAAGAATATGGGAGAGGGGGAAAGCCTTATTTTATAGATGGCAAATAAGAACGTCCTTCCTATCTGGAGCCCCTGCACCTCGCAAACTTCTGCAGAGAAAATTAACAATGTTCCAATAACGTTTGTGAGTAATTGTTTGTTTGATCGTTTTATAGCTCTTTTTCTATAGTAACACCTTCATTTCTTCTACTGGTGGATTTGTATTTCCACTTAAGTTACTTTCCTCTTTTTTCTAGTAACGAAATTATTAATGGCATAATGCTATCGATCGCCCAAATCTTCGTTTATTCACATTAAATAAACAGTTTTTTTTATTTATCAAAATATTAGATAGAAATTTGCATTGTTCCTTTACATTTCCAACAGGAGGAAACAGTTCCGTGTAAAATTGTTATAAAAATGTGTGAACAAAATTCTCATACAGATATCTGAACACAAATAAATATTTTACAACTTCAAGATATGCTTACCCTTCCGAATCACCTGAGACCATCCCCAGTTTTAGGTGGGGTTCGTGTTTATTAGTCTTTTAGTTTTCTATGTTGCGTCTTATGTAATATCATTTGTCTGTGTGGGGTTTTTTTAGCCATGGTGTTGTCAGTTTGTTTACGATTTATGAGTTTGAATGCTCTGGTATCTTTCGCCACTATCTTTAAAGTGTGTTATAAGAAAAAACTTTATAAACCCGGAAAGGATTAAAACAAAACAATCATAAAATTTTCAGCTTTTACAGCAGAAAAGCATGTCCTTATATATATAATTGTCATAAATGTGTGAAAAAAATCACGATACATATAACATGTATAAGAATACAACATTTAAGTGTGTTATAAGGAAGGTAAAGTTCACATTAGACAGCGTGTAAATTTAGGAATGATATTAAATATTATATTTCAAACGCTAAGTAAGCCTGGAGAGGATAAAAACAAAACATTTATAAACTTTTCAGTTTTATATAACGAGGTCAAAGACTGTTAGATGTTGAATGTAATGTATTTCTATACATTTATTTCTATGATAAAAATTTTACAGAATTAGTTTAAATAGTTGATGAACACGTTTCAAGTACAACACTTTTCTTCATTTATGACATCACCAACATTAACCACTTATCAGAGAGTTTAATCATCTAGGCGAAAAAGTTATAACAAAAATACAAAACTCCAAGGCAAAGGGAAAGTCCATAAAACCTGACATAACTAAACTTTGTCAACCAATAGAACGAGTGGATAACAGTTGACATTTTATCGATTTGATTTCCTGGTTAAGTATCATGTCCCCCTTTTCTAATAAAGAAAAAACTTTATTTAATTTAATATGGGAGTGTAAAGCGACCTGGTACATTTCGCTCAAACTGAAAAAATAAACCTAACAAAAAGAGCTCACATTACAGCATTGAACAATTGAAAAATAAATATAACAACTGGAAAAGATATGTCAAATATATCAAAACAAACGTGTTGGGAATATCACACAGCTGGTTCAATTTTCTGTACTAAATATAAGCTACCATACGATATCTCCGTATTCTTTCATTCTGATCATAGTAAATAGTATCGCTAGTCTACGAATGCATTTACAGTGATGTTGTTCCATATCATAATGTTTGAAAATAACACAACTCGTTCAAAACCAAAAATGTCAAGAAAAGAAATCAACAAGTATAATAAAAATGTCAAAATATAGTTAAGAAGATTTGTCCGTATGGTCTTACCTTAATAGTGTATTTAAAACTGTACAGAATACTACCACTGGTTGTTTAGATGATAAAAAAGTCGTCTATATTAAAATAGAATATGTCATCCTACATGTCCTATGAATCAGACCAATTGTTTTATGGATGTTTTAAGTTTAGATGTATTGTTGAATAAAGCTTCAGGAAATTGTACTTCATGAAGCAATATAAATATAAATAAAACTCTATTTTGAACAAGTAACATTAAGTGTGACCGTATATGTGAATTATTTTTTTGAATAAGGAAAAAAGGTTCTCAATTTTTAATTTAAAGATTGTTAACACTGTTTTTTGCAGTTATCTTAAAACATTGAACCTGCTGCTAACATCAGTCATCTGATAAAAAAAAAACAAAAAAACTTGCAAATGAGGAAAAGGTATGTTTAAGATTTGCAACCTAAGCCAATGGATGCTTCTAGAATCGTCGACTATATGAACTATTTATTGTTCTACACTAATATATAGCGAGTTGTACTTCAGAATATAATTTATAAAGCAACAGTAAAGGACGACACAATGCTCGGATAATTTAATACCAATGTAATAAATTTTCATATATGAAAGCGCTAGTTATTTTAACGAGCTGTTATTATATGGTATATAGTCTGCGGTTTTTAAATTTCACTACATACATTGTGTACGCCGTCGTATTTATTTACTTTTACAACAATATCTCAGTAGCATGAGTTCGAATCCCAGCCAGGGAAGAACAAAAAAATGCTTTCGCAAATTTACTTTCGCAAATTCACAGATCTAAAATTGTTGTGTTGATATTTTGACAAACTATATATACAGAATGTGTTTTTAGCATTGAATCACTATAACTGGTTATACGATGGATAAACTATGTCGTAGAGTTGTCGCTGGTTCAGATGTACTTATAATATAATAACTTCTGTGAATGCATGCTACATTAATTTGTAAGATCCTCTACGATAGATAATTCAGCTGGTCTGTTAAACTTTTATCATCATGCCTAATATATCATATTCTGTGTTTCGACGCTAGGTTAAAAAAAAAACTGAAAGGAAACGTAACACCCGGCCACCGAAAACTTTATTAGAATAGAGCCTAGGTTGCGAGTGGTCATGCTACTGTAATATCGTGGAACAAATCGTCCCGCACTTAATTGAAAACAACGTTCAAACCTATGATTTGCATTGGATAAAAATCTGCAATACAAATTAAATACAGTATCCTCATATGGTCTAAATACAGCACAAACTACATTTTCCAAAAGACTAAAAATAAGTATATATATATACACAGTCACGTATATTGAATTATAGTGTTTTGTTTATATTATGATATTCAGGATTTTGGATTAAAATCAATCGACCAAAACTTACCTGTTTTATTACTGGTCTATTTTTACCCCTTACACATTATGTATCAGTATTGTTAAAACTTGTGACACTTGAAGAAGGCCATTTGTTGAGCCGAAATATTTGTCAACACGATTTAATAACAACATTTTCGTATATTAACATCTTATATCAGAACCGTTGTGCAAATTTTTAGACTGATATATATATAAGTCTGAAAATTACACCAAACAGTGTTAGAGTTAGATTTTCTACTGAAAAATTTTTGTCCGTCGCTCAGCGGTATTCGAACTCACACCTTTGATACACTACAGCTCCAATCGCTTAGCCTCATGTTCAGCGCTCTAGTCCACTCTACCACATCCTCTATTTAAAAAATATAACTTAAATAGTCGTAATGTTACCTTGTCACGGAAGGCTTATCTAGAGATAGACATGAGACACTTTTTGCACACTGAATAACGCGCGTAGCAGGTTATTTAACAGTGTGCACCACATTTTTTATGTTATTTTGAATAGACAGAAAAAATATGACAGTCATTTCTTATAATTTAATTCTAAATTCAATTTTAAACCGTAGAAAACCATGAAAAGACGTTGATGACGTCACGGTCACATTACTAAATTATGTCTATGGGCTCATAACAAAATAACGTCAGCCAATCAGAAGACGCGTAACATCCAAAATTACTTTATTTTATTATACAGTCACTAGAAATAAGCATGTCAAACAAACAAGTCTAAACAAGTGACAAACCATACAATATATATGCCCACTGGATCTTATAGTGATAGAGATACATGGTTAATGCAAATATTAATATATGTCTGAAAATTACACCAAACAGTGTTAAAGTTAGATTTTCTTCTGACAAATTTTTGTCTGTCCCTCAGCGGGATTCGAACTCACACCTTTGATACACTACAGCTTCAATCGCTTAGCCTCATGTTCAACTCTCTAGACCACTCGACCTCATCCGGTATATAAAAAATATAACTTCAATAGTCGTAGTATTACCTTGTCAAGGAAGGCTAATCTAGATATAGACATGAGACATGTATTTGCGTTTTATTTTGGTATAAGGTTAACTGTAAGAAAAATAAAACAAACAAGCAAAGTTAATGCCATTAAATGTGTTTTAATGTAAAACCATCAGCAAGTTTAAAAACAATTACATTGCTCTGACACCCATGATCTAAAAGAGGAAATTCTTGTATAAACGCTTGGATATGTTCCGTCACAGCTACTAGCACCCCATGATGTTAAACCCGCCAGCTTATGGGTCCTTGTGTCATCTAAGCACGACATCGGGCCTCCACTATCACCCTAAAATATTCAATGATATAAATGTACTTTAAAAAGCCTGCAAACTCTAACTGAATTAGTTAATACAGCTGTTTCCCTTACCACCTCTCTTTTGGGGATATATCTAAGATTCATAGATATTTTGTTTTGTTTACCTACTGGTTCCCAGATATAATGTCAATAATTCACATTGTGGAGACATAACTTTTGAATGTTAACAGTATACATATACACGAAAAGCGAAGAAATTGAATTCCGAGGAAAGGAGGTGCAGTACAGAATTTGAGTATAAATTTAGAGATTTTCGGGGTCTATAATTGTTGAAAATATGACCTTTGAAAAAAAATAGTATTGCATATGAGCTTAACATTATACAATTTCATGATACAGTTTTTAACGAAACTTCATAGTATAAGTATTACAGTTTTAACCGTTAAAGGAGTTTTAATCAGAAATTACATTATCTCTATTTACAGAAGTGCAGCTTACAACTTCTAACTTCAACAAAATGTCAAATTATCTCCGAAACTACATGTAACCAATCGGATTCGTGATTTAAATCATTTCATAGAATATCAACGTAATACGGTAGCAGATCTTCATAAAATCTTTCAATTTAAAATGTTTACATTAAGAATACTAATTAATGAGTCGTAATTATGATAACAATGATTTAGAAATTATACCACATGATTAAATACAGATAAAAAAATCAAGAGTTGGGTATAGTACTTAGGTCATTATTTTAATTCGCAGTAATGAATTTGAAAGCACTGCGAACATTTTAGACCGTGTTTTGAAATTTTTTTTTTCTTTCGTTTTCCTATTCTATTGACTGTTTCACCCTCACAAAATTATTGCCAACAAATGATAACAAAAGAAGACACTGACTTACACAAAAAACGTTTTGTTTTATAATTTGCTTGTCACTTTCAGAAGTTTGAAGTGTACTGCGAGGCTTTAATAATTCAAACATACATTCTTTCTTTCTAACAAAAATTTAATAAAAAGTAAGACGAATATTTGAAATGTATAAGAACCGAAACAGTTGGAATTATATTACAAAAGGACGTAAAAAAACTAAAATCCATGTATAACTAAGAATCATACCATACATACCAATGTTAATAAAAAAAACTCTTCTTATTTAAGAATGAGAAGAACAATGCTTATCAAGTACATTGATAAAATTTATTGTATTGCTTACATTGCATGCTGATTTTGTTTCTTCAAAAATGCAAATGTGATCATCACGAATGGTTGAAGTAACTGATTGCCATCTTGTCCTACATTCACTGTTTGTTATAACTTGCATCGTTACGTAGAGCAGATTTGTTGGTGAACTGCCACCTGTAAATTAGTCAGGTAAACCATGTACCGGTATGTTGTAATTAATAGTGTAGACAGTAAAGAAAATCATATAAATTCATATGGGTTATATCATTGAAGAATTGTGATCGTTCAACAGTTTGAAATATCACGAAATTCTTTTAAAATGAATGCTTCGTCACTTGGTCTTTCTTTGGCAATTAGACCTCATCGGTCGAATAGAGTGAGGAAGTATACAAAATAATGTCAAACTGAATAAAATCCCAATAGATATTTCTTCATATGTGTTTGGTGTGAGCTATGTTTTGGACCGTACTTTGACCTAAAAAGGTTTACTTTTACAAATTATGACTTGGATGGAGAGTTATCTCATTGGCACTGGTATTGTTTTATTTTTTTTAATATCATATTTTTTTGTATGTAGTAATGAGACAAAATGTAAAGAATTCACTTTTATAATTTATTCCGACTGTTCAATACCATAAGTAAAATATTAGGCAAATGTCACATAGTGATCTGGTTATCATGTGATCGGGTATATGTAAGCTTCTTGTGATCAATGTGTAAATCTAAAGAATGGCTCCACCTTACTCATGCAAAGTTTACTTTATGTGGATTTGACAACTATCATGCTTTTTATGTTGATCGTGGTCGTAAAGCTCCTATTTTTTTAGTAGTTATAGTATTTTGCTTTCAAACGTTTGGGTTGAATTTGTTCGTATGATAATAAATATTATAGATAAATCAAAGATAAGTTTTACCTCCGCTTGTAAGACCCCAGCCAGAAATGTTACAACTTTTAAAGTCAAAATTTTCTCCAGCATCTGCCATCGCAATTTTATTCACTGAACCGCCATTGGTCAAAGTCAGTGATGAAGAAAGCTCCAATAGGGCAATGTCATTTGGATAACCATCTGCTCCAACTGCAGAATACTGCGGATGCTATAATTATAACATAAAAGTTCTTACTCATCATTTATCAGTTTAAAGATTAGACATAGAAGTTTAAATAAGAATTTGTTAATACAAAAATGATTTTGTTTCGTTTTTAACATGAAATAATTGCCATTGGACGTTTTGAAACCAACAATCATCAATTTTGTATTGTTATAGAAAACACAAGTTCGGGTAACCAAATGGTTGCAAGTAGATAACGCCACAGTAACACTTCTGCAAACGTTACAGGAAAATTAAGTCAATTATATCATCATTCCCTGTAAAGTTATTCCGTCATTTGCCGAAACTTACGACGATTATACGAGCGGCTTATAGTTTATTTCCATTTAGGACGAGAACAAAATTTATCTATAAATATCTTATGTAGATTCTGCAAAACTAAGTGAATGACATGGAAAGATTTTAATTTCCAATGGCAAAAAGGTTATGCTTGAAGTGTGTGATATATATTACCTGACAGTTGGTCATTTTCTGGTTCTGAATGTAATCGTTATAATAAGTTTGCAATATTAATCTTACCATAATTATTCTGCTGACTGAGACAGTCTGTGTAGCTTGTGCATGAGCATTTGCACCAGCTCTGATTCTAAGATTTCCTGCACTGTAATACATACAAATTATTTGTTGGCACATGTTTAGGCATATTGTCCTATGTAATATGAAACCTTTACTTTTACAAGAGGGACGAAAGATACCAGAGGGACAGTCAAACTCATAAATCGAAAATAAACTGACAACGCCATGGCTAAAAATGAAAAAGACAAACAGACAAACAATAGTATACACGACACAACATAGAAAACTAAAGAATAAGCAACACGAACCCCACCAAAAACTAGGGATATTCTCAGGTGCTCCGGAAATTTAAGCAGATCCTGTTCCACATGTGGCACCCGTCGTGTTGCTTATGTAATATCAAATCCGTTAAATAGTCCAATTCGGTAGGTCACATTCATGAAAGGGAAGGGGATTGTAGTTACGACGTAAGGGAAATATCCAATATCATTTGTGAAACGGTTATTCTATAACGGTCAACCAACTCGTTATGGCGTCCGAAAATTTACGAAGAGATGATTTCAAATTCACAATTTTGAACTCTTGGTTAAATAGCTTCCTTGTGAGCAGCAACCCTCTATCAAGAAAATCATGATAGGAAATGCAAGCACTGGAATATCGTATCAATTGGGAGATATATAACTGGGATCAGATTTATGCCTTTTGGTTTTGAGTTTAAGTTTTAAAAAAGTGCATTGTAAAATTGCTTTCAATATTACCTAGTGTCTGATGGTCATCCTAAATAGACGAAAAATTATAGTTTTAAACAATCCCTTAAAAGCTGCAGCAAAATATTTCAATTTACTAACATTTTATCATGTTTATACAACTATAAAACATCTGAGGAGGTCAAATAAAAGTCACAGTTTATGAACTGAATTCATTTACAATTTGTATAATTACTTGTAAGTCTCCCATTTCTTCCATATGGCTATATTTTTTTTGTCATACATTAATAAAAATGTGTTTCAGTACAAACTATTACAGATGACAATGATAGGTATTTGAGAAATGAAAAAAAAAACTGCTGAAAGGAATTCATGAAAAAGTGCATTTTTCTGAGTGTTTGGCCATGGAGGGGATATAGCTCGTAAATCAACATTTGTAGTAGTAAGTATTTTGAAATAAAAGCAGGACTATAAAATTAAAGATTAAAGATATTTATAGATTATCGTTATTCATCTCAACGAGATTGATTTTATTGCTTGAGCCGGTACGGCGAAAGCGAGCAAAGCAATCGGGTTGAGATGACCAATGCTAATATGTTTATCGCTATTTTACCTATGACGACCATTGTCAATTTCATGTCAATTTCATAAGCAACGCTACTTGCCTCCTTAGTTTCTAGCGATAATTTTCCATCTCAAGCAAATGCATATTATGAAAAATTATCACCAAAAAAAATCAAAGGAAACATGCACAAAATAGCAATAAATCACAAAACTTACGTCTGACCATCCACACAGTGTGCGGCAGTAAGGATCCATTTTCCATCTATTATGTTTCCACCACAAATATGACTCCAAATTAGTCCAAGGAAACCTTGTTGTAAAGAGATTTGCCACGGGAATTCTGTAATTTGAGCATTCTGACCATTTACGATTTTCCCAGACAGTAGTTGATCCTATTAAAATGAAGCTTTTACAATATTACAGTTATTTGTAATGAAAAAAGTGTAACAAAATGTAGTATAAATATTATTTACGTTAAATGTAACATATATAGTGATATCAAATACTATCTTCATAACATATTGTAGATTGACTTAATTAACGAACTCTAAACAAGGGCTAGTTACCAATTTAGTGTGTCAGTTCTACAATTTTAAGACTAAACGGTGTGATAAAATTATAATTTAATATGTATTAAAAAGAAAAAGAAGATATGACATCAATTAAAAGTACATCATTCATTGCTTGGTCTACTTGTTTCAATACAATCGTATAAATGTTGCGTCAAACAAATCGAAAACGTTTTACATAACAAATAAATAGAAGAATTCACAATTGTAAACACTAACCTGTTCATCAGCTAGTTCACGAAGAATCCTACCAGGCTGTACAATCGTAGGGGTACTCCCTAAAAGGTGAGTTATTTTAGACGTTATCATATGGTTACATGTGAATTTCAATAAACAACAGTTGTAGCTTATGTTTACAATTAAGTGTTCTATCTCAAATTGTCGGTTGAGTCCCTTCAGTCTGTGAACAAAAATAAATGATTTTTTCGATTAATAACCAAACTTGTTGTGATTTCTACGTCTAACAGTCAGATTTGTGTTTCTTTTTTTTCAATTTAAACAATACATCGAATTAAACCATACCGATGATCATGCCCTTCTAAATGACTCTCAGAGCCAATAGTTATGGTCGTCCAAGGTTTTTAACCATTATTGAGTTAAAAATTGGTAAATCTAAACGTCTACCAAAAATGTGGTCAAAGCCATTTAGTCATATTTATATAATGTCATCAACGCTACTTCTAAAAGAGTAGGAATTAAAGGCCCTAGGCTAGCATTATACATGTTCTACTTAATTTGCAATAAAACATTAGAAAAAAAGAAACGAAAACCAGTTCAAATAGAAATGAAAAAAATAATCTCAACACTGATAACTCACAAACACTCTATGCTCATTTGTGAATTAATGAGTTGTTCGTTTGCTCGTTGGTTTTCATTTAATATAGAAATCTTGAATTACCGGTAGTTAACTAATTCAGTAAAAATCCCTACATCTCGTGTGCCCTCTCCTCGCCTTTGTAGTGTTACAAAAGTTGATGCAAACAAGACAGTCAGATGCCAAACAGATACTACAGTTCATAAATGACCACCGATGTCAGTCGAAAAAAAACACTCTTTAACCTGCATAGGCAACAAATCCAGACATCTCGTGCGCTCTCGTCACCTTTGTAGTGTTGTAAAAGTTGATGTAAACAAGACAGTCAGTTGCCAAACAGATATTGCAATTCATAAAAGACCACCACAGTTCGATGTCAGTCGCAAAAAACTCTTTACTTACCTGCATAGGCAACAACAGTGATGAGAAGTAATACCTTCATATCGAAAATATGGAAGAAGTAAATAATTAAAGATCTTGGCTCATATTTATATAGATATTTACAGCTTCCAGATGTTACTTTCTCAATCTTACAAGAATAACACTTTTAATAGTCACTAAATTAATAAATTGAATTTTAATAGATTATAAAATATAAATCTTACAGTAGCTAAAACAAACGTGATGGGAAAACGACATCAGTGCTTTTGACCTGTTATTACCTCTTACGTCAAGTACCTTTATTGTTGAAGTTACTCAAGAGAAGCACGCAAGAACGAAAGATTTATAATTGTCCCCATTGTCTTCATATTACTTCACATGACCTTTGTTGATTAATATGTTACTGTTTTAGGTTCTCGTTCACTCAATGACCTACCATCCATATTACGACGTTATAAATGTCCCTTTCTGTGTATCAAAATTGTGATCAATTGTTAGCAAAGTATTATTTCATATGTAAACTAACAGTAAGGATATAGCACTATTATCAGTCTAGTAGGTATCATGTATCTTGCAATAGATGTCTAGTTGTTCAATAATTACACAGCTTCAGACCAATCCAGTGTTTACAAAGACTATTCTGATATTAAGTAGAAATAGTACAAAACTTGCATTTGGAAATCGCTCAAGAAGTAATATTCTTAAACTTACATGTTTGTGATTGAAAAATGCAACACAAATCTGGTGATACATATAGTAATCTAATTTATAAGAAAACAAAACCGGTTTTGAATATTTCGCTTTCTTTTGATTTCAGATGGTCCTAAAAGATTTATGGATATGCTAAATTTGATTATGAAGATTCTGGAATATTTAGGAATTCTTAAAAACAATAATGTTGACTTATTCCGCGTCTCATCACATCGGTGCATAAGATATGAAGTGAGCAGGTCTTCTACCTTCTAATAGAGAATGACTGTTTTATTGAGTTCTAAAACAAAGTGTTCAGTTGAAGCAAGTACAACATCGCACCAAACTGACATGGTTGTCTGTATTAACGTCATGTAAAGGTGAACGGAAACTCCTCGACAAGCGTAGATGTTAAAAGTTTTGTTGGTCTAAAAAGAAGAGATAAATGTATTTGTGTTAATACATTTTAATAGTTTGAATGTGTTTCTACTGTTTTGTTTATTTTCTCAACATATGTACCTATATAATTCTGTAAAATGTCTACGTTCTTCTGTGTACTTTTGTATTTACATTGGTTTATCAGAATAAATAGATATAGGAAGATGTGGTGCGATTGCCAATGTGACAACTCTCCATCCAAATAACAATTTAAAAAAGTAAACCATTATAGGTCAATGTACGGCCTTCAACACGGAGCCTTGGCTCACACCGAACAACAAGCTATAAAGATCCCCCAAATTACTAGTGTAAACCCATTCAAACGAGAAAACCAACGGTATATATGTAATATGTACTTGCGTCCCAATGGTATATATATAATATGTACTTGCGTATTATCCAGACAAATAAGAGGGGGGTCTCATATTAAAACTTCATACTTGTTTTAATGTTGTGTTATCATCGCAGATGTTAGTCTTGATTGTAATGTATCAGTTCATTTACATGTGAACTAAACAAAAAATACTAAAGAAGGAAGCAAATTGAAACAATAGTGCAAGTGATTGGAAAGTCTTTGTTGACCATTTATTTTATGTTGAAAGTCATAAAGATAAAGATTTAAATACAAGTATCATAGATGAAATTAACATTTTAAAAATCCATTACAAAGAGGTCAAGGTCTGATAAAACCTTGTCCGACAGATATTATACCTTCCTACATCTTCCTATATCTACTTACAATCATTCCATGTAGTGTAGAGATTAGCGTATCGGACTACTAACACAAAGGTTCCTGGTTCGGTTCTCGTTCCAGTATTAAAATTTCAGGGACTGAATTTTCGGCTCTCCCTTGACTCAATTAGTGAGTATGGTCTTGAGGAAACGATGATAGTCCGTCGGAAAGGGGCGATACATGGATGACCCGTGTTAAGATAGAGTCATATCTCTTGCACGTTAAAGACAGGGCCGTAACTACCTATGAGGCAGGGGAGGCAACTGCCCTGAATTTTTTTTTTGGAAGTAATAAAATTAAATATTGACAATATGTACACGAAGAACTTGAATTTATATTATAAACAACACACATTTTTAACAGTGTAATCATGATACGTGATGTTCTGTCATTTTCCGGATTTTTGATCAAAAGTGAACCGTTTCGGTATTTGTTTTATCAAGGATTTGCCGCTATAGTATTGCTATACAAATACTTGGTTCTATTATTTTTATTCGTGTGGCCGTCCGTCTGTTATTCAGTATTCGTACGAGAACTCATATGAAACTTTGCTTTCTACAATTATTTTTGAATAAATCTTAACTATTCACATTTATTTAGGGCTCAATTAAACAGAGGAAGTTCCTTTTGTATTGTGAATCTTTTATGATATCGGAAATTCGTTACCGGCTGAATCAGGTGTTGGATAATTTTTTTAACGTCTCCCGATCGTACGAGAACATTATGGTCAATGCCTTATTAGTTAAATACTCCCATTCGTTGTAGCAGGGACTTTCTATACTAACTATATATATATACTAGTATAGAAAGTCCCTGGTTGTAGTTATATACTGTATGTCTGTTCAGCTTTCAACAATATTGAAATCAGTCAAGGTCCTCGATAAAAAAAAATATCTTGTGTTCTATTATCTTGCTTTATATGTTTTTTTTTTTAACTTACCAGTTTGATTTCTAGCAAAGATATCTTTAAATACAGATAATAATTGTTTGCATAAAAAATGCTTCCAGGACCCAGCAGATGTTGTCCAGGAAGGAAATCGAAGGAAAAATTAAAAGGGTCACAAGTTTAGACATATTGAGAAAAAAATCCGCGGTCACAATGTACTTAATATTAATTCAATTTTAAAGTTTTATTGCCATATAAACTTTACAGTTTGTGACATATAACAACAACAAAAACAAATAAAGTCAATAACTTACTCAATATATATATATACAAATTTAGGTAAATATTAGAGGATCCCCTGTCCTCAGTTCCATTGACTTTTTTAATAAAAGATTCTAGTTTATTCACTTGTGTTGGTGTTGATGGGTTAAGTATCAATATAACTTTGTCTTTAATGATTATAGGTCAAAGTACGACCTTAAAGACGGAGCCTTGGCTCACCCCAAACAGCAATGCCAGCTTGTTTTTGCATAAAAATTGCTTTCAGGTTCACGCAATACACTACTGATGTTTCTTCAAGTAAAGAAATCGAAGGAAAACTGGTAATTTTTAGCCATTGACTGAGAGAAAAAAATCGGAGGGGGGCTGCGCCCCCATCCCCTTTCTTTGGGAGCCTCAATCGGCGGCTCCCAAAACCCTGGCTCCCCTCAATTCAAACCCTAGTTACGGCCCTGGCTACAAGGCAGCACTCGCACCCGCAAAGTGGAAATTTAAGGGTTTGTTATAAGTTGCAAAACTTATTTCCGAATCCACTATAAATATGTTTGAACTAATCATTCCGTACATTCAATACAATTGAATGTTAGGCGATTTTTATACTAATGAGAAATTGGCTATTTATAAATCCACCATTTTCTACTTAGGAAAATTCCCGTACCATGTCAGGAATATGACATGTATTATAATCCATTCGTATAACGTATAGTTGGCATATTGCTAATCAATCTCCGGCGCAGAGTTCATATCCGTTGCATACATGCATGCTCCGCAATACTGAACCTAAAATGACTTTAGTCGCAGGCGAGACAAAAAGTGGCATGTGCAAAACAGCTGTAACGATAAACACATTTTTGTCAGAATTCATTAGTGTATATTGACAAACACATGGAAAGTATTTGGAGTTTTATTTCAGTGAACGTAAATGAAGTGGCCACCGTAGCTTAAAGTGCATTGTCTAAGGTACTGATAAATACTAGTAGTACACGTTGATACAAACAAAATAATCTCTGAAACTGACGTCTTTAAGATGCTCGATTTCTTAATTGGAAATATATTTGTTATTTTGAGGAATTTTTGTTTAACAAACAATCGAGGAGCGTATTAGTATCAACTGTGCTCTTGTCTCTTGTTTCTATATTCATATTAAGCTGACTTCATACGGGAGCTTTTAAGAAGAAATCGAAAGAAGCTAGCATTATCCTTTAACTTCAATTTCCCGCAATATTGATGGTGTGCTCTCATTACAGATAACAACGGATATGCTACAATTGCTGTAAACACAATCACGTCCTGTCTTCCTTGAATGCGACCTACCGAATAAGACTTATCCCTGGATATGTACTAACATGAGCAAAACCACTGGTTCCACATGTGGAGCTTGATTTGCTTACTATTCTAGAGCGCATAAAAACGTCCCCGTGTTTGTG
Organism: Mytilus galloprovincialis; assembly: GCF_965363235.1. Taxonomy (NCBI): domain Eukaryota; kingdom Metazoa; phylum Mollusca; class Bivalvia; order Mytilida; family Mytilidae; genus Mytilus; species Mytilus galloprovincialis. Next base: position 23,556,277 of record NC_134844.1, read on the forward strand.
GGATTTGTGCTGCTCCGACTTCAGTAACTGGTCTACATTGAGTTGTGTATACTGTTGTTTGTCTTTTGGCCATTTGTCATTTGATTTGTTAGTTTGAGATTGAATGTCCCTATTGTATGTTCCTTCTCTTATTTTAATGAGAATGTAAGTTTTCTGAATAAACCTTAATCGGGAGCGTTTAAAGCCGAATATTTGAAAGCCAACGATTAAGAACCGAAACAGTTGAAGAGCTAAATAACCAAAAAAGGACCTTAAAAAAGTCAAATCCATCTAAGATCAAACCGTATTAGCTGTATTTGGCAAAACGTTTAGGAATGTTGGTCCTCAATGCTCTTCAACTTCGTACTTTATTTGTCCTTTTAAACTTTTTTGGATTCGAGCGTCACTGGGGCGTCTTTTGTAGACGAAACGCGCGTCTGACGTAAATACAAAACTTAATCCTGGTATCTATGATGACTTTATGTAAAACCACTTGGTCGATTCCACTGCTGTTGTAGTTTTAATTCCCCGAAGGTATCAACAGCCTAGTGGTCAGCACGTCTGCGCTGACAGGAATTATCATTGATATGGTCAAATTTTAAATTAACTGTTTACAAAACTTTTGAATTTTTGAAATACTAACTTAAGGTTTCTAACTCGGGAATAGATTACCATAGCTGTATTTGTCAAAAAAATTATGAATTTTGGTCGTCAATGCTCTTCAACTTCGTACTTTATTTGTCCTTTTGATTTTTTCTGAAATCGAGCGTCACTGATGAGTCTTTTGTAAACGACACGCTGGTCTGGCGTAAATACAAAATTTAATCCTGGTATCTATGATGAGATTGTTTGACTAGGGATGTTGAAACCTTTGTTTCTAATAATTCAATCAAAGTACTGAAGTACTGAACATCGGATGACCGCAGGTTCTTGTGGATGGTCAAAAGCACATGTCACAGAAACAGATCACATCTCTATACCTGAAACTTGGGTTAATTTACAGAGATATTTTTTTCTGATACAAGTTCGTGCTTGGATGATGAATAACTGACAGGAAATTCAACCTCACCGTAATAACTATTATATTGTAGTGCAAGAAATCAGTATACCTTGGACTATTATACTTATATAATAATAGTCGTAGAGAATACACTGGTTTGTTGTTATATATATTATTAATATTACGATTGCATGTATATCTAATTTTCATCTATTTGTATATGATAATTCTATTCTACTATTAGTATAGTGCAGTGCAAGTGCATGGTGGACACTCTTCTGTAAAAAAAAATCAAAGCCTTAAAGGCTGTAAAAGCAATTGCTGCCATGTTAATGTTTTGGGGACTTTTAATTTTCATCTACATATATAAGAATTAAACCTGACAGGACATGGTTGTCTAGTGAAAAGCAAGAAGGTTTTGACTTTATATCAATAAAAGACTTAAGAAGGAAATCATTTTTAATATGTTTTATATTTCACAAGGAGACAACAAGTTTACCAGGCTAAAGTTGGGGGTAATTATGGATTATCCCCCGGTAGTGTTTGTAACTGGGCAATAATTACTTTTATTTATTTAATTTTAACAATTTTCATAATTAATTTAAATTAACCATTCAGGTAAAACATTTCACCTTTCGAGACGCTAATGTTGAAAAATGGAACAGAAATAAAATAACTTACAAGACATAAACATGTAAAAAATAAATATATATTTCAGCTTACTAAAAATATTTTCATAGTGTTACACATCATTTCTTAAAACTAAGTCCCACACATAATTGTTCATTTGATATGTGTCATCCTCATGCGATACGAGAAGTTTTCATGTCGCTAAATAGTCTTCTTGTCGCTTAATTTATTCTTCTTGTCCGTTCTTGACGCTTTTTGTCGCTAAAATTCTTCTTGTCGTTATTAGTGAGACCGCTATTTTTAGATTACAGGTGGTCCTTTACACTACACGTATAACCTGTGTAGTGATTTTTATTTTACGATAAATTTATGAATGAACGATATTTTATGAATGAACAAGAGCACCTGACCTCTTTCTGAAACACCAATTAAACATATAAAATCGTATTTATTAAGATATAATTCAGTCAAATTTTCACCACTAAATCAACAACTGAAATGATTCCATATTTTGTTGAAACATCGTACAACCGGAGAACAGAAATCGCAGGTATGAAAATGCACTTTTTTCACTGGTGTTAAAAACCCAAAACTAATTTGACTATTATTTATGAATGACGGAAATTTAAGCGATAACAATACATCGGAGTGACCTCAAGGTCATCCTCTGTAAAAATGTATAAACGGACTATTTCAGAACGGTTCCAAAATCTCTGAAACACGCGAAACGATTTTAGCTTTTGGATTGATATCGATAGGAAAAGCATGGTCAATAAATCAATAAACCTATTTAAGAAAAGGAACTTTACTGATGTACCCTTGTTGACAATTTTACCTGTCATGTCTGTTTGTTCTCAGATTCTCGGAGTGCAGTATTTTTTATAACAATATTACCACTAATAATTTATCTGTACACAAGTTTATATGTTCCCTTATGTTTTAATGAACACATCCTTTTTAAATATAGACCTACTCCTAGAGCTGGGGTATATTATTTTGGGTTATTGAATGTAATCAATATTTTCCAAATAAAACTACTTCCACCTCTAAAATACATTGAACTTCAATTTTCACTTCATCCTGAGATACTAATATCCCTAAAAAGTTATCATAATTGTCTAATAACGAAGAACTTGATTTGTTTACTAGAAATGATAATGATATATAATAATTTTAGAAGGAATTGAAAACAGTTTTAATTCAAGAGACCAAATTTAAGCCTGTCTGACCTCCTACCTTATTGAAGTTGTGGAAATATTGGTTAGATATCCTGTATATTCTAGTCCTTAAAATCTTTGGTCTTTTTACAACTATATAGGCTGTAAGCTGACCAGTAACTATTCACACCTATGTCCTGTTGTATTTATGGAGAGCTGGCTCAGTAACAAACATGCCATATCCCCTTTTCCTTTGATTATATACTGTATATCTATTTATTTTCCATGGGTAAAAATTTTCATGGATTAAGGAAAACTTTCATGTTAATGGATATTAATTTCGTAGTTTTATTGAAGTTACCTACACATGCTACAGGCCTAAACAAAATAAGTCATTCACTGAACATTTATTTGGGTGGTTCACTTGTACCCATGACATCCATGAAAACTGGTATCCAATGAATGATAATGAAGCCACAGTACTCAAGAATATAAGCAACACTATTTTCATGTGTAATATTACCTTGAATCTTCTTTATAATATGAGGCAGGCATTACCTGTGAATGGGGACGAAGTTTGTTTAAATTAATTTTTGTAACTTAAATATTTGTTAAAAAAAGAAACGGAAATACCGTAACGTTTCTGATTTTGGTTCTGTTGTTAGGGATTTTACTTGTGACGTTATTTAAGTTATAACGTCATGTTCAATGTAAACAAAGAAACGCAATGCATCAGGTAATGTTTATTCATACCAAAGACAAAGAATGATTAAAAATGAAATATATTGGTATTGTGTTCCTTGAGTTCCTATATTTTACTAGACTAATCAAAGTCTCACGACAACAAGACCGGAAGACGGAAGTAGAGTTATGTGTTCTGCGCAGATCCGGAAATTAAAAAACACGACAAAAAAAAAAATTGAACGATTTTGAGTTCATTAGTACAATGAAAAATTCGGGAAATGTTCCCCGATTTTTTTTTTTTTTTTTTTTTTTTTATTGAATTTTCTATTGTAATAGGGGACTTCGTCCCCATAATATGAGGCATAATATTACCTGTAAATAGGGACGAAGTCTGTATGAATTATTTTTTTGTAACTTAAATATTTGTTAAAAAAAAAGAAACGGAAGTACCGTAACGTTTCCGATTTTGGTTCTGTTGTTAGGGATTTTAGTTGTGACGTTATTTAAATTATGACGTCATATGCAATGTAAACAAAGAAACGCTATCATCAGGTAACGTTTTTTCATATCAAGGAATTATTAAAAATGAAATTGGTATTGTACGTTCCTTCCTTTTTTATACTAGACTGATAAATATATATTTTACTCAAAGTTTCATACAAACGAGACCGGAAAAAGGAAGTACATTGTAAATTTCTGCGCAGGTCCGGGATTTCAAAACACGACACAAAAAAAATTGAACGATTTTGAGTTCATTAGTACAATGAAAAATTCGGGAAATTTTCCCGAATTTTTTTTTTATTGAATTTTCTACTGTTATTGGGGACGAAGTCCCCATATTATGGGGACGAAGTCCCCAATTACGGTAGAAAAATCAATGAAAAAAAAAAAAAAAAAAAATCTGGGAAAATTTCCCGAATTTTTCATTGTACTAATGAACTCAAAATCGTTAACGTTTTTTTTCAGATCTAGTTCCTGTTCCGGTTTTCCCGCATTTGCGCAGAAATCTGTCTTGTTTGCATGAGACTTTGATTTTTTTTTATATTTATCAGTCTAGTAAAACATAAGATTGGATCTCAATACAAATTCAATTTTAATAATTGTTTGATATGAAAAAAAACGTTACGTTACCTGATGAAAGCGTTTCTTTTGTTTACATCGAATATGACGTCATAACTTAAAGAACGTCACAGCTAATTCCCTAACATCAGAACCAAAATCGGGAACGTTACGTACGGTATTTCGGTTTCTTTTATCAACATGATTGAATTAAGAAAATAATACAGACTTCGTCCCCATTCACAGGTTATGCCTGCCTCATATTATTGTTTAATTGTCACAACACAGACAAAACATTAAAACTAGATATGGACAATGCCCCTTTGCTCCGTCATATGTCAGAGTGTATAGTTCCACATACTTTCAATTTGAAAAACAGTTATGATGAAATACAATTTGAAATTATTGTGCTGTCTGTAAGAAACAACTTAGTCCTAACTATACGAAATTTAACACTATGTATAATGGGCTGATCTATCTTTTATTTCTATTTTGATTACAAAAATAATCACTAAGTCCAAATACCTAGCATTTTGAGAATATTTGAAAAAGATCAAAATACAGTGGACATGCAAACATCTTTTATGTTCAGAAACATCTTACAAAATATTAAAGTTGTAGCTCACAGGAGGTGACAGATGGACATCAACATATCTGGACAGACTAACAAACGTAATGGACAGAGGGACAAGGGCAAATAAATATGCTCATCAACATTTTGTCATGGGTGGTACATGTGGCATAAAAACAGTCAAAAATACAAGTACCCGGTCATGTCCACTTGTATTTTTGTCCATCTGATGAGTCCAGCCTTTTTCAACTGATTTTTATAGTTTGTTCTTATGTTGTACTGTTATACCACTGTCCCAGGTTAGGGGAGGGTTGAGATCCCATTAACATGTTTAACCCTGCCACACTATTTATGAATGTGCCTGTCCCAAGTCAGGAGCCTGTAATTCAGTGGTTGTCGTTTGTTTATAGGTTACATATTTGTTTTTGGTTCATTTTTTTATATAAATAAGGTCGTTAGTTTTCTCGCTTGAATTGTTTTACATTGTCATATCGGGACCTTTTATAGCTGACTATGCGGTATGGGCTTTGCTTATTGCTGAAGGCCGTACAGTGACCTATGGTCTCTTGTGGACAGTTGTCTCATTGGCAATTATCACATCTTCTTTTTTATATAATTTATTTCCATATTTAAATATCTAATAACTGGAAACACAATAAAACAATGATGGATGAATATCTTATCATGATCACACATGTAATGTAAACATATATTCATTCAATTCTACTTTGTATATGTATATTACACTATGTTGATTTTACAATAAAGGCAACATGTTTCTTGATATTCATATATAAGTATATGAATAAAGAGATATTTACAAGCATATATAGGATATAATGTCTTGAAGTTATTTTTACTTGGTATCACACAATTCTATAAACATGATAAAGGGGTCTGCTTTACATTTTGGAAAAGATAAAAATGGCTAAATGTGTGTAACAATTAGCATGTCATAGTTATCCTAATTATTGACTGAATTTATAATTATATAGACTTTCATTGATCAAAATTAGAAAATAATATTTTAGAAAATATTTCTACATGATCTATAAGACAAGAGTGCACACGCTGAAATGTCTTGCCTTCTATACTAATCATTGATATTATGTTGATAGTCCTAAGTAAAAAGCTAAGTTTATAACAACTGTACCATAAACTTAACATTAACCAAGATAACTAAACAAAGACCAATGAACCTTGAAAATGAGGTCAAGGTCAGATGAACCATGCCAGGTAGACATGTACAGCTAACAATGCTTCTATACAACATATATAGTTGACCTATTACTTATAGTTTAAGAAAAATAGACCAAAACACAAAAACTTAACACTGTGCAATGAACCGTGAAAATGAGGTCACGGTCAAATAAAACCTGTGCGACTGACATAAAAATCATTAAATATTTCCATACACCAAATATAGTTGACCTATGGCATATAGTATTAGATAAAAAGACCAAAACTCAAAAACTTAACTTTGACCACTGAACCATGAAAATGAGGTCAAGGTCACATGACATCTGCCCGCTAAACATGTACACCTTACAATCATTCCATACAACAAATATAGTAGACCTATTGCATATAGTATGAGAACAACAGACCAAAACACAAAAATTTAACTATAACCACTGAACCATGAAAATGAGGTCAAGGTCAGATGACACCTGCCAGTTGGACATGTACACCTTACAGTCCTTCCATACACCGAATATACTAGCCCTATTGCTTATAGTATCTCAGATATGAACTTGACCACCAAAACTTAACCTTGTTCACTGATCTATGAAATGAGGTCGAGGTCAAGTGAAAACTGTCTGACAGACATGAGGACCTTGCAAGGTACGCACATATCAAATATAGTTATCCTATTACTTATAATAAGAGAGAATTCAACATTACAAAAAACTTTTTTTTCAAGTGGTCACTGAACCATGAAAATGAGGTCAAGGACATTGGACATGTGACTGACGGAAACTTCGTAACATGAGGCATCTATATACAAAGTATGAAGCATCCAGGTCTTCCACCTTCTAAAATATAAAGCTTTTAAGAAGTTAGCTAACGCCGCCGCCGTAGCCGCCGCCGCCGCCGGATCACTATCCCTATGTCGAGCTTTCTGCAACAAAAGTTGCAGGCTCGACAAAAACTAATACCCTATAGTAGTTGTTTGAATTTTATATAGATTTATTGGAAAGGAAATGCTCAAATTATTTATGGAAAAAAAGTTTTTTACACTTTCACATGTTGGTTCATTTAAATCTATGCATATATTCATTCACACCAACATACTGTGGATTTATACATATTTGTTGGATAACAATTTACGTTGATTTAGTGGGTAAAATTTGTCCAAAAGAATGTATGCAGACTTTGCCAAAAGAACGAATTTAAATATCCACGAAAATACAAAATACAAGTTTTACTTAATCCACAAAAGTTGGTAATAACGAAAATAAATCAACCCACAGTTGTTAAATATACATGTACCAACATGTTGTAAAAAAATAGCTCTTCTGTTTCCTATTTTACTCCCCGTCTACATATATGTCATATTGATAGAACATAGTAGCATGTATAGACCATTTTCAAATTATCAAAGGGAGACAACTTTAACGTAGGACATATTTACCAATGCTACAGGCTTTCCAGCAAAATGGATGTTTGAGAGCCCCCAAGTCAGCATACCTATTTGAGTAATTTTGCTATCAACTTATGGACATACATGCATAAATTATCCACATTCCTGAAAATTGAAATTGGATATTTGCCTATTATGGTTTTAATATCCCATATCTTAATACATGGTTAGATGCAGCATCTCAAAGAACCCCACAGATTTAATTTATCTTCTTAAAGATAGACAATATTACCTAAATTTTTAAAGGGGGTTGCTTCATCAAATAAAAAACAACATATATTTAATACTTTGATAATTAGACCAGTTGTTTCTAGTCAGAAACAGTTGACTTGTTACTTTGACCTGCTCGATTAAACTGATAGTAGAACAGTTCCTGTTCTTTTTTTAAATTTAATGGGATATATGCAAACAATTCATCTTCAATAAAACGTAAAGGACTGCTAAATAAACAAAAAAATATATCATAACTAAAAAACAACACAAAAAACATCTGCACACATTATTGACATTCAATACCTCCTTTGTTTTTACATTTTCTTTTTCATTTAAAATACTTAACACAAACCATTACAAAATTAACGTTACCAATTTTCTTGCACCAGATGCGCATTTCAACAATACATGTCTCTTCAGTGATGCTCGTTGCCAAAATATTTGAAATCCAAATCTTATATGAAAGATGAAGAGCTATAATCCAAAAGGTCCAAAAAGTATAGCCAAATCCGTGAAAGGAATCAGAGCTTTGCATGAGGGAGATACATACAGTTGAGCATTTCTAAGTCCTTAATTTTAATACTATCAAGTGAATTTGAAGAAAACCTCTGCAGTAAACAGTGCTTCAATTGGTGATTACAAGAACAATAACAAGAATGTGTCCCAAGTACACGGATGTCCCACTCGCACTATCATTTTCCATGTTCAATGGACCATGAAATTATGGTAAACATTCTAATTTGGCATTAAAATTAGAAAGATCATATCATAAGGAACATGTGTACTAAGTTTGAAGTTGATTGGACTTCAACTTCATCAAAAACTACCTTGACCAAAAACTTTAACCTGAAGTGGGACAGACGGACAAACGAACGAACGGATGGATGAACCAACGGATGCACGAAAGAACGAACTAACAGATGCACAGACCAGAAAACATAATGCCCCTCTATTATTGTAGGTGGGGCATAAAAAACATGCATATTAAATAATTGTTTTAGACTTGTAAATAACTTTATTCATGATTTTTTTCACTTGATTTTCCAGAAATGCTTTAACCTGAAACAAGGAAATATAAAAGGTCAAATAATTGTTTATATATCACAGTTTACGTGAAATCATATGATAAAGTAGTTACAATACAATTCAATAATCATGATAATTTCCTGTAAACTCAAACTCCCTGAGTAATAAAATAGAAAGAAACAAGAATGTGTCCAAAGTACACAGATGCCCCACTCACACTATCATTTTCCATGTTCAATGGAGCATGAAATTGGATAAAAAATATAATTTGGCATTAAAATTAGAAAGATAATATCATAGGGAACATGTGTACTAAGTTTCAAGTTGATTGGACTTCAACTTCATCAAAAACTACCTTGACCAAAAACTTTAACCTGAAACATGCACTTTCATTTTCTATGTTCAGTGGACCGTGAAATTGGGGTCAAAAGTTTAATTTGGCTTTAAAATTAGAAAGATCATATCATAAGGAACATGTGTACTAAGTTTCAAGTTGATTGGACTTCAACTTCATCAAAAACTACCTTGACCAAAAACTTTAACCTGAAAAACTTTAACCTGAAACATGCACTTTCATTTTCTATGTTCAGTGGACCGTGAAATTGGGGTCAAAAGTTTAATTTGGCTTTAAAATTAGAAAGATCATATCATAAGGAACATGTGTACTAAGTTTCAAGTTGATTGGACTTCAACTTCATCAAAAACTACCTTGACCAAAAACTTTAACCTGAAAAACTTTAACCTGAAACATGCACTTTCATTTTCTATGTTCAGTGGACCGTGAAATAGGGGTCAAAAGTTTAATTTGGCTTTAAAATTAGAAAGATCATATCATAGGGAACATGTGTACCAAGTTTGAAGTCGATTGGACTTCAACTTCATCAAAAACTACCTCGACCAAAAACTTTAACCTGAAGCGGGACAGACGGACGAACGAACGGACGAACGAACGGACGAACGGACGCACAGACCAGAAAACATAATGCCCCTATGTGGGGCATAAAAAATAGCCTATCATTACTTTTCTACATTATGGCACTGTCTGTTGAATGTTAACATGTTTCTAAAGGATAATAATTTGTTTAACTAATGTTGAATATGCATGCATCTTGTGGCCTTATTATAACTTTTCAGTTGACATCAAAATATCAATGAATACATTTTAACTATATAATTTATATTCAATTTATCCACCTTCTTTAGATAAAAAAAAACCCAACCTAAACACTGTAAAAAGGTAAGAAATTAACAATTCTTGTAAAACTGACAACATCTCCAATTGCATATTTAGCATATAACCTCATTTTTCTATAAATAGGTTAGATCGTACAACTTTTGTTTATTTGGCATCAACTGAGTTTTTCATGTATTTGTTAATTTAAATGATTTTAAAATTACTAAATCATCATAATTCAATTAGATATTCCGGATAACATTGAGCACTATCAAATACTACAAATATGGAGGGTTTAGCTGGATTGTCACTGGCTGAATTGTAAAGCCTGTTCTGTTCATCACGTGGAGGTTTACGCATGCCATTTTGTCCTTGACATGGCCTTCCCACTAAAACACGTGCTAGAAACATATATCTGCTTGTTGTCTGGATAAATTGTTCCTCTAATGGAATATCTTCTGATTGACCAGTAGAACTAGCCTCTTGGCCTGTAATATTCACATTAGTGTTTGCAAAGTTTACCGGTTGTGCTCCAAAAGTAAAGTTGTTAGCTGCCCCAAAAGTAGCAGCAGCGGCTGCACCAACAAATCCAAACCCTGGTGGATTAGTAGCTGAGTTGATTGGAGGCTGTGATTGTCTGATATTGCGATAATGATTTAAAAATTGTGCAATGTTTGAACCACTAGTTTGATTATTTGATGTTCCACCAAAGAATCCTGAGACATTATTATTTGTAGCTGCTGTTCCGAATCCAAATCCTTGATTTTGATTGCTGTTTGTTAACACTGGCGGGTTAACCCCCATAGAAAAACCATGTGTAAAGGGTAATGGAATTGCATTATTCCCTCCAAACGAAGGACGTTGGTAAGCACTTCCCAAATTGAAACCTTTAGGCCATGCTGACTTATTACGTCTAATTGTTCCGATATGAGAATACTTTTCTGAATAACTTGAATCTGTTGCGAAGTAAGTCCCTAAAATATACCAATACAATATATGAGCATTGCTATGATACTGATTGTTTGTCCATCACTAATGAGCTCAGTAAAGCGTTAACAATGTTCTTCCTTTTAGCTACTGTGGATTGTTAATATTTGTCGGAAAACAATTGTTGAGGATTTCGTGGGTATAGGAGAACCACAAGTTAAAGTGTTCAGCAATTAAAACTTTTCTAAAGGAATTAATGCAGACTTTGGCAAAAACCACAAATGAAATATCCACGAATATGCAAGTTTTCTTTAACCCATGAAAATTGGTACCCATGAAAATTAACAAATCCACATTATATAAATTAAATATGAAAAGATATACAAATTACATAGCATACTGTAAATTCAGAAAATATTGCAAGGTTTATATATCATACATGAACTAAAGCTTTGTAAAGTCACAATAATCTATCTAGCATTTTTGTCCAATCTTCAACCAGATGCTCTGCAGGGCGCAGCTTTATAGGACCGCAGAGTTCGAACACTATACATTGGGGCAAGTCATCAAAAACTACCTTGACCAAAAACTTTAACCCGAAACTACCACTTTCATTTTCTATGTTCAGTGGACCGTGAAATTGGGGTCAAAAGTCTAATTTGGCTTTAAAATTAGAAAGATCATCTCATAAGCAACAAGTGTACTAAGTTTCAAGTTGATTGGACTTCAGCTTCATCAAAAACTACCTTGACCAAAAACTTTAACCTGGACGGATGAACGGAACCACAGACCAGAAATATAATGCCCCTCTACTATCGTAGGTGGGGCATAAAAAATAGCCTATCATTACTTTTCTACATTATGGCACTGTCTGTTGAATGTTAACATGTAACTAAAGGATAATAATTTGTTTAACTAATGTTGAATATGCATGCATCTTGTGGCCTTATTATAACTTTTCAGTTGACATCAAAATATCAATGAAAACATTTTAACTATATAATTTATATTCAATTTATCCACCTTCTTTAGATAAAAAAAACCCAACCTAAACACTGTAAAAAGGTAAGAAATTAACAATTCTTGTAAAACTGACAACATCTCCAATTGCATATATTTAGCATATAACCTCATTTTTCTATAAACAGGTTAGATCGTACAACTTTTGTTTATTCGGCATCAACTGAGTATTTGTTAATTTAAATGATTTTAAAATTACTAAATCATCATAATTCAATTAGATATTCCGGATAACATTGAGCACTATCAAATACTACAAATATGGAGGGTTTAGCTGGATTGTCACTGGCTGAATTGTAAAGCCTGTTCTGTTCATCACGTGGAGGTTTACGCATGCCATTTTGTCCTTGACATGGCCTTCCCACTAAAACACGTGCTAGAAACATATATCTGCTCGTTGTCTGAATAAATTGTTCCTCTAATGGAATATCTTCTGATTGACCAGTAGAACTAGCCTCTTGGCCTGTAATATTCACATTAGTGTTTGCAAAGTTTACTGGTTGTGCTCCAAAAGTAAAGTTGTTAGCTGCCCCAAAAGTAGCAGCAGCGGCTGCACCAACAAATCCAAACCCTGGTGGATTAGTAGCTGAGTTGATTGGAGGCTGTGATTGTCTGATATTGCGATAATGATTTAAAAATTGTGCAAAGTTTGAACCACTAGTTTGATTATTTGAAGTTCCACCAAAGAATCCTGAGACATTATTATTTGTAGCTGCTGTTCCGAATCCGAATCCTTGATTTTGATTGCTGTTTGTTAACACTGGCGGGTTAACCCCCATAGAAAAACCATGTGTAAAGGGTAATGGAATTGCATTATTCCCTCCAAACGAAGGACGTTGGTAAGCACTTCCCAAATTGAAACCTTTAGGCCATGCTGACTTATTACGTCTAATTGTTCCGATATGAGAATACTTTTCTGAATAACTTGAATCTGTTGCGAAGTAAGTCCCTAAAATATACCAATACAATATATGAGCATTGCTATGATACTGATTGTTTGTCCATCACTAATGAGCTCAGTAAAGCGTTAACAATGTTCTTCCTTTTAGCTACTGTGGATTGTTAATATTTGTCGGAAAACAATTGTTGAGGATTTCGTGGGTATAGGAGAACCACAAGTTAAAGTGTTCAGCAATTAAAACTTTTCTAAAGGAATTAATGCAGACTTTGGCAAAAACCACAAATGAAATATCCACGAATATGCAAGTTTTCTTTAACCCATGAAAATTGGTACCCATGAAAATTAACAAATCCACATTATATAAATTAAATATGAAAAGATATACAAATTACATAGCATACTGTAAATTCAGAAAATATTGCAAGGTTTATATATCATACATGAACTAAAGCTTTGTAAAGTCACAATAATCTATCTAGCATTTTTGTCCAATCTTCAACCAGATGCTCTGCAGGGCGCAGCTTTATAGGACCGCAGAGTTCGAACACTATACATTGGGGCAAGTCATCAAAAACTACCTTGACCAAAAACTTTAACCCGAAACTACCACTTTCATTTTCTATGTTCAGTGGACCGTGAAATTGGGGTCAAAAGTCTAATTTGGCTTTAAAATTAGAAAGATCATCTCATAAGCAACAAGTGTACTAAGTTTCAAGTTGATTGGACTTCAGCTTCATCAAAAACTACCTTGACCAAAAACTTTAACCTGGACGGATGAACGGAACCACAGACCAGAAATATAATGCCCCTCTACTATCGTAGGTGGGGCATAAAAAATAGCCTATCATTACTTTTCTACATTATGGCACTGTCTGTTGAATGTTAACATGTAACTAAAGGATAATAATTTGTTTAACTAATGTTGAATATGCATGCATCTTGTGGCCTTATTATAACTTTTCAGTTGACATCAAAATATCAATGAAAACATTTTAACTATATAATTTATATTCAATTTATCCACCTTCTTTAGATAAAAAAAACCCAACCTAAACACTGTAAAAAGGTAAGAAATTAACAATTCTTGTAAAACTGACAACATCTCCAATTGCATATATTTAGCATATAACCTCATTTTTCTATAAACAGGTTAGATCGTACAACTTTTGTTTATTCGGCATCAACTGAGTATTTGTTAATTTAAATGATTTTAAAATTACTAAATCATCATAATTCAATTAGATATTCCGGATAACATTGAGCACTATCAAATACTACAAATATGGAGGGTTTAGCTGGATTGTCACTGGCTGAATTGTAAAGCCTGTTCTGTTCATCACGTGGAGGTTTACGCATGCCATTTTGTCCTTGACATGGCCTTCCCACTAAAACACGTGCTAGAAACATATATCTGCTCGTTGTCTGAATAAATTGTTCCTCTAATGGAATATCTTCTGATTGACCAGTAGAACTAGCCTCTTGGCCTGTAATATTCACATTAGTGTTTGCAAAGTTTACTGGTTGTGCTCCAAAAGTAAAGTTGTTAGCTGCCCCAAAAGTAGCAGCAGCGGCTGCACCAACAAATCCAAACCCTGGTGGATTAGTAGCTGAGTTGATTGGAGGCTGTGATTGTCTGATATTGCGATAATGATTTAAAAATTGTGCAATGTTTGAACCACTAGTTTGATTATTTGATGTTCCACCAAAGAATCCTGAGACATTATTATTTGTAGCTGCTGTTCCGAATCCAAATCCTTGATTTTGATTGCTGTTTGTTAACACTGGCGGGTTAACCCCCATAGAAAAACCATGTGTAAAGGGTAATGGAATTGCATTATTCCCTCCAAACGAAGGACGTTGGTAAGCACTTCCCAAATTGAAACCTTTAGGCCATGCTGACTTATTACGTCTAATTGTTCCGATATGAGAATACTTTTCTGAATAACTTGAATCTGTTGCGAAGTAAGTCCCTAAAATATACCAATACAATATATGAGCATTGCTATGATACTGATTGTTTGTCCATCACTAATGAGCTCAGTAAAGCGTTAACAATGTTCTTCCTTTTAGCTACTGTGGATTGTTAATATTTGTCGGAAAACAATTGTTGAGGATTTCGTGGGTATAGGAGAACCACAAGTTAAAGTGTTCAGCAATTAAAACTTTTCTAAAGGAATTAATGCAGACTTTGGCAAAAACCACAAATGAAATATCCACGAATATGCAAGTTTTCTTTAACCCATGAAAATTGGTACCCATGAAAATTAACAAATCCACATTATATAAATTAAATATGAAAAGATATACAAATTACATAGCATACTGTAAATTCAGAAAATATTGCAAGGTTTATATATCATACATGAACTAAAGCTTTGTAAAGTCACAATAATCTATCTAGCATTTTTGTCCAATCTTCAACCAGATGCTCTGCAGGGCGCAGCTTTATAGGACCGCAGAGTTCGAACACTATACATTGGGGCAAGTCATCAAAAACTACCTTGACCAAAAACTTTAACCCGAAACTACCACTTTCATTTTCTATGTTCAGTGGACCGTGAAATTGGGGTCAAAAGTCTAATTTGGCTTTAAAATTAGAAAGATCATCTCATAAGCAACAAGTGTACTAAGTTTCAAGTTGATTGGACTTCAGCTTCATCAAAAACTACCTTGACCAAAAACTTTAACCTGGACGGATGAACGGAACCACAGACCAGAAATATAATGCCCCTCTACTATCGTAGGTGGGGCATAAAAAATAGCCTATCATTACTTTTCTACATTATGGCACTGTCTGTTGAATGTTAACATGTAACTAAAGGATAATAATTTGTTTAACTAATGTTGAATATGCATGCATCTTGTGGCCTTATTATAACTTTTCAGTTGACATCAAAATATCAATGAAAACATTTTAACTATATAATTTATATTCAATTTATCCACCTTCTTTAGATAAAAAAAACCCAACCTAAACACTGTAAAAAGGTAAGAAATTAACAATTCTTGTAAAACTGACAACATCTCCAATTGCATATATTTAGCATATAACCTCATTTTTCTATAAACAGGTTAGATCGTACAACTTTTGTTTATTCGGCATCAACTGAGTATTTGTTAATTTAAATGATTTTAAAATTACTAAATCATCATAATTCAATTAGATATTCCGGATAACATTGAGCACTATCAAATACTACAAATATGGAGGGTTTAGCTGGATTGTCACTGGCTGAATTGTAAAGCCTGTTCTGTTCATCACGTGGAGGTTTACGCATGCCATTTTGTCCTTGACATGGCCTTCCCACTAAAACACGTGCTAGAAACATATATCTGCTCGTTGTCTGAATAAATTGTTCCTCTAATGGAATATCTTCTGATTGACCAGTAGAACTAGCCTCTTGGCCTGTAATATTCACATTAGTGTTTGCAAAGTTTACTGGTTGTGCTCCAAAAGTAAAGTTGTTAGCTGCCCCAAAAGTAGCAGCAGCGGCTGCACCAACAAATCCAAACCCTGGTGGATTAGTAGCTGAGTTGATTGGAGGCTGTGATTGTCTGATATTGCGATAATGATTTAAAAATTGTGCAAAGTTTGAACCACTAGTTTGATTATTTGAAGTTCCACCAAAGAATCCTGAGACATTATTATTTGTAGCTGCTGTTCCGAATCCGAATCCTTGATTTTGATTGCTGTTTGTTAACACTGGCGGGTTAACCCCCATAGAAAAACCATGTGTAAAGGGTAATGGAATTGCATTATTCCCTCCAAACGAAGGACGTTGGTAAGCACTTCCCAAATTGAAACCTTTAGGCCATGCTGACTTATTACGTCTAATTGTTCCGATATGAGAATACTTTTCTGAATAACTTGAATCTGTTGCGAAGTAAGTCCCTAAAATATACCAATACAATATATGAGCATTGCTATGATACTGATTGTTTGTCCATCACTAATGAGCTCAGTAAAGCGTTAACAATGTTCTTCCTTTTAGCTACTGTGGATTGTTAATATTTGTCGGAAAACAATTGTTGAGGATTTCGTGGGTATAGGAGAACCACAAGTTAAAGTGTTCAGCAATTAAAACTTTTCTAAAGGAATTAATGCAGACTTTGGCAAAAACCACAAATGAAATATCCACGAATATGCAAGTTTTCTTTAACCCATGAAAATTGGTACCCATGAAAATTAACAAATCCACATTATATAAATTAAATATGAAAAGATATACAAACTACATAGCATACTGTAAATTCAGAAAATATTGCAAGGTTTATATATCATACATGAACTAAAGCTTTGTAAAGTCACAATAATCTATCTAGCATTTTTGTCCAATCTTCAACCAGATGCTCTGCAGGGCGCAGCTTTATAGGACCGCAGAGTTCGAACACTGAACATTGGGGCAAGTATGGACACAACATTCAAGCTTGATACAGCTCTACATTTGGATTGTGATTAAATAGTTGACACAACACAGGTTTCTGACACATAATGAATGTGGTCTAAGAACTTAAACTTAAAAACTTTAAATTTTAAATTGGACATTACCTATTATGGTCCAATATCCAAAATCTAAATACATGTTTAGATTCAGCATATCAAAGAACCCCAATTATTCAATTTTTGATGAAATCAAATAAAGTTCAATTTTGGACCCTTTAGACCTCAATGTGGACCAATCTGATAACCTGACCAAAACATCAAAAATCAAAATACATGTTAAGATTCAGCATATCAAAGAACCCCAAAGATTCAATTTTTGTTGAAATCAAACAAAGTTTAATTTTGAACCTGGATTTGAACCAACTTGAAAACTGGGCCCATAATCAAAAATCTAAGTACATGTTTAGATTTAGCATATCAAAAAACCCCAAGAATTAAAAATTTGTTGAAATCAAACAGTTAAATTTTGGACCCCAATTTGGACCAACTTGAAAACTGGGCCCATAATCAAAAATCTAAGTACATGTTTAGATTCAGCATATCAAAGAACCCAAAGAATTCAATTTTTGTTAAAATCAAACTTAGTTTAATTTTGGACCCTTTGGACCTTAATGTAGACCAATTTGAAAATGGGACCAAAAATTAAGAATCTACATACACAGTAAGATTCAGCATATCAAAGAACCCCAATTATTCAATTTTTGGTGAATTCAAACAAAGTATAATTTTGGACCCTCTGGGCCCCTAATTCCTAAACTGTTGGGACCAAGAATAATGCTTATTTGGGCCCTTTTTGGCCCTTAATTCCTAAACTGTTGGGACCAAAACTTCCAAAATCAATCTTAACCTTCCTTTTATGGTCATAAACCTTGTGTTTAAATTTCATAGATTTCTATTCACTTATACTAAAGTTATAGTGCGAAAACCAAAAGTCTTCCGACGCCGCCGATGATGACAACGACTACGGACAATTCCAACGTGATACCAATTTTTTCAATTTTCAATTTTTGCGGTTGCATAAAAAAATTGCAATATGATAAATGCAGGCAATAGTTTCTTGCCTTTCAATATACTCCTTGTAACCAACACAGTGTGACAACTGTCCAGATAAATTTTCTTACAATAGAGAAATCAGATGCATGTTCCAACATTTTCAAATTATTAACACTTCATATAATGAACTATTCTTACCTTTTATAATGCTCACCAAAGTATTTGTTTAATAACGGATGGACAAACAGGCCCATAGATAAATCAACAAGGTGAATGAAATATAATAAATATTCAAGAAGATGTGGTATGAGTGCCAATGAGACAACTCTCCATTTAAGTCACAATTTATAAAAATAAACCAATATAGATCAAAGTATAGTCTTCTACACAATAACCCTATTTCAGTTGATTCACTTAGCTTGTATTCCTACATACCAGTTATCATGGATTTATGGAAAACAGTATTTTCTTGGAAATTTGTTTAGTTGCTCTTCAAAAGTTTCTATACAAAGACTATAAAAAAAAAATTTGGTTTATTGAATTTTTATTTGGTGAAAACAGAATTCACAACAAAATTCCCTAAAAAATATAACTTTTTGACTAATTAACAGTATCAAATTCAGTTGAGTATTCAAAGTTTTTCATACATCATTCCAAATTTCATGCAGTGAACATATAGCTTTTTCTTGTCAACAAAATATCCATTCCAAAGTTAATATTCAAACACTGGTACATAACCGAACTAGAGGCTCAAAAGAACCTGTGTCACTCACCTTGGTCTATGTGCATATTAGTTTAAACATATTTATTTATAGTAGATTGGGAAACAAGTTTTGCAACTTATATTAATCCCTTTCCACTTTGTGCATATTAAACAATGGACACAGATGGATTCATGACAAAATTGTGTTTTGGTGATGGTGATGTGTTTGTAGGTCTTACTGTACTGAACATTCTTGCTGTTTATAATTATCTCTATCTGTAATGCACTTGGCCCAGTAGTTACAGAGGAAAATATTATGTAAAAATTTACAAAAATTTATAAAATTTATGAAAATTGTTAAAAATTGACAATAAAGGGCAATAACTTCTTCAGGGGTCAATTGACCATTTTGGTCATGCTGACTTATTTGTTGGTCTTACTTTGCTGTACATTATAACTGTTTACCTCTATCTATAATAATATTGAAGATAATAACCAAAAACGGCAAAATTTCCTTAAAATTACTAATTCAGGGGCAGCAACCCAACAATGGGTTGTCCGATTCATCCAAAACATTCAAGGCAGATAGATCTTGACGGGGTCAGATCTGCTCTCAATGCTTTAGTTTCAGAGATATTGGCCAAAATCTACATTTTGCCCCATATGTTCTATTTATAGCCATGGCGGCCATCTTGGTTGGTTGGACAGGTCACCGGACACACCTTTTACACTAGATATCCCAATGATGATTGTGGCCAAGTTTGGCTTAATTTGGCCTAGTAGTTTCAAAGGAGAAAATTTTTGTAAAAGTTAACATCGAAGGGCAACAGACGAATGACAATGGATGACGGACGCCAAGTAATGAGAAAAGCCCACTTTTGGCCTTGAGCTTAAAATTGGCCTTCATAAGTTGAGTTTAATAATATACCTTGGCCAAAAGCTGTGCCATTCAAACCACACATTCTCCAGTCTAGGCCATCACGACATATACCCCCTACAGCTGATGTGTCTGTTCCATGGAAAAGATGCTGCTCATTTATATTATCTTTTCCTATGTCTTCTATCATGTGCTCTTTTTGTCTAAAAAATAATAATCAAGTTCACAAATATCTAACATGTGCATTTACTCAATACCACCTTAAACTTAAGTTAAGGAACAAGCAATTTCTCCTTATTTTCATATCAATGATTATAAGTGCATGCAAATATTTTTTAAATTATAGTATATAAATTTCTAAAATTTATTGTTGAATCATGTTAGAGGTAAGACTTACAAAAATGATAAGTCCTTGTAGACTAGGGTAGAAATAACCATGATAAAAATATCCAGAACATACCATAAAATTGACATTGGATATCTTAATACCTCCTTACGCTAATATTTGAAATGAGCAAATAACATTTATAATAATGACAATGGATGAGTGTTTAAAATCCAATATGAAATATAACATGCATATATATCAGGATAAGAATCATTGGGGTAATGACTTCTTTGTTTGAAATGATAGAATAAGTGATGAGACTTAAAATGGAGGAGCTCTAGGGGTGAAACCCATCTGTAAATGCTGTTAATAGAATGTAAAAAACATGTAAATGGCCCATAATTCTTCCGTTAGTTCATCCAGTCAAATTGTTACACTGCTGCTGCTTGTTGTGAGGTCAATGTAATCTTCTTTGGTGAGGTCCATAACGTAACCATATTCATTGGTTGTATATTGTGGTGCATTATTTGAAACCGAAGTATTTAAGTCTGATAGGTATAGGTCTTGTTTAAGGATGCTGGTTGACAGTCTTTGTAGTCAAACGGTGGCCAAAGAAAAAAATACAAAAATGAACAGTCTTTGAAAAGCAATTTGGAATGGAGTATGACATTTTCAATTTATCAATCATGATATGAAGGCATTTTAATTACATGCTCTAATGGAGTTCTTAAAATTATTTTAGCAAAATTCAAAATCTGTTGACGTACTCTCGAGTATAATCTAGTGCTAGAAGTGAAAGAAAGTACTTCAATTAGCTTGCAATACTAAAAATTTATTGAAATAATATACAACCAATCTACAAATTTGACGGTTTAAACAGCCATTGGCCATTTGAATAAGTAAAGCAGATAATTTCTCACCCCAGTGTCCAAATAGTGTGAACCCTATGTTTATGTGATATGAAAAAATATACCCTGTATCGTATTCTAGCAGAGAAGCAGAAATACAAAGTTTTTTCAGTTAAGGGTTGACTCAGCACTGGAGTCAACACATGATGATTCTGAAGGCAAGCATTTATATCTTAAACAGGTAGGTTGGCAATTATTTGTTAACACAGTAATTTGTAAATTGTGTGATGGATTGACAAATGTTACAAACTTTTACATGCTTGATTTAACATTTTTAAGTAATAAGGTACTTACAAAGAAAACTTCTGCCATAGTCGTGGATTCTGTACACTATATACAGCTTTAACTTGACCTGAAGGCCCTTTTCTTAATCCTTTTTTATGGAATAATGAAAGGACAAAATTGTATTCTGATTGACCAGTGTCCAGAGGTACTGCTCTAAAATCCTGTAATAAAATAATATTATGCATCTTAACATGAAGAAGGAAGTAGAAACTAGTTCTACATAACAGATATTAACAAATAGTATCCTCTTACTTTATGAATGTTTCCTAGTTAACTTTAATCTTAAAAGAGAAGGTAGCTCTAGTTGATGGTGGTCTTTATTCTGTTTTACAAATTTGTCCATCTATCTTATATTACTAGTGACTTCGACCTTTATCCTTTTTAATATTGAATGAATAAACTCCTTCTCCTTCCCCTTATCCAGCCTCTATCATTGTCACTCCACTCAAGAAAAGGATTCTCAAATTATAATTCATCAATGATTAGGGGCACATGAAGAGACATACAAGAAAATTCTATATATAAGGAGCAAAATTACCTTAACCAATAGGAAATATGGACTGTTTAAAATATTACCAAATTTTTCAAACAAAAAGGGTATTGTAACGTTCCGGGGTTTTTTTGTCAGGATATACACTCGTAGTTACTTTTGTGGGCCTCTGTTCAAGGAAATAATAATAAAAATCATAATAGAAGTTAATAAATTATATTATTAATTTGTAAACAATTTTACATCCAATACAGTTGTTCATGAAACAAAATATATTGTTGTACGACTTACTCTAGGTCAATTATTTTTTTCGCCACCTCTTTCGCCAAAATAATATATTTTTCGCCACTTTATTATTTTTTTGCCAAGTAACAAAACTATATTTTTGTTTAAAATTGAATTTTTTTCAACCCCCTCCCCCCCCCCCCCCCCCCTCCCTTAAATAAGATGATTATGCCCCATTGTGTCTATGATTATTCTCTCAAACTTATTTTAGAGTGAACATTATAATGAATAAACACTAAACATTTACTTTAAAACAACAGATTTTTTTTTAACTTAAAACTTTTCTAAATGAGGGGGCCACTATATTTTTAATAATAAAGAAGATATAAGTCCTGGAATATAACAAAATTAATGGATATGTTTTGATTATATAATACCAGTATAGTTCGTAGGGAAAGTTTCTCTAAAAGAAAAATACTGATGTGCCCTTTTGTACTAAGAAGTGGTTTGTACAACAAGACAAAAGCTTTTATCACATGAAATTGATTCCTCATTTCATGTGTAGTCATTACATTGAAGGGTTACTCTTATTCGAGGGGTTGTATGACTGTTGTTGAAGAAAAGGTTGAGATGTCAACTATGCTTGAAACACGTGTGTCACTAAAACGAATTTAAAGTAATCTCCCTACTCAATTACCTATATTAAAGTCATAGGATAATTATGGTTTTAAATCGGAGATTATTTCTGATTTTGAACATTTTTCGTCATAGCAACAGCTTTTTTTTAAAAACTATCTATAAAGGGAGAGGAGACAACAAAAGTTTGCTCCAAACACGTGTGCCGCAAAGTGGTAAAAAAATTCTGTATGTGACATTAAGCGGAAGCCATTTAACCATATCATTTTGTCAAAAAATTCAATCAACACCTTTAATATTTAGTCCTTTGTTGTCTATAGCTATAAATGCAATCAGCTGATTATTGATTTTCTGTCCAAATCTTAATGAGGTCAAAGTGAATTCCGAGTATTGTCTGATCCGGTAAAGTCCGAGAAACTCGAAAAAAGTAAATAAACAAGATGGAGGAAAATAAATCGTTATACATTTCTTTCGCCAAATTCTTTCGCAAATGACGAATTTTTATTGCCACAAATATTATTTTTTCACAAATTGCGAAAATGGCGACCGCCAGCGGAAACCCTGGTGTACGGCATTCAAATACTCAGCATACTCGGTGCATTAAATATTATCACCAAGTACTCCTACTTGGTGCACTGCATTACTTGGTGCAGCAAATCTACTTGGTGCACTGCATTCCAATACTCAGCATACTCGCTGCATTAAATATTATCACCAAGTACTCCTACTTGGTGCACTGCATTATTTGGCGCAGAAAATCTACTTGATGCACTGCATTCAAATACTCTGTATACTCGGTGCAAGGTTAGCTATTTACCCAACAAACAGTACATAAATCTTCATAAAATATTTTCACCAAGCAATTTTACTTGGTGCAGCAAATTCTAGTTTAAGAGATACTGCTAACTGCATGGAGGTGTTAGAAGAGAAGCTCCCAGTAAGAACATGTGTTCCGTATTTTATACAACGTGTGACTTAATACACAAATTATTCATAAACAAGAACATGTAACGTTACATTTGGCGCATTATACTGAAACTAAGTATAAACAAATACAAAATGAACAATAACATATATAAATAAAGTCGATATATAGAATTAAAGAAGTCAGTATATCATGTTTGGTCCAGGTAAACTATTTCTTATGTTAAATTCTCTATTTTAAATTCCTTACAGCTTAATTGCTTATTGTATGCAGATGACTTAGTATTAATGTCAGAAACAGCTGATGGTCTACAGAGGTGTATAATTGATAAACTATATAATTATTGTGATAAATGGGGACTCCAAATAAATATAAAGAAAACTAAATCAGTAGTTTTTAATAAAACAGGAAAACTAGATGAAAAAATATTTAATATTAATAATATACCTTATTGAAAGGGCTAGGGGCTATAAATATTTAGGAATTTATGTGAGTGCAAGTGGAAGCTTTACAGAGGCTAAAGATGATTTATATAAAAGGGGATTGAAAGCTTTATTTAAATATAAAAAAAGTTTTGACTTATATAAACCTAAAATTAACACACTTTCACATATATTTGATCATACTGTGAAACCTGTGTTGTTATATGGGAGTGAAATATGGGGATCTTCAGTAATAAATAAACTAAATAAAAATGAACATAATCTTTTTAAACTATGCAAGGACATGAAACAAGAAAGTATTCATGTCAAATTCTGTAAATTTTCTTTGGGTTTAGGTAAAAAATCTACAAATATAGCTGTATTGGGTGATATGGGAAGATATCCCTTATTTCTTGAAGTAATTTTAAATATGTTTAGATATTATAAATATATATTAAAGTCTGATGATATCCTTCTCTCTGAAGCCCTGAATGTCTCTAGATCACTAAATAGTTTAAACAAAAATAGTTGGTATAGTTGTATTGCTATTCTTATGAAATATCTTGATATAGATCTTAAACTTGTTAAAAATTCAAAGATGGATTTAAAATCACTAATTTACCGGAAATTAAAACAGAAATATTCTTGTATCTGGAAATCTGAACTTTACAATGATAGACAAAATAAACAGCATGGAAATAAACTAAACAACTTACAGATTATTTAAAGAAAATATTTATATGGAAAAGTACTTATTAATTTTAAATGAGGATGAAAGGCGACTGCTCACTAAGTTCAGAGTCAGTGCACATAAATTAGAAATTGAAAGAGGCAGATATGTGGGGCTTCGAGAGGAGGATAGAATATGTAAATTATGTAACATTGAAGTTGAAGATGAAATTCATTTTCTTCTTCAGTGTCCTGTTTTAGAAAATAAAAGATCTGAATATATAGATTACTTAAATAAGGTTAAGAAAAACTTTAAAAGCCTCCCAAATAAATCAAAATTAATATGGTTAATGTCATCTGAGGATAATGTTATAATTAAAAAAGTAAGTTTATTATTGTGTACTTTATTCAAAGAGAGAAAATTAATTCTAGATACAGTTTAGTCACCGGTAGTTTGTCCATCTATATTATATTGTAAAACTATATATATATATATATCTTTTCTGCAGAATTTATTTGGTTGAAAAAGACTTGACTTTGTTTAATTGTTAAATAATCAATGTAATCAATATGTAATCACTTGTATGAAATTGAACTTAATTTTACTGCTCAAATTATTGGGCGTCATAATTGACAATAAAAAACTTTGTATTTGTATTGTATTGTATTGTATGTCAAATACGAATCAGAACACAACAACGGACATCTGCGTGTATCAAGTGTGGAATAGTGACCACAGTAAAAATATCAGCTTTCAAATCACGGGGGCGTTACAGTATTGAGATATGAATTTTTCATGTCAGAGATAACAGAACTTAAAAATAAAACAAGTTAGAAATAAAGATCAGATCTGTCCCACTACTGAAACTATACCTTGTATCCCTCTGGTAAAGTATTAGTACACCATGTAGAAGTAACGTCCATGTCCGAGTTGGCCATAAATGTATTGAGGGTACAACCTCCATGATCTAATGAGTCCCATTTCTTACCACAATATCTACATGTCGACTATAAAAATATATAAAATGTATTCATTAAAACATCATTCATCTCACGAAGTCATACAAATGTCAGAGAACATTTATAAAACAAGGCTGCCTTGTTTCAGCTGTTATGCATTGATGATAATATAACTTTTGAATGTTTGTTTCTTTAACATGTTGTTAAACTAGTATATTTATTACACTTTTTGTTTTACCATGTTTTATCTTTTACAAAATTTATTAATAATTTTCTTTATATTTAACTTTTTCTTAACTGGAAAAAAGTAGTTGTGTATTGCATAATTTAACTGGTGAATTGTGACATAATTATATTTATCTTACTGATTTACACTGTGGACAATCAAATTTCTTCAAATCTCCTTCAATCACAACTTTGTACTGGCAAATTGGACAGCTGCAAAGGAATAAACACAAAAATGAAACAATTTCTTATAATCACTTCTGTAATTACTTTATTGTTTTGGTTTTTTTTTAATTATGAAGATATGTAAAATTGCATACTTCTCTTTCAATAAGTATTTTATTTTAGAGATACAGAATATTCAATGTTCTCACCCAATCAGTTTTAAATTGATTTCAAAGTTCTCAGATTAAATGCAGAGGTAACAAGTGTAACTGCGAGCTACTGCTTACTGATGATACACACGCCGCAAGTGGATAATGTTAATAGTGTGAAAATATGTAAGTGTTCGGTAAACAGGAAGATGTCGAGTGATGAATCTAAAAACGCTTCACACTGTATAGCTGAATTATATAAATTCTCAAATCAAATTTTAGAAATCCTTGTATTGTAGTTCCTGAAAAAAATGTGACGAAAATTTTCAACTTGGCCATCATGTGTAAAATGATACAAGTGTTTGGTAAACAGGAAGTTTTCGAGTGATGAATCTGAAAATGCATCACACAGTATAGCTGAATTATATAAACCCTGAAATCAAATTTCAGAAATCCTGGCATTGTAGTTCCTTAGAAAAATGCGACGAAAATTTTCAACTTGGCCATCATGTGTAAAATGATACAAGTGTTTGGTAAACAGGAAGTTGTCGAGTGATGAATCTGAAAACACATCACACTGTATAGCTGAATTATATAAACCCTGAAATCAAATTTCAGAAATCCTGGCATTGAAGTTCCTGAGAAAAATGTGACGAAAATTTTCAACTTGGCCATCATGTGTAAAATGATAATTTTCAACTTGGCCATCATGTGTAAAATGATACAAGTGTTTGGTAAACAGGAAGTTGTCGAGTGATGAATCTGAAAACGTATCACACGGTATAGCTGACTTATATAAACCCTGAAACCAAATGTCAGAAATCCTGGCATTGTAGTTCCTGAGAAAAATGTGACGAAAAATATTCATGTATAATTAAAACCAAGAGTAAGTACTAAGATAGCACCCTTAAGAAAGCATGTTTGTCATGTTTTGGATTTTTTGACAGATTTTCGGAATCCTCTGGTTTTATCCATTTGAATGCCTGGAAAAAATATCCCCGGTGACCCCCATTTTTCTTTTTATAAATCTTTTACATGTATAATGATAAGCAATCTGTAAAAGTCTTATAAAATTTTAATTACTTTTTAACAGATTTTGAGAACTTTAACTTGTCAATGATAAAGCTATGAAAAGTCAAGAGAGAATATTTTCCCGCCAAAATTTCAATGGCATATATCTCGAAAACAAGCAAGGTGACCTATATATTTTTTTTGCTCTTTGGACTCCTTTAATAACCCCCTATCTATATAAACTTGTGTTTTGAAAAGTTAATTACTTTGAAACTGAGAAGCGAACTCCCTTAACAGCTAAATATGGAGTTTTAAAGATTGTGTTTCATTTATGTGATTGATTATAACTTTAAAAAATTCATATAATTCATACAAATGATTTCAAAAACATGCTCATGGTCTCATCTCGGGAGTGGGGGGGGGCATTTCCTATATACCGTGTGATGGGACGTGCTGCTGGAATAGGTCCCTTTTCAGCTTGAAAATATGGGAAAAGGTGGGCAAATCTATAAGAAATATACGTTAAGGTTAATAAGGTTGATAAAGTTCCAATTACATGTATTTGCATTGTATATGAAAGGCCCTGCCATTTTTTCACAGCCGAAAGTCTAAAGGTAAATATTTCACACAGAATCTTAGCTTTAAATATTCCACTTTTCTAACACACCCCACTAAACTAAACTAAATACAAGGAAAATACAATTTTATCCACACAATATATGAAAAGGTCAAATTCCTAAGATACATGTATATATTATATTTATTTTGAAAAGGGCGGGGTTACAAAGCAACACCCCTATCAAATAAGTATTGAAGTGGCCCGCTGAGGTCTCATGAGGTCTCAATCTGGTTTTAATTCACCTCTATTCAGATGCTTACGTCATATCCAAGATGTCTACAACCATTGAATATTGTTTTGCATTGGACCTTAAGAGATTTTTGGAAAACCATGACACAAACTGATTTAATATCATTTTTATGTGCCCATTTTGTCAGACCTAAAAACAACTAATGAGTTAGTTAAATCACAAATTGTACACCCAATTCAGTATGACTTTAAAAGAACTTCAATCATATTTTTTTGTGAAAAGAACTACAGATACTTATACAATGTGTATACAAGGTCCAAATATAAGCATTTCTGAGCACTTGTCACCATTCATAAAATGTAAAATGTCGAAAATTATTACACATTTTACCTGTATTGGTCTGTCATTTATTACAAATTTTACCTGTATAAGTCTGTCATTTTCTCAATAGTTTCACTTGCTTTTTTGTTGATTTTATCTTCTAAAAGTTCGAATATGAGAGATGGCAGTACTTTCTTTGCTTGACCTGAAAAAATAATAAAATAATCAAGATCGTGTTTGTTATGATCAATGATGAGCTATGATCTAAAAAAGACTAAGGAACAAAAAAAGCTGTAATCCTTTTTTTTCAGTAAATTTTCTCTATAAACTTCATGTAAGACGGTGTTCTATCTTTAAATCTTTTCCTACCTCCTCAGATGTCTTATGCAGGTATCTATGAGTCCAATGGTTTATTTTCCAACTAGATATAAATAGATTATTTTCTCTTGTACAAAATAGGGTGTTTTCTTGTACCAAAAAATTGACTAAGTCCAAATACCAGACATTTCAAAATATTTGAAATAAAATCAAAATATCGTGGCATTACACACCTTTATTATGTGTATGAACATCTTACAAAATATTAAAGCTGTACTTCCAAAACTGTAGGAGGACTTAGCTGAACAAACCATGATCTCTTTATGCAGCTTGTACCAAAAAAATGTCTACATCCAACTAGCTGTCATTTTCAGAATATTTGACAAAAATCTAAATCCTGTGCCGGACAAACAATGTATCCTAATTGAGACAGACAAATAGATGGACTAGGGGGAGATTAATATGACGTCATGTGGGCATAAGAATAGTTTTAGTCTAGTTAAAAAATATCATGAACAAGCTTATTTTCTATTTTTGAAGTTGTCCAATATATTATAAAATTTTTAACTTTTACTATTGGAATGAATAACTTACTTTCAGGAATATAACTGTTACATTCAAAACACTCATTATAGCAGCATGTGATGTTGGTCTGGAAAATAATATCAAATATTCATAAAAGTAAATGAAAAATGTACCATAAATTTCACTTTAAAATGGAATGAATATATATCTAGATAAATACAATTCTTACCAAAAATAATAAAATGACATTATTGTCATATTGAGTTTTTGTTGTTACACTTTTCTCTATTTCCAATCAAAAGTGGCAAAAGTGATCAAAGTAGAAAAACAACCTGTCACTCTTGAAAATAAATAACTAGAGAAAACATGATTAACTTCAGGTGAACACTTATCCTTCAGCAAACAGGAAGTGTGTGTAGAACATTGCAGAACATGGCATTACCAGATGAAACTTGGAGCTATACATAGAGAAGGTATTACTTCAAATTGGTTCGAAAAGCATGATGTAAATTTCATAATCATGCATGACAATTTCAAGATGTTAGTGTAATTGCATTTTTAGTATCATTTCAGAGCGACAATCTTTAACAGTAAGGTTTAACCCTAAAATAATTCTACACATATATCTCATCCCAGACTAACCTCTTCACTGCCATGTGATAGAACCTTCTTGACTACTTTTTCTACACATGTGTTACAGTTTAGATGACCATCACAGCACTGTACTATCTTATCACATGACGTGAGTGACTGACAAGCTTCACACATCATTGTTGACGACGATACCTCTTCTCCATCAACTGGTCTGGAAACTGTTTCATTCTTTGTTCCAATGCTCTTAGGTTCTGCGTTAAAGTAAAGAAAAGGTCTTGAATAATGAGATAATAGATGGTGATTGTGTATTTTAAAATTAGATTTTCAGAATCATATATACTTAAAATTAATTTTATCGTTTATATTTGACATTGAATGTTCCATTTCAATCTTTTCAATAACACATTTATATTTCATTTAGATCCTCACAATAATAATCATTAATGCAGGAAACTAATTCCCCAGAGCTTTCTATCTTCCATGTTCTTTTTATTTGGAAACAACACACTATGATATTTTTTCAAGTCCAAATTCAAAGTTACTGAAAAAATTGACTTTATCCATCAGGTATAAACATTCAATATATATTGGGAAAGTTTTTTTCCATATGTACACTTACATCATATCTTTTCTCAAGGTAACTCAGAACTTTATGTTCAAAATAAATCTATGACAATAAATCTTCAGAAAAATTGTAAAATTTGTTATATCACATAATTATATACAGCATCTAAAAAATATCTACTTCAACAGCATAATATACCAATACTAAAAGAATTTAACTTATGGTGATTTCTAAGGACTAATTTTTACATAATTGCTCACCCTTTATTTCAGTATTTAACCATATAATGTATCAAAATTTACTCTTTCTTGACTATTAGAGAGTTATTTTGTTCAAAAATTAGGAAATTGAGTTACCATAGTTTGATACTGGAAATAAATGAACTGAATGGAAATTCTGGTACTTAATTTATTCTGAGTTATCATAACAACTGAAAAGATAAGTAATACTCTTTTCACATATAATAAACCCACATAAAATGTTACCTTTAGGTTGAGTAAAACTTTCCTGAACTTTTGGAACACAGTGTTGTAATGGTGTTATTAACTCTTCATTACAAATGGAATAATGTTCAATCAAATCTGGCAAAGTACCAAATTTCTTGTCCTTAGATATAAACAACTGAAACATGTGAAATATAAACAATTCAACCAACTGACATGAAGGCAAATAGTATTTAAAGTTGAAATTACATCATGAGTTTAATTATGTATAATATGATAATTACATTACATGTTTGTTTCATTATAATAAGTTATTTTGATCGTCTAAAAGCAATCTTGTGACATTCTGAAAATAACCTTCGTACAAATGTACTTTGGTCAATGCTTTCCCACCATAATAAATTTGCAAAAAGAAGCAATTAATTCTTAAATACAAAGTTGAACATTTACAGAGATACAGTGAATGTCTTTTTATTCAATTTTTGAAAAAAATCATAATGTAGCATTATGCTAGGTTGCTGTCTCGTCAAGATCACTGTGACTTAATGAAAATGCTTTGAATACAAGATTGTTAAATTAGTAGATCAAGAATGCTGAGATCTTAATAAAATTTATATCAAAATGTTTGTTCAACATGTTCAAGTCAATAACATTACAAATTAACATAATAGATGTCTTTCCATATCTAAAAGGTGTGAATTATTACAAAACTGTACTATAAATTCAAAAATTATTGCTATGTTTTTATTATTGCGAAAAATACGACAGAGTTGTAAACGCAATAATTTAAACTTGCATTTTGAAATATTTTATGGAATTTTCCCAAAATCGTAAAAATTAAAATCATGTTTATGTCGAAAAATGAGAAAACCCCAATAATTTCTGAATTTACAGTAAAATGTATATGAATGTGTATTCAAAATCAAAGTCAGGCATTTGAACAGAGACCTGCAGTTTCGTGAAGGACCTGTTCAATATGTGAAAATTATTAAAGAATAGGCCAAATTTCTGTAAAATAGCTCTGGAAACTAGATTTCACAAAAAATTTAGATATTGTTCAGAAGGCAAATTTTCAAAGCAGACCATATAAACTATATAAAATATTTGATACCCTAACAAATATAAAGCTACTAAAAAGAAAATATTACCTTCCCATTAGTATCCTGTGATATTTTGTAGTGTCGAACACTTCCTTCATACAAAACACCTATAACCTTTACACCTATATCTGTTTTGTGTACAAGAAAGCTTCCATTTCTTCCACTGCTATATCTGAGGAGATTTTCTGCTTCAATACGAGTTAAATAGCCATGAAACCATGGAAACTGATCATAACTGTTGATTATTGAGAAGTTGTTATCTACAGCCTTATACCATTCTGGTTTTTCAACAGTGACAGGAGTGGGTTTGCCTTCAATAAAAATAAGATTGTCTTTTAGATGGTCAATTCGAATAAAACAAATACAGAATGATATATACATGTTTTTTACTCTGTTAATATAAAATATAGTTGACAAAGAAATTTTACATCACAGACAAAGCATGGAACCAAATATTAAGTTGCTGTGATTTGTACCTCCTCATGAAAGGGGAAAGAAACATGTTAAAGGAGGACCTACAAGTGGATGTATCCAAGGACAGACAGTGATTTGCCGGAATATCCCTACTTTGGAGTATAATAAAGTGTCAGGTGCCTATACTTTAGTGGTTGTGCAGAGTTGGCTGCTGATTGTTTTGTCCTGTAATAGTTTTTGTTTGAATTCTTTTGCATTATGTTATTGTGAGGTCTTTTATATAGCTGACATCATGTTATTGGTTTTGATGAAGGATCCGGAAATTTTTTCACCTAATTTCGGTCATTTTTATATCACTTAAAAAGTTGGTGCCATTTTTCAAAAAAAGAATGTCAACATCACATAACATGAGTATGCTAATACTCGTAGCATCAACAAACTTGTTTAACTGTTGCATCGCATTTACTCCATGATTTTTCCTACCATTTTCCTAAAAATCGTTCAAGAGCAATTAAGGGAAGACAGTTTAAAAATAAAATGATTTTAATTACTCAAAACGATAATTTACTCAGTCATTGCTTAAGTTTCTTTCGATTTTGAAGTCAAAATTCAAACAAGATATTTTGCGACAATACTAAAATTAACAATTCCAGACTCATTTCTGGGTTTAGTTTTGTATATCAAATTCACAGGAAATCATCATCTTTTTAATATTTTACCTTTGATAGTGTTTGCATATTAATGATAATAGTTGGACTTGCTTTATTAAGCGTGGAATCATTTTAAATTTACGATTTAGTGTTCATGGTGTTTAATCTGCGGAAGAAAATTTCAAGCATGTGTATTACATAGTAAACAAAGCATGTGCGTTACTGTTAGTATAAGTGAATAAATACTTTTTTCTAATTAAATTAAATCAAGTTTTAATTTTATTCTTAATCATAATTGACAATTGTCTTAGCTGAAAAGTAATTAAATAATGAAGACAGTTATTGGAATTTTAATTTCTTTTAATATTAGTTCTGAGCTTGTGGCTAATAGTCAGGTTTGAATTACAAACACAGGTAAAGAGATACATTTTTGTAAGCGATCATTAGCCAATAGCTCCCCGAGGCATTAATATAGCGCTTAGGAGGGCCCTCAAGATTATAACACTTTACTGGAGTGGCAGTTAAATTACAGAAAATTGTTAACAAAACAAAAACAAGTTCAAAATGGTGATTTAAAAACTCGATCTCATCAAAATGACCGAAATTATTTCTGTTGAAAAATTAAATTTGTTCTAAATCACATTTACTCGTTTAGGACAAAATACTTTCAGTTTAGGACAAGACTGGCAAATATGACTGTTTCCTGACCCTTGGTTTTGATCACTGCTGAAGGTTAAAAGGTGGTCTATAGTTGCTTAAATGTAGGTCAACTGAATTCCTGTGGATAGGTGTATCATCATTGGCAATCAAAACACATCTCCTTACTTTATATTCAGGTAGTAATCATCAAAGCCTAACAAAGGATTAAAATGGCCATTGTTATATATAGTTTGTTTCTGTGTGTCGTTTGTTTCCTCTTATATTTGAGTATGAATTCACATTACTATAAGACTTGTCACAGTTTTTTTTTTCTATCCCAAATTCATGTATTTAGTTTTAATGTTATATTTGTTATTCTCATCGGATTTTGTCTAATGCTTAGTTTGTTTCTATGCGTGTTACATTTTAATGTTGTGTTACTGTTTTGTCGTTGTTCTCCTCTTATATCTAATGGGTTTGCCTCAGTTTTAGTTCGTAAACTGGATTTGTTTTTTTCTGTCGATTTATGAGTTTCGAACAGCAGTATACTACTGTTGCCTTTATTTAGCACACCTTTTGAATACAAGAAAACCTACCAATATTTCTGCTAAATACTGCAACAGGAGAAGCTTCCGATAACTTGCCAAATAGTGAACTTGCTCTAACTCTGAACTGGTAGTCCTGTTCTGGTTTAAGATTTGACACTACATAAACTGTACCCGCAATGTTCCTTGATAATGTTGTCCACTCTCTAGCAGGGGGAGCTTGTATTTCTACCACATATCTGGTATGCATATCACTAAATGGAAATTCTGATGTATCTTCATGTTTCCATCTTAATTTGATTTTATTTGGTTCTGTCTCAATAACCTCAGGTCTTGTAACGGGAGAAGTTGATTGTAGACCTGGTATCATATAAAAGATTTATTATCAAATTGGTAAAAATGACTAAATGAATGAGGATAAGAAAATTAAGAAAATTTATTTATATTATATGTGTAGGCCTATAACATGTATCAATAACTTTCTATACACTGTTTTCAGCAACACAAAGCTTCTTGATAAAAGGTACCATGCTTTATTTCATTAGAAACTAAGAAAAGTTTACTGTTACGTATACAGTAACTTGGGGCTTGCTATAAATCAAAACAAAGTCACATTTTCAAATAATTATTGAATAACTAATCGAAGAATTCAAATAGAGAAAAATATCCAACCAGTGACCGAGCAACACATTAATTCACAAAAGCACCTAGCGCATGAGTTAATTACAGTGTTGTTTGGTCATGAGTTGAATATTTTTTGATATTTGAATTCTTTGATTAGTTTATTACATTGGCAAATGGCTTTATTTCTTAAATTAAAGTAGAAAATGTAAGGAACTATATCATTTTCTATGCATTCACAATTTGTTTTGATCCACCGTCTTGACAACGTCTATTGTCACTGATTGTTGTGTGATGTCAGAGGAGTGAAATAACCATGTTTATCACACATTTGTTACAAATACATTTGGTTTTGCATATGTAATAACCTCAAAATTGCCTGGGGCAAAAAAGAGGTTATTGGTTATTGTGCCCTAATTCCAAATGATGTGACGTCATTGCATCCTTTGCAACCTACTGTTATTGATTTAGCCCCAGTTATGCCAAATTCTCGCATTTATGTTTTTCCATATTTCAAAACAAGTGGAAATGTTACAATAAATTTCTGTGAAGTCAATGATAAAAACTAAATTTGAAAATGTGATAACACTTTTGTGATAAATTTTTAAGATTTTACCTGTTATGTTTGATTAAATAGTTATTTTTCTCTTTTCTGCAGAACTTAAATATGTGATAAATAGATTATAACATGTCTTTTCCATATTGGCCCTGGTATCATCCCACGACCCATATCGTCCCTCGGCTAAAGCCTCGTGCTGATATGGGAGTCTCGAGATGATACCAGGGCCAATATGGAAAAGTTCATGTTATAATCTATTCTTATTTCACATGTGAAATTATTAGTTTTTATTTCACTGGGAAATCAATGTCATTCTTTACAACCAATGTAATAAAAGTGCTGTGCCCCCACTGCATATATATTTTTTTTTTTAATCTAAATTTAAAACATACATTTGAGAAATGATTTGAGATACAAAATTATTTTCAAATCCCAAAAATCCGAATTTGGTTTCAAATGTATCTGCCCTGATAATATAAGATACATTTGTACTTGCCATCATATGACGGTTGTTCTACACCAAAATCCATATCAATATCCATGATATCAGTGTCATCTGTATTATGAACTACCTGAAATTTAGATATGTTTTAATCATTTTACTCTATATATAACTGTGATTATTACATGTACTCTCATGACGATCAATTATTTCTAATCATTGATACATGGTGCCAATTTTTTTTAAGTTTTGGAAAAAATGTTTGTCAATCGGTTATTTGTTTGACCTTGTTTATTATATGATTTCAGTACACTAACAAAAAAATGTATTTTCTAAATGCTATTGGACAGAAAAATATAGAAATCAAAGAATCAAATTGACCGTGTGTTTTGATGATGCATGGAAAATTCATGTTCATATATATGTTATTGGTTATTTATTTACATGTTTGTTAAGGAATTTTTTTTTTTTTTATATTTAGATAAACCCCTTCAAAAATTATTTAATAAGCATCCAAAAACATTTTGTTTGATATTCAAAATCCTTCAAACACAAATAAATTCACTGAAAAGTAAACCTCCTTACTCTTTTTAGTAAAGCTTTTCCTTTAGAACTGTTAGACAGCTGGTTTTTGGCCTTGTGTACAGGTTTATATTGTGTATTCTGAGAAATCTTTATCTTAGGATTAGCTATTGCTATCTGTATATCTTCACTTGTGGCATTCCCATAGTTACCACATATGCCTTCTACCACTCTTTCTATAAGTTCCTGTTCTGACATTGTACCATTAATCTTAATCACTGCCTTTATTTTATCACCAATTTGACCAGCACCTAAATCTGGAAACATTTCTTTCTGAAATTAACATTAACTATATATGAGCTCATTATAATATTATCCATTTTCTACATTTGAAAATGCCTGTATCAAGTCAGGAATATGACAGTTCTTTCGTTTTTGATGCGTTTTGTTATTTGATTTTGCCATGTGATTATGGACTTTCCAAATTGATTTTCCTCTTAGTTCAGTATTTTTGTGATTTTACTTAAAGTCTTTTTGTTATCTACCCGATGTTCTTGATGTATATTTATATAAGTACATTTGTAAGTCTTAAATTTTGTATTTATGTTTGAATAATCACAATATTCTAAAAAGAAGAATCTTCCCTTAATCATGTTTATCATGAAGGGATCTCCATGGCCTGTTTAACGATGGCGCCCCGCCATCGTTCAAATGTCTTGCGCCATCGTCAAATGACTCGCGCCATCGTTAAATTGTCTTGCGCCATCATTCAAAACTTCATCGTTTTTTGTAGCCTGACGCCATTTTTTTTATCAATTATAATCAAATGCATGTAATTGCATAACCCTTAGGCTTTTTATGTTATAATCCAATACAGTTTTAACGGCTGAGGGATATCCGGATTAAGATCGCTAATCACTTGTACCTGAGCTTGTACAGGTAGATCAACAAACTAGACAGGAGAATACTATCTGAGGATAGACGATCCATTTGTCGAATTAATCAACTAAAATTCAGCAAATGATTATGATAATTTAGATTAAATAAATAAATAATCCAGTTACAAAGAACAGTTTAACAAGTCGACCACATGCTTTATTTTGACTTACGCAATCAGCATCCCCCTTTTTAAAGAAGTACAAAATAAGACGCAAAACAGTAAATATTATTTCATCGCAAATAACTCAAGTACTGCTGTTACGATAATTTAGAATTACTTTAAAGGTTTAAAAGTAAAAACTTAAATATTTCCTGTAAAGAAATATTGTATTGTAATTCCGAATTCATTTGGTATATTACAATAAAATTGATACACCCTGTATGATTTTTAACCCCCATAACAATTACCAAAAATACAAGAAATCTACATAGGGACCTTCATGACAGCGTTTGGTCATTCTAGACTAAGGGGGGACCATGAAGACTCGACATTTGAATGGTTAAAAACGGCAATAAATGAAAATATTGATACTTCTAATTCTATAATGAAAATTCAAATAAATATAATTTAGATAAGCAATGAATTAGCATGTTCACCATTCCTTGTATGGAGGGATAAAATACTTCCGATCGCGCTACACTGTACAGCGTAGACACGGTTTGTAATGGTGAA
This sequence comes from Mytilus galloprovincialis, assembly GCF_965363235.1. Taxonomy (NCBI): domain Eukaryota; kingdom Metazoa; phylum Mollusca; class Bivalvia; order Mytilida; family Mytilidae; genus Mytilus; species Mytilus galloprovincialis. The sequence goes on from NC_134844.1 coordinate 23,594,356, forward strand.
AGTTCCTCCATCCTTCAATTTTCATCCATGGAGATCCCTGATCATGTTTATATACTTCTTCTACATGTTCTATGAATTTAAATAGTTTAACATCTGATACAGACAATAACATGAATAAGAAATTCTATTAGAGCCATGTAGATAAATTTATGAAGGGAATAATATATATATATATAATGTATATGGTGGTCTTAAACATTATTAGGTAGAAAAATATCTTGTGGAGTGTTTTTAAATCCTTCAATTGCTTAAAATTATAATATGAATTTTGCTCATTGTTGAAGACCCTACAGTGATTTATAGTTGCTTACTACAAGTATTACACAATTAGATCTCTGATGGAGAGTTGTGTCATTGGCAATCATACCACCTCTCCTTACTTTTAAATACATGTAGTTGCTTGCTATTACTCCATTTGGTCTCTGGTCATGCTTTGTGGAGAGTTGTCTCATTGGCAATCTTACCACATCTTCTTATTTTTATATTGCCCCTAGCTGTTTTTGTGAACTGAAAGTTACCAACATACCAAATGGATTGCAGCTTTGATAACAACTTCCTTTGGTGGTTTATTCCCAACACTATCATTGTCATTTCTTTGTACATTATTCAACAAACTGTCCATCTCATCCTTTGGTTTATCTTCTGTTGGTTTTAATTTTTTTGAAGGAGAAACATCATTAATAATTCCACTATCATCTTGCACAGGTTTTCTTTTTATCAGTGTTTTTGATTTAGTTTTATTTTCTTCGGTATTCCATTGTGACATTTCCTTCACCTTATTCCTGATAACAGACTTGCCTGTACCAAAACTTTTACTGATTGACTTTTGTTTTGCCCAAGAAATAGACTGCTCAAATGTTGTTTTTTTAACATGACCTTTTTCAGTCTTCTCTGCATCACTCTCATCACTAATCACTTGCACGTATTTAGAGGGTAATGTCTTATTTGTTTGTAACTCACTTGTACTAGGAGGTGATGCAGCATCATTACAATTCTTTTTACCAAAAGTTGAACGTTCTCCAACTATTGCACTTTTTTTCTTTGGCGAGATGCTACTGATACTGTCCTCTATCTCAATGTCGCTGTAATCCTCTAAGGATGAGTTATCAGGATCACTACATGTTGATAAAGATATACATAAATCCTCATTTTTCACCGATGAAATTTTTGTCATAGGGTCTGGTAATGGAGATGAACTGTCATCATATATATTTAAGTTCCTTTTTGGTAAATTGATAGCTCCAGGATCTGCTAGAGGAGAAGAATTCTCTTCACACAAATCAAGAAAATCATCATCTTGCTCTCTTTTATTTGTCATTTTCTTTCACCTTATAACTTTCTTACTGTTATCTGCAATGGAAATTTATACACTGTTATTTCAATACCTAAATGAATGAACAACTAACATGACTAAAGTTCATTAGAATACTTATAAATCAGCAACAAGGGGCATTGTATTGTAGACCACTGATTCAGTTAATTGTTCAGAATTTATGAAGGGTGGCAAATGGATATATTTTATGCACTGACAACTTTCCAAATTCAAGCACTTTCACAAATATTTCTTAAGTCTTAACTACCAGAAGCTAAAATAAAACAGTCTACACACTTAACCACAAGTCCTATAGCCATGGCTTGTAAAATTGCTGTCCTGCTTGTGAAATTCTTCTCTACCAGCTATCATAATCCAACTAAAAATTTGCTAAAATTGAGCTTCGGGCTTGTGGATTCAAATGTTTGGTTTATTTCTTCCCTGTGATATATTATTCTGGGGATAATTTGTCATGGTAATTTTTTTCCAGACATGGTATTTCATAGGTAGATTTTTTCCAGAGGAGTGAAAATCTAACTGTGTTATACAGATAGTATGTACCAGTATATATTTTTCATTCCATGTTTCACAGATCCTTGTGAAATAGAGTCTCATTAACTACTATGCAATAAATATATATCTGATCATAATTATAAATGTTTCACAGGTAAATGCTATCCAGCTGTTGAAATTGCTTTTGTTCCAATATATTGTTATGCTATGATTCATCTGATTTCCATATAATAAACAACTACATCTAAAATTATGTTTGTCCCCAGACAAAACTATATGATATACTATAGTTAAAAATATCATCATACTCAAATTCTTCCATTACTGTTTATGGTAGTAATGCAACTATATTTCTACCTTTACTCTTTATATTTGTACTGACAACTGAAAACAACTCACTTTTACCTGCATTTGACTTCACTAACTTTATTTTGTATATATTAAATTAATCATGATATTATTTCACAAATTTGAAATTACTTCTGGTTTTCTTTCATATATGTTGCATGATAAATGTCTTTTTAAAAGAATGATATTTACTTGAATATTTTAGGAAATTATTTTTAATGATAATTTGTGAAATTATTTCCCATTATAACACATTTTTTTACCAATTTAGCTGTAATTCAAATACATTATTATTTTTATGCCCCATTTATGGGCATTTTGTTTTCTGGTCTGTGTGTCCGTCTGTCCATAATAATGGTTCGTCTGTCATCCGTCCGTGCCTCCTGCGCATGCTTCAGGTTAAAGTTTTGGTTTAAGTTTTTGGTCGAAGTAGTTTTTTATGAAGTTGAAGTCCAATCAACATGATCAACTTGAAACTTAGTAAACATGTTCCCTATGATATGATCTTTCTAATTTTCAGGCCAAATTAGAGATTTTCCTTCACGGTCCACTGAACATAGAAAATGAGAGCGGATAGGGCATCCGTTTTACTGGGGACACATTCTTGTTTCATAGTACCGGTATTTGTAAAGATTGAGTTTTTTTAATAACTATTCAATAGTTTAACTACCCAGATAGAATTTCATGGCAAAGGAAAAAATATCATAGTGAAATATTTTCCTCTAGATAAAAAAAAATAACAACAACTACTGTGACATTTTTTCCACCAGATAAAATTTCACCCAAAAATCATTTTGTTTACATGAAGACTGATAAAATCATAAAAATTTTAAACTGCCCATGAAAAAGGTCTCAAAAAACAAAATTTCCTGTGTAAAAAGTCACTAGAACACAAACCCAAAATCGCTGGCATATACAGCTTGTGAACTGTTGTAGGATGACTTTTTGTAAAAGATATGATGTATGGAGGATATCATAAAAGGTATCAACAGCTCTTTCCCTTTTTCCAAAGTCCGATATTTGTTTCCTTTCTGTTAAATTCAATTATTTTTGTGTTTCTGGCCTCAGACCACAATTATTCTTCTCATTTGCTTCAACATGTACAAATGAAGTTAAAAATTTGCACCGCTTCAAACATGAAATAAATGTAACTGCAAGTTATTTATATATACCATTATTAGTCTAATAAAATATGCTTCTAGGACAATCTATCAGTGTTTTTTCTTTTCTTTCGAGAGCCTTATTAACATGCCAATGCCAATGGTAGGATATGAATCTGGTATAAATGTAGGCTAAGACCGACTAAGGCTAATTTGAGGGGTGGTCAGAGGGGTCCTGATCCCAAAATCCCGGGCTTAAAAATATGAAATCCTGAGATGCAGAATTTAAGGAAATTCATATCCCGAAATCGAAAAATATATTCCAGGATCCTGTAAGGATCAATCCCCAAATCACGAGCTTAAAAACACCTGATCCCGACGTCTCGAAAAAGGTCCTGCCTCCCTCTTATCTCTACTCATTCGTCCGTCCATCTATCCCGCTTCAGGTTAAAGTTTTTGGTCGAGGTAGTTTTTGATGAAAATGAAGTCCAATCAACTTGAAACTTAGTAAATATAGTGCCGATGTGGCATCCGCCGTGTACTATGGACACATTCTTGTTTCCCCAACATGATTTACTTATTTTAATATATAACTGGTATGACCCCCTAAATAGTAAACATCAAAGAAACCAGTAGACAGAATACAGAGAGTCTCTATATATTAAAGTAGTATAATCATAGATAAGGCCTTTAAAAAAGAATAGGTTTGTTTGCCTAAACCCTACCTACCCAGAAAAAAGCTGCCTACTCAAATTCTTTTATTGTCCTGATTTGAAGAAGTTTTTTTTTAATCAGATAGACATGAAGACTAATGAACATCTGATACTTCAATTTCTTAAAAAAAAAAAAAAAAAAAATGCCTACCTACCCACTGTCCCTTGGGTAGGGTTTGGGCAAACCAAAATATTTTTAATTGTGGCCTAAACGCGAAAAATAATTGTCCACTCTAAAAGGTATAATAGATGTGGTTTTTGCGATCTAAACACCATGATCATGATGATATGGAGAACACTCTGATTGGCTTATTTATTTTTCATTTTTGTTATCTATCATACGATTGGTTGTACTTGTGCATGTTTCAAACCGGAAGTCTTATCTATGACTAAAAGTTAGTCTGATGACGGAATCAATATCCGGACTCCTTTTTTACTCAATCTGAATAATCATAAGAATGGATGACAAATGTGACTATACATGTTACCTATAGAACACAGATTGGCATGATGATTAATTTATCGTGGAAGGAAGAGAAGCGACACACAAAGTGGGGTCTTCTTGTTTAATAGTATAGATAAAACTGTAAACTTTCAATGTAAAAAGCATAAAATTTAAGTCTGTAATGTAACAAAACAAGGGAATATCATGAATATAGTGTTGTGTTTTCATTAGTTTTGTGTATTTTTATGGTGGTTGAACTGAAACGAATGTATAGTTACCCTATGAAGGGTGTGAAGATGAAGATCAAGAGAAGAAGAAGCTGGCTAAAGTTGTAATGTTGACCAATAAATAGTTAATAAGTAGCAAATTCAAAGTTTTGTTTCAAATTGTGATTTTGTAGTTTTACCAAAATTTTAAACACATAGGTTTAAATAATATCTTTTCATTAGTAAAATTGAATAAAAATGACCTTTTTGCTTCTTTTAATAGCAAGGTTTATGCCTTTAATGCTATAATTTACCTGCTTTAATAATGGCTTTACAAAATGAACTGATACTTTTTTCACAGATTTTTTCCAGCAGTGGGAGTATTTTTCCTGTGAAGTTCAAGTTTTCATCTTTCAGATTATGTAATAAAATTCTACTGTTCGCGATAAAAATTTCACTCTTCGGGGTGTTGAAATTAGTGTGGGTATTAAAATAATGATACTTAAAGAAGTGATTTTTGGGAAGGAAATTGAGGTATGATACTTAAACAAGGGATTTTTATGTAATTACCCTAGATTCAGTACAAGGTCATCACCTGAAATGACCTTGTCATCCCATCGCACAGATGTTGTATTCTATATTTAAAGCTACAATAATATTTAATCATTTCTTCAAGTGATTAATTTGTACTACTAAAATAGTGATTATTAAAGAAAGACAATTCTTACTTCCAACCTTTATGGAAATAATGTTATTTGAATCCGCGATTTAAAAAATCACTCATTTTATTAAGTCCCCTGACTGATTAAAAAAACATCAATATCAATCTTTCTGTCAGTAATTTTGACATTTCAGATGCATTTCTCATCATATTTTGGCTAGCCCATAGTTTTGTGAGGATTAAGATTTTTAATTATTTGAACATGTTAAAAGACAAGAGTCTTTGAACAGTTGTTAACATCATAAATATTGTAAATATAAAAAAAAATTGTATAAAACAGGAACCCAATGAGAAGTATGAGTTGTCAAACATGTGTATTCAGTATATTGAAGACCAACATAGCAAACTTATGAAATATCTAGAATTATGGTAAAATTTGGCAAAATGGCAAAAACTTTCTTCAAGAAATAAGTATTTCTATTCACCGGAAGTTGTTATTCGTTAGTTGATTATTTTCCCATACCAAATATTAGCTTTTAAAAAGCTTGTTTCGTAGTCTAGACAATTTGCCCCATTGCCATATCACACTCTTTGTAACCAACTCGCCCACTTTTTAAAAATTTTACCCTCTTCTTTTCAAAGTCGCCCACTTTTTAAAAATTTTACCCTCTTCTTTTCAAAGTCGCCCAACTTTCTTACAAAAAAACTCATGAAAAAGGATTATTAAGATCCTGTAGATCTAAATTTTATCATGCCAACTCGCCCCACTTATAAACATGATAAAGAAAGGTGAAATAAGATGATAAATGATAGAAATTTTAAAGGTCTGCCAACTCGCCCTACTCATGAACACTATATGTTCACAGAAAAAAACAGATGCTCCGCAGGGCGTAGCTTTATACGACCGCAGAGGTTGAACCCTGAACGGTTAGGGCAAGTATGGACACAACATTCAAGCTGGATTCAGCTCTAAATTTGGATTGTGATTAAATAGTTGACACAGCATAGGTTTCTGACACAGAATGAATGTGTTCTAATGAACTTAAAATTTTTGTTTTCTCTTAGAGCAATTCACTATGCTGTTGAATATTAATCCTCTCAAAAAAATGTTTGAAGAAATTTTCTTTTTTATTTATGAAATTTCAAATGAGAAAAATTGAACCCAATTTTTTTAATCACATCCCCCTTTCCCTTATTCCAAAACTAATCTCAATTAAAATTTCTAATGGAGTTTGCAACAATAACTACTCATTTAAATACATCATAAAATATTAAGATGTAAAAAAACTGCTTGTTATCACTGAATGGTAAAGATTATTTTAATTTATCAGTTGGTAGTAAAAAGTGAATATACATTGTATATTGTATATAACAAAGATTTAAGTTGATTCTGGACAAAGAAAGATAACTCCAATTAAAACCAGATGCTCCGCAGGGCGTAGCTTTATACGACCGCAGAGGTTGAACCCTGAACAGTTGGGGCAAGTATGGACACAACATTCAAGCTGGATTCAGCTCTAAATTTGGATTGTGATTAAATAGTTGACACAGCATAGGTTTCTGACACAGAATGAATGTGTTCTAATGAACTTAAAATTTTTGTTTTCTCTTAGAGCAATTCACTATGCTGTTGAATATTAATCCTCTCAAAAAAATGTTTGAAGAAATTTTCTTTTTTATTTATGAAATTTCAAATGAGAAAAATTGAACCCAATTTTTTTAATCACATTCCCCTTTCCCTTATTCCAAAACTAATCTCAATTAAAATTTCTAATGGAGTTTGCAACAATAACTACTCATTTAAATACATCATAAAATATTAAGATGTAAAAAAACTGCTTGTTATCACTGAATGGTAAAGATTATTTTAATTTATCAGTTGGTAGTAAAAAGTGAATATACATTGTATATTGTATATAACAAAGATTTAAGTTGATTCTGGACAAAGAAAGATAACTCCAATTAAAAAAAATCTTGCTATTGCACAATATTTTGCAATTAGATATTTCGTGCTTACTATTCTGGACAAAGAAAGATAACTCTAATTAAAAAAAAATTTGCTATTTCACAATATTGTGCAATTAGATATTTCTTGCCATTGTGCAATACTGTGCAATTGAAAAGACTTGCTATTGCACAATACTTAATATAATAATTTTGGATCCTGATTTGGACCAACTTGAAAACTGGGCCCATAATAAAAAATCTAAGTACATTTTTGGATTCAGCATATCAAAGAACCCCAAGATTTCAATTTTTGTTAAAATCAGACTAAGTTTAATTTTGGACCCTTTGGACTTTAGTGTAGACCAATTTGAAAACAGGACCAAAAATGAAGAATCTACATACACAGTTAGATTTGGTATATCAAAGAACCCCATTTATTCAATTTTTGATGAAATCAAACAAAGTTTAATTTTGGATCCCGATTTGGACCAACTTGAAAACTGGGCCAATAATCAAGAATCTAAGTACATTTTTAGATTCAGCATATCAAAGAACCTAACTGATTCATTTTTTGTCAAAATCAAACTAAGTTTAATTTTGGACCCTTTGGACCTTAATGTAGACCAATTTGAAAACGGGACCAAAGGTTAAGAATCTACATACACAGTCATGACAGTTAGATTCGGCATATCAAAGAACCCCAATTATTCAATTTTGATGAAATCAAACAAAGTTTAATTTTGGACCCTTTGGGCCCCTTATTATGTTGGGACCAAAACTCCCAAAATCAAACCCAACCTTTCTTTTATGGTCATAAACCTTGTGTTTAAATTTCATAGATTTCTATTTACTTATACGAACGTTATGGTGCGAAAACCAAGAAAAATGCTTATTTGGGTCCCTTTTTGGCCCCTAATTCCTAAACTGTTGGGACCTAAACTCCCAAAATCAATACCAACCTTCCTTTTGTAGTCATTAACATTGTGTTTAAATTTCATTGATTTCTATTTACTTAAACTAAAGTTATTGTGCAAAAACCAAGAATAATGCTTATTTGGGCCCTTTTTTGGCCCCTAATTCCTAAACTGTTGAAACCAACACTCCCAAAATCAATCCCAACTGTTCTTTTGTGGTCATAAACCTTGTGTCAAAATTTCATAGATTTCTATTAACTTAAACTAAAGTTATAGTGCGAAAACCAAGAAAATGCTTATTTGGGCCCTTTTTGGCCCCTAATTCCTAAAATGTTGGGACCAAAACTCCCAAAATCAATACCAACCTTCCTTTTGTGGTCATAAACCTTGTGTTAAAATTTCATAGATTTCCATTCACTTTTACTAAAGTTAGAGTGCGAAAACTAAAAGTATTCGGACGCAGGACGACGACGACGCCGACGACGCCGACGCCAACGTGATAGCAATATACGACGAAAAATTTTTCAAATTTTGCGGTCGTATAAAAAAATCTTGCTATTGCACAATATTTTGCAATTAGATATTTCTTGCTTACTATTCTGGACAAAGAAAGATAACTCTAATTAAAAAAAAATTTGATATTTCACAATATTGTGCAATTAGATATTTCTTGCCATTGCGCAATACTGTGCAATTGAAAAGACTTGCTATTGCACAATACTTAATATAATAATTTTAGATCCTGATTTGGACCAACTTGAAAACTGGGCCCATAATAAAAAATCTAAGTACATTTTTGGATTCAGCATATCAAAGAACTTCAAGATTTCAATTTTTGTTAAAATCAGACTAAGTTTAATTTTGGACCCTTTGGACTTTAGTGTAGACCAATTTGAAAACAGGACCAAAAATGGAGAATCTACATACACAGTTAGATTTGGTATATCAAAGAACCCCATTTATTCAATTTTTGATGAAATCAAACAAAGTTTAATTTTGGACCCCGATTTGGACCAACTTGAAAACTGGGCCAATAATCAAGAATCTAAGTACATTTTTAGATTCAGCATATCAAAGAACCTAACTAATTCATTTTTTGTCAAAATCAAACTAAGTTTAATTTTGGACCCTTTGGACCTTAATGTAGACCAATTTGAAAACGGGACCAAAAGTTAAGAATCTACATACACAGTCATGACAGTTAGATTCAGCATATCAAAGAACCCCAATTATTCAATTTTGATGAAATCAAACAAAAGTTTAATTTTGGACCCTTTGGGCCCCTTATTATGTTGGGACCAAAACTCCCAAAATCAAACCCAACCTTTCTTTTATGGTCATAAACCTTGTGTTTAAATTTCATAGATTTCTATTTACTTATACTAATGTTATGGTGCGAAAACCAAGAAAAATGCTTATTTGGGTCCCTTTTTGGCCCCTAATTCCTAAACTGTTGGGACCTAAACTCCCAAAATCAATACCAACCTTCCTTTTGTAGTCATTAACATTGTGTTTAAATTTCATTGATTTCTATTTACTTAAACTAATGTTATTGTGCGAAAACCAAGAATAATGCTTATTTGGGCCCTTTTTTGGCCCCTAATTCCTAAACTGTTGAGACCAAAACTCCCAAAATCAATCCCAACCGTTCTTTTGTGGTCATAAACCTTGTGTCAAAATTTCATAGATTTCTATTAACTTAAACTAAAGTTATAGTGCGAAAACCAAGAAAATGCTTATTTGGGCCCTTTTTGGCCCCTAATTCCTAAAATGTTGGGACCAAAACTCCCAAAATCAATACCAACCTTCCTTTTGTGGTCATAAACCTTGTGTTAAAATTTCATAGATTTCCATTCACTTTTACTAAAGTTAGAGTGTGAAAACTAAAAGTATTCGGACGCCGGACGACGACGACGACAACGACGACGACAACGACGACGACGCCGACGCCAACGTGATAGCAATATACGACGAAAATTTTTTCAAAATTTGCGGTCGTATAAAAATCATTAGGGATTCTAATTGAAATCAAATATTTAATATATGGTTATGACTGAATTTAAATTATGCTTCTTTTGTGTATTCAAATTTGGTTTTAATTCTTTTATATTACTAAATGATAATAAGTTGAAGTTACACGCATTTTATATTATATTAATTTTGAGAAAACTATTTTAGTAACAAATTTTATGGAAGTTGTATATGATAAACTATTTTGATGCTTTCATTTTGATGAATGACGTGTTTTTTTCAATTAACTGACAAACAATAAGCATTCTCATGGAAATCAACTGTACCCGACTTGTTCCTTTATTCACATGAGGTTGCCTGAATTCATACAGGAACTTCTAATGAAGTGATGAAACAGTACTAGTATTATCCTCTAACTTTACTTTCCGCTAAAAAGATGATGTCATCTCACTATAAATCATGAAATTCTGTCAAAGTTTGAAGACTATGTTATGGTCATCCTATGAACACAGATGTTTTTATATTGATATTTTTAGAAACATAATTAGTCCCTGGATCATTAGTATTCTATATTTAAAGCTACAATAAAATTAAATCACTTCTTCTTGTAATTAATTTGTACTAAATAGGTGATTATTAAAGGAAGACAACTCTTACTTCCAACCTTTGTGGAAATAATGTTACTTGAATAGGTGATTTAGAAAACCACTCATATTCTTATTTATCTAAGACAACTGTGAAAACCTGATGTAACCGATGCAGGACGTAACGGCCATACTGCCATGATGTCCATAGGATGAAACGGCCATACCCCGAAAAGATGAAACGGCCATACTTTGTAAAGACGTATCGTCCATGTTTTGTTTTTTTCTTTAGATGTTATATATGAATTATTTTGATACTTATAGATGGTTATTATAACTTTTTTTTAATAAACTATACTGTTTTAACATTACTTTATCATGTTTAATTTTGTTATATCATTTGTTTACGCATCATAGGAATGTGTTTAATCTAATAAAATATTAAACAGGTCGGGACCACTACCTTATATGGAAATGCATAAATTAGCATACTTATGTTCTCGCACTTGTAATTGTTTATTTTCATGTGACGCAATTTATTTTCACCTAGGTTTTTGACCAATCCACTAAATGAGTCGCAATGCATGATGGACTACTACGTGTTTACAATCAACCAAGAACACGTGTTATTTACTGAAATACAACACATTTTTTCATGCAATGCGGGATTCCCAATTTCACTTAGTTTTTCTTTTTGTGTATCCTCATTTATAGTTCGTGATATAAAGTATTACTTCCATGCTCAGATTAACGAAGAGTTGTTTCTATGCGAAGAAAAAAGGGTTTGAATTACCCGATATATAATAGCCATTTAAACATTTTATGATGGCACGGAGATTTCATGTATTCGTCCACCAGACAGCAACGAAACAACAGCGAAAAACACAATTATCCATGAGACAAACTTACTGGTGTAAAGTAAGCCGTCGATATCAGCCGGTGCTAATATTCACGAGTACAGCAATTTTCGTATAGATAATTAAAGGCAAATGTGTGATCTTTAAATTTTGTGTTCGTAAAAAGGGCTAAGAAATATTTACATACATGGCAGTGTTAACAAAATCTATGAGTATTTTTTTTTTGGTCACATTTCAGTATATGGGACTTCCAAACTGTTCCCTTAGTTTTGAAGGTAGTGAAGCCAGCAACTGTAGTTTCAGTTTGTTTTCGTTTTTTAACATTGTTTAACGGGCTCAGACATTTGCTCAACTGAATAAAATCATTACAGCTGATTTCTTATGCCTGCAAAGCAAAATTTTGGTTGGCTTGCTTGCTTTGTCTGAATAGTTGTTTATACAAGCTTTGAAAATAAGATTGACATCTTCAAACAATATATATGTAGGTATAGTTTAACTTGTGTATTTTATATGTTGTAAAATATACAAACAAAGCGAGCAAGCTAACCAAAATTTTGCGCTACATGCAGTAGGAAATAAGCTGTAATGATGTTATCCATATGTATGTGCGACAAGGTGGAAAATTTGATATGTTTTGTGAAAATTGCAGCGATGGATCTAATATAAAAATGAAGATGTGGTATGATTGCCAATTAGACAACTGTCCACAATTTTAAATTAAGAGACCAAAATGACACAGAAGTTAACATTTATAGGTCACCGTACGGCCTTCAACAACGAGCAAAGCCAATACCGCATAGTCAGCTATAAAAGGCCATATATGACAATTTAAACAATTCAAACGAGAAAACTAACGGCATTAATTATACAAAAAAAAGAACGAAAAACAAATATGTAACACTTAAACAAACGACAACCACTGAAATACAGGCTCCTATAGAAACCTATATATTTATTTTTGATGGGATAGATTTCTGCTCCTTTGATATATTTAATTGGGCCGTTTTTTTTTTTTTGGCTGGATTGTTTTACACAAGTAATTTTGGGGTCATCTATAGCTTACTTTTCAGCATTGAACCTATGACTGGTTACTTTACTAGATCATGTCTGTGTTGGAAAGATGTCTCATTTTGCACTCATACCTCATCTTCTTATTTCTATATACAAATAGATAAAGGCAGATGTGGTGTGAGTGCCAATGAGACAACTCTCCATCCAAATAACAATTTAAAAAAGTAAACCATTATAGGTTAAAGTACGGCCTTCAACACGGAGCCTTGGCTCACACCGAACAACAAGCTATAAAGGGCCCCAAAATTACTAGTATAAAACCATTCAAACGGGAAAACCAACGGTCTAATCTATATAAACAAAACGAGAAACGAGAAACACGTATATATTACATAAACAAACGACAACTACTGTACATCAGATTCCTGACTTAGGACAGGTGCAAACATTTGCAGCGGGATTAAACGTTTTAATGGATCCAAACCTTCTCCCTTTTTACAAAGCACGTTTTAGAAGAGAAAAAAAAAGGTAATATGGCACCTACTATGATCCAGAGACTTTAAATATTGGAGATGTATTTAGCTATATACTGTACCCGCTCAGTGGCGGATCCAGGGAGGGGAGGGGGGTCTGAGGGATGGAACCCCCCTTTTATTTGGACAATCAATGCATTTGGATGGGGACATGTAGTTGGACCCCCCCCCTTTTTGTCCAGGGCTAGGAACCCCCTTTTTTAAAACGGCTGGATCCGCCCCTGCCGCTTTCATAACACTTATCTTTAGCATACTGAATATTATGATGTTCTTGCTTTTAGTTCAGGTCCTGATAAAAATTTTACATATCCAGTACAGAAAGAAGTGTTTCAATGAAAGTTTTCGTGTTTTTCTAGGCAGAAATGATTTTGGAATGACATTATACAGGTTTAAAAGAGCTCAACAAATTTCATAGTGGACAGTGGTCATTTCATCTGAAATTTCACTGTTTCAGGTCGTAAAATTATTGCACAGGTACAATGGAAAAAACCTGTTCAACAATATTAACAAGGCGAAAAAGAAAGTCGAATAGTGAAGCCCGTTAACAATATTTTTTTAATCTGAGCATGCAAATTGAAGATTATGTTATATATTTTACAATAATCACATTCGCAGAACAAAAAAATATATTTTGAGAATCCCAGACACTATATTAGTTGACAGTTCTTCCTCTAATTCCACGTGTTTTCAGTTTGTAGTCAACTCGTAGTAGCCCACAATGCATTGTAGCTCATTGAGTCGATTGGTCAGTTTTTCAAGGCCGTATTGGCCTTGTGTTTGGGAAATTACTATGCAAATATATTCTGACGTAAAGAAATCTAGAGTTCTCGACCTGTTAAAATATCATATTGTTTTCTATATATAAATGATTTTTTAATATCTTCCGTATAACAAACAGAACAAAATGAACAAATATGAATGACTGTTATCTGAATGGGAGACTTATTTCTGTCAAAATTATAACTATAAGATTAGTTTTAAAATATAAAACAAGGTAATCAAGTAATGATTAAGTTTTAAATTTAAGAAGATTGTCAATTATTTGATGAACACAAGTATTAATTATGCTTTTGTCAAGAAATTCAAAAGGAAATACAATTTGAGATCACTATAAAAACACAGCACCCAAGTCTTTTTGATGTACCGGCCTTGATTTATAAAAGTAACACAGCTTTGCAATACAGGTATTTACAAATTTATTACAGTGACTTGACTGTTAGTGTTGCTATCCACCAATTGCAACTCATTCAAAATTTTGACCAAATTGCAATTTGTTTTATAAAATCAAATTGTTCAACTGGTCAGAATATTGAACAAATTGTTCAGTCAAAATGTGAAAGTGCAAGGTGATAAAATAAAATATACTTACAATCCTATAAGACTTTAACTCCACTTTATTGATGGTATTTTTAAATCAGTCTATCAATCTGTATAGTTATTGAACTGTTTTATTGTTAATTGCTATAAAAATGTCCAAACTAAGCTTTTATATAGTTTTTCTTTCGAAAAGTATTCTATATTCATAAGAATCACACATTATGTGAATAAAAACATTTCATATTCAGTAAAATATTTGTGAAATTGCAATATGTTTGTAGGAAGGGGAGATAATCTTTTTTGGTTTCAAAAAATCTTTATTCAAAAGAATAGTACTTTAGGTTATCTCCACAAGGAAACTTATCAATAGCATATTGTTATTTCACACATATTTTACTGAATATATGATGTATTATTTTAAATGATATATGATTCTTATAAATATAAAATCCTTTTTATTTTTAATTGTTATAAAAATGTCCAAACTAAGCTTTTATATAGTTTTTCTTTTGAAAAGGATTTTATATTTATTGAAGATTATCTCCCCTTCCTACAAACATATTGCAATTTCACAAATATTTTACTGAATATGAAATGTTTTTATTCACATAATGTGTGATTCTTATGAATATAGAATATTTTTCGAAAGAAAAACTATATAAAAGCTTAGTTTGGACATTTTTATAGCAATTAAAAATAAAACAGTTCACCTTTAGTATGGTAATGGCTATAATATAACTATACAGATTGATAGACTGATTTAAAAATACCATCAATAAAGTGGAGTTAAAGTCTTATAGGATTGTAAGTATGTTTTATTTTATCACCTTGCACTTTCAGTCTTGACTGTGGTTTTCTACAGCAGTTGGTTCAAATTTCTGACCAGTTGAACAATTTGGTTTAATAAAACAAATTGCAATTTGATCAAAATTTTGAATGAATTGCAATTGGTGGATAGCAACACTTACAGTCAAGTCACTGTAGTAATATATTTTTTTCATTTGAATCATAGTTCGTACTTTCGGTCATATTTTATAGATACATTTTTTTGTACTTTAATTTTGGTTTTAAAAAAAGAATTAATTCATTATTAAATGATATTTGCATTACAAATTAATTTTGTCCAATAAATGGACCAAAAAAGATATTAATTAAAAGATATAAAAAAGAAGATGTGGTATGATTGCGGTATGAATACGATGATGAGACAACTCTCCATCAGAGACTAAATGACGTCACCTATTATTTATTACATTTATTGAATATAAATGCACATTTTTACCCATATGGGTTGAAGGCATACATACATGTAAATCAACATAATAATGTTACAATACATCATACAGAAAAAAAAACCAACAAAAGAACAAAACATAATATACATATATTTATTATGCAAATTGTTTGTAATATGCCAAATGTATACACTGTACATGTACTTGATTATTCTGATGAGCCGTAAGGCTCAAAGTTAAAGAATTTAAATCTGAATTTGATTACCTATGAAAAAAAAACCCATCATAAATCATATTAATCCAATCATTGTCGGGGCGCATGTCTCTATTTAATGCAAAGTATACAAATTTCGGAGGTGTTAATCCTTTAATTAGTTTACGTGATTGCCAATTATCAAACAATGTTACAAATATTAATGTGAATTTATTTATTTTGAATTATATATATTTGACGTTTTTTTTATAATTTTTGTTCACAAATACACTTTCATATTTTGTTTCACAACTTTTATAGATATGTTTTTCGTTCAGGTTCCAGCAGTAATAGAAGCATCACCAGCACCAGCATCCCCACAACCATTTGATGATACGTTACCAGACCATTCATTTGATATTACACTAACTTAATTGAGTTCATGAATTAAATGATCATAATCTAGTAAATTTTGGTATGTTTAGTGCTTTAGTTTCAGTTGTGACTTTTATAACTGCACGTTTATGTATTTTAGTGCTTTATGTTATAGGTTATATGTGTGAGTGTGAATAAAGATGTTGAATATTTGGTGAAATGTGTATGCAGTGGAGTAAATGAATGAGTGACATGAGTATATGAGAGAAAAAGTATGAGATGGTTAATTGAAAAAATGTATACAAGATGAATGTTCTATGGCATATATATCTATATATGTAATGAAATACAATTGTATTTTATTACATTTCAATACTTGTATGGTTTATATGTTTTTTGTATATTTGTTTATCTGTATAACTGATGTGATAAATAAAATATGTTTAACAAAAATATTATCTTTTTGTGTTTCTTATACTAGAGTATATTGGTATCATTGTCCATACTACATTTCTGTCAGATATTAAGGGTATTTTGTTATGTTATTGGAAAATTCTACAGTAGTCTCTGTTTTGGAAATTGTTCTAAAAATGGAATGACTCTAAACTATAAGAAAGAGGAAAAATACAGAATTATTAAAACTATGTGATGATCATGACACGAGTTGCCTTCCTTAAAGTTAACCTTTACACTGAGGCTCCCTGTTTTAAATTCCAAGAAGATTGAGAAGATTTTTATTGTTTAGAATAATATTTTTTTACAGATATAATAAAATTGAAGATCTGTAACATGTGCTTGTAATTATCAAGGACATATATTTATATATCGTCATCGACAGCGACAGTCAACATTCCTAAAGTTTAAACTTCATATAAAATAAGATGCCTTTATATCACATTACGATAAAATTCAGAAATTGTTTATAACTGATAACCAAGAAATAATCATAATATGGCCGTAACGAGTGACGATGATCAAGCAGAAAAAAAATACCAAAATATCATATTGAAGTTATCAATATGAATAAATACTAATTTTATTATTATATTTTAAGTTAATATGAGGCAGGCATTACCTGTGAATGGGGACGAAGTTTGTTTAAATTAATTTTTTTGTAACTTAAATATTTGTTAAAAAAAAAAGAAACGGAAATACCGTAACGTTTCCGATTTTGGTTCTGTTGTTAGGGATTTTACTTGTGACGTTATTTAAGTTATGATGTCATGTTCAATGTAAACAAAGAAACGCAATGCATCAGGTAACGTTTATTCATACCAAACACAAAGAATGATTGAAAATGAAATATTGGTATTGTGTTCCTTGAGTTCCTATATTTTACTAGACTAATCAAAGTCTCACGACAACAAGACCGGAAGAAGGAAGTAGAGTTATATGTTCTGCGCAGATCCGGAAATTAAAAAACATGACAAAAAAAAATTGAACGATTATGAGTTCATTAGTACAATGAAAAATTCGGGAAATTTTCCCGATTTTTTTTTTTTTTTTTTTTTTATTGAATTTTCTACTGTAATAGGGGACTTCGTCCCCGTATAATCTCAATAAAAAAAATAATAAAGTGTGAACGATACGTCTCACAATGTGTGGCCGATATGTCCCATGGGCGATGTGGCGGTATGGCCGACACATCCTATGGCCGTCGCATCTCGAAAGCGATGTAACTCAATTGATTTTACCCTACAGCACAAACTCCTGAATTTGCAACGCTCTATCTTTGCCATACAAGCGTTGTACTATGCGACCAAATACATATATATTGAAACAGAGGCAACCACATAAAAATACACATAAGGAGTCATCTGCTACGGAATTTACTGAATTTACACTCAATACTTAAAATAAATAGTGAAAATGAAAGTAGAATCTAAAAGTAAATATTGATATAAAAGTTTACAAAGTTTGAATTTCATATATTAAAAAAAACAAGGACATTAACTGAAGTAAATAGACTCACTGACAACAAATCACTAAAAGTTGCCTACAATGAACAGCGAATTTCATTCCTTTTATCTTTTCTGAAGTTGTAAATTTTGTCAAGGGGGAAATCGAAACTTATGTCATAACTTCCGGTTTAGAATGCAATGCAGGGGGCGCTCCTCTTAACACGCTCAACTTCCGGATAAAAATCAACAAGAAATTATGGTTATCAAATTATACAGCTGACTTGGCATTTTACAACATTTCAAGAAGTTTTTTCTTATATACATGAGTTAACTAAAACTTTTGAAAGATGGACTTCGGGTCCATATTATCTTTAGCCTCTAAAAACACTCAAAAACAGGTAAACACATTGGCTTTACAAATTCCGCAGTACAGCTGTACTGAAAATTAATGTGTTTCTCCTTCTTTATTTCGTACATCTTGATTAAATTTCATAACTATCATAATCAAACCTTACAAGAAATAAATTCTGAATAGTAATAGATACACTACGTTCAACAATGTAAAGGTTCTAACAATTAACAAATGATTAATTAAATATGGGCATGGATAGGTGCAAATAATTATGACGTCTTGGAAGGCTATTTTAAATTTTTGCTTTGACGCCTTCCTGCGACCATATAAGATGTCCAAGAAAAAAATATAATAGCTTTCAAGATGTCATTATTATTAGGACTAGGATATGGACCAAATCCACATATAGGCTAATACTAATTAACAGAATGTAGTGTACAATTGTGTTAGTCTTGGGCCTTTTTGTCCATATTTTAATTCAACTCAATCTCATTTAGTTTGTACTTGTAAAATTCTGGAATAGGTATTCATGATGATCATGTATTTAACATCTATAGCGAGTCCTATATTTATACATGCTATATATTTTATCAACACTTTACAAATTCAACATTGTAGTCATCAATCACTGAAATACATGTAGGGTGATAATGAAATCACTTATTTAAGTAGTACCCCTGACTGGTTATTGCAATTGTGTCTTTGTCTTATGGTTATATCTTAATCTATCAACAATAAAAACAAGTACACATACAATGTCAATGTATGCTAGTATTTCAAAAGAAGTGTGTTAAATTTATTTATTTCCAAATTTTATAAACAAAGTTATATGTTCAAAGATATTATTTGAGACAATCCTACTTTCACTTTCACCATGTTCACAACATGCATGTATTGAAAGTGAAATTAGGAAAAAAAGACCTTTAAAAATAATGACATGATAGTTGATTGGTACTACATGTATAGTTAGCTGTTTGTGAACTAGTTGAATCCAGTAGTCTTGCTTATTATAATAGCATTTGATTACAAATGTATATACACCTTATCGCTTATCCCGGCTGACCCTGCCGCTTGAACTTTTGAAGCATACAGTGTACAACAATCACTTTTCCATTGTGGCGTCAGATAGCTTGTTTAATGACGTCAAAATTTTACGGGAACCTGTGTGATATCTAGTAATGGCGGACTAATAGCGATAAGGTGTATTGAAGAAATATAAAAGTAAGGAGATGTGATATGACATGTATGAATACCAATAAGACAGGGCACACTATCAACCAAAGTTGTAATGAAGTGAATGTAAGCAATTATAGACAAACTTACGGCCTCTAAAAATGAGAAAAACCCATACCATTTGATATAGTCAGTGTTAATAAGACCCTAACATGAAAAATATGAAGGAATTAATTTGACAAAAGTAGCATGAATAGTGGCCTAATTTATAACAAACAATTAAGACTAAAGAAATATTAGTTATGGCCTTAAGATTGACATTTTTTTCAGCATATTTAATTGTAAATGTCTGATTCTTTGTAACAGATTGGTAAGAAACCTATATGCACTGGGCATGGTATGACACACACAGAACAAAAACTTGATGATTTTAAAGATGCATGTATTCATTTTTTGCAGAGACCGACTGAAAAAAGATATAGAAGTGATCTTGATGCACCTAGAAAGGAACGTAAAGATAAAGATGGTAGACCAAAATCTGAATTTCTTCAGAAAGTTAAGGAAGAAAAAGAGCAAGAAAGAAAAAGAAAAGGTTACAGAAAAACATTAATATATTAACAAGAATAATTGTAATTGGTGATGTAGGCCAATAGAATCAATGATATTAAGTACATGCATAATGAGTATTGAACAGTTCGTTCAAAGGATTCATCACACTTCACGATATAAGAATAAAGTTATATAATGATATATATATATGAAAATCAAATTTTAAAGAAATGTTACCAAGGTTACTGTCTATCATGTCTTAGATCTAAATTTATGTAGTACAAATTTTTGCTGTAAATTGTAAAAATGTTTGAAAGTCTGTTTTCTGTTTTTAATATCATAGAAAGGTATAAAAGCTTCTAAACAAAAACTCCATAGTTGTTTGATAACAAAATTACTTCTCCAGTTGTGAGAGGGAAACCATTCAAAAAATGATGAAACAGTAGCAACCTTTACCACAGAAATTAAAAAATGATGAAACCGTAGCAACCTTTACCACAGAAAATAAAAAATGATGAAACAGTAGCAACCTTTACCACAGAAATTAAAAAATGATGAAACCGTAGCAACCTTTACCACAGAAATTAAAAAATGATGAAACCATAGCAACCTTTACCACAGAAATTAAAAAATGCTTTAGCCAATTATTTAACCAAATGTTAATCAGGTTAATTTCTTTTCCATTTCATTTTTGGTGAGTGTAGATTGCTGACCATCAGCCGATATAACATATATAATGCATATTGACCATCCACATAGGATCAGCAAAAATCTAGAAACTTTGATTTACATGAAATGTCCATTTATTTTTCAAATTACTGGAAAAGATGTTTGGGATTTCAATGGTCTTTAAACTATAACATTTAAGCTATATACATGATAGATATATAAAGTGCCTATATATATATGTTCATATATTTTTATGTTTAAATTATCCTTCTTTCTGAATCAATTTCATCTTTGTAATTTTTTCCCTGAAATATTGATGAAATAATGATCAACTGTTTTTTTCATGTTTTAAGAAATGGATGAAATAAGAAGAAAAGAAGAAGAAAAACAAAGACAAATAGAAGAAGAAAAAAAGAAAGTTTTTAGAATTCCAAAGAAACCTCGTCCTCCAGAAGAAATTACAGAACAATCAGATAAAAGTGCAAAATTATCTGCCCAGGAAAAACTTGAGAAAGCTAAAAAACTAGCTGCAAGTTTTGGAAAATCTAAAACTGCTGTATCCTCGTCAAAGTCTGATTTAAAAAGAAGTTCAGCAGTAAGTGACAAAATTTCCTCCAAATATAAACAAGCTAAACCTTTTCATCCAGAGCAGAGAAAAACTGGAAATGACAAAGTTGTTTCTAAACAAGACGACAAGAAACCATCAAATGATAAACATTCAAATGAAAAAGATGTTCCTAAACAGTCTGACAAGAAACCATCATATAAAGATAAGTTAGATAAACTGTCAGACCAGGAAAAACTTGCAATTATCAAAAAAATATCAGGGAGTCTTGGGCGTGTAGGTGATAAAATATCGGATACAGAAAAACTTGACAAAATTAGGAAAATTTCAGAAACAATTGGTAAGGGGTCATCAAGTAATAGTGATAAGAAAGAAAAACCAAATGGATCTCAGAAATATTCACCTCTTACCAGTAAAATAGACAGAGATAAAATGACAGGAAATCTGGAAAGTCTTCAGAAAATAAAAAAAGAATTCAAAGAAGCTGAGGAAAAAGCAACTGGAAAATCTATCACATTGTTGGGAAAAACAGATGAAGGAATTAAAAGAGAAGTGATATTTGACAGAACAGATGCTGAAACAATGAGATATGCATTACAAGAAAAAGCAGCACGAATTAGAGCCATGATGAACAGACCTGAAGAACCTAAACCGAGAGAAAGAAAAAAGGGGAAGGACAGAGCATCTGAGAGTGAGGCAAAGGGAAAGAAATCTGACACTTCTAAAAATGAAGATGATGAACAAAGAAAATATTCTGATTTTAAGAAATCTTCTAGTCATTCCAGTGATTCAAAATACAATGATAAATATAGTGATGATAGGTATTCAGACAGATCTTCAAGGGAGGAAAAACCTGTTAAAAAGAAAAAACCTCCACCCCCACCATCAATGAATTTTAATGATTTGTTAAAAATTGCTGAACAAAAATCACAAGAACCTGTCAAAATTGAAGTAATTAAAAAACCAAAAAAAGAAGAGGAACGATTATTGAATAAAAGAGAGCTTGCATCTCAAAGAGAATATCAAGAATATTTGAAAAATAAGAAAATGAGAAGAGAGGCTGAAATTGAAGAGAGACAAACTGTGGATGTTAAAAGAGAAAAACAAAACTCTAATTCATTAAAAAGTAAATCAACTTCAAATTTAGTGACAAAATCAGCAAGTTCTTCACAAAATACTGTAAGGAAAAATCCTTATTCAGAAAAGTTAGTGACTAAATCTTCTTCACCTGTGCCTAGTTCATCTAAACCATCATCAAGTAACAAATTAGGTAAATCAATGTCATCTTCTTCAATTCCTTCAAAACCATTTACAAAACAGTTCAAACTACACTCAGCAACAAATTCTCATCACAATTCAGACTCAAATCCAGCAAAGAAAATAAAACGGGAGCATATAGAAAATGGAAGAATTTCCCAAAAAGATGAGTATCGGAAGAAATCAAATGGTGCTAAAAGAAATAATTATGATGATGTACGTGAAAATGTGCTAGTGTGTGGACCACCAAAGAATGAAAAACCAGTATCTTCCAATCCATTTGATAGAATATATGGAGAAATTAAGAAAAATCAACCATCAAAGCCAGGTAATTAAATATAAACTCCATTCAAAAATATGAAGAACACTTTTTAAACAGTAATTCAGAACATTGAAATTGGTTGGAAAATGGCCCCTTCTTTGAACAATATCATGAATATTATTCATGTTAATGCTTCTTAGTATATATATACATTGTATGGTTGACAAAAGGTTTTTCACAATTTACATAGATTTAAGTCAATGAAGTTAGCCATAATCTTTTGAATTTGAAACATGGACCATTCTGTTATTTCAAAGTTGATAAAGAAGCATTTGTCTATGCAGCAGTAACCCCAAAACAAAAATCAAAATTTAATGGCTCTATTATAAACATATAGTGTCAATAAGTGTGTATATCCAACATGGCGACCATGTCACATAGTATATATATATGATAGTTGGATAGAAATCGACCTAATGCAAGTACGCTAATACTTTGATTGATTTAATTTTGTGACATTAAAGATGGATGTTGGTCTGATTTGTGGGTATTTGTATATAGCGTCAATTTTTAAACAATTACAGATTTTGCATACAATTTTTTGTCAACCCAAAATTACTCAACAGATGTTTGGATATTTATTTGCATAAGGTCAATTTCTATCCGACGCATCTCACATGTTATGTATTAATGGAATGTAAATATAGGCCTAAGCTAGGTCAGAAAGACCTGGAACAAAAAGTAACATGACAAAGTTTTGAGATTATTTAAAAAAAAATAATCTTTAATGTTGTTAAACCATTATTGTGTTTTCTTTTGAACTATTATTTAAAGCAACCTTGTATACAAAATTTATTCTAAAAAGATCAAAACTGATAGAAAACAATTTATCAAATTGTCTTGGCTTCATGGTCCAAAGAAATGTTACCTTTTCATGAATATAATAGCTAGGTACATGCAATGCAAGTGGAGTCAAAATTGATAGACACAATAAAAAATTATTTTTTTTATTTATGGGTAGCAAATGACAAGCTAGATATTTCATACTTCATAATATATATATGGGCTTGTATCATATTTTCCCTCCGGTTTATATGATCCGTTCATCCTATATTGACTCTTAAAATTCAAGAGTTTATCTAAAAATGAGGGTACTTTTTCTAAAAATGAGGGTACTTTTTCTAAAAATGAGGGTACTTTTTATATGGCCTTTCAAATACCGTTTCGATTCCTAACATCACTGAAGAGACATTTATTGTCGAAATCCGGATCTGGTGTACTAAAAAAATATTGACACCGTATGTTTGTGGCTTAACATCGTGGCCACAAGTTAATTTTTGTTTTTCTGTTTAGTATTAAATTTATATTAAGATCCATTTTGTTACATCTTGTGATCAATTTTATTTGGCAATCGCCAATGGCAGTCAGCAGGGTTAAAGAACATCAGTTGTTTCGACCTGTTAGTCAAATGCGTTTTGTTTAAATATACTTTTTCACTTTTTTGGTCTTTTGGAAAATGTTGTTTATGCTGTTTTTAGACCCTTCTACAACGAAATTTGTTTTACATGCACACGTATAAAAATTGCGGTTATATATATATATATATAGCCAAATTTGAGGTCCGCCTGTTATGAATGTAGGACAGACAGAATAAAAAGTCACATTTCATTTTTTATATTAATTTGCTTTGAATAACATGAATAAGAAAACACTTAATAAATGATATATTCAAAAAAACATTATCATGATTATTGCATTTTTCATTACTTTCATGAACTTTAATGGTATATAAAACAATTTGTATTTGGATTTATTTTATTAATATCAATAACAATTAAATAATTGTTAAGAAAACAAAATGTCAAAGTAGCTTGGTACTTAAAACTGCTTAGTACTAGCTTTGCCTAGAAATTATGACTTGCAGGATTCAGATTTTAAAATATTTTTTCATTTATTAAGGCTTATGAACAATTTACAAAACTGTAAAATGAACTTGATGAATATATATATATATATTTATTAAAAAAGGAAAGTATTTCAAGGATTTTTTCTTATATATATAAGGAATTGTAAACAAATTATTTGTTACGGATTTACACAATAAATATTTTTTCAATTTTTTGCTTATTAATGATCTTGATAATATCATTGATAGGAAGGCAATCTTTATCTTTCTTGTTCATTAATCTGAAAAAAAGATATGTTTTTTCTAGGTTACACCATCATGAATGGTCACCTTTTCTTGTGACAAGAAAATCAAAGCTTAAGGAAAGCAAGAAAATTGACATCTATTTGACTTTTGCAGAGTAAAACTGAAATAAAGGGAACTACTTGCATTGATTTAAAAAAAAAAAACACCACACAACTAAAATGGTTATAATGGAAATATTAATGTGTATGCAATGTACACAGAAAAACTTCATTTTAATCAATAAGTCAAAAACATATTGCTCTTGACATTATTGAAGTTTAAACATATTTAATGGGAAAACATATTACTTTTAACTTTGTAGAATATGAAATACTGAAATTTAACATATAATTGTTGATATTTTGCACTGAACATTTTTTTCTTTTTCTTTCTTTAATGTTGATATATATGATAAAACTCTATATTCAAACTTTGGGTTTTCTTTAATTATTGTATGATTTAAAATAAAATTTGAATACTATATATTTTGATGTTTATTATTACAGCCAAGCGGAAGCATCCTGATGAATACTCTGATTCAGAAGATGAATTTGACGGAGACCTTGATGGATTTGTCGTGGATTATCTGTCTTCAGGGGAGGAAGAAGAAATGGACGGCTATGACAATGATTATGAAGATTATTCCAAACATATCAGAAATATATTTGGTTATGATAGGCGAAAGTAAGTCATTACAGAACCTGTCAGAAAATTTTATACTATTCATAATATTAGTTAACATACATACCTAGCACATAGGCTGCCTTTGTTGACAGTATATTTTTTTTTTAAATATGAATTTCTCTTCCTTTTAAAATAAACAGCAATTTATGATGAAACCAAAGCAGACTTTTTCATGTTGTTGTAAAGTTTTTAATTTTAGTTCTTTTATATGTTTGGAAGTTTAGTATGATTTCCATTTTCAATAAACTAGTACAATGTACACATTTTTGTTGAGGGGCCAGCTGAAGCCTGCATCTAGGTGCAATTTTCAACCTTCAGGCTCCAACTTATTTTGACATAATACACCACTTTCATGTTGTCTTTCACCAGAAAAAAATGTCATTTTTGTGACTTCATTTACCAGATAGAGGGGATCACCTATATCCCTGATCTATTACAGCTAATTTCCTAATGCATGTAGAACAAAACTTTGGTTAGCTTGGTTGCTTTGTTTGTATATTGAACAATCATTAGGATAACACCCAATTAAATTTAAATAATGATAGATACAGGTTAAACTATGCCTATATAAATTGTTTAAAGATGTCAATCTTATTTACAAAGCTTGTATAAACAATTATACAAACAAAGCAAGCAAGCCAAACAAAGTTTTACTTTGCAAGCATTAGGAAATCAGCTGTAAAGTTCACCAAAAGTCTTTGTGATCCTCATCATGCTCATTGTGCAGGATAAACTAGAAATAAAAAATTCTTGTAAGTACTGAATCATATTTCCTTTTTGATACCAGTGCTGAATATTAATAATAAGAATTTAATTTGCTGTATAATTTGTACAATGCAGCATTAATGTTTTTTCAACCAATTGCTCAACAAAGGAACGGAAGTAATGACGCCCCTAAACGCACAAATGATGTTCACTAAAACCAAAGTTTTTGACAGAAATGCAACAAACCAAAGTTGTCTACTAAATCAGAGATCATTGACCTTTAACAAAATCTTAATATCAATCACACAAAGCAATTGAATGTGTAAAGTTTTATGATTTTATTAATTTAAATTTGATTTATATTAACAGATTTAAGTATGAAAGTGATTATGACATCGCAAATATGGAATCAAACTTTAAAGATGTAATGAAAGAAGAAGCTAGAAGGTAAGAACAGAATGGAGCAGATATCTGGAATTAAAACATAAAAATTATCCTCATTCTGATTGTCAAATTGATGGCCTATATTTTACTTCTCTTATAGATGTCCTTTTTGCGGACTTGCCACAATGACATCACAACTTTTTTTACAGAAAACAACTGTCATTTTCCTGATTTTGTGATACAAACAGTTGATCCTAAACACTCCTTCGATGGTTTTTCCAGCTATATAAAACAGTTTAATCTTTGACAAATATCTGTCATCCCCAAAGTAGAGTTCTTAAGGTGGTTTAAATCTTTATTTGTTTGTTTATATTTTATTGAATATTTTGAAATATAGAAACTTCTACAAATAATAATGGGACAGTTAGACATTACAAAGTCAGTGATATAAGACATGTACACATGTGAGAAAAAAATAAGAAATTATATGATTGCTTTCATAATAAGTCACGCTGGTGTAGGATGAAAAATTGGTGATTTGAAATCTTTGCAGGAGCACTTGTGTTTAGTAACTGAAGCATATATTTGTAATATAACTAACTAGAACAAGTTCTTTCATTGAATGTTACATGTGTTCACTCTATTGTTACATTGTTACATGTATTCACACTAATGGAACCTATATTTACAATAATGTTACATATATTTACACTAATGGTACATATATTTACAATAATGTTACATGTATTTACAATTATGTTACATATTACAGTGCAAGACTTGGTATGCAAGAGGATCTGGAAGACATGAAAAAAGAAGAGGAAGAAATGAAAAGAAAAATGGCAGGAAAGAAAAAGAGATGATAAATATGAACATGTTGTTATTTAAGATTAAGATAAAAAGTCATATTCTAAATATGATGGTAGAAATGAAAGGAAAAAGTGATTTACTGAGGTCTTGAAAATGCTACGGATATGAATAATTAACATCAGATTAAGAATAAGCTGTTATTTGTTAATGTTGAAAGAAGAATCTTTTCATGGATACCATTATTCTATTTGTTTAGGACTTACAATTATGTCATTGAAGGAATTAAATGCCCGAATGCATTTAGTATCAGATTAAAAGCATATAACAGAAACATACAAGTGAAAAGTGTGTTTTACCTCAAATCAGTGTTTCTTGATGGCTGTAATTGAAATAAGTTTTCTTTTAAGTCTTCAAGTCAGCTGATTTTTACTTTTAAAAAATTACTGTGACTTCATGTGAGCCTACTATACCACTTTAGAAACCATTAGAGACCATAAGAATAGCTAAAATAATTGTTCTGAACTAAGCATAATGATAAAATATCTTAATTTGTATTTAGTTCTCAAGTAAAGATAATCATGAAAACATGAAGTAATTTTAAATAAAAAACAAATTATAGGATTTTACCTGTGACAGTTTTTTTTTTCTTTAGCTGTTGTTTCATTTAGTTTACACATTCTGTTTATCCCCTAAAACATACTTATTTTAAAATTTCTTATCTTATTAATGTAAAACTTTTTCATTTAATAAAATTAAGAAACTTCTATTTTTATTATCAAATTCAAGAATATGTCACAAAATGAATTTTATTTAATATTGAATGGGTTAAACTAATTAATTTTAATTAATTCAGAAATGATTGGCAATTACCTTTGACCTATAAAAATGTAGAATTAAATTCAGTTCCATTGCATGTTTAAATTAAAAGTATAGTTTTCAGTTAGACATCTATTAAAGATCTGGCTTAGACTGGTATAAGGGCTGTGCTGAACTTACTGTGGGGTATGAGTTATTGGTCTGTGAAAAAGACTTCAGCATGACATTGAGATGGAGAACAGCAATAAAACCACTGTTCCTTTCCTTATGAATTTTTCAGATGTGTCAAAGAAAGAAATGTGTCATAGATTTATACACCATACCTCTTCTTTTCCATGGAAACTGGAAATTGTTTCCTTTAATGTGTTGCTTATACATTTGTATGTGTATTTTATAATATGCATGTGATAAAAAACAAAATATAATTATGAAAACTTACTGGGATGAATGATAAAATATTGTTTATTATACATATATATACATGTATGATAGTATCTACAAATAGCTTATTAAATAGGAAAATGTGTGTTATTATGAATGCTCTGTGTTTAGGTTACCAGGGATCTCCATGGATGAAAATTGAACGATGGAGGAACTTTCATCATCACAAACCTTGTCTACGCAGTACAGTGTCGCGTGATCGAAAGTGTGTCATCCCTCCATGTAAGGAATGGTGAACATGCTAATTCATTAGCTTATTTAATTTATACTTATTTGAATTTTCATTATAGAAGTATCAATATTTTTATTAATTGCTGTTTGTATCCATTCAAATGCCAAGCCTTTCGAGAACGACCTAAACCTGTCATGAAAGTCCCAAATGGAGTGTTCTTGCTATTTTTTGTAATTGTTATGGGGGGTTAAAAATCATGAGGAGCTTTTTTTCACGAGCACTGTCCAATTCAGAAGTCATGAACCCTTTATATTGCTGATTTGCAGAAAAAACAAAGCGATGTGTACGGGTTGTGTAAAAGTTTGAAGAGATTTGTAAAGCAAACGTTCACAAATGAAAAGGTTTTTAATGACTTAACTAGCAAATTGATGCTATGCAACATGCATCTTTCGAGTCTGAATATAAACGGGAAACGCGGAAGTATCAATTTGATTGTAAACTACGAAATGAATTTGGATTTCCGATACAATATTTCTTTACAGTAAACATATAAGTTTTAACTTTTTTAAGTAATTCTATTTTATTGTTGCAGCAGTACTAGAGTTATTTGCGATTAAATATATATAATATTAATGTTTTATGTCTTATTGTGTACTTCTTAAAAAGGGGGTGCTGATTGCGTAAGTCAAAAGAAAAGCATGTGTTCAACTTGTTAAAGTAAACTGTTTTCTTTGTAACTGGATCATTAATTTATTTATTTAATCTAAATTATCACAAGCAATTGCTGAAACTTATTTGGAAAATTCATTAAATAAACCGTAAATCTTCAGATAGTTTTCTCCTGTCTGGTTTGTTGATCTACCTGTACAAGCTCAGGAACAATTGTTTAGTGATCTTAATCCGGATATCCCTCAGACGTTAAAACTGTACTGATTAGATTATAATTTAAAACAGGCTAAGGTTTATGCAATGACATGCATATGATGATAATTGCTAAGAAAAATGGTGTCGGGCTATAAAAACAATAACAATTTGAACGATGGAGGAAGCGAATTTGACGATGGCGCAGGACATTTGAGGATGGCGCTAGACATTTGAACAATGGCGGGTCGCCATCATTAAACAGGCCATGGAGATCCCTGGGTTACTGCAGCCTTTGTATGAATCAGGCAACAATGATAAAAAATAAGGCATTTGACAGCAGG
This sequence comes from Mytilus galloprovincialis, assembly GCF_965363235.1. Lineage (NCBI taxonomy): Eukaryota > Metazoa > Mollusca > Bivalvia > Mytilida > Mytilidae > Mytilus > Mytilus galloprovincialis. The sequence continues at coordinate 23,624,727 of NC_134844.1, forward strand.
CAAATTGTTGACCTTTTGTATTTTTCAGCTTTTCATTGTTTAAAATAAGTGCTGTGTTCGTTTTTTGTCAATGAACTGCATCCAATAATATTTACCATTATAATGAATTAAGTATCATGATTTTAAGCTTTAAAAAACTTTTGATTAAAGTTCCAAAATTGAAATGCAAACAACATCAGATGTGAATTTATATCAGAAGGGGACTTCTTTTGGAGCCACATAAATGGTTAATGCATAGACCTATTACTCAAGTCCAATTCCTAATGTTGCTTATTGGTGCCCTCCCTTTCAAAATCCTGGATTTGGATCTGAACAAGCATCTTTAAAAACATACCCAGAGAGGATGTAACTAATACAAAACCTGCTGGTGGTTAGAGGGGATAGTACAATGTATTTTATATTGCCTGGTTCATACAGAAAATCAATGTTTTATGGATTGAAATGTATATGTGTGCATGTGTGTTTGTGTGTGTTTGATTTTGTCATTCTATAAGAAGTAAAAAGTTGAAAAATTGTAAAATAGTAGTTTGATTTCAAATATTTATTATACTAATTGTTACATATACAGGTTGTTGTTAATATTATTTACTGCCATAGTACTTCGGTGCATTCAAGTGACTCTGAAAAAAATGTGATTAAGTCAAATTCTAGTTTCTGTTTTAAGAAAGGATAGATTTAAATATTGAAAGTTTGTTAAAGAGAAACTGTTTCATAAAATGTATATTAAATATTCAACTAAAAAAATTCCTTGACAGATTTAAGAACAAGATATTTTTGGTGACCTAAACCACTTTTATTAAACCATTTAATGGACATTTTTTTTCACAACTGAAACTTCTGATAGATAGATTTAAAGTAATTTTTATTAGAATATTTTTTCAATAATAATCCTCTTAAAATGTAGAGGTGTGAGTCTCTATAAAGAGGTTATAACCTACTTTAGGTTTGATTCCTAATGGTTAGAAGATTTGAAATTAAGAATATTGCTGTCTGAAAGTCATTTTTGAAAGTTCATGAATTGAATTTTAATATTTATGACCTTAATACAAAATGTCAGCAAATTTCACATTTACCAAATTTCTAAAATCGAATATCTCTTCTTTTTTGTTGAGTTGATATAATCATTTTTTAACAGAACATGTAATTACAATTTTCTTTTCAAGCACATCTAGTATAATTATTTAACGTCTTCCAGCATTGTCTTGCTGCCATGATAAAGCTTTTTTTTTAGCTGATGGTCATAAAGCAATCAACAATTAATGAAACAAGCATTATCTCTTGAAAAGCACTTCATCAATTTTCACAAAATTGTCAGTTTATATGATAAGAATTTAAAAAAAAAAATCAGTTATATATATATCATGTATTGCATTTGGTGTAGGCTATTGGAAGGTGCTAATTCATATATAAAACCTGTATTGATGATATGATAAGTCAAATATATCATTTTCATTATTTTGTTATTCCCAATATTGTGCAATACTTATATTTTGTGATTACTGATTATAAATGTGATTAAACATAGAATTCTGTGATGGCTAGAATAGAATTAGATTTTTGAAGTGGGTTAACAAAAGTAGTCAGGTTTTTTAGTTGGGCTATTTAATCATGAATATTAAAATTAGTGTTTAATTAATAAAAATTTTGCATTATAAAGATTAATGTAAGTCTTTTTATACTACTTGTCGAATAAAAAAAACATGGTTTTTCAGTAGGAAACCCTTTTTTCTAAAAGTATTGAGTTTTAAAAATTCGTTATTTGCATAAGTGATACAGTTTAAATATCAAATGGGACCACAAGTTGGATAACTTTCACTCTTATATGAATTAAACACCTACAGGAAGTCCTTAAAATTTTTATGAAAATCATTTATGAAAAATATTTTTTTCATGCTTCAGCTACTACTTACTGAAATTCATAAATTTCTGTGAAAGTTTTGAAAATGCAAAAATAGTTGACAGTTTCAGCAGTCAGGTTCGCAATAACATAAAGTCACATTCATAATTTCAGTACGGATTTTCCTTCATCAAAGTTTTCAATCCCATTCATTAGAGTTAATGATTCACTGAAAATATGAAAGCAACACATTATTAATTTAATGCATCTAAATCTAAATGCATGGAATTATTTCTGAATTTACAGTATATTTTAGAATTTTGTTAGAATTCTGTTATAGATTTGAGCAAAATTCTGATCTTGTATGATCTTATATTACTTTTGGTATATATATTTTTGTAATAAAAACCAAATACAGTCTCAAACAAATATTTAACTTGGAATGTGTACTTAGAAATGTGATCATTTATTAACATACAACTTTTCTGTTGATGAATAAGTTTATTTATACTTAGACATTTGTATCATGGCTCATTACAAATGAAAAAAAAGTAACTTATTCCTATCAACATTGAGTAAGGCATGTTATTAATACTTCTACCAGATTTTGTGTCATAATATATACAAGTCGTTTATGTCTTCTGACCATTATCTTTAATGAATAATGTATGTTTTAATATTTGAATATTTAACAATTATCATTTTTTAGAACAATTGTGTGCATGTATTTCTCATAAATCAAGTATTTTTCATAGAATTTGTTTTAAAAGTTTGATTAAGTCATTGATTGATATATTTTTGTATAGCTGCTAGAGACATAGTAAGAACAAATGTTTCTTTATTCTTGTACTCCTATTTTCTACAAATTTTGGATGTATTCTGCATAAAGGACATCTTGTCTGAGTTTTTTCCCCCAGTCCTATCAAATAGTTTTTGACCCTTTTACTTAATCATAGAATATGTCATTAAAAGATAGTCATTGCTATATATAAAAGATCATTGAAAATGGCTCAATTAATAAAATAAGTTGAATTTTTATAAATTAATCATGTATATCCTTGTCTTAAAAAGGAGGTATATATAGTTTTGCAGGTGTTTTTAAATCTATCCACCTAAAATAAGAATATTATCTATAAGTGGACGTTATTGGCAAATAGCTTTGGTAGTACCACACTTTTCTCATTGCTCATTGTAGCTCTGAATAATTTTCTAAACTGACAAATTCTTTTCAATCATATAAGATAAATTTTGGAGTCATTACAGTATTCCCCGTCCATTTCCAACTTAATTGTTAGTTTGCTTTGGTGGTACTACAATTTGCTCTCTGTATCTGTTATAAACATTTTATATGATATTATCTTTTGTAATTTCTGAGTTTTTATAGAATTTATAAAGTTTAACAAATTAATTTCTTTATTCAATACATTTAAATGGAGTTTGGATTCTTCTTCTTTTACTATCACAATTTTTATTATAAAACTGACAAAACATTTTGTATGTTCATCATAGGTAAATTGTAGAGAAAATGTGTGAGCTTGTATTATTTGAGGGGCAATTAAAAGGGTATGTGCTAGTTGTCATAATTTGAAAGAAATTTAATATTTACTGTAATGTTCTTTTAAGGATTTGAATATGTGATACGACATAATACTGTCACAACACAACAAGTCTTGAATCTTTCATTATTTGTACATGTTCATTAAATATTTTTGTTGATTTTGTTAGTTATTTTTTTTTTATTTACATTCTGCATTTTGTATAGAATATAAAACTGTATTTGCCTCAATAGATTTTGATATCCTCCCACAAAAAGATGAAAGTTTCATAACTAGCAACATCGAAACAATAGGCCCAATAGAACTTAATTGTCATACCTTGTGATTTGATGAATGTAATGATTTACAATAACATTGACTTTTCTTGAGTAAATTGTGGCAATGGTGGCAGAGTGGTCTAAGTAGTAGATGTTTCACTAGCCTAACAATGAGGTTGTGAGTTAGAATCCCACATGGGGCTGGTTACACTCCACTACAATCTGAATTGACTAGGATTGACAGCTTTTATAAAGAAGGTGGATAGTTCTTTCTGGCCACTCCTGCTTCCTCCACCTAGAAAAACTGACAGCTAGAAATAGTGCAATAGTGTTCAAAGTAGTGTTAAACACCATTCAATCAATCAGCTTATCAATTAACCAATAATTGACAAAATTCTTGCAGGGAACTTACAAATTATATTTGATATGAATGACATTGGTTTTTGTCGAGCCTGCGACTTTTGTCCCAGAAAGCTTGACATAGGGATAGTGATCTGGAGGTGGCTACAGCTGAGGCGGCGTTAGCTTACTTCTTAAAAGCTTTATATTTTAGAAGGTGGAAGACCTGGATGCCTCATGTTACGAAGTTTCGTCAGTCACATGACCAATGTCTTTGACCTCATTAAAAGTTAAAATTTTTTGTAATGTTAAATTCTCTCTTATTACAGTGGGAGATATTATGGACATAATTGTGCAAATCGTGATACAAGCATGAAATTTGGTATATAGGTTGACTAAATGTTAATTGAAAAATTCAGCTGCTGGCCATAAAAAAAATTCATTTTTTCAAAATGGCCACCGCTCATTTGGAAATGGCGTAATATCCAATTGGCTACATTTCGTAAATCCTTTTAAAGCTGTTTTATAGGTATAATCCGATGTAAGTTTTGATAAAACTTCAATTAAAGTTCCTTAAGCACGATGAAGAAAAATACATGAAGAAAAAAGTGACTTCCGGTTCCAAAATAGCGGCAAGAACGTGGAAAATGTCAATTTTATCATTTCTATCAACTAAACAAGAGATATCACGGCCTTTGTTCAGTTCAAATGCATATATACAGGCTGCCTATCTTATAATTATCTGAAAGATACCAATACACACACCTGTACAAGGAAGACCAGAACGATAGCATTTACAGTAACACACACAGCTTGATTCCTTGCATTCGGATTTCAGAAATCCTGACACGAGGATACAACGGCAGCCAAAGAAATCCATTTTGGTTTCCAACTGTCATTGTTTTATTGTCTTTTATCCAACTCGAGTGTACATGGACCTGTCGAATGCATAAATCCGGATGAGCCCAAACATGTCCACCTTGATATTCTCTTTTGATGTGATCCGGAAGAAATAGCAGAATAGCATCATAAAGCCGCTGCTTCCTTGCAAACGATTTAAATCGTGCCTCGTTAACAGCAAATGTTGATGTTGCCATACATGATGCAAACAAATGCTTCTATGTTATCAATGTCTGTGTCTGTGTTTTAATACAAAAGTGGGATAAAAACGTCCGTTACATCTGGGAATACTTCTCCATGTGTGCCAAGCAGACCTCTTCACTTTACCATGAAATGCCGACACAGTGTCACATCCATTAAATGCATGGCAGAAAAGAAGAACAACAACACGAGGACCACACAAATTTGCTATGACATGTAGACGAAGCCATTGGAAAGTCTTCATTCCTTCAAAAACCTATTCACAATTTGTCCACACCTTATCTTGCGAGTGCTTCAATTTCTAATACTACTACATCTGTGTCAGTACTACTTAAAATTGCTTTTTACAATCATTTTTATCAGCATGCTTATCATGGATAATCATTCGTGTTTCTCCATGGTAACAAGGGGATAGCTGGGAAGTATCCGTATTGAAATTGCAAAGAATACTTTCACCTTGAGTAACATAAGCATTTTTATAAATGACTGAAGAAGCAATTATGTCGGAAAAGAAACTTGAACAGATCCGTTGTGTTGTCATCTTTACAGAGAAAATTACTCCGAACACTTGGCGTGTTTCCAGAACCAACAACTTTCAGTCTAGCACCAGTAACTTGCCTTTTTTTTCTCTCGTCCCAGCCTTTAAATCATTCACTTAAGAAACACCAAATACAATGTCTACTCTTGGATACTTATCGTTGCAAGGTTTTAGGCTAAAAGGCATAATCATCAAATATTTTGCCCCACGTGGTGGCCTGGAATAAACAATTGCTGCTCCATAAACGACAAATGCGTCAGAATTTGAATCAGTTGATGGGAAATCGCAAAATGTCTCAAGTATACCCATTCCTGTGATTTAATACCACTGGTTAAAGTGACATTCTGAGAAAAAGACGTTTTGGTTTTCATGACAAAAGAAATCTTCAAAGTAAATTTGTCTACTCTGACAAGATATTAAAGTAAAGAAAAGAGATTGCAATCACTTTTCAAGTTCTCCAGCTTTGGTTTTGACAAAGAAGTTAACAGTTTCATTTTACGCCTTTTATAGAGAATTGTTCTTTTTTATCTGGTTATAAAAAGTAGATTCTCTTTCGTTTTGCATTTGCTTTAAAAGATCTTCGTAATGTTTGAACCCAATATCTTTGAGTGTATATGTTCCGGACCATATGAGTATTTGGACCATACGCCTATGGTCATGACCATATGGGTATATACTCATATGGTCCGACCATATGCGTATGGTCGAGGTAATTAACACTCTGTTACAGTTTACTTTTAATACTTCTAAACTCTTCATATGGTATGACCGTTCATTAAAAAGACCCTATCATATAGGTAATTTTATCATTATATTATAATAAAAAGATAAGCTAAAATAAAAATAAGAAGTTTCACATAGTTAATTTTACTTAATTGTCAAATTTATAGTAAACACATTTTATTCCGATGGTCATTACTGATTTGTTATTACGCGTGAATAGCAATATGTCGACTAAAAAAAATCAAAAATTTCTAAATGAGCTGTTACACAAGACGTCACTTGAAAATAACATAGTTTATTTAAGTTGTCGTGTGAATATGGTGTATTGCAGTCAATTACGATATATGAGATCAAGAGCTTCTTAAAAGCACCGTAGACATCAGAATGACAAAAGACCTCGATACCACGTACTGTACGCAGCTGCAAAAAGGCTAGCTTTTTACTCGCAAACAAAAGGTGTAAATGGAAAGGATCATGCACAAATTTCTTGCAAATGTAAAAAAGCTATGACACCGTATGGAAGTGAATGTCACCCCAAGCCTACATGCAAGAATGTAACTAGCGATGAAAACTTACTATGGCATCAATATTTAATTTTTACGTAGTTTTTGGATTATAAATTTAATAAATTGTCATATAAAAGAGGGACGAAAGATACCAAAGGGACAGTCAAACTCATAAATCTAAAACAAACTGACAACGCCATGGTTAAAAATGAAAAAGACAAACAGAAAAACAATAGTACACATGACAGAACATAGAAAACTAAAGAATAAACAACACGAACCCCACCAAAAACTAGGGGTGATCTCAGGTGCTCCGGAAGGGTAAGCAGATCCTGCTCCACACGCGGCACCCGTCGTGAAGCTTATATGATAACAAATCCGGTAAATAGTCTAATTCGGTAGGTCACATTCATGAAAGGGAAGGGGATTGTAGTTACGACGTAAGAAACATATCCGATATCATTTGTGAAACGGTTATTCCATAACGGTCAACCATATCATCATATATTCATCACTGTTTTTTTAGATAAATTTTTTGTATTATTGAAACGTTTATAATGTAAATTGAAAACAAAAATACCTATATGGACAACATACTCATATGGCCTGGCCCGTTAATAACCAAACGAGTATTATACTCATATGGTCCGACCATACGCGTACGGTCGGACCATACGCGTATGGTCAGACCATATGAGTATACGCACATGGTCATGACCATACGCGTATGGTCAAAATACTCATATGGTCCGGAACATATATACATATCTTACCTGCTTCCGAATCAACAACTTCCTTAAAGGAGTCAATTGTGTACATATCTGACTACTCTTCTAGAAATGAATTCTCAAACTCGTTCATCACTTTGGAAAGCCTTTGAACTCAAACTCTGATCTTTAAATTTCATCTATCAGTCTACTGGATTCTGGTCCAGCTACCATACATCGTCTCGAAGGGATCTTCGGGTAAACGTATGGCACCAACATCGCCCTTCACAATTGCATTATTCTGTTTTTGTGCCTGATCAATTGTGATTTAAGAAAACAACTAACTGGTCTTACGTAGAGTAAAATTACCACTTGCAAATTTCATTGCTACTTGTGCGTGATGTTCGTGAAGGAATGCCATATCTCGGATATGGATCGGTAACCATCGAACATTATTAACATGATCAAGACAAACACAAGACGGTATCATGCTTGGTATGGACTATTTGTGAAGTACAATATCTGACTTGTGAAATGGGCGTACTACTGAAAGCACAAGAAGTTCTTAATTAATAAATGAACGCCAGAAATTTAACTGTGGTCGAGGTGTCTCTCTTTCCTTACACCAGTTGATCAAATATTTAAACGTCACAGAGTCATGAGTAATATTTTCTGCGTTTATGCTTTAATGAGCTGACATCATCAATTCAAGCAAAACACATACTGTCATCTGATGCGAATGTTTAGTCCTAATTACTAACATTTGAGCATACATGAAAAGAATCTGCCATTCTAGGTGTTGTAATATCGGATTCAGTGAGGGCACATGTCCATCTTCTATCACGCAATATTTCACTCAGACTTTTAAAAACAAGGCATTGCAATGTACATTCACAATCCACCAAACATGACGATAAACTTATCTTCTCCGTACAAATCTGGCCATTCCAACTGAAATTGCTTAGCCAATACCAAAGTGGTTGATCTGAGGCTATAATTTATAATTGCCCGGTATTTAGAAAGGTAACCACATTTTTCACCTTATCCAATGAATGCTTTATCATTGCACCTGAAAGGACGTGTTTTCAAACAATGGCATCATAGAATTTACACGAACTTGAACAGAAGAGCCTTGAGGAATGAAATGATGACAAAAAAGTTAACAAAATCCAAATCCTCATCTGTAAGATGAACTATGATTAACATCATTGTACCCTTGTAGTGCGTGCAAATCGCTCTTTATGTCTATAAATAGTCTGCACATGTGCGAAATTGAGAAACGCATTTGTATCATAACCTTAAAAATGGTATTAAACAAATTCATAACGTCATTAAAAATCCAAAAGCGCTAAGTATATAATGAATAGTTCAAATGTTTTTGTGTTCTAACTTTGTAACATTTTTGCGAATGCGCAAACCCTGAACATGTCAAATATTCATTTCTAGTATATATGTCACATGAAAATAAGGTAGCCACCAAATCTTATAATATTTTTTTATAAAAGAAGGCCAAAGAAATCGTTTTCCAGAAAAATAAGTATTTTAAACCTGGAAAAAAACAGCCATTTCAGAAAAGGTGGCCAGCAGTTTTTTCTTAAAAAGTATAAAAAAATTATGCTTCATGCTAATTTTCATGCTTGTATCATCATTTGCACAATTCTCTCGATTTTGCCTGATAGTATCTTCCACTAATTATAAGTAATATGATAACTATATTTGGTATGTGCGTATCGTGCAAGGTCCTCATGTCCGTCAGACAGTTTTCACGTGACCTCGACCTCATTTCATGGATCAGTGAACAAGGTTACGTTTTTGTGGTCAAGTCCATATCTCAGATACTATAAGCAATAGATCTAGTATATTCGGTTTATGGAAGGACTGTAAGGTGTACATGTCAAACTGGCATCTGACCTTGACCTCATTTTCATGGTTCAGTGGTTATAGTTAAGTTTTTGTGTTTTGGTCTGTTTTTCTTATACTGTATGCAATAGGTCTACTATATTTGGTGTATGGAATGATTGTAAGGTGTTCATGTCTAGCTGGTAGGTGTCATCTGACCTTGACCTCATTTTCATGGTTCAATGGTCACAGTTAAGTTTTTGAGTTTTGGTCTTTTTCCCTAATACTATACACAATAGGTCAACTATATTTGGTGTATGGAAATATTTTATGATCTATATGTCAGTCGAGCAGGTTTTTTTTACCTTGACCTCATTTTCACGGTTCATAACTCAGTGTTAAGTTTTGTGTTTTGGTCTGTTAAACTTTAAACTGTAAGCAATAGGTCAACTATATTTGTTGTATGGAAGATTTATTAGCTGTACATGCCTGCCTTGCATGGTTCATCTGACCTTGACCTCATTTCCATGGTTCATTGGTCAATGTTTAGTTTTCTTGGTTAATGTTTATATTTAGGACCATCAACATAATATCAATGATCATGCAGAAAGTTCTATTTATATTTCTTGTGTTATGAAGCTTATACACAATGCTAACAACCACAAAACACAGATCAAGTTTGAATTTGGGTGGCATCACTTTTACCATTCTAGAGTTATGCCCCATTACAAATGGAAAAATTGCTGATTTTTTGCTCTCTCTAACTTAAGATTGCCTCAACCAAATTAAACAAACTCATGCATAATAAAATTAAGAATGGAAGTCGGCAATGTGCCAAAGAGAGAACAACCCAACGAAAGAGCAAGCAACACACTGAGGTGGGCTTCAGCTGATCTCTTAACAAAAATGTCTTCTAGTTCATTTATAATTTACTAATTAAACACTGAAACACATAATGAACCAAAAGTAAATAAAAAAACATACAAGACTAACAAAAGCCAAAGGCTCCTGACTTTGGACAGGTGCAAACATGTGGCGGGGATAATCAATGCTTATTACCACAAGACTCGGATACCATTCGAATTTGGGAGGTTTCACTTTAACCGTTCTTTAGTTATGTCCCTTTAGAACGTTGGCATCATCTGTCTTCTATGGACACATTCATCATTTATCAGATATCAATTACTAGATATAAAGCACAATTAACTACACATGGAGTGAGTGGTTTTACCTGCGATGCCTGTTTAGTGTACATGTACGTCATTCGATTATCTTTCTCTATATTCCACAAACAAACAAAAAAGATTTAAGGGCTAAACATAATTCAAGCCCGAGGACACACATTTGATTCACTTTTAGTCATGTCATAGGTGACTAGGAGGTATGATATTTTTCTCATAATACACCCGCTTAAAAAAAATGGGGTAGACTGTTTAACCTCTGTTTGTCCATCCGTCCAATGAATACTTTTTGTCGCATTTTCCAACAATACAAGGATTTCCGAAATTTGGTTTTATGGTTTATATGAGTCAGCTATACCGTGTGATGCGTTTACAGATTCTTCACTCGACACCTTCCTGTTAACCGAACACTTGTATTATTTGTCACATGATAGCCAAGTAGAAAAGATTCCTGACTTGGTATAGGCATTTCCTAATGCAGAAAATGGTGAATTAAACCTGGTTTTATAGCTATCTAACCCTCTCACTTGTATGTCTGTCGCATTAAATTCCACTCTTTGACATCGATTTTCATAAACTTTATTCATAATCGTCATAATAAAGAAGGTTCAATTTTACTTTTAGTAAAACATTCAGAACGTATAGAAAGTATCTGTTATGATGGTAAAAAAGCAAAATCTTTTTTAAGGAGCAATTAACTGTCTGTATCCTTTCAAACGTTGACCTTCACATCTAGTCCTCGCTGTAATTTAGAATAAAACGATATTATGGAAATGGGAATACGTGTCCAGAAGAACTGACAAGTAAGTCATCTGAAACTTTAATTTTGCATAAAAATAATTAGTTAATATACGAGTAAAACAACTGATACATATCTGAAATATTTTTTGTGTTGTTTGGTTGCTTTCCGATTTTCCCATCACCTAGCATCTACTATTCATTTACGGCAAAGTAAATAAAAGAGGGGTGAAAGATACCAGAGGGACATTCAAACTCGTGAATCTAAAATAAACTGACAACAAAAAGACAAACAATAGTGCATAAATTTAAGCACAACATAAAAAAAAACTAAAGACTAAGCAACACGAACCCCACGTGCACACGATCGCAGGTGCCCTTGAAGGGTAAGCAGATTAAATATTTAATTTGTTTTTTTTCAGATTTTATTTCAACGATTTAGTTTAATTTCATTTTGTAATTGCATCCTGGAAATTAATTGATGTATCAACTTATAAGAAAAGAATCCCGGATCTTTTATTGTGATTGTTGTACGTTTGTTAAGACTGTTGAAGAAGTAACGATGCTATTGACTATTCGCTCCTTATCTTTTATAACGGCAACACTTGAAAAAAACAAATTGTCGATCCGACAACATTAATATTTAAATATACGATTGCCATTAATTACTTTGAACTATGGTGAAGAGTTGTCTCATTTGCAAGCCTTTCACAATTTTTTATTTTTATGAGAACTTATTCTGATTATATGGAAATCAAAATGCAAACCGTTATTCCCGTTCGTCTCGATTTACAATAAACCTGTTTAATTAATAGTGGAAGATATTAGCAAGCAATATCGAGGGAATTGTGCAAATGATGATACAAGCATGAAAATTACCCCAAAGCATCATTATTATATACTTTGTAAGAAATAACTACTGGCGATTAAAAAAATTATTTTTTTCAAGATGGCCACGGCCATTTTCTAAAATGACTGTTTTCTTTAGTTTGAAAATACTGATTTTTCTGGAAAACTTTTCTTTGAACTTCTTTTAGTAAAAACCAATTACCAGGTTTGGTGGCTACCTTCCTTACATTACATATTTATTAAAAATTAATATTTGACATATCCAGTATTTGCGCATGCGCGAAAATGTAACAAAATTCTTTCAAAACATTTGAACTATTTACTATATATTTAGTGTTTTTGGATTTCTAATGATATTATGAATTGGTTTAATAACATTTTTCAAGGTTATGAAACACATGTGTTTCACACTTTTGCGCATGTGCAAACTATTTATAGACATCAAGAGCGATTTGTATGCACTACCAGGCAATTCTCAGGTATTCGATGGTTAAGGCGAAAATGTAGTTAATCTGGAGAAACATCAAATGTAACTGCAGATCAGCCACTTTTGGAAATGCCTAAGCAAATTCAGTGGGAATGGCCTGATTGGAAGGAAAATATATGTGTATCGTCATGTTTGGTGGATTGCATATTGAAATGACTTGTTATAAAACTCTGGGTGATATATTGCGTGATAGGGGATAAACATGTTGTCTTACTGAAGCCAATATTGCAACACCAAGAACGGCAGATTCTTTTCATGTATGTTCTAATGTACCTAGGACTAGACAGGCGCATCAGACAACTGCATGTATTTTGCTTAAAAATTGTTAATTTCAGATTATGAAAGCTAAACTCAGAATATATAATTATGTCATGACTCTGTGATGTTCAATGATTTAAAAGACTGGTGTAAGGAAATAGAGTCATCTCGACCACAGTTTAATTCCTGGCGTTCAATTATAAATTAAGAACTTCTTCTGATTTTAGTATTATGCTCATTTCATGAGTTAGACAGTCCATATAAAGCATGATAGGGTATTGTTTTAGGTCTTGATCGTGTAAATTATGCTTGATCGTTACCGACTCATCTCCGAGATATGACTTCCCTTCCCGAACATCACCCACAGGTGGCAATGAAATTTGAAAATGATAATTTCACTGTACGTAAGACCAGTAAATTTCTTTCTTGTAACACAATTGATCAGGCACAAAAACAGAATAATGCAATTGTGAAGGGCGATATTGGTGCATAGGATTAACCGAAGATCCCATTTAGACAAATGGATGGTAGCTGGACCAGGAGTCAGTATACTAAAAGATTAATTTGAAAGATCTAGTCGTTTGGGTCATTCTAAAACAGACGAACAACATAATGAAGACTCTACGAAAACACAAAAAGATTTCTTTAAACAGCTTTAAAGGCTTTGCAAGTATGAAAGAGTTTGGAAATTTATTTCTAGAAGAGTCGTCAGATTTGTAAAAAAAATACTTCATTTAGGAAATTTTTGAATTGGAAACAGGTAAGATATGTAAATAAACTCCAAGATATTGGTCTAAACAATACGAAGATCTTTTGAAGCAAATGCAAAACGAAGGAAAACCTGATTTTTATAACCAAATAAAAAAGAACAACTTCCTATTTTGGCCGCAAAATGAAACTGGAAATGTCTTTGTCAAAAACAAAGCTAGAGAACCTTAAAAGTGATTGCAATATCTTTTCTAGACTTTTCATCTCTTGTCACAGTAGACAGTTTTACTTGGAATATTTCTTTATTCATAGAAACCAAACTGCTCATCCGTCTTTATCTCAGGATGTCACTTGACATAGTGGTATTAAATCACTGCAAATGGGTTTACTTGAAACATTCTGCGATTTGCTGATCCGAATTCGGACGCATTTATTGTTGGTGGGGCAGCAGTGGTTAATTCCAGTTTACAAAGTTGGGCAAAAATATTTGATGATTATGCTAATGATGTCATACTGCCTTATGTAAAATGTTGAATCAATAAGTATTCAAAAGTAGACATTGTATTTGATGTTTACTAAATGAATAATTTAAAGGCTGTGACAAGACAAAGGCAAGGTTCTTGTGCCAGATGGAAAGGTGTTGGTTCTGGTAGAACACCAAGGGTATGGAGTAGTTTTCTCTTTGAAGATGACAACAAAACGAAATTGTTTAAGTTTCTTGCTGACAAAATTGCTTCTTAAAAGACTAATACAAATGTGTATGTAACTCATGGTGAAAATATTCTTTGCAATTTCAATAAAGATACTTGCTATCTATCCCCTTGTAATCATGAAGAAGCAGATACACGAATGTTTGTCCAAAGTTCGGCATGATTATGAAAAGTGTTGTAAAATGTAATTTTAGGTAGTACTGACACAGATGTAATAGTATCAAGAATTGGAGCAATCGCAAAGATAGGTAGAACAAATTGCGGATAGGTTTATGGAAGGAATAACGAATTTTGATGGCTTCCTGCACGTGACATATCAAATGCGTTTGGTCCTTGTGTAGCTGCTTTTCCTTTCGTCCATGCATTTAGTGGATGTGGCACTTTGTCGAATTGTAATGAGCTTGGTCAGCTTGGCTAACAATGGAAGGTTTTCCAGATGTAAAGGATGCTTTTGTTAGGCTTAAGTATGGAGCGAGGCACGATGTGAATTGTTTGCCAGGAAGCAGCGGCATTGTGATGCAATTCCGCCTACAAGAGGTTCTTTTCCAAAACACATCAAAAAAGAAGTATATCAAGGAGGAGTTGCTTGGGCTGTATAAGTACAGAGCTACGTCATATATGTAACATAGCAACATAAAAAGGTATAAAGACAAAGCACATAACAAAAATGAAAGACAAGCAACAAACAAGTTTCCAAAGTAACACCGAAAGGCATATAGAAAAAGAAAATTAGCAACAATGAAAGATAAGAATACGAGAATATCATAAACAATAATGACAAGTACCACACGTATCCTATTAACAATAAAAACAAACACATATTTAACAAAGAAGTACAATACTGGAACGCTCAGACGTCGATGTAGGATTTTAAGGGGGAAACTAGGTAACATTTTTGGTTTGACAAGTAAAAGACTATAGATGCATTTACCATTTATGTAGCTCCATTAGACCCTGGATCTCTCCCCCCCTTAGATATGCATTTGAGTCGCCGTATTGATGATGATACAGACACCTTGGGTTTTGTTTTGCGTAATTCATTATTTCTTACCACATGTATGTTTAAATTCTAGTAAGAACCAAAATATTTGATATCACATTCACCCATCTCAAAGCCCTGAAAAAAACAACACCATAGTAAAGATTTTGCTTATTCAATTGGAAATTATAATATTATTTGAGGGTAGATGCGGTCTATGATATTTACAAAGCCATGCCATATAAACCTTGTATATACATGAAACAAGGGGTTAATAAAGTCTGCAAAACTGTGATAGATATCAATATCATCACGTATGACTGATACAGAAAGATTGATATTTAAGATTATCATATGCATCAAACATTATTGTTGTAAGCTTTGACTTTGGCCTATTTTAGAAATTAAAAGGACAATCCCCCCTGTATATATATTTATATGTTAAGCGTACAAACTGATCTTTTGTCAATTGTGTTAGTTATGAACACAATTTTTGTTGATTTTATTCTTTTGACACTGTAAAGTATCATTCAATAACTCTTGTCTCACATTAACATATAGACAAAGATACATAATGGCCTACTGTATATGTATCCCCTTTCCACTTTTTCTTTTAAAATAAATTCGAATATTCAAAGTTTAAGGTTTTTTCGTTTTAATACCATGCGAAGCTGTTGCTCCAATGCGGGATATTTACAAAGTTCTCGTAGAAAAGAAAAAGGTAAGTTCTTTAAAAAATTCATTTTTCATCAAAAGGCGACGATAATCGTTTTGATTCGATTAAGAATATATAGTTTATACCCGTTTTACTTTAGATCAGCTATGAACATTCCAGAGTAAATCTTAGTTTTATGTCATGTAAATGCCTTGGGTGTACTATTTTTTAAAGGCTGATGTACTTCATATCATGTACCGATACATGTTTGTACTTCTATTAATCCGCTTTGCGAAATATATCCAAAGGTCAAATTAATGATCAGAACTAATTATCTTCGCATTAGCATGACATCAACATACTCGAAAAAGCCATCACATTCTGATGATGATAGCTGTAACATTAAGCTACACAAATACGACATTTTCATTGAAGTAAAAGATTATAATGCAATAACTTTTAATCTTTACAGTTGATTGGTCAGAAATGAAAATACAATGTTTGTTACATCTAATTAATCAAGTTCTGCAAGTGAAAACGTAATAGACATGAAATCGAAAACGATTAACAGGAAAATTTCTTTAAATTTTTTGAAAATCAATTTCAAACCACATTTTGAATGTAAATAATACAATAATATCTACCGTCCGTTATTTTGTAAGAAATAACATGCATTATCATGTACTTTAAGTAAATAACTTGTAAGTTTTACAGTATGATAAAAGCATGATATTAACGTGAATTCAATATTTCCCGATATGTTGTTTAGCGGGCTGATATGAAAAATATATCACATGCTTTCGACTATTATAACATGTCTTTCCATAAGGTAATCGCATGGCATTCCGGCGGTACTCTGCAAATTCAGAAAAACACACATCAATGGTACAATTTCAGTGAAAAATAATACAAAGTAGATGCAAAACAATTATTTGGAAACCGGAAAATTTATGATCTTTTTTTTATCGTCATTGTAGAAATATATTACTGTTTGGGTTTTTTTTCTCGGTTGAGGCAGATGATAGAAAGATTTCATATTCGATGTATGAATACATTTGTTGTCGACGGACGCGAACTTTTATTTTTGTGAACTTCTGCTTGAGAAACACTTAAGAGGATCAATATATCAAACTTTCTTCAACATTGTTGAAGCATATGAACAAAAGATCATAATATGTTATTTTTCATATCAGATGTATTATCAGCATTCGGCTCTTGGTCTAATAATACATCTGAAATTAATAATGTCATGTAAAATCTGATATTACTTCATAGAGAGACATGAACCGCCTCCGTTATTAAAAAATAGCATAAATATAAAAACGGAGGAAAATTAAAACCGGAAAGTCACTAATCAAATGACAAAATCAAAAGAGCAACTGCATCAAACGAATGGATGTAATACGGGCTACTGAACTTGTGATATCCTCGTGGACTATTAGTCTACCAGCAGAGGTATCGTTCCGGTGGTATTTTTTAAGTTAAACGGTACCAATTGTAATGAACCAGATGCTTATTTCGACAATTAATGTATCATTGGGGATGCTCAATGCAAAATTTTTTGTATACTAGTGTTTAAATCGACTAAAATTATAGCCAAATCGGGACAAAAAACAGAGCTTTTTATGGGGGAGATACATTTCTTTAATTAAAGATAAATTGAAAAATGTTATTTAGCAAATACACATGAAGTTTAGTCTCGGTGGTATCCTTACCTTATGTTCACTGGAATAAACTAGATGCAAATATTCACTTAAATGTAAGTCATTGAGTGACAGCATATAATCTATTATATATCTAAAAATGAACGAAAAAAAATCATTTTGTTTTCGATGAATTCTGCTTCGTATGAGTAGAAAAACAAGTCGGTCAGGAGAGGCACACAATGAAAATCCATTATGATACAAAATCTCTGTTGAAATTATAATCCACCAAAATCAACACCAATGATGTCTATAAAAAGTCCTGCTTTCGATGATATTATTCTTGGTGTATTTGCTGCTTAAATCAGGGTGGTTCTTCGTGAAGAAAGATTTCTACTCCTAATTTTATAGAAAAGGTTGTTTATAATGAGATGATGTAGTCGACCTCTGATGGAAAAGTAGGTTAAAGCGTAGAAAACTTAAACATGTTTGCATGACTGTAATATTGTAAAGACTGTTAGTACATTTTGAAGTAGAACTTTGTAAAATAAATTGCACAACAGTACCGAACTCTATAGCAAATTCAAAAAGCAGTAGGTTCACAAATTTTACAAAATCAACCGCTACCAAAAAACGGATCAATTGAAAACCAACTGCCATTGGTTATTTGTAATTTGGAAGAATGCAAACCTGTTTGATAATGACGTTGATTGAATATACTTTGTCGCAATATTTCTGAAGTGTTAAACATACCTTATCGCAATATTTCTATATATCGTTCTCTTTTAGGAAGGATTTTTGTTCAAGGTACGAAATATAGTTACTTACATCCTTGTCATTTTGAATCTGATCAATGACAATCATAACATATTTTTAGTTTTCACTCTAATATGTCTGCCCAAACTAAGGATAAAAAAGTTGGATTTATTTAAATCAGCTAGGTGAGAACATTTACTAGCAAATCCTACAATCGCACAAGGTGTGAAATGAACAAGCCATAAGTTGCAACAAAAGTAACTTCACATCTCCTTGATCAAAATTAAGAAAAATGGAAAACAAAATCATACTTATGGAATGTTTCAGATTTATTACGTACGAAGGATCAATGTTAAAATTTTAACATGAACTGAAGAAATTGTCGGATTTACAATACTTATTTGTACGTAATCACTTTGCCTTTGAGTATAGAAAGTTTAACATTTAACTAATACGATAAGCAACCTTTTTCGAGAGCTATCAGTTGAAGAAATATGGAGCTCGACAAGTGAATTCAAATCATCACTGTTTTTGCTGGTTTCTTGTCCTGGCTTTCTTAATTAACAGTTTAATCTGAGTGTCTGACGCCCTATCTTGAATGTAAAATTGTTGACTTGAAATGAATGAAATAAATCATTGAGAATGTTTTGTTATCACAGAAAATTTCCATTCTTATGGTAAAAATGAAAAATCTTTTTCTAGAAGTAAGCCACTGTCTGTATCCCTGCTAATATTGATCTTGACATCGAGTCCTCGCTGCAATTTTAAATACAAAATATATGTAAATGAGATTAATTGTGCAGAAGAAATGACAAGTATGTATAGTGACATTCCAAAAGAACATTTTGTCTCCAAAAAAGCTCTCCAAAAAAAATTTTCAACATCGAAAGGACTGTTCAACATTGCCCTACAAGAAAATAAAATTCAAGTATTGACTGATTATATCTTCAAACACCACAGTTTGAGAAAACCACCAATCATCAGTCTGTTTTTATTTTATTTTATAATTGCATTTTATAGATAATTGGTTATGTTGACTGCATAAGAAAAGAATCGAGGGTCTATAACTGTGATTATTGCTCTTTTGAAGCTGTTTAAGAAGCAATGATGATAATGAATATTCACCCTTTATCGTTTAAATGTTAAAACAGTAAAACACTAAGGTTGATCAGACAAAATCATTTTGAAGTAAACATGAACTTATTCTGATGATATGGAAATCAACAAATGCAAATAACTGTATCCCTGGTTGTCTTCATTTACATTTAATAAGTTAAACGGAGATTAAGTATAACATTTCCCTTCAACTCTTACATGCGTGATACTTATATCTGTATATTTTCATAACTGATGGTAGGGAATATGTATCTTGTTAATTACCCTATTGTATGCGTGTGGTTTTATGCTGATTGTCCCGTACAAGCTGTCACCTTTTGTGACAGAAATGCTGGAGTTCCAAAGGGGTATCACAGTTTGTTTCCAATGAGTTGGCTTTGCTTCTGGGGCTGCAATGACAATACAACGTTAAATTATATTTTCATTATTCATTAAGACTCGGTCCAATCTGAAATTGAATGATATTAAAGTTTTCTTATAATGTCTGAATAATAATGATATTTTTATCTAAATAAATCTCGCACCTCATTTTAGTTATACATGTAGGAACATAAATCAAGTTATAAGCCAACTAGTTTAAGCACGAAATAAAAAATTACAACAATACACGAAAGCGTGCATACTACGCTAAAATGTAGCAGATTCTTCAATGTATTTGTTTTTTTTTTAATGGAAAGTTCATAATCTAAATGCAGATTTTTTTCTCGAGATTTGGCGTTAATTTTGTATATTTGTTGTAAGAAATTTGTTTGCGAGGATATATTGGTTATTAATGTCTGGTTTTCTAGCCTATTTGTATATACGATTAGAATACTAACATAATGCCTGATTCATTGAAAGTTGCATATCGTTTTGGAGAGTAACTTTCAAAGGAACTCTTACCTGTAGAAAATCCTGTCCTCCTCACGCAATGTGAAAACCCAATATCAAAATAAGTCAGAAAACCATCAACGACACCAGTCTTGTTAATCTGGATATGATATGGAGCCTCCAACGACAATTCCTTTTCTTTGACAGTGTATAGGTTTATTTCCTTAAAGAAGTAATATATCATGAAAAATGGCAAATTTAATATGTTTTAGCAAACCTCCAGCTAAAGGACTTCCAGACCACAACATTATTAAAAAAACAGTATAAGAACAATTAAAATCATAAATTGAAAAAAATAAATCTAACAACACAAAGGCTACAACTGCAACATATATTTGATTTTCTATGATTTCCTTTGTCAATGCACAGTTTCGATTTTGATCAAAATGTCCTCCATAATCATTCAAAGAAATACTCCTAACTTTCATGTACTGAAAGATGTCTAATGCCAATTAAATACACTTTCATACTATAAATAATTGAAAAATCCGCAATAATGTTGTCCTTGAAGGTAAGTAAATATTCAGATTCTCCAGAAATCTCTTAGATAACTAATAATACAAAGTTTGATCATTCCCGAAATACTTGTACAAACCGTATGTTATTCTTGAAAAATTAAAGCAACAGATCGTAACTTTATTTACAAACCTTGATCAGAGAACTATTTGACACCACTTTCGAAGCATCAATTACATCGACATACATGCTGTCAAAGTCCTGGTGTTGTATAATACTACTCATGTCGTACCCTTGTACATTATCCCAATCTAAATAAAAAGAAATGTATAATATACGGCCGACGCCAGTCAAAAATATTTATTAACACGAGGTTGACAAAATCAAGAAAAGCAAGAAAAGGTACATTACATAAGTTCATTTAGGGACAAAATACTATTTTTCTGCTAACATTTTGATGTTTATTGTCGCAGCCTTTTTAGATTGTAGTTAATATAATTTTATATCGATGGCTAATCATAAATTTTTGAGTGGTCAGAATTAGAGCTATAACATTAGATTTGGTATAATAGGGCAATAACAACATTTTGTATATATAAAATGCTTTATTTTTTTAACATTAATTAAGCCGTTAGTTTTCTCGTTAAAATTGTATATATTTGTTATTTAGGGGTCGTTTTATAGCTGACTATGCGGTATACGCTTTGCTCATTGTTGAAGGCCGCAGGGTGACATATACAAGATTTGTTAATTTCATACCACATCTTCTTTAATTATATTTCACAATGTCTAGAGTATGACAGTCGGTTACAAATTGGCTTTATCATTTCTGAAATTGCATTAGGCGGTTTTGTCTAATTTTTGGTTTGAAACCAATGTGTTAAAAGTTTAAAAAAATAAGTAGACATGTGTTGATTTGTGTAACTACGTTTTTTGATTGAGTTAGGTCATTCCAATTGATATTTTATAATGTGTATTCCTATGTTTTGATGTTATACTATTGCTTCAGAAAAGGGAAAAGGTATGGTATCATTAAAACGTTTAATCCCGCTGCAATTGTTTGCACCTGTCGTAAGTCAGGAACCTGATGTTCAGTGGTTGTCGTCTGTTTATGTGGTTCTTAAGTGTTTCTTGTTTCTCGTTTTTTATACAGAATAGACCGTTGGTTTTCCCGTTTGAATGGTTTTACATTAGAATTGTTTTGGGGCCCTCTATGGCTTGCTGTTCGGTGTGAGTCTAGGCTCCTTGTTGAGGACCGTACCTTGACCTATAATGGTTTATTTTTATAAATTGTGACGTGGATGGAGAGTTGTCTCAGAAGTTAACAACTATACATGTAGGTCACCGTAAGTACTTCCAAAAATATTAGAACCCCTTCTGCATAAAGCATGTCTTTTTTGGTCGTAGATAAGGAAGATTCTGTATTAGTGCCAATGAGACAATTCTCAATCCAAGTCACAATTTGAAAAAGTAAACCATTATAGGTGACAGCACGGCCTTCAACACACATTCTTGGCTAATACAGAACAGCATTCTATAAAGGGTCCCATAAATTTGACTTGTGTAAAAACTACCGGTCTAATTAACTACAGGTTCATGACTTAGGACGTGTGCCTGAAGCGAAATTAAACGTATCAACAGGTACCAACCTTCATCCTAACCTAAAACCGTAGTATAACATTATAACATTATAACTACAACCAATCCTTACTTTAAGGATTCTTTATTTGCTACATCAATTGAGGGAGACGTCATAACACTGGTTGCATTTAACGAGCACATGTCTTGTTACATGCTTCTTAATATACTTTTTTTTATATAAGTATATCACAGACGACACAAAGGTGAATAACCAGATAACATTTCTAAACAATTTTATGATACCTATCAATAAATAATGCATTTCATTAGGGTCTTTCATTTGCTTTTTTTTCATTTTCCTATTACATGTATCTTCTGTTATGTGTTTTTTTTTTGTCTCTCAACATATATATATATATTTCTGAGTAATTCAGTCAACCATGTTCGCCAAAGTTTGATATAATAACGTAATACTAAAAATAAATTAAGGACTGAAAGTATATATACATAATACTTATGTTATTTTAATTTAAGGCGCAATTACTACATAAGTAAGCCGCCTACCAAAACCAATAACAACAACAACATTATAACATAGAAAGATAAAATAGAAATTATCAATTGAAACTCAATCAAAAAGAAATAATTACAAAACAAGTGAACATGCTTTGAAGGGATACATTTGATCCATGACTTATTAGCCTACGAACGATTTCTCCGAATGGTTATTAACATTACATTTGGAGTAATAATTGTAAGTTATATTTATGTTAAAAATTATAAATACTTTATTTTGGAGAAAAAAATAATAGTTTAGAAAAACATAAACCTTTCCTTTTGATTTAAAGATTTTAAAATTGATAGATTATTAGAAATAGTATAATCTTACAGGATATTTTATCTCGAAAACGTTTGTCTTCAAAAGCAGTAAGGTAAAGCCAGAATTTGTCTGGAAATATCAAACCACCTTCCTTCTTCTGAAATTATAAAAAAAGTAATGTAACATCAATTGAGTATTACATTCATATAATCTTTTGTCAAGTGTCGTCAATATTATTGAATAAAAACTTGTGCTTTTTCCTGCTCTATTGTCGGGTTGTTGTCTTCTTGACACATTCCCCATTTCCGTTCGCAAATGTATTACCATAATTACCTTATCAATAGTCATCTGATCAGCTGAATTAAAATAACTGATTACTTTTGCACAATATTTAGACGATGTTTTACTGTTCAGTGTTTTCGCACATACTCAACTGATGCGTTAAAGTTGTAACAGATAGGATGGAATGGAGTTGGTCGATGTTAAAGAATGTAATACTAGTATGATGAGCTTTCAATAATCGACTTTATGAAAGTATAAATCAATCTATTCTAGATAATAAACACAACTTAGTGAGATTAAGATTGATTACGAACTTTGAGACAAACATTACACTATCTAGAAAAATGCTGCACCAATTTTCACGTCTCAGCCGAAAACTTAATAAAATTTCAACGCGACGACGATTCATCAGCGCTGTGAGGAAAAGAACTGTTTAAGAAAAAATGATGCGTCGCTAATTTCAGAAACTGAGAAATTAAGATATTAACGACAAATGACAGCATACAATAAGATTTTGTTCAACTAGAAATTAATGCACCGAACCCAAGTCTTTCGTAAGATTATATATCTTCTTAAGCATATATGCATCGTAGTTTTTTGTTATCCATTACATTCATTACTTTTTGTTAAGCTATTGACATCAAGATATACCACCATATCATGAACATGACATATGATAGACAGATACACAAACCTTCCCTATTACAAATATGAGGTTCATGTTGCAAATCTCTTGTTTTATGAATAGTGTTTTGTCATTTCATCATGTTTTTTTTTTGGTCGTGGTGACGTCTTATTTTCGTCGACTTTTGATAGGCCAATTTTTTTCTTCTCAACTTTTTTGTAAAATACAGTATTGATTTTAACGTCATTAATTCCTCTGAAAAGTATTGTGGTGTATGTCTACTTTTCATGCCGTGATCTTATGCTACTGATGATGATCAACTGCATAATAATTCTTTCTGCTCAAATTGTATCTATATCTGACTTACGACATACCAACCACTTGTCTCTTGCAAATAATATAGAATGTATTGAGGATTCGAATAGTAAACAGTATCCCATCGTTTCGCTGATAATAATATCTACTTTATCTATCCCATCAGGCAACTTTGCATCTTCTACCTTGCATTTAATCAGAGTAATGACTACAAATACAATAAGCGCAATGACTACAGAATAAATACATGCATTGATCTAAAAATATATAGACTTAAAGTTATCATTGTTTAATGTGTCTATTTTCCATTGGTCCATGATTTTTATGTAAGTAATCATTGAGCTTACTGGAACTGTTACGTTTTAGTCAGTTTAATTGAAGTCTGGAGCTGGCATGTCAGTTAACTGCTAGTAGTCTGTTGTTATTTATGTATTATTGTCATTTTGTTTATTTTCTTTGGTTACATCTTCTGACATCAGACTCGGACTTCTCTTGAACTGAATTTTAATGTGCGTATTGTTATGCGTTTACTTTTCTACATTGGCTAGAGGTATAGGGGGAGGGTTGAGATAACCCCGCCGCATTTTTGCACCTGTCCCAAGTCAGGAGCCTCTGGCCTTTGTTAATCTTGTATTATTTTAATTTTAGTTTCTTGTGTACAATTTGGAAATTAGTATGGCGTTCATTATCACTGAACTAGTATATATTTGTTTAGGGGCCAGTTGAAGGACGTCTCCGGGTGCGGGAATTTCTCGCTACATTGAAGACCTGTTGGTGACCTTCTGCTGTTGTTGTTTTTCTATGGTCGGGTTGTTGTCTCTTTGGCACATTCCCCATTTCCATTCTCAATTTTATTAGAAATGCACGAATGTTTAATATTTTGACAAATTTTAGCGTTTATTGGTTTCAATGTACTGTTGACCTTATTTGGTGCTAAATCAGTATCAACAATAGTTTATCAATGTTCAAAATAATTCACTGTTTGATTTGTCAAAATAATAAACTGTGCGATAAATAGCATGAACAACAAAGAGTTATCATCCCTCCCTGCTATTTTAAAATGTTCAAATATCAGTTATTTCAATAAATAAACAAACAAGTTAATGAAAATTACCATCTGAAAAGCCGTTTTTGCTGACAATGTCCCTAGTGTGGTCTATTATTTGTGCACAATCGATCTGTAAATAAAACTTCTCTGTTCATATCAAGTTAAAACAGCACAAAAATATACTTTCGCTTCTTGCGTTCAATTGTGACCACAAAAAAAACCCGAACAATATATTGGGTATATTTGTCACTAAATCCCTATTATCATCCTTATATGTACATGTTTCTGACTTCTCACTTCTGTATATAACACTTCCCTATGGTCGTATAGAATAGAACAGTTTTGTATTTTGTAGTGCATTTCTTTTAGACAATAAATGAAAATTAAAACAAATCCCTACTGCGCTTTCTCAATAGTATACTTACAGTGTGTTGTACTACTTTTGGGACAAATTATATTAAAATTATAGAAAACTTCATCGGCTCTCACTCAAAATAGGGACAATTTTATGTAAAGGGGGTCTTGAAATCTTTTGACAGCTTTCGAAGTGCTGATTTTTAACCTTTTTCAGCTGGACCAAATCACTGCTTTACTTTAAAATTCATTACCTAAATATTTTTACAGTATAATTTCAACCCCCTACTTGCTATTTGAGGGATAACACATGGAGAAATAAATATGGAAGGGATATAAAAAAAAAAGCTTGCAAGTAACACACTGTCTACACAAGGGACTATATTCGGACAACGAAAATCAAAAGCGGTAACTGTGTACTCGGACTGCTTTAACTCTCGTAAAAACTCAAACATTACTTACGACGAATATTTTAAGCCCTTGATATTAGAATGTTACATGATAAGTTTTATATCAAATGTGAAAAACGGGACGTGTTCTTCTTATTGTGTATTATCATGTCGATATATAACATGTACAACAATCAAACATCAACCCACACCAAACTGGCTGTAGTTGAAAAACATCAAAAGGGAAAATACAGTGAAATCTGGAGAATTTATATTATCACATTATACATGCATTTGAAATATATTTAAAATATTTTTTTCAAATTTTTTAGTTTTAGGTTCCACCTAGCTACCATATTAGAAAACTGGGATTTAAATGCTAGTCTATTAGAGGGATATTTCCAGTGGCGAATCCAGAAATTTTCATAAGTGCGGGCCCACTGACTGCCTAAGAGAGGGCCCACTCTGATCATGCTCCAGTTGTCCTTTAAATAATCAACCATATTTTTCCAGACAGGGGGGGGGGGGGGAGGGGCCTCTTAATTCGCCTTTGATTTCATTGGTTGTAATTTTATTTTATCATGAATTAGATTTGAACAGGACTTGGGGAATGAAGGTAAAGACTGAATGTCAGTTTTAGTCTTATATATGTACTTTAATTTTAGTCTTACATGTATTTATGTGTACATATATCACTGATTCAGTGGCAATGGTGAATAGCTATATATAGACACTGACAAGTCTTGGATAACATTTTATAGTTTTGAATGTTTCTTCATCAGTTTACTAAAATTAGGTGGAGGTATGTTTTTATTTCCAACAGAGGGCACTCATGCTCAACCTATATCAGTTTGTGCATGAAGCGATTGATAGTTGCCAGACACTGAATGATTATACCTCAAATTTGTGAAAGTTTTAACCTATGCATATATACTTTAAATACGATAAAAAAAAATCATGTCTTTTTCAGGACTTCTGATCCAACCATGTAGAATGGCATGTTATTGAGATATGGTTCTGGTTGATGGATGTTCACGAAGGACCTGTAGTACAAAGTATATCACTGGATTGAGCTCTCTGTCTAAGTGTATTATTAAAGTGCTTTGCTTTGAGCTCGGTTCATTGTTATGCAATTCATTCTTTGTGAAGTCAAGATTTTACAGACAACTCTCATGTACAAGGATGTCTCCATGTATTATCATTTCTATGTACAATGTAAGTAACAGGGAGATAAAAGCATTTTTTTTTTGTTTGAACCAAACATTATTTGTCCATTGACCAAATTTGTTTTGCTTTCACCAGCTTTGAAGGAGATATTATCAAAGAATTGATAGAAAACAGCACAGAAGCTTACTTTCTAGCTCATCAGGCCCAAGCATCATGTTAGGCATTGTCATTACTAAAATCCAATAAATTTCTTCTAATCTGAGGATCAATTCAACATTTTAAAGTGTTTTACTAATGATACTGACAAGCAACCACAAAGATATACTGAGTGCCAATGAAAACGCAACACTTTTGTTTTTCAAAAAAGTCTGATAATTTTTATTTATTTTATATTAGAACTTTGTAAAGTTGGTTGAAAATGACTTTAAAAACAATTGTCGACAACTTTACGGTTGGGTGATTTTTGGAACAAATGCGAAGTAAGGGTTATTTTGAACGGACATAAACCGAGTTCACCGCTTTTCAATATACGCACCATTTTCACGATTTTGTCATTTAAAGCTTGGCTAATGTCATGAATTTTCCCGCCCTTATTGTAAGGAAACTGCAATAAACATCTGAGTAAATGCCAAGACTTTCTGACAACCAGCGACATGCAGTTTCCGGCATTGATCCAATGAAGCCTTTCACAGCATACAATTTCGAGAAGACTGTAGCCTCTACAATAACCCAAATCATCCACAAATTCAACCAAAATGGATCAGTTAATGATAAGCCACATCCCGGGGTTCAAAAAGCAAGAAACGCTCAGCAAAACCGATACATTTGGTCTTTAACATATCCGATATCGACTCTAACGGATGTCCAAAGGTCATGAGAGTTCAATGGTAGTCAAGGTAGATCCTCTGAAGCAATTTCAGTAAAGCACCATTTGCGCAGAAATTCAACAGTTAAAGAACACCACAGCCGACATCTTAATGGCCGTCTGGCGTAAACATCGAATTCTGTAGACCAAAAATCATTCATTATGTACCAAAAATCGTCAGTGGTGGTTACATAGACGTTTGGCACCCGCCTTGGCCAAAGTCATGCGTTTCGCCAGATTTAGGTCCGATAGAGCAAATTTTGCATCAGATTTGACATGGTTTAGACGATGAAAACCACCACCAATATCAAAAAGTCAGCTTGAGTTTGCTTTGCGGGACAAGTGGAATAACATTCCTCGAGATCACATTAAACGTCCGGGATGATCAATTCCGCGGCGCTGTCGAGATTGCGCTGCACAACAGGGTTGCAACATTTTTTGTTAGGACTGTGATTTGATGATTCTGCATTGGATGTTTCGTTTATCTATTGCGCCCGAAAGATGACAATGAAACATTTTTGTTTGATATCGATCTATTGTTAGAATTGTTAATTTTCAAGAACAATTCATTTTGAAAGATCATGATTTCTAATATAAATTTTATTTTTGAAAAACCAAGTGTTGCGTTTTCATTGGCACTCAGTATATATAAATAGAACCATACAAATAGTTAGCAAATACATATAAAAAAAGATGTGATATGATTGCCAATGAGACAATTCTCCACAACTGACCAAAATGACATAGAAATTAACAATTACAGGTCGCCACACACCCTTCAACAATGAGCAAAGCTAATGCAGCATAGTCGGCTATAAAAGGTCTCAAAATGACAATGTGAAACAATTCAAAGGAGAAAAATAACGCTTATTTATGTACAAAAAATAAAGAAAAAACGAATATGTAACGCATAAACAAACGACAACCACTGAATTACAGGCTCCTTATATCATGTTCTCAGATATCATCTCCCAATTTAAAAAAATCACGAAAAATTGACCCTATTATGTGTTGCTCTCCTAGCTATAAAATGTATCCAAAATCAAAGATGTGGAACATATTCTATCATAATCATTTGGTAACTAATGCAATTAGTGTCTCTTCCATGCCTGTCTTGAACATAAAAACTAAACTACATATAAAATAAACAATACTCCTAATGCTCCGGTTGGTTGTCATCGTGCAACACAGTTAATAACACATATAGGAAAATCATAGAACTACATTTATCATAAAACACTGTCAAACATTCAAACATACTATCCACACTCATCTGTGTCCACACTTGTTGTGTATTAAAATTCACTCGCTAGTAGTTGAATCCTATATATGGAGTGTACATTTTTCATGTGTTTCGAAATTCACCTGTTTTCATTGCCGTTTCAAATTTCAATCAACGTAATATTTTGATTATTCAAAGAAATTACAGAAGGGATTTAAATATGATAAAATATTAAAATATTACTTAGCTAATTTATGATCTGCATCAAAATTTAAATGATTCTTTTTGTTGTTTTTGCATTGACTTTCTTTAAAGATGTTATTCAAATTGCACATTATAGTGTGCTCGTTTACTATTCATAATGGTGCTGCATGAAATCTTCTTTCAAACACAGCAACCGATATTATAGTGTCAGTTGTATGATTTCATAAAGTAGTTGTCCGAGATAAGCTGTGATATATCTTGTACACCCGCACATAGCTTCTTTTATTTTTAGGTGTTAGGATGTGAATACTTTTTCAAATTCAAAGTCAGGAATTTTTTGTATTTCAGAATTCTATGTTGAATTATATCTTAACCACTGATTTTGGTATTGCCTGTCAACCAAGCTGACTTTTCTATGCTTTCTTTGAAACAATGTGAAGATTTGTTGTTATGTTCACTGAATTAAAAAAAAATCTTATTTCAATATCTGAACTTAAAAGTTTAAAAGTCTTTTCACATTAAATCTGTTGTTGAGTTTAATTTGTCAGGATTAAATACGGATGATACATAACATGTTTTTTAACAAATGCTTATTACATGCTTTTTGAAGACTAGGCAATAATATTTTCAATAATCTATCGATATCAAACCACAATATATGGTGTTTTATAAAGAATAACTTACACCAATAACTTTCGATGCACCCGCCTCAGCAGCAAACATGCACAAAATACCTGTACCACATCCAACATCCAGTACGACCTTGTCTCTAAAAAGATTGGTATTTTGTAGGATGGCATTTCTGTATGTTCCTGTTCTTACTTCATCTCTTAACATTACCTAAAATGTATCAAACCATTAAGATATGCGTTATTTTATATTACTCAATGCATTTTAAAAGACTTAGATTAAAATGATAGAGTATTCCTTTCCATAATAACATTTAGAAACGTGTTTTCATCGTTTCCCTAACTATACCAGTGACCACTGTTGTTATTCATCTAGGTACTTAATTGGAAAAATAAGATTGACAATGATCATAATACTGGTATTCAAAATAAGTATTTACTATACATATCTGTTCGCACATTGGTTCTTGTACTTGTACTTGTACTTAAGAAATTATCTCAACAACATGTGTAATATTTGTGAGCCCATTTCATGAAAATAAAGCATCTTCTTCTTCTTCAATTCAATACAATATATTTTCACTTTCAGAATATATATGAAAAAAGTAAAATCATACAAAACAACTGAACTCCGAAGAAAATTCAAAATGGAAAGTCCCTTATCAAATGGCTAAATTAAAAGCTCAAGCACATCAAACTCCTCCTCAGACTCGCTGTATTCGTGCAGCTGTTTGTTTATGTTCTTCTTTATATCTTACCTCGTGTATGTTCAATTTCGAGTAAGAACCAAAATATTTTTGATCGCATTCATCCATTTCAAATTTCTGAAAGAGAAACAACAAAATGCAGATTTTCAATTTGTCATATTCAATTTTAAATTATTATATTTGTTGAGGGCTAAGATTGATGCGGTGTTGATATGATAAGCCGTATACACAATATTATATAAATAAAGCATAATGTCTTCTGATGGGGTTTCATAAAGCGTCCACAAACGTTATCGAAATCGATATAAAACATATGCCTGTTATTTAGATACAAGATTGCCGTTGCTTGCATCACACGTAAGAGTTACCGGAAGCAGTCCTGTTTTGCCAATTTCTAGTTATTAGATGTATCATTTGCGCCTAATAACATTTTTCAAAGCTATAATTTGTGCCAATTTACCTGTATATATGTTTAGTGTACATACAAATATTTTATAACTTGTTTAACGGGGGAAACAACACCAAAGATTATAAGCCTTAAACACGTGAACAGGTGTATCGTCAAAAGGGATCAAGTTATTAAAAACATTCGATGTCAACTTTGATGAGGGAATTCGAACATCAGTTTCTTTGCTATTTCTTCAAGGGTTAATACCCTTAGGGAACTTTAGATCACCAATAAAAGGCCATATCATTTAAGATCTTTGACTAAAAGAGTTGGAACCTTATAACCTAGGATTTTTTTTCATTTATCATCGGAATAGTTTCAAAGAGTTTGTAATTGATCAAGTGTAAGTGCATGTAAAACTGACACAATAACCTTAACTTCACCAAAGTGAATTGTTGGCCCCATTCTCGGGTAGAAAGATGAAGTGGAGTCATTTGATGTTTTTTTTTTCAATTAAAACAAAATGGCTCTATCTTGTGCTTTATATTTGCTGCGAAAGATAATTGGTACTAGTTGCACAAACGTAGCTATGGCATAATATTGGTTGGAAGTTCCGATTTAAACAAGTGAAGAATATATAGCTAATAATATCAGTCAGAATTCTAGGACAAAGTGGCAAGGTCATTTGTTTAAATATATTGATACTGTTTGATGAGCATCAGACTTAACATATGAGGCGAACATTCAGAAATAGTGCAAACTAAGTTAAAATTATTCGTTTTTAAAGTTTGGTTTAGTTTGAAATAATGTAAATATTCATTTACTTTTTAAGTGTTTGACAAAATCCTTTACCATAGAAGAAATCAAATCAGATATCCAAATAAATATCTTGTCTGCACTTTGGTCGGGTTGTTGTCTCTTTGACATATCACCCATTTTTATTCTCAATTTTATGAGTAAGAATTTGAACTACAGTCCAATACTGATTCATAAATATTCAAATTCTGAAAGTCATTAGAGGATAGCAATCATTATGATTCGGAAGTTCATGAAGATTAAAGCACCTTTAAACAGAATCTGAAGATGCTTAGTATATATGACAATAATCATATTATTTGGTAATTACGAAAAATAACAGTTTACCTCCAAATTGTAGGTCATCAGCCCTATTTGACGTCACATTGTCGTGCTGCTATGAGATTATCAGCCATAGGGCGTTCGTTCATCTTTAGTATATGATTAAAGATTAATACATTTCCTTTTTCAATCAGTACGACCCATATGTAGTAACGTTATTTTGGATGAATTTTGAATGTGTATTCGGGTTTTCACTCACACACTTAACATAATTTATTATAATTGTGATCGAACCGAGTCGTGAGTTTACAATACTACTGACCCGTGAGTTTCATGGTATGAAATATTGTTTATAAGTCCATGTAAATGTTTTGCTTTTCATTTATCTTAACATTTTATAAAAGATACAAAATTTACATTAATAGATTAGTAGACGACGATAATTTTTATTTTATTTAAAATATGCAGTACATACCAGCTTTAATCAAGATCATCTGTGAATGTTCCTTCGTTATCATCTGTTAAGTTGGTACATGTCATGTAAATGCCTTGGGTGTAATATTTGTTAAAAAGACTGATTGAATTATAATCATGTACATATTCACGCGACTTCTACTATTAATCCACGTTTTGAAATATATATTACATTATTAGAACTTACTGATTATTGTAAATCAACAAGAGCCCATATGAGATATATAACCTCACGACAAAGATAAATTCAGGAAAGCGCCTTTGCGACCTATCAATTCCTGATGTAGATAAACCAGAAAAGCACATCAGCGTCTTAACTGTTCGTAGTGGCGGTAAATCAAAAAAAATTGTCACTAATTTCTTGATGATCCTGGTGATGAAAGATCACGAAAAAAGCCTCTGTGTCCTGTATGTTCATAATGATCCTTAATACAGGAAAGCGCATCAGTGTCAAATTTGTACCTGATGAAGGAAAATATAGAAAAGCTTCTCGGTGTCCTATCAAATATTGAAAATTAATCCAGAAAAGCGCCTGTAATTTTTCTCTGTCCATGGTATAATCTTTTACAGAGGTTCGGCAGGCCATTAAACCAGGTTCAATCCACCATTTTTCGTAAATGTCGTGTACCAAATCAGAAATACTAGTATGGCATTTGTTATCAAATAGTACGTTTCTATGTATGTTGGCGTTTGTTTTGTTGCACTTCAGTGTTCCTGTTGTTCCTTTTTTTTTCTCTCAATCGATTCATGACTTTTGAACATAGGTATAATAATGCTGCTTTTATTTATGATAATGATACATCCCAAAGAGAGTATCCGTTTCCTTTATCAGTCTGATGAAGGTAAATCCAGAGAAGCGCATCTGCGTCCTATCTGCTGAAGTTGAACAAAATCACGGAAAATCACACACACCCACAGGTATTGCATTTGAAAAATCTTCAGAAAGGACAAAATATTAATGCTATTAAATGAGAAACAGTAATGTTTCATCTTACTATTACATTGTATTATAAAACATGCCAGGAAAATTGTGCTAGAATGAGAAAGTCCGATCTCAATTTAAAGCACTTTCATTTTTGGTAAGATTAGAGTCCATATTATAAAAGTTATAGACTAGTACCTATGTTTTATCCACGTATACATACAGGGGTGGATCCCGTCATTTTTAAAGTGGGGGTTCCAAACACTGGATAAATGAGTAAAAAGGGTAGGATTCCAACTATATGTCCCCATTCAAATGCATTGATCGTCCAAAAATGGGGATTCTAACCCGAGTATCCTCCATCCTATATTCGCCACTAAAAAAAAGACATCAGAGGAAAAACCGCAAATGTAGTTAGAGGAACTACATCAAAATGATAAACATCTCCTGCTACTATACAGAAAACGACATCTGTAACAAACATAAACTTTTAGCTACCGCTTTACAAGCAGAGCCAAATACAATGAAAGTCCCAACTATTTACTGGCTTCGGAAGCTACACAAAACACCTTACAAATGTAGATTTATTTCGTCTTCAAGCCATTGTTCCACTACTAAATTGTCTATTCTTCTTACCAGCATACTTGGTACAATGAAAAATCTGATAATAAATTGTTCAAATAAGGCCTTCAAAAATAGTGGAATTAATTACTTTTGGAGTGTCAAGAACTCGTTGGAAGTACGTGATAAATTGCTTATATTGGTGATTTTGAATCTGTTCAAAATTTTGATTTTCTACCCTGTATGCCACATTGCCTCACATTCTCATTAAGAAAAAATTCACACACCTAATTAAATGGGCATTTAAAAAGTCAGAATGTGAGTATATATGTTCATACTCTTTTAAGTCATTTTTAAGTAGCAATAAACAAAAAAACTTATTCAATTGGACATGCTTTGATTCTATATATGCCCTTGAATTTTTACTAGATAACATTTTTGTTCGCTTTGGGAATTCCGTATATCGTCAGATTATCGGAATTCCAATGGGGACTAACTGTGCACCACTCATTGCGGCCCTGTTTTTGTATTGCTATGAGTTACAATGTATGACAAAAATAAGCAAAGACCCATCGAAACAACATCTGAGAAACAAATTTAATAATACTTTTAGATATTTGGATGATATTTTGGCTCTCAATAATGACGACTTCAGTATGTATATTAATGAAATTTATCCTGTTGAACTTACTTTAAATAAAGCTAATACTAACAATGACGACTGTCCTTTCCTCGATCTTGATATCTATATCACTAACGGAAAGCTGAATACTAAAATTTATGATAAAAGAGATGATTTTTCATTTCCTATCGTTAATTATCCATTTTTAGATGGTGACGTTCCCTTGTCACCATCTTACGGTATTTATATATCTCAACTTGTACGATTCGCTCGTGTGTGAAACAATGTTTTAGATTTTAACGAGAGAAATGTATGTATTACTGAAAAATTATTACACCAGGGTTTTCGATATCAGAAACTAGTCAAAATATTTACTAAATTTTATCATCGGTATAAGGACATCATTCGTAAATATAGCTCAACATGCAGACTTCTAATACGTTCAGGTATTTCACATCCAATTTTTTATGGAAATAATCTTTATAAAGCACAAAGGTGTCAGTATTCACCTCAAAAACTAACAAAACCTTTGAACAGACTTATTAAGAAGGGATATAGTTACGATACTGTTGTCAGGTCATTAAAGATTGCATATTTTGGCGTTAATATTGACTCACTTATAAGGGCTTTGCATCGGAACTAAACACATTTATTCAAAAACCAGTTGTTGGCATGACACGGGTTATGTTCCTCTCATATATGTTATGATGGTATGATACTAAAGCCCTAACGGGAAGGATTGTGCCTGATGTTCATATGATGAAATCATAATCTTTCAGTCAGTTTAATTGAAGTCTGGAGCTGGCATGTCAGTTAACTGCTAGTAGTCTGTTGTTATTTATGTATTATTGTCATTTTGTTTATTTTCTTTGGTAACATCTTCTGACATCAGACTCCGACATCTCTTGGACTGAATTTTAATGTGTGTATTGTTATGCGTTTACTTTTCTACATTGGCTAGAGGTATGGGGGGAGGGTTGAGATCTCACAAACATGTTTAACCCCGCCGCATTTTTGCGCCTGTCCCAAGTCAGGAGCCTCTGGCCTTTGTTAGTCTTGTATTATTTTAATTTTAGGTTCTTGTGTACAATTTGGAAATTAGTATGGCGTTCATTATCACTGAACTAGTATATATTTGTTTAGGGGCCAGCTGAAGGACGCCTCGGGTGCGGGAATTTCTCGCTACATTGAAGACCTGTTGGTGACCTTCTGCTGTTGTTTTTTTTTCTATGGTTGGGTTGTTATCTCTTTGGCACATTCCCCATTTCCATTCTCAATTTTACATTCACCTGACAGTACACGCTTCAAAAGTCACACACAACAAGTATAGTCAATGCAAGGTAAACTAGAAATTTAATTAGATTAAAACACAATTGATATGGTGTATATTTGTTTTTTAAGTCACAAATCGGGTTAGTAAACTAAAATATAATGGAATTTGATAAAAGAAACTGCAGCACAACTATTTATAGGGAGAATTTAACAGTTTTTGCTGATTTTTACGGATGTTATCCAATAAGGAATTTAACGTAGATGATATATCGAAATAATCTATTGTAAACTCATGCCAAAGAGTATAAGCAATTTAAATATTATGGATCTTGTTTAATGATGTTGTTGGCTTGTATCGTACATGTATTGACATGTTGATGGATCGATCTTTATGTTTTGATCTCAATTCACGCATGAGGAAACTGTGAAATTATAGAGTTTGATCTTTGAAGCAGTTTTCTAATATGCCCGCTCATATATTTTATGGAGTATTCTAGTTGATTTAATTCGGCAGCTATTCCATAGAGGTTAGCCAGGTTAGAAAGAAAATAAATAAACAAATCTACAATGACTACACATATATGTCTTACATAACTCTTATTTAACGTCAAGTTTTGTAAATGTTATATCTAGATTTAGGTCATTTTTTAGTAGCAATAAACAAAAAAACTATGTTAATTGGACATGCTTTGATACTATATATGCCCTTGAATTTTTACTAGATAACATTTTTGTTCGCTTTGGGGATTCCGTATATCGTCAGATTATCGGAATTCCAATGGGGACTAACTGTGCACCACTTATTGCGGACCTGTTTTTGTATTGTTATGAGTTACAATTTATGACAAAAATAAGCAAAGACCCATCGAAACAACATCTGATAAACAAATTTAATAATACTTTTAGATATTTGGATGATATTTTGGCTCTCAATAATGACGACTTCAGTATGTATATTAATGAAATTTATCCTGTTGAACTTACTTTAAATAAAGCTAATACTAACAATGACCACTGCCCTTTTCTAGATCTTGATATCTATATCACTAATGGAAAGCTGAATACTAAAATTTATGATAAAAGGGATGATTTTTCATTTCCTATCGTTAATTATCCGTTTTTAGATGGTGACGTTCCCTTGTCACCATCTTACGGTGTTTATATATCTCAACTTGTACGATTCGCTCGTGTATGTAACAATGTTTTAGATTTTAACGAGAGAAATGTATGTATTACTGAAAAATTATTACACCAGGGTTTTCGATATCACAAACTAGTCAAAATATTTACTAAATTCTATCATCGGTATAAAGACATTATTCGTAAATATAGCTCAACATGCAGACTTCTAATACGTTCAGGTATTTCACATCCAATTTTTTATGGAAATAATCTTTATAAAGCACAAAGGTGTCAGTATTCACCTCAAAAACTAACAAAACCTTTGAACAGACTTATTAAGAAGGGATATAGTTACGATACTGTTGTCAGGTCATTAAAGATTGCATATTTTGGCGTTAATATTGACTCACTTATAAGGGCTTTGCATCGGAACTAAACACATTTATTCAAAAACCAGTTGTTGGCATGACACGGGTTATGTTCCTCTCATATATGTTATGATGGTATGATACTAAAGCCCTAACGGGAAGGATTGTGCCTGATGTTCATATGATGAAATCATAATCTTTCAGTCAGTTTAATTGAAGTCTGGAGCTGGCATGTCAGTTAACTGCTAGTAGTCTGTTGTTATTTATGTATTATTGTCATTTTGTTTATTTTCTTTGGTAACATCTTCTGACATCAGACTCCGACATCTCTTGGACTGAATTTTAATGTGTGTATTGTTATGCGTTTACTTTTCTACATTGGCTAGAGGTATGGGGGAGGGTTGAGATCTCACAAACATGTTTAACCCCGCCGCATTTTTGCGCCTGTCCCAAGTCAGGAGCCTCTGGCCTTTGTTAGTCTTGTATTATTTTAATTTTAGTTTCTTGTGTACAATTTGGAAATTAGTATGGCGTTCATTATCACTGGACTAGTATATATTTGTTTAGGGGCCAGCTGAAGAACGCCTCCGGGTGCGGGAATTTCTCGCTTTATTGAAGACCTGTTGGTGACCCTCTGCTGTTGTTTTTTATTTGGGCGGGTTGTTGTCTCTTTGACACATTCCCCATTTCCATTCTCAATTTTAGTCATGACATACAGACTTCAGTTCATAATCTTAAATAAAGTCATTGGCATTCCTCTTGAAATTGTTTGTTTTTTGTTTTGTGTTTTTATTATAAAATTTATCGTGTTTGGTAGTTGTTGCTACATTTGTCAAATTTTAAGCTGGCTAGTATACAAAACATTCAAAATATAAGGATCAAACAACATGTAATTGTATATCAAAGGTTAAGATATGGTATTGATGCCCATTTGGTTATACCGAAAGATTTCAATTCTTGGGTATTATACAATTACAAGTAGCATTTCAGTAAATAACAGTAAAATAAAACAAAAATTGTTTTAAACTATATTTAATTACTTTGTAACTATGCGCATATTCTTATTGGCGTAATTAAGCCCAGATCCTCCGCACACTTGTATTTCTTCTCCTGTGCAAAATGTAGCGTCGGCGGCAAGGTATAAACATGTTAATGCTACTTCCTCAGGTTCTCCCATTCGTCCTAATACCTACAGTGAAAATGAAATGTGATTAAGACATCTGTTTTAAAATATTCATCTTATTTTTTATGTATTCACACTGATATATCTTGGAATTTAAATTCAATGTTCAATGTAATAGACTTATTAAGAAGGGATATAGTTACGATACTGTTGTCAGGTCATTAAAGATTGCATATTTTGGCGTTAATATTGATTCACTTATAGGGTCTTTGCATCGGAACTAAACACATTTATTCAAAAACCAGTCGTTGGCATGACATGGGTTATGTTCTTCTTATATATGTTATGATGGTATGATACTAAACCCCTAACGGGAAGGATTGTGCCTGATGTTCATATGATGTAATCATAATCTTTTAGTCAATTTAATTCAGGTCTGGAGCTGGCATGTCAGCTAACTGCTAGTAGTCTGTTGTTATTTATGTATTATTGTCATTTTGTTTATTTTCTTTGGTTACATCTTCTGACATCAGACTCGGACTTCTCTTGAACTGAATTTTAATGTGCGTATTGTTATGGGTTTACTTTTCTACATTGGCTAGAGGTATAGGGGGAGGGTAGAGATCTCACACACATGTTTAACCCCGCTGCATTTTTGCGCCTGTCCCAAGTCAGGAGCCTCTGGCCTTTGTTTGTCTTGTATTATTTTAATTTTAGGTTCTTGTGTACAATTTGGAAATTAGTATGGCGTTCATTATCACTGAACTAGTATATATTTGTTTAGGGGCCAACTGAAGAACGCCTCCGGTGCGGGAATTTCTCGCTACATTGAAGACCTGTTGGTGACCTTCTGCTGTTGTTTAATTCTATGGTCGGGTTGTTGTCTCTTTGGCACATTCCCCATTTCCATTCTCAATTTTAGGTGTGTTTCGACAAGTTATATTTGGGCAAAAAAAAACAAAAATAACAGACATAACAGGTAAACTTGTAAACCAAAAATGGGGCAGGACAGTTTACATTGCAGGGAATTGATTCATTTGGAACCCATCCATGCAAAAACTTTAAATGATCAAAATGTCTTTTGTTTTCTATGTTGCGTTTTGTGTACTGTTGTGTTTCATCATATTGGGTTTTGCCATGGCATTGTCCGTTACTGTTCGATTTGTGAGTTTGAAAATCACTGTGGTAACTTTTGTTTCTCTTTTTCCGTGAATTTATCGTACTAACCAATACACATGGGTGAAAATAATAACATCATTTTTCATTTATATCTCTGTAAGGAAAACAACACATACTGAGTGATTTTCGAGTTCTTGCATTCTTGCCTTTGGGTCCGAACTTTGATTTACAACTTCAACTAGTAATGGTGTTCTTGTAGGACCAGGAGAAACTCTGTTCAAATAAATAACAAAATATACTATAACGAAATTATGTATTAACTAAGTGTCTATACGATTTTCTAGCTGGAGATATTGTTATGCCTCCACCGTAACCAACGGGTGCATAAAGTGTCACTGTTGTGTTCTCCGTCCATCCGTCCAATTTTTGTTTCTGCACTGTTAAACTCAAATTTGTCTCATCCAAATATTTTTCAACTGATACATAATGTTCAGAACATTACGCACAGAGACAGTTGAAATTTAGATTGATAGTCATTTACCGTTCTAGAGTTATATAAAAAAAGAAGATGTGGTATGATTGCCAATGAGACAACTATCCACAAAAGACCAAAACGACACAGACATTAACAACTATAGGTCACCGTACGGCCTTCAACAATGAGCAAAGCCCATACCGCATAGTCAGCTATAAAAGGCCCCGATAAGACAATGTAAACAATTCAAACGAGAAAACTAACGGCCTTATTTATGTAAAAAAAAAAAAAAAAAAAAAAAAAAAAAAAATGAACGAACGAACGAACGAACGAACGAACGAACGAAAAACGTTACACATAAACAACCGACAACCACTGAATTACAGGCTCCTGACTTGGGACAGGCACATACATAAATAATGTGGCGGGGTTAAACATGTTAGCGGGATCCCAACCCTGCCCTTTTAACTTTTTGAAATAACTCACGCATTAACTCTAACGTTGTACATAGCTTCATCTATAGCAAGTGCTCTTGTCATTGCACTCACTGCACCCTTAAATAGAAATATTGAAATTTGTAGCATATATTATATCATGTAATAATTTAATTTTGGTTGTAACGCGTCTTCTGATTGGCTGACGTTATTTTGTTATGAGCCCATAGACATAATTTAGTCATGTGACCGTGACGTCATCAACGTTTTTTCATGGTTTTCTACGGTTTAAAATGGAATTTAGAATTAAATTATAAGAAATGACTGTAATATTTTTTCTGTCTATTTGAAATAACATAAACAATGTGGTGCACACTGTTAAATAACACGCTACGCACGTTATTCAGTGTGCACCACATTTTTTATCTATTTCTTCATAGACAGAAAAAATATTACAGTCATTCCTTAAATAATAAAATTTTCATATGATATATTTCGAACCTATTCTTTTTGAATGGTGTGAATGTACAACGATTTTCAGCACTGCCCAAACTTTAAATTTTTAAATTTTGTTGTCAGTGGTATATATCATGTATATGTATATGATGTATATCAATATATATTGCCCGCGTCACACTGTCCCGATTTTTATATACGATGGACACCCGAATGCGAAAATTGTAAGTTCGTACAAAGTTGGTCCCGATCTCGTTAAAATACCAAAAAGTGACCGAAGCAAGTACGATGAATAACGAAGTCTATACGATGGTGCCGAAATTATATACGATAGCAAAGGTGGACATACGAAGGTTAACCGAAGACGGGTATTTAAGCTTCATATCTCAGCCGAAGCCAACACGATGGATCACGAAGGCTACACGATGGATTACGAAGGCTACACTATGGATTACGATGGTGGCGCGATGGCCATACGATGTCTAAAAGACGTCGTGTACAGCTTACGATGCATTTAAATGATATGCCGTAAGTTGCGTGTAGATAAAATTGTTATGGACACTCTAGAACCAAAATGGTCAAAACTTGGTATGGTGTTACTCGTTAAGAATATCTTAAGCGCTATTGACTTTAAAGTTCAAAGGTCAAGGTCACAGTGGCAGTTGTAATACAAGACAATATCACCCTTGTTGACACTCTAAAACCAATATGCTTCAAAAGATTTTAACCACATTTGGTATATTGTTCCTCCTTGTAATGATCTGACATTTTTTACGTTCAAGGCCAAAGGTCAAGGTCATGCAGATGGACTTGTTTTTTCTCCTTGAAATAGCATAATACACAGGAAATTGGTTCCTCATTTTTTTACCTGCTGGTTCTAAAGACAATATTAAGGGTATTTCCAGTTACTGAATGTTTTGGTTGATTTCTAAAAAAAATAGTTTATGTATCAAATATGCATATTCAATTTACTGTTTTCTGCATGTGTCATATACAAATATAGTGTCCATATTTGTCCCCAATATGTTACATACGAGGGGATGCCACGCTCGGAATTGCCTTGTTTGAACTGTAAAATGTGTTCACTAGTCTGAATAATCACCCATAATTATGCCCATGTTTACTGATCTATCTTAAAGGTAAGGTAATGGGTTCGTTGATCCCTTTTATTCAAAAAGAGCTCTTTCCAGGAGAATATCATAATAATATAGACAAAAGGAAGGATGTGGGGAAAGCAACAAATGCGGCAAAATATGACATATAGAAAACAAAATGGTTATGGAGTAAACATTCGTGTGACAACAACTCAGACGATACATAAAAAATCAGAATAATGAAGAAAAAGTTGGTTTCCCTATATACGTGTACCTGCAGTGTTGGTGTACGAGGCGCGTTTATGATTTTCATTATGTTACTTGATATGAAAAATTGACAAAAAATAATATTTTACTTGTAAAAGTAAATCCGGAGCCTGTAATAGCTGCTCTTCTTGTTCCATTTGAATTAATAGAAACAACGCTGTCGCCTTTCTTGTTCTCATAGAATCATATGATATGAGCTCCATGTTTTGTGAACGTCTTTCTTAACTGTCGTATTAGACTGACCAGTGCATATCGCGCATGGCACTTTAAATGTATTTTAGCGCGAAAATTAACTTACATTTAGCTGGATTTATTGCCGTCGTAGTTCCATCTTGTCGCCTTCGTACTTTTATTCGATGGTAACACGACGGGATTACGGGGTCTTCACGAGTCGTGTTGCCATCGTAAAACCTTCGGGTAGCTTCGTGATTCATTCGTGTAGACATCGTAATGCCAAAACTGCCCGATGGAAACGATGGAAACATGAATGCAATACGATGTTCAAAGATGCATTCCCGGTGACATTACGATGGTGAGGATGGTGATACGAACTCAATACGAACCCTCAACATCGGACGCACCTTCGGGGATTTTTTAACATGTTAAAAAATTTAGAACCCTTCCCGAAGTTGTCCCCGAAGGTTAGAAAAATTGGCCGATGGTTCTACGATGGTTAAAGATGGCACTACGAATAGCCCGATCTGGATACGATCAGTCCCGATTTTGAAAATTTCCATAATCGTGTTGCCATCGGCGTAAAAATCGGGACAGTGTGACGCGGGCATAATGATTAATGTTATTCTTACAGAATTGAAGCTGAGCAAGTCCGGATGTTTGCGAGTTGAAGTGTGTATACTAAAGGATTGTGTTTAGAATCCAATATTTAAGTGAAATAAATAACCATAGCATTACTTGTAATTCCTACAAGTCTTTATAAAATACAAATTATGACCAGTAAAAACAAAAATCAAAACTTACAAAACTTTATCTTCAGCATAGTAGTCATGTAAACTTGTTGTTCAATGGTTGTTATTTGTTGATGTGGTTCATTACACTTTTCGTTTCTCTTCTAATATATTAGACTATTGGTTTTCGTGTTTGAATTGTATTACACTAGTTATTTTTGGGGTCCTTATTAGCTTGCTGTTCGATGGAGCCAAGGATCCGTGTTGAAGACCGTACTTTGATCTATAATTGTTAACTTTTTACCCATTGTAACTTTGATGGAGAATTGTCCCATTGTCACTCATACCACATCTTTATAATTCTATATAGTCGTGACTTCAGGAAAATTGTATGAATACATGTATAAGTTTGAATGCAATGTTGCTAACCAGTGAAATAAATAAGAATACCTGAGCATTGCAATTGGCACTTTGCTAAGTCGTAAAAATCTACATCCTGGCACTTGTTACAATTGTACATGAATGTAGGTGTCTGGTATTTATTGTGCATATGTTTTATATTTTACGAGTAAATATTTCTACCTAGTCTGTTCTAACGGCTAAGGCACAGTTCCCTGACTGTTTAGTTCAGGTAACACGTAGGTGCCACTTGTGGGGTAGGATCTGACAACCCTTCCGGAACACTTGATATCCCTCAAGATTTTGGTTGGGTTCGTGTTGCTTAGTCTTTAGTTTTCTATGGTGTG
This sequence comes from Mytilus galloprovincialis, assembly GCF_965363235.1. Lineage (NCBI taxonomy): Eukaryota > Metazoa > Mollusca > Bivalvia > Mytilida > Mytilidae > Mytilus > Mytilus galloprovincialis. The sequence goes on from NC_134844.1 coordinate 23,669,169, forward strand.
TCTTGTTTCCTATTATTTTTCTGTTTGTCTTTTTTTGCTTGCCATGACGATGTCAAATTATTTTCGATCTATGAGTTTGGCTGTCCCTCTGGTATCTTTCACCCCTCTTTTAATTACTAGTAGTTAGTTTTAAGGATTGTTATATCAGTTTTTATTTATATTTTTTGGTTAAACGGTGATACGTTTTCAGTTTATTTTCGTTTTATGGATTTGCTTTCGCCCCTCTTTGCATTATTCAAATGTGAATGCTGTAGGTAGTAAGTTTGATAAAGAAAAGGCGAAAAATAACAAATAATGATTACTGTCAACTTCCTAATCTTGAAAAGTAATATAAACGAGAAAAGAGAGAGGGATATTCAAACTCATAAGTCAAAAACAAACTGACAATGCAATGTCAAAAAGAAAAGAAAAGAAAAACATTACACAGGAAAACTATAAAGACAACGCAACACGAACTTCACCCAAAAACTATATAATTACTCTACCACTACAGATGTATCTCACAAAGGAAATGTTTCGTGAGATCTTGCAGAGAATGTTTAGGATGTTGTGGATATTATATTCCCAACAGTTTTATGGCTTTCTAAATTTGTGTTCTAGAATTCACCTGATGTAGTTTTTTACAAACACACGAGTATTTAAATAGGCTTCGTACATAAATATGTGATCCATCTGTATTGTGTTCTTTTTTTTTGTGGATTTTTTCATTGATAATTGTTTTGTGATCTTTTTCAACAATACGTAATATTTAAACATAGTTTCATCAATATCACATTAAAACATAAATGATGTGTAATTTACCTTTGTTGCTGCATATGTAAAGGCAAATTTTTCAGAATGTTGCCCGGACATACTAGCCATGTTTATTATATTTCCTTCAGTTTTTCTCAGATACGGCAACGCATACTTGAATAGATTAGAAGAAAACGATATTAATTAAAAAAATTAATGAAGTATAAATATAGACAATAATAATTACCACATCTGCTTATATCTAAACATATTCTTTTAGGACGTACAAATGAGGATTTACTGTATCATGATCGCTGATCATACAATTAATTACCTTTATTAGACCTAGGTATGGCATCAAAATATAAAACTGGAGCGTATACACATCGTTGTAGATTCTCAACATCAAACACATGTGATGTGTGAACTTTCTCTACCAAACAGAAGGCAAGATAAACAGAACCAGACATAATTGTAGCATATTATATATACAATGCTATAATGCTTCAACAGAAATTCATCTTTGAAAATGACAAGAAGCTTAAATGGCTTTATAAGGTTGTCATAATGGATTATATAGGAATATTCGTTTAAGTATACAATGCAAAAAACAATAGATACATGCTACCGAAGTTAGTAAAACTAAACGTTCATGTATTCATAGATAGTATTTCCTTTTTACCTTTGAAGCTCGAAAATAACCGAGTACATTTAAATCGAACAACTTCCTGAAGTCATCAGACGTAAAATCATCTATTGGTTTGAATGCTGGATCTACAATCAAATAATGATAATGAATTTTCCATTGACTGAAATTAATTACCCTTTTTTCGACATTTGATGGAATTATGCATAGTTAGAGATTCGCCTAAAATCTTGAGGTTACTTTCACAAAAGATTTAAAGACTAAAGTTAATCGTTATGCCTCTTTCACACGTACGTTTAAATCGAATTGAATGCGAACCGAATTCACTAATCTTTTTTTACACGCTCTTCTTTTTGAATTTGTCAATGAATCAAATTCGAATTGGCCAATTCACATTAGAAATGCGTTTTCGTTGATACGAATTTCTTAATTCGCATTAATTCGAATTAAATTGTGGAATGGACACTTTCTAAATTGTAATTCGAATTAAATTATGATTAATCAATTGATTACTTGACTTAATTTCTGATAAATTAATGGATAATTCGAATCAAATACTAACATCTTCGGACAGTAAAGCGAATTTAACGCGCATTGCAATTCGTATTAGAACTTACGTTCGGATGTAAAACCTTTCGATTGCGAATTAAACTAAATCGAACTGCATGTGAACGCTGCATTAATATACTGAATTATTCACGACTTACGATTGGTTGCTATCAGCTGTTATCTGCTCTTAAATCGGGTTGTTGTCTCTTTGACATATTTCCCATTGCCATTCTCAATTTTATATTTTATGAAATATAAGTTTAGAAACTCTCAAGCAATTATCTTTCTGTCTTGCTGTTGAACAGCTATTCTATGGTAGTAAATCGTATCTATCCGTTTTTTCATGACACATAGAACACACTGTATTTGCAATCAAAAGCATAAAAAAATAGGGTAAATAAAAAAAAAGACAGAAATAGGGAGTAGTAGTGGTTGTAAATTACTTACGGGTGCCTGCATTATTTATCAGACAATCGATCTTGCCGTACCTTTTCACTGTTTGTTCTACAAGATTCTGTAAAAATAATTGTTATATGCGTCAAGTTTACCTCTCATGTCTGTATAGGAAGTTAGTATATCAATGTTCAGATTGTTAACATTGAAGGGACATATGCTATATACGAGATGTTAAATTTTTTTTTCGATATTGTCAAAATCAGCTAAACAAAACATCGCTAATGAAGTATTCACTTGCAAGTGAATAGTTCGACCTCATTAAATCCGTATTCATCTTAGTACATTCAATTTATCTCCTTAGTTAAAATCGGATTATGCATGAATTAGACGTGCTCGGTTAATTATGAAAAGGCAAAGAATGTCAACATTGAAAGTGAAACAATGGTAAACAATTTGATTGACTGATCAATCCACAAAAACTTACTCTTATAACATAAACACGATGATAAACATATATTAGAAACCTGCAATTCGAAATCAAACTGACCAAGAAAAATCCAATTGCATGAGTTTGCTATATGGGTCATTATGAAAAAAACATGCAAAACTATGTTATTTGGTCTTTTAAAGTCAAAAGACATGAAAATATATGAAAATGTATCAAAATAACAATTGCAATTGTTATATATGAATGTTTTGTGATACACTATACACAGTTTACAGTATGACATGTTATAAAAACATCCTTAATTTTTTCTGAAACTCTTTGATATAGCCAGAATCACCTGTTATGTTTTACTATAAATCCCTTCAGACCTGAAATAGGACTTTTATTCATATCATTTGTTGTTAGGATTTATCACTTTTTATTGCATTTTGATACATACAAACATTTTTTTAATGATTTGGGAGGTGTATGTTGGTTTTATAATAAAAAATTTCCCCAAAAGGAAAAGTCTCATATTTTAAGTCAATGGTGTAACCAAAAGACAAATTGTCCGAATAGGGTAAGAGTTATCTTTCTTAAGACTTCAGCATTTACAATAGTTTCCCCCTTAGCAATGTTACCTGTAAGCATGTTATGCAAAAGAAAACAAACATTTATTTTGAAAATTAAGTAAAAAAATATTAAAAGTAAGTAAAATCTCTATCGTAATTGAAAAGTCTCCATGTTGGACCCTTATAAAAAAAAAATTTGAATTAATTCCTGAACTTTGAATTATGAAATATTGATGGTAGAAACATGCACCAGGAACACCACATAAAATAGGGGAATGGAGCACTTATTTTGTAACTAAATCTTAAAATACACATGAAAATCAATGGTTTTACTGTCAATGGTGATACCATTTTAATAAAATAACACCATTGACCAGCTTAGTAACACCACCGAATATATTATTAAATGACAATCAGCATTTTTTTGTGTTTCTTTCATGTTTAACAAGCGAACTTGACATATTATTTATGAAAAACAATACTTATTTAACATTATTTTAACAATATCGTGTATTACATATACAAAGTTTTCAAAAACTGGTGTATACTGGTAACTCCAATGACACTATTTAGGAACACTTCTGACATTTTTAGTTATTGATATAATGTTATAGAATTTGAGATTTCTTAGCCTAAGAATTATTGTTTCTTCTTTTTCTTTTGCTCGGTGGTCTCTGTTTTGTGTTCAGTACTTATTAAAAGTTAAATTTGAAATGTGTTGTCAATGGTGATACTTTTGTGTCATTGGAGTTACTGGAGATTCAGTGGTGTTACTATATAAAAATGCGATATTTGTATATTTTTATTCATAAATGAAAGTGTTTTTATGTCGCATACGAAGGAATAGGCATATTATTATCATCTATACTATTAGACACTCTCTATTTAATAAACTATGTGACCGCCGTGGATAGTAAACTTGAAAATGATATCAGATAGAAAATACACCTTTATTCCTAGTACATGTAGGGAAAACGGTACTATTACATTTTCCCAGCATTAGGTTGGCCTTTTGGGGCTGCTTCATTTGTTCTAGGGCGGGCTATGCCCGGTTCGCCCTATCACGTGACCGGGTTAAATATGGCTGAAAATAAAACGAGTGGAACCGGCTGATTTAAAGATGGCGACAGAATTTCAAGTTTATACTGTTTTGCTTTCTAAGCTAGGGAATATAAAAAATGAACCTGTTAACAATATGAATATATATTTTTAAAATGCAATCTTTTTTTCTTAGGCCTTATTCATCATAAAAACGTTTTTCCGACATAAATTTTATAAACTTGAAAATAAAATATAGCATGGCAATTTATTATCGTCATAGTTGACCAATGCAGTATCATATAATATAGTCTGATTGAAAAAAATTAAATCTTCACCTTTCAAATTCCGACAATTTATCTAAAATTACGCTTCCCGCCATACTTTTATGACCGGCTGATTGCTTGCCGGTGAGTGAAGACCGGCGAGGGCGGCTTATGCCTATTTGTGCCGGCGGCTGATTTTACAGCAAATGAAGCGACTGTGCCTATACCGGAAGCGTCGACCGGGCTAACCCGGGTTAAGCCGCTGTGGCAAATGAAGTACTACCTTTATGTACCCAAGACAGGTGAAGGAAGTCAACTTAGGAGCGCCGTGATTGGATGTAAAGGTACAATATATTTTTTTATTTATCTATGAATAACTGCAGTGTTTATATTTACAATATAAATTTTAAAACCTATTGAAATATTTTCTCGAGAATTATTCGAAAAGGCTTTCAAAATTTTATAAATTTGCTGCAAAATGACGGTGGGCATGGATAACATAAACAAGCTCCGTTGGAAATTGGTCATGATACTATTTGGCTTCAATTTTTAAAATAGAGTAATAAAGTAATAACACCACACATAACTGTTTTATCCAGGTTTTTATTATTAAAAAGTGGTAAAATTAGAAAATGTTAGTATTGTCGCCTATGGCAGAATAAATAGTACCGTTTTCCCTGTATGTTTAAGCTGAGACTACTATAACACATATATGTGTTATAGTAGTCTCAGGTTTAAGGTATACAGAAAAACGCAAACCGGAAGTATAACCTGACTTAAAGATTCGTCCAATGACGGACACTATATCCGGACACCTTCTGGTGTCATACCACCAATTACTCCCTCAAATTTAGAACGTATGTGAAAGTAGGCCTACTCGGACAAAAAAAAGTGCATTTGATGTCATTGTTCACCTACACTAACTAACAAATTTGCAGAAATGAAAGTTTTGTTGAAAGAAAAATATATTAAGACCATTTTGAGCCAAAATTTACCTGTCTATGAGTTTGCATTAAAAATTGAGAATTAATGCGCTCCATAGTATACTAATTTAAGATTTCCAGAAAACCAGGGGTTATTTTTAGTGGTACCTCCTTTCGGAAGCTCTCTGCTTTCTTATATGATTTTGAATGTATGTTGAAAATTGGCATGCAGAAAGGTGACACCTGTACAATTCAGGATATACCTAGTTTCTATGAAGTTAAACTTAAGGTAAAATATTTAGAAAGCTGTGAAAATTGCAAAATTTGGTTGAACAGATAGGGACTTTTAATTGGTGGTATGACACCTTCTTTTGTCGTTTTCTCCCAAAATAACTCAATCTAAATATTCATATAAATGGATGACAAATGCGACTATGCACTGTACATATAGGACACAGAGGCATGATGATTAATTTATTGTGGAAAGAAGAGAAGCGACACACAAAATGAAGTCTTCTCGTTTAATAGTATAGATAGATAGATGAGCGCTAAAATTATTTATGTGTTATTCAAACTATTAGAAAAAATAAAAGAAATGGGAATTTCGGGGGGAAAAGGAGGAGCCGGGCTAGAAAAACAATTGCCTGTCCCAAAGTACCTATAACTTTTGATACCTTTTCTAGAATTCTCAAATCTTTTACAAAAAATCATTGATTATAAAATAAGAAGATGTGGTATGATTACCAGTGTGACAGCTCTCCATAAAAGTCCAATATGACACAGAAATTAACAACTACAGGTTACTGTAAGGTCGTCAACAATGAGCAAAGCCCATACCGCATAGTTAGCTGTAAAAGGCCCCGAAATGACAATGTAAAACAATTCAAACGAGAAAACTAACGGCCTTATTTATGTGCAAAAAAATGAACGAAAAACAAATATGTAACACATAATAAAACGACAACCACTGAATTACAGGCTACTGACTTGAATGTTCATAATATACTAAATGTAAGTTCATATTGATATTAATAGAAAACAAAAAAATGGGAATTTTGGAAATCAGTAAAGCAAGAGGGATAAAAAAAACATTTTTGTGTCCCTGAGTACCTATGACTTTTGATACTATTCCTAAAATCCTCCCGTCATTAAATCTTTTACAAAATTCTTCCTATAACAGTTTACATACTTTCAACCACGCTCTGAATGCCCGCGATTTCGCGGATGTGTTCTAGTTTAATCTTATACATTATACATATATTCAGTTTTAAGTTTTTTTTAGTATTTACAACAGCCTTAATTAGGACAGCCAACTGTTTTACGACAATGTATGCTGAAATTTATGTTTAAATAGAGTGTATAGCTATTGGAGTAGTAATTTAAACCTTAACAACAAATTGGAACAGTTGTTTGATGTTAAACAATAATATTTAGTACCTAAATGTATGTTTTAAATTTGTAACACCATTGACACGAGGATGACCTAAAATTGTTAAAATTGAAGGAACTCTGATAAATATCATCGAGCCCATACATTATGAATTGTTTAATTTAGACATTTTATTTATATTTTTTGTATTTTTTTTTTTAGCTTAATAGATGAAAGATCAACAATGACAGAAATTTACGTTTCATAGACGCTTATCTAAATGTCTCCCTTATTGCACATGACAACATACACAAATCTAGCTTACTGCATGTCTTCCTCTCTACACATGTATAATTGCTGAAATGTATCTTACCTTAACGTCTTCTTCACTACACATGTCAGCATACACAAATGTAGCTTCTCCTTTTTCGCTTTCACATAATTCTTTTTCAGCAGCTTGACCTTGATTTTCTATATAAAAATTACTATTTCATAATATGCACGTACGATTGCCTTAAAAGTGAGATCAGCAGTTGTGTTCATTTTAGAAACTCTTTCTTTAAGCTAAAATGTTCAAATTAAGATCAACCGAATGACTAAAGAAAAACTAAAGATGTACAACTGTATTTTTTGAACATCCATTAATACGATAAATCATGTAACACATTAAGCATTGATGTCGTGCATACAATCGTCTGTGTTCAGTGAAATAACAGGACATATTTATCAAATATGGCCCTTTAGAGTGATTTGAAATACATTATTAATTAGAAAAAGAGGAAGCAAATGTTGCGTCGTAAATTTAGGGCTACAAGACTGAACGTTGTTTCAAATATCATCTTTGAATTCATAAAATTGTGAATTGAATTTTGAATTTTGAAAAACAGGGATTGAGAGCAAGAAAAAATGAATGGAAAGTTGTTTTCGTTAGCAAAGTGTAAGTTAATGTGTAGTATTTTTGAATTTTGTTAAGTGTCACCGTTTTTTTCTCTCCATATTTTAAGATGTCTTAGAATTCATTAATTCATTTATCTATCCAAATTGAAAAATCCAAATATGACTGCCAATGTGACAATATGAAAGTAAATAATACAAATCTATGAAATAATTGAGTAAAGCGCACAAAAAAGAAACACTTAAAGCAACGAATTATAAACCGGTTTTGTCACCGTTTTATCGATATATAACTTACCATCGTTTGAACAAAATACAACTTTTGCACCATTACGTACTACAAGGCAAATAAAAAAAAATAATTAAATATCACGAATGTGAATCCTTAAAATTAATCAGATGTATCTATATATTTTATCCTTTTTCTCCTTGTTAGGCATCGAAAAGGAGAAACTTTTATGCATAATTACGCTAGTCTAAACAGTACCACATTTGCATGCATAAACAGTGCATTTTTATTCATTCTACAATGTTCCTGACGATTAATGATCTTGTCTGTCGCCTACAAGAAGGTCAACTGTACACTGAAATTCAAGTTGAACGCTTAGTTCAATTTAGCCATGCTAGTGTTTCAGGGGTAACACTGGGCATGATTATTCACCACTTCTAGGAGGTGGATTGGGTCAATGGAAGAAACACTGCCAAATTGTCATGAAGGGAAAAAACCTCGTTGAACTGAGACAAAACATACATGAACGTGGAATAAGCCTTATTGTATTAAACCTTATTAATTCTTTATGTTTATACGCTGAAAGACCCGCTATAAAGACTCAAATCCCTTTCATATAGTTCATTTTAAACAGAGTGATTTAATTGTTCTATAAAATACTTGCTCAAATTGTTGTTTAATTTGTTTAACGGAAATGTTTTTATTAGTTCTGTCTCGCTTTTTGTTATAAAACTTAAAAATTCTCGTATTGTTGTCTGTTGATTTCTACCACGGTCCACTATACTTGCTGTAATTTATTTTTTTTAGCGGAAAAACATTGATAGTCAAGACAATGAATACTTAATTTAATTTCATGTTTTTATTAGTTTTGTCTCGCTTTTTGAAGTAACATTTTTTTTATTTTTCATATTGTTGCCTGTCTATTTCTACCACGGTCCACTATACCTTGTATTCCATTGGCAACTAAATATCCCAGTCTTCGTCTGACCTCTTTACTGATTCTACTAATTTTAAATTATTGTTAAGTGTCTTATCTAAATATGTATCAAATATTTCCATATGTTTCGGTAATTGTTTCGATATACCTTAATGATAGGTATAGCCAATCATTACAGCAGTTATCTGTATGTTAGCAAGTTAAAGGTTTGGTTGTCTTGCATGCTTTATATTTATGTTTGCTCAAGCATTTTAATTAAGATTGACATCTGCCAAAAAAAAAATTAGTAAGCGTTCATAGTTCAAGTTATACTAGAGAAACAATTTGAACCTATATTGAATTAAGATATAAAAAATGTAATTTACCAAACACTTGTAAACATCCCTTCCCGATGCCACTAGAACCACCAGTAATTATTGTAACCTTGTCTTTATAACGCAACCCTTCCGCCATTTCCGATGTTTATAAATCTTATCTATTATCAGTCTATAGTTAGGTAATCAAAATTATATAATATTAATGTATATATGGTATCAGCAAAGTTTATCAAACTGGGTTCAAGTGTGTACTGAAGCGATTTAACCTAGTCTCGTGTTAGTGTTAGAAGGCTACTGAACAAAACACTTTCATGCAAATACACCGTGCAACACTACACACATATTACAATCAAAATACAGTGTACTTCTCCTATTTTGGTGAATCTCTAGCAAAAAACAACCCCATAGTTTCAAAATCTAGTTTGGTCTTTAACACATACTTAAATCTTATGCTTTAATTCTGAAATATGTCTTATTTCCTCAGATTAATTATATTGCTCTATTGATGGTTACATTTGGTCGCGTTTTTTTTTTTTTTTTTTTTTTTTGTTGCATTTCAGAGTTTCTGTTACTTCGTTGTTTTTTCTTGTAGTTGATGTGTTTCCCTCGGTTTTAGTTTGTTACCCGTATTTGTTTTCTCTCAATCGATTTATGACTTTTGAACAGCGCTATACTACTGCAGTTATTTGCATGAAGTACCCGTATATTGTCAGCGGACTCTCAAAATGTCCGCTATATCAGGTGGATTAGTTTCATTATACCGTATTTTTTTCTATGAATACGTGTACGAAAATGATATGTGTACACTCCAGACAACAACAAGACAACTCATTTTCAATCTATGAATTTGACTGTCCCTCTGGAATTTTTTTTGCCCCTCTTTTTTTAAGTACCAGGCCCTGAATCTAATGGTAACTAATCAAAATTTAAGGCATCAGTATGGCAAGCCGTTTTACTATTTATTCGAATTTCAAGATATCTCCTATAATATGATAGGAAATATTTCTCAGTCATGTCCTGTGTTTGAATTTGTTTGTTAGCTTTTTGGTCATGAATGTTTGTCTCTAATATTTAATTAACTGTGCATTTGTATTCAGATATCGCAGATCAAATTTTATCGTATGTTTTTCTTTGTTGTGATGTTATGCTATTGTTTCAGAAAAAGGGAGAAGGTTTGGATCCATTAAAACGTTTAATCCCGCTGCAAATGTTTGCACCTGTCCTAAGTCAGGAATCTGATGTACAGTAGTTGTCGTTTGTTTATGTAATATATACGTGTTTCTCGTTTCTCGTTTTGTTTATATAGATTAGACCGTTGGTTTTCCCGTTTGAATGGTTTTACACTAGTAATTTTGGGGCCCTTTATAGCTTGTTGTTCGGTGTGAGCCAAGGCTCCGTGTTGAAGGCCGTACTTTAACCTATAATGGTTTACTTTTTAAATTGTTATTTGTATGGAGAGTTGTCTCATTGGCACTCACACCACATCTTCCTACATCTACTTATAAGTTATATGAGATATCTTATAAACAACTTTTATATAAGATATCTTATATAATATATAAGATATTATAAGATAGCTTATATAGTTTATAAGATATCTTAAATAGTTTATAAGATATCTTTTATAGTTTCTAAGATATTTCATATAGTTTATAAGATATCTTATATAGTTGATGAGATATCTTATAAAGACAATTATATAAGATATCTGATAAATTATATGAGATATCTTATAAATTATATGAGATATCTTATAAACGATATGAGATATCTTATTAACTATATAAGATATCTTATTAACTATATAAGATATCTTATAAACTATATAAGAAATCTTATAAACTATATAAGATATCTTATAAAGTTTATGAGATATCTTGAAGTAAGATTAAATAGCAAAACAGCTTGCCATACATCTGGTTAGATGATGTATTAGCGTCAGCAAACATGCTTGTTAGACCCCGTCACATTTTGGTGTGTCTATCCATATTCAGGAGCATGTAATTTAGTTGTTGTCGAGTGTAGCTATATATTATATTTATTTTTTTTCATCTTTTTTTTTTTTTACATTTATCAGGTCATTGGGTTTTTCTAATTTGAATTGTTTTACATATGTCATTTTGGGACTATTCATAGCTTACTTAAGGTTTTGCTCTTTGTCGAAAGCCGTAAGATAGCCTATAGCGATTGTCTCCTGTTATAAAAACATCACCCGTAATGTAAATCCACAGTCGGTAAAAATGTCATAATCGGAGAATGTTCAAGTTAGACAACTTTTTTAGTATCTAAAGATCTAAGTCTGCTTGAATATGTCGCTAATGTTAAAATGTAGATCGTATTTGTCAACCAATATTGGTGACGGACTAAAGATCTAAGTCTGCTTAAACATGTCACTGATGTTAAAATGTAGATTGTATTTGTCAACTAATATTGTTGACGGACTAAAGATCTAAGTCTGCTTAAACATGTCGCTGATGTTAAAACGTAGATCGTATTTGTTAACCAATATTCGTGACGGTGACCGTAAAATTTATGAAGTGTTTGTATCAATCGTTGACAGTGTCTTCTCAATCTTTGTCTGTTTAATATCAATAATAACGGTAGAACATGTCATAACGGACAAAACTGAAATAGATTATCATGAATACTTGAAGAGGTAGAAAGCTGTAAACTGTTTTTTTTTACGAAAGCAGTTATCATACGCTCATACATCAGATGCACAACTTCACAGAAGGTTATAGCATATTTATATATCCAACTGTTTTACCCTTCGTCAATACAATAACTTCATAAACATGATCAAGCAAATTTGGCAGGTAAATAATATTTCGTTTATTCAAAGGCTGACATCAAATTACATTTCCCTTTCAGTATAAACTTTTGAGGTTAACGGTAAATATTGTTTTGTTTGTTATTAAACAATCACATTTTAGAGTACCTTAAATCTATTACTTAGTCTGATTTAATTCAATCAAGAATTCTTGAAACCAAAATTAGTTGAGGTAAAGACGCATGCCTTAACTGCCTTAGTAAAGGGTAGCTGCTTATAAGGAATCCATTAAATCATGAGTATCAAAACTCATACGGACACCATCACGAGTTGGATGACCATTATGGAATATCGGGTTATCAGGTATGTTTCCAATTGATAGAAAGTTCTAATCTCAGCAATATATTACCTTAGCCGTATTTGGCACATTTTTTTTTAAATTTTGGGTCCTCAATGCTCTTCAAATTTGTACTTGTTTGGCTTTACAACTATTTTGATCTGAGCGTCACTGGTGAGTCTTATGTATTAAATTATAATACTGGTACCTTTGATAACTGATTAAACGATAAACCCATCTATTATTTTTCGAATTAGAATTAATACCGGGTTTATAATTACAAGCCCACAAGTGGTGTTTTTTGTACTATCGTTTGTCATTTGGTCGTTTTTCGTTTTTACCCATAGCTTTATCAGTTTTTTTTTACTTGGTTTGAATACCCCTTCAATTTGATATTACAGCTAATTTTCCTAAAGCATATAGAGCAAGACTTTAGTTAGCTTGCTTGCTTTGTTTTTATATTGTACAATCATTAGGATAACACCCAATTGAATTCAAATATTATATAAACAGGTTAAACTATGTTTATATTTATTGTTTAAAGATGTCAGTCTTATTTACAAAGCTTGTATAAACAATTATACAAACAAAGCAAGCAAGCCAACCAAAGTTTTGATTTACATGCAGTAGTAAATTAGCTGTAATAGCATAATTTTATGTACGATTATTTGCATAGGCAATCGTAATTATTTAGGTACCTTGTTAGATATTTTTTTCGTGAAACAGAGTACATTTGTAAAAATAATTTTCTGTTTGATTGATGCAACTGTAGCGTTTTTGTTTTTTTATCAGCAGGCTTTGTATTATTATTTTTTTAAGGTTATTTGTTGTGTCATCTACATATGGTAACAAGGTAGATTACACATGGTACTTTCAGTAATATCACTATGACGTCGTAAAAAAGTTTGAATTGTCCTATTGGATTGCACCTTACAATGCAATTTAACACACATATTTTAGTTAAAATAAGTTATATGCAAAACACTTTAAAACAAGAATGTGTCCATTATACACAAATGTCCCAATCACACTATAATTTTCTATGTTCAGTGGACCGTGACATAGGGGTCAAAACTCTTAATTGGCATTAACATTAGAAAGATCATGTCATAGGGAACATGTGTACTAAACTAAGTTTCAAGTTGATATGACTTCAACAAAAAACTTTAACCTAAAGCGGGTCAATCGGACGGACAAACAGACGAACAGATGAACGGACAAACGGACGCATAGACCAGAAAACATAATGTCCATAAATGGGGCATAGTAAAAACACTTTACATAAATTAACAGAGGACATCCTGTTTTGCTATATCGTTTTATACAACTTTGATAATACAAGGTACAAGCTTTAAAACAAAATTTACCGTCAGCACTTTCAATACATGATAAAAACGGAATCAACTCGAGTTTGCCTCAACTTTGATATGCCTTATCAAAAGTTTCGTGCATTCAGTTACATATACTGGCATACCAAATTTAATATAAAACGTATTTGGTATTCAAGAGCTTGCAACTGATACTCAGACGTCTATCAAAATAAACATTTATCTTGTTGATAAATATTTCGTATCAACTTCAGAAATAATGTCATTAAGATTATAATTACATTAGATGTATGTTTCATTATAATATGTTATTCTGATTGGCTAACTGCACATCACGTGTTATTCCGTAAGCAGTTGCATTGCTCAATACAACTTTTCATTCATGATAACACGTGCTCCAACAATAAAGTGCACAGGTGAATTAAATAATAAAATATATAAAATTCGTGTTTTCATGATCATAGCTAAAAAATGTAATTATAAGTATTGAATGCTTCTTTTTGTAACTTTATAGGGTTGTAAAAGCGTTGAACGTGCGTACATTTTTAGAATGAAGCGCTTCCGCGCTTCATACAAAATGTACTTCGGTCAACGCTTTTACACCCCAATAAATTTACAAAAAGAAGCATTCAATTCTTAAATAACACAATGTTGACAGCTGTACCACAATTTTTAACATATTAACCTACTACTGTATGTTTGTTTTGCTCACACAATTTTATCAATATAGTGGACTTGTATGCGGCTGTCGTAGAAGTGAGAGGTTTAAGCAACAAATGTAGCTATTAAAACAGGTCTAATCCACTATCTTCTATATAATGAATGTCTATAACAAGTCAAGAATATGACAGTTGTTTTTCCATTCTTTTGAAGTATTTTGTCATTCTATGATCAACTAGTTATCGATACCACGATTAATAGTTTGGACGTTAGACGAGCATTTTACGGGGCGCCGAATGGGACTCTTGTGGTTTTGTACTCAAAATTCAATTTTGTACGGACAAAAGTGACTTTTGTTCAACAAAAATAAGTTCAGTTTAACAAAATTTGTATCATACTACAAATTTAAAATTTTGTCATACAAAATTATCTATCAGCGGACAAAAGTCACTTTTGTCATGACAAAATTCATTTTTGTTACACAGACTTGAATTTTGTTACCTAATTTGAAAATTGGGCGACAAAAGTAAATTTTGTATTCAAATTAGTTTCGTTTGGTTTCTGTGAACTAATTTGCATACAAAATCGACTTTTGTTACACAAAATTGACAAAAATGAATTTTGTCTCAACAAAATTGACAAAATTGAATTTTGTCTCAACAAAATTGACAAAATTGACTTTTGTCTCAACAAAATTGACAAAATTGACTTTTGTCTCAACAAAATTGACAAAATTGACTTTTGTCTCAACAAAATTGACAAAATTGACTTTTGTGAGACAAAATTGACTTTTGTCTCAACAAAATTGACAAAATTGACTTTTGTCTCAACAAAATTGACAAAATTGAATTTTGTCTCAACAAAATTGACAAAATTGAATTTTGTCTCAACAAAATTGATTTTTGTCTCACGAAAGTCAATTTTGTCACATAAAAGTCAATTTTGTTGTTACAAAATTGAATTTTGTCGTCACAAAAATGAATTTTGTCGTCACAAAATTGACTTTTGTCTCAACAAAATTGACAAAATTGAATTTCGTCTCAACAAAATTGATTTTTGTCTCACGAAAGTCAATTTTGTCACATAAAAGTCAATTTTGTTGTTACAAAATTGAATTTTGTCGTCACAAAAATGAATTTTGTCGTCACAAAATTGACTTTTGTCTCAACAAAATTGACAAAATTGACTTTTGTCTCAACAAAATTAACAAAATTGACTTTTGTCTCAACAAAATTAACAAAATTGACTTTTGTCTCAACAAAATTGATTTTTGTTTCAACAAAATTGACAGAATTGACTTTTGTCTCAACAAAATTAACAAAATTGACAAAATTGAATTTTGTCTCACAAAATTGAATCTTACCTCACACAATTGACTTTTGTGATTTAATTTCCATATCAGGTAACAAAAGTCAATTTTGTATGCAAATATGTTTATATTTGCATACCTTTTAGACAAAATTGACTTTTGTCATGACAAATATGAATTTTGTCTACAAAAATGAATTTTGTCATGACAAAAATGAATTTTGTCTACACAAATGAATTTTGTCATCACAAAATTGAAGTTCTCACAAAACAAGTCTGTAGCACATGACAAAAATGATTTTGTTATGACAGAATTGAATTTTGTACAAAACCACAAGAGTCCCATTCGGCGCCCCGTACATTTCGTATACAAACGTTTCAACAGTTTCATAAATGACGCCCGAATATCTATTTTAAAAAGTCCAAATAAAGTACGAAGCTGTAGAGCATTGATAACCTAAAGTTCCGAAAGGGTTTGTCAAAAACAGCTAGGGTAAGTTATTCCTGAGGTAAAAAAAATCCTTAGTATTTCGAAACGTTTTATAAACAGTAATTTCTGATCAACATCGTATCAATACTATTTCAGATCAACACTGAGGGGCTTTACTACAGAGCTGGTTATATCATCGGAGAGAAACCTCCACCTGCAGTTGCATCGATCCATTGGTTTAAAAAACTAAAAAATCTTCGATACAAGGATTTAATTAAACATTTGTGGTATTGTACTTTATGTTACTAAAAAAACTATGAGATTATAACGACTAAAAATGTTCATTCAATCATTCGATTCTATCTCATTTCACTTAAAGGTTATATGAGTTTATTAAAAAGATCAAAATTCATGTTACTTAATCAATCAACAATAACGACGTATCTGCTTAAAACTGTCAACCCTCTTTTAAAACTGTAACCTTCAACTTTTTACACGGGTTGTAAATAAATTAATAATAGAATCACAACAACCTCTACATGCTCTTTAAAACATTAGAAATAGGTAGTCGTATAATTTTCCAATCCTTTCAACTATTAAAAATGTTTAAGTTGATGTGATGAAAGAAACAAATATTATAAGTAGTGTAAGTATTGTTTACCACAAGCTTATATCTTTTCTGGTGAATTATATCACGAATTTATTCCTTCAGGAACAAATCCTTGGAATATGTATACATATAACATATTATTACTAACAATGCAGAAAAAAACGACATATCCATAAGTAGTATTCTTTATGATATTTTTGAATGATATTGATTATATTTGGATTTCAAAGATAACAGATAAATTAAAAATAAATTTTACCAGTAAGCTACATACTAGACGTTATTACAATTAAATATGCGAAAATTTCGAATGTTTGTCTCATTTGTCATAGTCCTTAAGGTAGAATAATTCTCCCAGTTTTGATAACAGATTCTCCTCCGACAGATACTGCCCCGACTGTTAGGAAGACATTCAATCCAGTCGTTGTTGTAACAGTCGAAGGAATCTCAAATGTAATACTCGTCTGATTGGTGAATTGCCATTGGAGAATGTTAACTCCGCCTCCTGTAGTTCCCGCAGACACTTCGTAATATAAATCACTGTCTGAATTGAAAATTCCATTCCATGAAACTACTACTTCGTTGTTAACCCAAGATAGTGTCAATGGTGTACCTGTATAGGAAATAAATACTTATATCGGAAAGACGAATATTATAAAAAATTTAAGCCGACTATTGACAGATTTTTGTTATCCTATCTAGATTGTAAAAGACTGTTTATCTCAATTAATTTGTATTTCATACTATTTTTTTATTAAAAGATGAATAAGTTTGTTTAAAAAGAAATTTGAACTCTTCTATTATAATGAATTCAGTATTTTCTTATTTGAACTTGAAAAGAAAAGCATCTCATTACTGCATATTTTTTTCAATTAAAAAACAATATACTTACTTGTAACCTGAGGGTTCTCTGTAAATATTGAAATGTTTTTCTGAACAATTGCTGACTTCAGGAAGAGCGTATTTATTGCCCTAATTGAAAATGGTTGCTGTTCATCTGCCAGAGATAATTTTGTGAAGTGACTATACAGAACTTCTTGACTTTTTGGGAAGAACATTTTCTCTTTATTGGTATCGAATTCGACCTAAAATAAAATATAGTCTGTAGTTTGACTGGAAAAATGTGATGTCAAAAGTAATTGTTTTTATAAGATGTAACAGAGTCAATGTGTTTCTAATGAAGTATAATTTTCAAAGAAATAGAAATAATAAGAAAATGACCCGTGGACATACATCTATAGACCATAAACAAGAAATTGACCTGTGAGGTTTGAATATTTGAGCATTGCAATCAATGGAAGTTAACTTCAGCAAAAATTATTGAAAAAAGACTAAAAATGACTGTGTTTCCACTAGATTAAGTGTGAAAACATTTGGTAATACAACTTACATCGTATGTTTCGATTCCAATGCTGTCTGTGTATCCAGACCATTTCAATCTAGCATTATCAGAAACTCCTAGGAATCCTGTCTCAGCACTGAACTCAGTACTAGATATTGGCATAATCTCTACCACTGCTGAATTGGACAATGGTGGTCTGTTCGATATCTTAACGCCATCCGATGATTTGGACGACAACAAACCAGCATTGTTCTCACAATGTAGTGTAGTGTAAATTGTATGGTTTTCTAGTACGCTGTAGGGGAAGTCCATATACGCTGAATTAGTTGTCACATCGGTGTAAGGTAGTAGATCAGTCGATTCGGGTGTATATCCTAAAATATTTGAAAACAAGAAAATAAAAATCAATATTACAATTTAATTTATAATGTAAGTTCTACCGGCTGATCTGTTTTATTTGATTAAATTATATAGAAGTCTCAACTAAATTAGCGAAATAAGCAACAAAGTCCACATTTAGTGCTATGTTTCAGAATCAATGTATACCCCTATGTTGATGTTTTGCATACTATTTTGAATACTCGGCCTCTGGTTTAGTTCACTCAAAACAAATGGTTTGTTTAGAATATAGAATTAACATATATTTGATACTATCATTAGAGTCTGCTAATTCCTGTAAGTTCAAATTGAATTCATGGTTGTATTGAAACTAAAAGGCATACATGTATGTTGCCTTATTTTTGGAGCGAAAATTGTGTTATTTCGATAATACGACAATTTTGTATTATTTTCAGTGCCACATATTCTATATATTTTGAATAAAAGTTTATTTTGTTTTCTTTTGTTTGTTTGTATATCGGGAATTTTAATTGATTTATAGGGAAGACGGGGAGGGATCTTGTCTATATTGTTTGTAATTTTATTCCCGGAATCTCAGCAGATCAAGAACAAATCTGTTGTAGCTATCAATATATCTAGCTGCTTAAGGTTTCTTTTTGAAATTTGTCTATTTCCCACCATTTATACATTCAAAACACGGTGCTTCTTCACAAATACACCAACGTCAATTGGATCAAATGCATCATTGGATAATTCTATTCATTGAAATTACCTATAGCCCATTCACAGTGCTTTATTCCGGATTCTACATCTTCAAATGCCCAATTAGCAGCAACTTCATTTAAAGTCCATGCATCTTCATCTTCTCCTGTGATAACAATACAAAATACAGTTTCAAACACACACGATTTGCCATCTCCAATAGAACTTCAAATATCTTAATTTGTCTTGAGCATGCATGATATTTTTGCCATTGAACGTTTATCAACAACAATCAACTAATCAAGTATCTTACATTCGACAGGATTATTGTTTCTAATATATTTCAATTAACAAAATCTTCAATTTGAATTTTCCTATACGAGTGTAGTTTAAATATACTTGTTGATAAATTCTTTTCATAATGATTACCTAGTTACATACCGTCTAATTATATCTACTGTCATGGAAAGTCCATCGTGTATTACTTATGCAATTTTTACATAACATAATACACAAAAGCATTACAGTTTACTCAGAGAAAAAAAATCAATTATGATCGGTTCACTGCTGAAGCTTAAAAGGGCTTCAACAAAACGACTTTGGTAAAAATATGGTTGTTCCATTAATAAGTTTCAATCTCCTTTCAAGTAGAAAGCTTTGATTCCACTTTAATTGAATTCGCGTAGAAAAATGGCGTCCTTCAATTCTTACTTGTTACATTTTTGTAAACTGTCAAACCTACCTCTACCATCATATACATAGTTAATTTCAGGTGGTGTAAGATCAACATATACTGGATCAGAAAACGACACCCCTCTCAAACCAGCAGCATTCATGGCAACGGTTGTTATGTAAATATTTGTATTGTGTACAAGCGTGACATTACTATTGATTCCGAAATTCATTAGTCCAGCACTTCTAAATGGTTGTATTTGTGTGCCTCCTTCTGCATACCCTATCAAACATAAAATTAATCGTTAAAATGACTGCAGCAAGGTATCAACCATACATCAACCCGGATTTGTTTTCTTTCAATCAATTTATGACTTAGAATAGCGGTATACTAATGTTCTTTTTATTTATATATAGAAAAACGCAAATTGTCTTGTACAATTAATTGCAACTGCATACAATAGTCTAGGGAATTTAAAGAGTTAAAATTATATGTCTAAGTAAGAAAGTAAGATAATAATCCTGTCGTGGGATCTGTGAACTACAACCTAAACATTAGAATCAGTATGGTTGTCTAGTTCAAATCAGATGTATACATATATCATTAACATGTTATAATCTTGAAACTGGTGTATAATATTTACCCCTTGTGTGAATTAGTGTGACAACAAAATAGCAACAAAATAGATTTAAATAGTGTTCACCTCAATTTATCCATTGAATATTGAATATTATTGAATACTTTAAATCTTATCTTGTCTCATTTCAGATTAAAAGACTTCATTTTTTAATAAATTTTCATATTCTTTGTGAGTGTGTTTACCTATAGCCCATTTGTAATCAATAATCGATGATTCCGGGTCTGTAAAACTCCAAGCTCCATGGATGGAACTCCAATCGTGTAAGTAAACAACATGACCTAAAACATGTCCACTTATATCTCCCGCGGTTACGTTTACTTCCTGTACATTTATATCATCCAGAAATATGCCTGTAGTCAGATCTATACTGCCAATTGTTATATTCGCCTCATTTAAATCAGCCGTGAAATAAAACGTATGACTATGCCAGGAAAGTTCTTCTCGATCGTCAATATCACCATTGCTATCTTGGCGATAACTTTTAGTGTAAATAAGAAACACGTGTTTTTCATTGTTCAACTGTATAAACCCTTCTTTGTTACCTAACGAAGAATCTACGGAAGACAAATGGCTCGAGTAAAATGTCACTTGATACGTCATCCCTTCTGTAATATTGTCCACTTTCTGTGTAATACTACCTCTAATATATAAGAATTTTCCACCGTCCTTTGCTAAGTTAAAATTAGAAGAAACAATTGTCATACATGAATAAGTTTCAATATACCACATCAATGGATGGTAAGTAACGTCCATGTTGCATATATCTGTTGAACTGATATTAAGCCAGGAAACTTCATTCCCACCTGTTATTTCAAATGATGGGTTGGAAACGAGGTTAATGCCTAAAAGAACGAATGTATCTGGTACCGGTGGAGTTGTGTCTACAGTCACCCCATCAGATACTACGGTCGAAGATGTCCAACCAACACCATCAACTGCGTATACTTTATGATATAATTTTGTTCCTAAAATAGCAAAAAATTATAACTATTAATTCTCAAAATATGATTTATAGTTGATTACATGTAAAAAAAAATATAGCTGACAGCATTACAAAAATTAGCAATCAATTAGATCACCAGCAAAATACTAAGTCTGTTAAATAATTTCAAAAATTGGACCAACAGCAAACTACTAAGTCTGTTAAATACTTCCGCAAATTGAACAACCATTGATTTTTTTTTATCTTATTCGAGTAGAAATGCGCGTTACTTTGCAGAATAATCATTTCAACGGAGTTCTAAGGGAAAATATAAACCACAAATCGGGTTTCTAGAATTTGATACACTATCTCTGACTAAGCAAGTAGTGTTGACCTTTTTAATTGCATTTTGATGTCATAATAAATGTACATACATAAACTAATAGAAATTGTAATGATGCAGTCACTTTGCCTTAGATTTTATTTGGTTACTTTGTTCATTTAATTTCATTCTACAAAGTTTAAAAAAAATATATCCCAGTCAGACATAAGGTAGCATATTTTGATTTCTTTATTTTGCAGAAAATTTCTGTTGATGTATGAAATATTCATTGATATTAATGTTACCAAAGCCTGAATGTGATATCCAGAAAAAAGATGGTTGTGCTAAATTGTCTTTCTTTTAGTGTCGACTTGAACAATCAAAAGAATAGTTGGATGTGGGGTTTCATTTAACGTTATATAAAAACACAAGTCTCACCTGAAGGAATACTAGATGTTAAATTTCTCGAAGCTGATACATGAAGTCCCACATTCGTCCAACTCAGGATTGAGCATTCCGTCTTTGTGGGACTGTTTCCGATAAAAGTAGTTAATCCAACACACCATTGATATGTTGTTATACCTGATTCTGTATCGATAAACCCGTGCCAATGGGCTGCTACTATATCTGAGGAATTCTGGTACTCAAGGTCATGTTTACCTTTGAAATTGATTTAAAAATTTATAAAGAGTAAAAATTAAGAACTAAATAAGTGTGTGTGTGTAAAATCTTTTTTTTTGATATAGTAAATAAGACTGTTTTAATATACATGATGTAAATATAAAATAGAAGATGCGGTATGATTGTCAATGAGACAACTCTCCACAATAGTTGTTATACTATTTCTAATGGAAGTTGATCTAGAAAAGCGCTGCAGAAGCATACAACTTGTTAAACTATTTCCTATCACTTGATTAACACCGTTACTGGCAAACTGCTTGCTTCAGAGGGAGTTATTAACCAAGAACTCAATGCTTTGACACTGGCATGGTTTATAATATATATATATATATATTTAATTTTCAGTTCTAAATACCAAAAAAAATAGGGAACACAGATTTAAACTCCCTCAGACTAATTGACCTTAGACGAATTGGGCTTTTTGTTATGCACTTTTTGGTAATATAGATCTTCAACTGTTTCAATTCTTATACACCTTCGGCTTTCAAATATTCGGCTTTGTAAATTCTGGATGGAAGCAAATTTGAAAAGCACATTGAACGTATGAAATCAATAAAGTGTTGTTTTCATTTTTGATTCCTATATAACGTTGCGTTTCTTTTTGGGACACACCAAGTGTTATTTCTTTAATTTTCTAACTTGACAGGAATGCTTTTAAATTTAAAAGTGTTATATTATCATCATTACCTTGACCATCATAAACAATCCCTGCAGTAGGATGATTGTAGTCAATCATGAACCCATCCGACGATGATGTAGTATGGGCTCCAGCATAATTGTATGCAATAACATTGGCATAATGGATAACCCCTGGTGTAAGAATGATTCTAGACATGTTGTAGCCACTTTCTGTTCCTGGAATCACTTCGTTTATCTTCATGATATCATGTCCTAAAATAGCAATTTGGTCTCATTATTAGTTAACACTGAATTTTATATACCTTTGTTGGATTTCGTATATCAAATTGTAAAAACAAAGGAGCAAAAACGTCTTGATGAAATATAAGGTTACCTAATATAAAAATAATTTCAATTTAAACGTGGAGAATGCATATTATTTTTCAATGCAAACGCTGTTTCAGTATTTTAACAAGGTGGTTTGGCGAACTTCAACGGTTTAAGTTTTTTACTGGAAGTGTCATTTTTGTCATTTTTAAAATCACATGTGGGTTTGTCGCCAACAAGACATCTGCCACTTTTTATTGCATATTTCAAACAAATTTACATTACCAAAGAGAAGACTTTATATGCTATTTTTATTGTAATCAATATCAACAACTTTAAATCCCCTGATTGGTTATTTATGACATTTTTTCTATTATTAATGTATAAGTGACAACGTACCTCCCGGACAAGTGCTCAGATACAATCGATACATTTCGATAGTCTTCTCAGCTTCAAGAAATTTGCCTGTCCATTCAAACGTTATTGGGCGACCCATTTTCATGAAATCATGATCCTTGAATGTAGTTCCTTGTACTCGCTCTATCACCTGAATATCAAACAATCGTTAAAAAAAGTTGAATAATATTAATGTTTTGCCTAAGTTTACAATTCGGACCATAACATACTTTTATATAAAAAAAATATATTACGATAATATATATATACATATCCATTAAATTTCAAAATTATTTAAGGCAATAGACGTGAACTGAACTTAACATCAACCTGAGAATATAAGTTGTTTATCTTATACATAGACTTTATACCAATTAAAAGCTAAAACATGACACAAAATGTATTACTAATTGATGGTTGTTTGCTTGGGCATATCATTATCGCAATTTCTTAAAAAATGTGTTGAATATACTAGAGTATTAAATATTTTAAAAAGATATTAGGCTTATAACTTAGTACCCAAGACTCATCAATGACACAACAACAAATCAATCGGAAGGCCTAACAAAAAAAAGTTAAACAGCAAGACAATGATTCCTAAACGATGTTTGAAATAAAATCATTATAGATACCAGGACTAAATTTAGTATATACGCCAGACGAGCGTTTTATTATCAACTTTTCTAACAGGTAGTTCACGTCTTTTCACTAACAGTGTGTATTCAGAAAATTAAAGTACAAGAATGGCTTCGTAATTATCGAAATGCGAATCTGATGAAGAAAAATTGAAACCGTTTATATTTTAGATGAAACATATCTCAATCAGTTATAGTTTGTTTCAACTATTTAGATGACGGTTACACTTTATATCGCTAAATTCCATCCCAAAATAATACTAGAAAAAACTAGGGTGATGCTACCTTGAGATCATGTACATACATTAACAAGATATATTCTAAGAAATTATAAAGTTAATGACACTTTCAGAATGCATTTTAATAAAACAAAAAATACTTACAGAGCTACCTCTTACAGACGCTACCACTGGAGCCTGAGTCATCACATATATTCCATTTGACTTGAAAATAGCGTATGTATTGACTGAATACCAAACCCTTACAAATACAGCATATGACAAAGTGTTGTGCAAGTACTCTCCGCCTATAGATAAAAAAAACATGAAAATATTTCGAAGAATTTATTACCAAAGAAACAATTAAATGTCTTAAATCAAAATGACCTAATGTGCTTTACAAAAGTCACCAAATCATGCTCAACTGTCGTGTTACTCGTGGTATGCACACATTTCTTGATAAGTCTTTATAAGGTCAAACCAAAATTGAGATAAGGAGAAAGAATTATGGCTACGATGATTGAAATATCTATGGTCATCTGAAATACAGCTATCCAAAACGTTAAAAAATCAGGAAGGCGTTTGATGTTTTTCTATCTTTTCAAATAATGTTTTGACAGTGCGGGCATAACTTCTATTGGTCATTGCAATATTTATAAAATCTTATTAGTTTATAAAATATTACCGTTTCGAGTTATAATTTTACTGCTAAATATATTAAATTATGTGTTGCTCCCTGACATTTTGTGATATATGTCGTCTTGTTTAAATAGGCCTGATCCAAATATTAATGGTGTTTCCACCAATCAAATCTACCATAATCGAGTGTTGTATTAAGAGTGTGTCAAACGTTTCATTTCATGTATATTATAATAAGTAGCAATTACCTTGTTCAATGGTAAAAATAGCATCATGCAATTGGCCGGCATCTTGCCAGACCTTCTCATCTTGTATATCATATATGCCAAGAGGCGTGCTGAATTCCGAATGTCCGACACTCCATTCATACCTATATTGATTTAAAAATTCCATATATGATTGAAAAATGAACATTTCATTTATGTGCTTCCTCCTAATTTGTTTTTATTGAATACGCGGAAGACATTTTTTGTGTACACAAACAAACTCATCGTAGATACCAGGGAATGAAATTTTGTGCTTCAGACGCGCGTTTAGACAAAAAAAAATCATCAGTGACGCTCGAATCAAAATAGTTTAAAAGGCGAACTAAAAAACAAAGTTTATTGTGTTCACAAGATCATTTCAATATGTGTCGTACACAGAACCTATCAGACATACCTTCAAAAGAATTTTTATGAACAATTGTTAGGGTTGTAGGAATCCTTCTTTGATGCTCATAGTACAGTATGCAAATTATTGGGGTTCGTGTAGCATAGTTGCTACTGCATGTATTATGAAGTGTTTTGAAGACAGTTGTTTGTCTTTTTGTTGGTTTTATTTTTGCAATGATTCTTTCGGGCGTTCGACTAATGAGTTTTGACTCTCTGTTTGGTATGTTCCACCCATATTTTTCAATCAATGTATACGTCAAGCAAAAGTACTCCGTCGCTGTTTGAATCTCATAAATCGATTATAAAAGAAAGAAATACTAAGGGTACCGCATGAACTCCAAAAACAGAGGGGCTGGATATGTTGACAGGGGAAGCATCTCTTGCTATGCATGGATCCCCCGCTATGCGAATGAAAACTCATTAAAAGATTTAACAATTGGTATTAGACCATTACCAGTTACATTGTTTATTGCTTTGATTTTGTATTTGAAGAATGAAAACAGTGAAAACACAGATACATCGTTTGAGGCAACTAATTTGTGATATTGATCCTTAAACTAATATAGTGTTAACACATTTAAAAGTTTTTAATCACTTTTTATATATACTTTTTATATTAACTTCTTATATGAGGTTTATAATTGATTTACATGCATTTAATTCTGTATAAAGTGGTAAAATTTGTTATTTTTTCACATTTCACAATTAGTAAAGTACTTGCTAAATATTTATCATTAAATACATACCACAATGGTTTATAAGTGAGAACCTGTGAAAGTATCCACATTCCCCTTAAAACATTATTTGACGCTGTTACAGCCTGGTCACTTTCAGAATATCCATTAGTATCTCTGACCAGCAACAAACTGTAATGAGTATCGCTAAAGACAGCTTCAAATATAAAGAAACAAAAAATCAGGATAAAGTTAATGTATAATAAAAGTTGGAACATAGTCATAGCAAATTTAAAACTTAGAAATAGGAAAAGATGAAACAGCATCAACATTAAAACAATTCTTCGTGATCTTTCGTTACTAAGAATGGTATTCCGTATATCTAATGATTTTAAAATAAGGAGATATGGTATGATTTCTATAGCGGCAGCTATTCCCAAAAGTTCAAATGAAGTTGATGCTAGCAATACCAGGCAACGGTGTGATATTAAACCATGAGCCCCGAATGTGTAACAATTGAAACAAAAACAAATAAACGGCATAATGTATTACAAAGCAAATACAACATTATTTGATAATTTTTGTAATTGTTTTACTGTATTTGGTTGAAAAGTAAAAAACAATTATGTGTTAAAATACTGTATTGTTTTATACAATATTCAATACTAAAATGAACCACAATAATAGACTTCACATTAATTTGAAGATAACTTACTTGACGATATATCATTACAACTTCCAAGTGAAGCAGAGTAAGGACATTGCTGATCTTGAGGAGCACATATACAGTGACCTTCGCATGACATTGCTTCACATCTTCGAATTAAATCAAGTGCACCACCAGGACTAATCGTAAAAGCTGAATGTATCATATGACTCCTTAAACCAACCTATTAACAAATCAAAATACAACATGCTCATCAATACATCATTTTAGAAAATTAGTAATTATTGTTAAAAAAAAACAACAGGTGCTTCATTTTTTCTTTAATCAAGGAATCTATTTCTTTTTCGCATGTCATTCCTTACATATTGCTTTAAAGATGTGTAATGTGTCATTAATAGTCTGCATCATTATGTTAATTTTCTTCCAAGCCAATTATGAATACATGACATCATCGAAATTCAAAACGTTTGCGTTTGTAAAAATAAAAAATGCAGCAAGAAATTGAAATGCGTCATTTTTAACAACTGGGTTTAATCTTACCTTGTTAACAGCCCAAACTGTAATGAATATTGTATCAAGGTTTGCAATGTTGCTTGTCTCTACAGTGAAGAGTTGAACTTTTCCTTCATCACCATGGTCAGTGTTAGTATCAGTATGAATATGTATTGTAGTTATGTCCTTTCAATCAAATTCATTCATGTTTAACAATATTAACTATAACATATCTTCGAGTAATAATGAGACACAAAATACATTTTTTTCTTAATATAAAAGCTTGGAACAAGACGACATTTTTCTTAATATAAAAGCTTGGAACAAGACGACATAATGTTTGAAATGTAAGTACCTGTAACCTAAACAATTTACAAGAGTTACCTATGCAAACACATCTTTTCATCGACAATTTGTTTTATTTTCGGTTAAAGCATACTGCGATTTCTTTTTTTTTTAGATTGAATGAGCATTGATTTATCACCATTGTTATTTTGCATTAATTTTAGTGTACTTTTAATCAAACATCTTTCCTTATTAAACTGACATATATATTCGTCTTTTAAAACAAGCGATTGCGTGTGAAAGGCTTAGGGGTTTACAGACTCTTGATGTAAAACAACCATTTACATCCATTTCATGCATAGGTCTTCTTGAACTAATTAAAACGAAATATCCATTTTGTGAAGGGGAAAATGGAGACTGTTACCCATTTCTCAAATCGATAAGGAAGCGGAACATTCCTTGACACGCACATGATTCTAAACTATGAGAGAGGGACGAAAGATACCAAAGGGACAGTCAAACTCATAAATCTAAAACAAACTGACAACGCAATGGCTAAAAATGAGATTATGTTCAGCTTGTCCAACTATGTCATTGCATTACCATTATAAAAATTGTTCAGCCAAAAAATTAAAAAAAAAACCTATAATATAACCAGAACAGTTATTTATTGAAAAGTGAACAAGCCGTACCTTAGATAGATCTTTTCCCATGTAGGTTGATCCAACAGTTACCATGTAATGATCAATTCCTGAGTGTACATCACTAAACCCAAGCCAGGCAAGATACACCGCGTGTGATGTCCAAGTCATCCATCCTGCTGAATGTCGAGCCAATTCAGGGTCTGATGCATGATCTGTCGTTATTGCAAACACACCTGTAAAACATAAGATGACTTACATTATCAATTCATTTGAAAAGATTTACAAGAGGGGAGGCGAATTCCAAAGGGAAACTCTTTAAGTCAAATAAATACTGTCAACGCCATGGCAAACAAAAAAGACAAAGACAAACAGACAATAAAGAATATTCTAAATTTTGCACATGTCAGAACATATTCGTTGATGTCAAATTCCAGGAAAGTATGACGAAATTCTGGTCATGAAAATTGGAACATATCCACCGCCATCTGTGAAACAGGTATTCCATTACAATCAACAAATTCAAGATGGCGTTCGTGAATGTGGATTTTAACTTCATCACCTCGAACACTTGGTTAATATAATTCTTGTGAGTACCAATCGTCTATCAAAGAAAATATGATAGGAAAAAGCATACGCTAGAATATCGTTCTTGGCGACATGTACTCTATATGATGGCGCTTTATGAAATTGAACTTGAAAGAAACGGAAAGTTAACAATTGGAAAGCTTAAGTGATATCTTTTGACATTAATTTATACAAAGCCTTATTGTCAAGTATAGACGTATGTCAAGATATGAAGCAGACTTAACTGTGGCTGTGGTATCCTTTATAATAAATTCAATGACCTTGATGAATTTCACCAAACTTTAAATTATTTAGTGAAAAGAGATCATCTCTATAGCAAAACCCGACATTAAATTGTAATGATAGCTTATATGAATCACACAATTCGGAAGAGGACTCAGGAACACTGTTGGTAACCATACGAATACAAAACAAAATTAATTGATCATTCATGTCATGAATATAAGAAGTGCAATTCGAATATTCCAAGCATTAAAATCAATGTGTGATTGTTCCTTTTGCTTTGAGTTTCGTTATAACTCATAATTAACAACACACAAACCTCTTGATGGCGGTGTACTGTCAACGAACATTCCTAGCGAGATAGCATCAGTACAAATGTCTGCACCATTACAGGAAATAACTGTAACGTAATAAGTTACTCCATCATGGAGATCTAATCCATTAAACACGTACGATCTTGCTATACCATTTATCTATAATAAAATGCTTATATAATTGAATTGAATTATATATTTTATTTACACAAGCATATTGAACATACTATGTCAATACATAATATATACATAATGTGACAAACGACTGATAACAGAGAACAATACAATAAGAACATAAGTAACCAATAATATCAGATCTAGCTTTCCATGCACTCTTCAAACAGTTACAGAGCTAGATTGTTAGATATCTAGAATAAGCTTTCAACCAACAGTTTAGGGTTAAAATAGCAGGCGATGAACAATGATAGCTGTTTATATTTATCAAAGGTACCAGGCTTATAATTTGATATGCCAGACGCGCGTTTTGTCTACATAATACTCATCAGAGATGCTCAGATCAAAAACGTTTGAAAGCCAAACAAGAACAAAATTTAAAAGCATTGATGCACTACATACGGCTAAGGTAATCTTTACCTTGGATAAGAAAAATAAACATCATCACTGGCTGTTAACCTATCGTCAATTGTGAAACGGATTTGTAGGTGTACTGCTATTGTGTTGATGTGCGAATGTAGACATATTTCCACAAACATAAGGTTCAAATTTATAAATTGTTTTCTGGTGTATAAGACCCGATTCAGTAGCTGATTATTAATTTTTGCAACTAATAAAATGGTAAATTTATATTCTTTATCATATATATCACATTTTAACCGTTCTATCAGTTTTGTAGAAAACCTATACAAAATTGCATTCGTCTATAAAAACAACAATACTACATTTCCGATTAGCAGTTCCTTTGCATTTTTTAACATCCGTATAATATGTGATACACTTAAATAGTTATCAAAGGTATCAGGATTATGATTTAATACGCCAGACGTACGTTTCGTCTACATAAGACTATCAGTGACGCTCAGATCAAATAGTTGTAAAGCCAAACAAGTATAAAGTTGAAGAGCATTGAGGACCCAAAATTCAAAACAGTTGTGCCAAACACGTTATTTAAAATCAGTTCTTTAGTTTACAAACATACTGAGTGTGATGACAGCATGAACTCTCCACCAATGTGAGACTTTATAGAGACGTATTGTCTTTGTATGAATGATTCTGTATCTTCAATATCCCATTCTATTTTCATTGACGTACGATATATTTGCGATAATCCAAAAATACCGAAATCTTCGGAAAAGACAGGCGTAGTTTTAAAAACCGGTGGCGTTGTATCTACTAAGAATCCATTTGATGATGACTCCGACCACATTCCTGAAATTAATTACATATATGGGTCAACTTTAAAAAAAAATAATACATACATAATGTACCAGACATTTCTTTGGTATAAGCGATTTTAAGGAATCTTTTTTCATTTCCCAATACAAATCTTCGCAGACAGATATGCCACATCTGATCTCAAAGCATAACTGATACTTGCGTGTGAGGATTAATTAGCTATAAACTAGATTTAGCCAACGATTTGCCTCTGGACATATACCTGATCCAAGTCGGCAATAATGCAGCTGTTTTCGTTGGTTCTTTTTGTTGATATACTAGTAGTCGAGCATTTTGTTTCGTCATGTTAATTGGGCTTCCACTTTTATTTACTTAACACAAAATAATACGACTGTTAAAAAATGAATGTCAGAACTTTTAGATAATAATTTTTATGTGAGCCAAAACTTGTCATTGCTACCAGATATATAAGTCTAAAAGAAGGACGAAAGATATCAGTGGGACAGTCAAACTCATATATTGAAAATAAACTGACAACCCCATTGCTAAAATAAAAAGACAAATGGACAAATAATAGTACAGAACACAAACCCCGACAAAAAATGGGAGTGAAAGTGTGCATATGTTGCTAGCGAGCTGTTCTCAGCTTCTATTCTACAATATTTCTCAAACATACATCGTCTCAAATATATATACTTAATTTGAAGATGGAAATGCGGAATGTGTCAAAAACCCGACCATAGAGCGAAAAACAGTCGAAGACCTCCGTTTGGTCTTCTGCACAGCCAGAAAATCCCACACCCGGAGGGCTTCAGTTGGCAGCAACACAAAATGTGTTCTACTTCAATGAGAAATTAGCAAAGTAGTAATATCTGTACTAGATCCATACAACAGGAGCAGGAAAACATCTGCTATCACGAGTTTATCCATTACAAAATAGTCATTGTTATCATTATTTACCAGCTTTATTGTAAGCTCTTATCGTTACAAATATTCTCTCATTGATAGGAAGTCCAAGTGATGTGTTGTATATTGCAGCTGTCTGTGTGATATGGAACTCCATTGCTTTCACAACATCATCACCACCTTTTGTTGTCCCCGCTCTCCATTCATATTTTTCTAAGCCAGACTGTGGGTCATCGAATCCATACCACTTTGCTGACAAGTATGTTCTGAATTTAGACATTATTCGACATTATAGTTGTCCATTTGGTAAACTGATATTCTTCATATTGTTTGAATGACAACAAAAAGTTACATGATTAATCTACACACTTATTGAAACAATCTTGTACTTTTTTTCTATAAATTAACTTTATCAATATATACTTAATTTCAAATTCATTTTTAATTCCATTTTTCAATGAAATATCAACCACCAAAACACAAGAAAAAGCACTACTGAACAATTGATTTAGCACCTCATCTTTCCGTTTTCACTAATACAATACTTAAGGAGGCTCGAGGGTACAAAAATTTCAGAAAACATTTAAACACTTTATTTTCATTATTAATTGTATTTATTACACTATTAAAAGTTACTTTATGATATGGTACAAAAATCAACCAAAATACCGATTCATTTTGGCCCCAGATGACTTTTAAATTGGTTATATCATTAAAAAAGCTCCAAATTATCTCCCTTTAATGCAAAATTGCCTTAAAGAATTATCTTTTTAACTCATAGGTGACCTATTCTTTTTGTCATTGTTTTCAAATAAGCTGTACTTACAACTACACAATTGTAAAATGCAGGCGCTTTCTATAATTTAGTTCTTTTTTTATTTCGATATAACCTATATTTCTCCTATTATTTCAACAGAAAAAAAGAAGGATCAATTTCCTACATTTGAACACACGATAACTACTGTTACCTTAATTTATAAAATAAAAGGAACATGATATTTTTCAATGGGGAACAAAAATAAATCTTGTCCAAATCTTAGACAATGCCTATCATGAACAGGCATCATTGTGTAGCAAAATTATCGAATACTCACGTCATGGATTGATATTCTGTGTCATATATCCCTGTTCCATCCTGTACAGCACCAGCTAATGGTGGACTATTATCTATTATTACACCATCTGATGTCACCGTCGTACACATATCTGCAGTGTTACATGCCGTAACTGTTGTATAATATCTCAATCCAGCTCCAAGATGTAAGTATTGTAGAATAAACTCTGAATGAAATGGATATATAACTTCGAAACAAGAAGATATAACATGATACATGAAATATAATTATATAACTTGGCAGAAGGTTGAAAATTGTCAAACAAATCTGTTTCTTTTTCGTCAAAGATAATCTTTAATATTAGTCATATAGAAAAAAAGAAGGTGGAGCCATTTTATAGCATTTGTTTGCAATACTAAACAATACAAAAATTTACGTGATAAATACTTTCAATAAGTTTTGGTACATCCGTGTATTCAAATAAAACCATATGTTACAACATTTTAAAGATCCAAAATATTGGCTCCAAATTGTACGGTTCATCTCAGTAATTTGTGCATGTTAATGTAAAACAATTTAAAACAGAAAACAGCACAAACTTACCATAAACAATTCCCACAGCTTGTTCGGCTAAAATATCCTCACACTGCGGACATGTTCCAATTGAAACATAATATTCCTTGATGGTAGAATGGGAATCATGGAAACCTTCCCAATAAGTATGGAGTACTTCGGTTTCGATCTGATAATCTATATCCTTTACATCTCCTGTTAGAGCACTTTTGTCACCGTCGTAAACGTGTCCACTAGTTGGTGGTGTGGTATCTACTTCAAACGACCACGACGTTATAAGTGTTGATAAACCAGCTTTATTAAATGCCTGTATGAATGGAACTACATTTTAATCATAAGCGGATTAATGTCATAAACAAATGAAAAAAAGTATGTGAAAAAAAAATATATGAAACAAGATAATTTAACGAAAATCATGAAAACGAAAGAAAGAGGATTTTTTGCTGATATAGTGTTAATTTTGTTTAAAAATACCAGCATATGTCTTCTTCAATGCACTGGTGCATTGTGATAGACTGACCGCAGCTAATTCTACATAGTATGTTGCTAAATTGTCTTGGGGCGAGGAACATGAAAAAAGGATGGTCCATTCACTATGGTTTTTTTTTCTAGCTGATTTATTTATTTTCTGTAACAAATTTAACCAACATAATCGTTCCTTTACTCGTATATTGTGTTAAGTCGTAACTTTTCCCTGTTCATGCGGTGTTATAGTATAACTAGTTCGTAATTAGTGAGTATTTGATCTTGAATACACTCAGTTTTCACATGTAATACTTAATGTATGTACTTTCAACCAGTTACCTTTATAAATTGCAATGAATTCCCTTGAGTTATTTGTTCTATTCATTAATGATTGTCCTTCAAAATTTAATAATATACCGTGATTTTTCCCTTAGTTATATCCAAGTTTGTACTGTTTCTAAACTGATTCTTTAATTTGAAAGGGACCGTTCTATCCATCCTTTACTATATAAATCTGAAAACAAGTTCAGACAACTCTAAAAAAACCAACAACACTCTTTGGCAAACTTACTCGCACGTTGATATAATATAGATGACCATCTAAAAGATCTAAAGGATTATTCATATCCGTCATCCCACATTCATCGTCTATAACCTTTGCATAAGCCATCATATCTGTATATCCGGGTTCTGAACCTATAGACCAGAGATAGTAATTTATGCCGCTTTCCAGGTCCGTGAATATATCTTTCCAGCTAAAATTATATACATCATTTCATGTAAAAGTTTGAGGATACTAAAGAAATGCCATTTAACAAACTTCCCGGTAAACCA
Organism: Mytilus galloprovincialis; assembly: GCF_965363235.1. Lineage (NCBI taxonomy): Eukaryota > Metazoa > Mollusca > Bivalvia > Mytilida > Mytilidae > Mytilus > Mytilus galloprovincialis. Next base: position 23,704,083 of record NC_134844.1, read on the forward strand.
TAAACCAACAAAATAATATACGTCAACTTTGCCTTGCATAACATTTTTGATTTATAATCTAGCGATTAAAGACACGAAATAATAAAATACAGAATAGTGTGCATGTGCTCCGAAACAGTGAGAAATTTGGTCTTTGTTCAGTTTCAGGTTTGTTTGACAACTAATCCACAAAATGTTCTTTGCATCAAAAGGTAAAATACAAAAAATACCAAACTCCAATAAAATTCAAAACGGAGATTCCCTCATCAAATAGCTAAATCAGAAGCTCAAACACATCAAACAAACGAAAAACAACTGCATACCCTTTAAAACATTAAACCATAGTTCATAGATTAATTTTCATGAAAAGGGGTAGACAGCTGTAATGTGTTAATGTTTTATCGTATATTACAAACTTAATATACATGTTATGCGAGGAGTATGCTAAAAACGGGAAGTTATGCAAAACTTGTCGAGAGAACTGTATTTGTAATAGAAATTAAAAGTGCAGAACAGAAAATATAATACGTTTTCATAAGAAAGGATTTCTAAGAATGAAGACATATTTATTAATTACAAATAACAGTACTGTTTTTGACTAACCATGCATTTATTTCTGTATTGGAAATAATAAGTCGGTTTTCTATTGTGATAGGGCTATTTGTTGCTAGTGGTGAAGTGCTGTCTATGATGATAGGGTCTGATATAACTGTTGTTGCTCTGTTAGCAAAATCAATGGCTGAAATATAGTTTAATACATTAAAAATGCTATTTAATATCATCTTCATTAACAATTGTAAATATTTTAAATGCATGCATACATTGACTTTTTTATATTTAATTTTGATCTAAAACAATTTGAACTTTGTAAAGACTGAATTATTCCTAATATGTTTATAAATACCATTTCACGGCTATTGCATAAAAAGACATAGAATAGGCTCAATTTCTAAATTATATAAATATAGCTGGTCATTTTGCAATTAGATGTAACAAATAAATAAATACATTAAAGAAAAGATAAGACGACGTTGTAAACATTTTAAAGATGTTATAGTATACATACCTTGTATAGTTGCATAGTATGAATAACCATTTTGCAAAACCATTTTATGTAATGCTTTGTGCTGAACAATTCCTACATTTTCGAAGTCGTGAACATCATTACCACCCGCAGTAGTACCTGAGAGATAAGCATTCATGATTTTGATCAATTTCTCGTATAGAATATGTAACAAAAATAGTTAAGATAATAACCAAAAAACCAGTGTGTAATTGCATCTAGTAAAAATAGAATAAACCATTGTACATCCTTGGCTTTCAAATATATTGGCATTGAGCGTTCCAGATGAATGTAAATTCCCCCAAAATCGCTTTGGACGCATGAAATCCATAACATTTTGTTTTATTTTTGAAAGATAGTAGGAACACGTGAAACTGCGAGCTACTGCTAACTGATGATACCCCCGCCACAAGTGGATAATATTAATAGTGTAAAAATATGCAAGTGTTCAGTAAACAGGAAGTTGCCAAGTGATGACTCTGAAAACGCATCACACAGTATAACTGACTTATATAAACCCTGAAACCAAATTTCAGAAATCCTTGTACTGCAGTTCCTGAGAAAAATTTTACGAAAATTTTCAACTTGGCTATCATGTGTAAAATCATACAAGTGTTCGATAAACAGGAAGTTGTCAAGTGATGAATCTGAAAACGCATCACACGGTACAGCTGACTTATATAAACCCTGAAACCAAATTTCAGAAATCCTTGTATTGTAGTTCCTGAGAAAAATGCGACGAAAAATATTCATGGGACGGACGGACTGACGGACTGATGGACTGACGGACTGACGGAAGGTAAAACAGTATACCCCCTTTTTTTTAAAGCGGGGGTATAATTAAAGTAATTCATTTATTATAAATTTAACATAAATGAATTGTTTGGTAAAAGTTTATCATCGTAAGGTGAAAAAATATTATTTAACTTGATAACAACAACAAAAACTGCTTACCAATAGCCAGTATATATTCTTTTATACCACTTGCATGCAGACCTGTATTGAATTCCTCGACATCGTTAAATCCGTCCCAGTTTATAAACATATCAGTGTTAGATGTCTAAATTGAATTAAAGAAGAAGAAAAAAATGGTTACCTTTTGTTAGTAATACAAAGAACATAAAGTTTTATTTTGGTGTGAAGAACATACACATGCATTTAGGTTTAATTTCTAAAATAGAAGTATGTTTATTAACAACGCGATTAAAACACACAAAAAACTCCACTAATTTACCTGATATGTGAATGCTGGGTTAAATCCTATCCACACATTTCCTGCCACTGGAGGAGTAAGATCCACAATGATACCATCACTACAAGCTGTAACTTCAACAAGTTCTTCAAGCCATGCTGTACGCTGGATTGATGTTCGAGGAGCATAAATACAAACAGTGTATCTTGTACCATGTACTAGCTCGTTATTTGTAAACTGTTCGTTGATAAATTCTCTGTCTGCAAATTAACCAAACTCATCTCATGAAAATTTTATTATCGATATCAAGTGACAACATGCATAATTCTAATGATCTTCATTAAAAAAACCAATATTGATCTAAAACGGATAATTTTTGCCTTTTCAAATCCCATAAGACAGAACAATTTTTTTTATTTATTAATTTTCTGTCTTTAAGTCAATCTTTTAATTCAGTGCAATTTGCTTGCAGAAAATTATGATTTTTTTCAGTCTATGTTCAGTATTTGTTATCTACCTGTACACATTAACATCACACTGAACTGTCGGGAAAATTACTGAACGGTATTACCAATGTGTTTTCAACTGATCGGGAGGAGCTTACATTTCAATTTACAATTTGCAAAAGGACAGACTATTTGAAGATGTATGGATGATGCTGTTTTGATTATTATTGACTTCTTATCACCTACTAGAGTCACCAAAACTTAACAGAATAACGACCAACGCAGATTTTACAAGTGTTTTTTTTTATATCCACAAATTACAAAATGTGACAATTTTTGCATGTTTTTAAACTCCGATAAACAAGAAAATCAAGGACTGTGTCTCATTCTTTATTTTCCGAATACACATATAGTGTTTACATATTTTAATCGGCTCAATTACCATAACTGGACACTTCATTAAAGAGTTTATCCCAAAACACCTGTCTATAAATGGACTGGTCTATCACGAGCGAAGTTAACCTCGCTCAGTCAAGTGAATAGTTCTGAACATTATTTGGTTTAATCAGTAGTGCATTAATCCTAAAACTTACTGAAAGACTGAACATAATTTAATAATTTGTTGTTCAAACTATTCAAATGATGTTAAGTTCAAAATGACCGTTAAGGACTAAAATTGATTTATTATAGTGATTGGTTGCAGTAGTTCAGTTAGTACTAAAAAAGAATATAGAGTGTAGCTTAATTGTTATATTAGATATGGTAACTTTTTCCTATTAACATGCAGAATAACATGTGGGTAATCATTTTACACTGAAAATAATGTAGTATATCTCAAATTTCATAGGCTTTTGACTTTTTGTACATCAACTCTATATATTTTCCCGTCTTGACAATTTTCTTCATTCAATCAAAATATAAAACATTTTACTTGAATTCCTGTTTTGTTTTTCGTCGTGTAAAAATTAAGTTTTTGTATATAATGACAATTTTTCAACTTTCTACTCAATTACGTTATAAGAGACGAGTAGTCTGACAATCAGTGTCTACAATAGTCTGTTGCCAAATCTATAAAGGCAACAGTAATATCCACTTTTCTGTAGTCATAAATTGTTTAAGCGAAAACAAATCTTGATCGCAAACCAATACCGATGGAAACACATCAACTATAATAGGAAAAAATACCGAATAACATAACACTGAACGGCTACATAAACAAATGGCAACATACATAGAAATGAACTATTTTATAACAACTGCCACATTTCTGACTTAGTACAAGACATTTTTAGAAAACATGATGGGTTGAACCATGTTTAATGGATAGCCAAACCTCCCGCTTATATGGCAATGACAAAAGGATATACACTTCATGACATATGCTGTGTACATTTCATACATTTTAAATATGTAATAATTAATGTTGAACCAACCAAACCCAAAAGATCTAATGATATCCAAAGAAACTATCTACAGGCTTAACTCACCATGTCCTACATAAGGAAATGTCTCTACCAATTCAGGAATATGGCAGTTGATTTCCATTCATTTGATATCTTTTGATGTTGCCATTTCCTAAGGGACTTGTGTTTAGAATTTTCTTGGGAGTTTTTGATTAGTATACTTTGCCATTATACCTTTTCATTATATCAAACATGTAATGTTTAGAATTGTTTATTCATATTTTTTTACTTTTGTGGCCGTAAACAAATACGAGACCTTCCGTCTCATTTTTTATTTCACTGACTTCAGTATGGAACTACTTCTCATTTCTCTTTCAGAATCTTGGCTTTTACAATGGAAGATTTAAGAAAGTTATGCCTGACTCGGTTTATAATCAACACTACATTATGTCAGTTTAATATTTTCCCTAAAGATTAAATGTTATGTATTACAGACAAATGAAGAACAAATCATAACAAAAAAAGAAAGATGTTTAAAAGCAAAACGTAAAATCACATAAATACAGAACTCCGAGAAAATTTCAAAACGGATATTTCCTATTCAAATGGGAACAACTATCATATTTCTGACTTGGTACAGACAATATATACCATTATAAAAAGTTACCTGTGTGTCCACATTTGATGGCATCAGGGTGAGAGCATGGATCCACTAGTTCAAGTTGGTTGATTTGTTTATAATATGTTGTTACATCAACAGTACGAGCATTTATTATAGCATATTTATAATTTCTGTGACGCAAGGTTGGCCAAACTGCTGATATCAAATTTTTGTATGGCGTGTAATCTTCGTCTGCTAAAGTCCAGTAGGCATTCTTTTCTAAGAATATCGGACGTCCTATACCATCTTTTTAAATAGACACAAAATGTTAAAACCATTTTAAAATAAAACTATGGTAAAAGAGAGTTGATTTTGATTTTATAAATGAATTTCTAAATTAAAATATTATATTCATAACTTCTATGCTCTTCAATTTTGTACTTGTTTGGCTTAATAACTCTTTTGATCTGAGCGTCACTAGACGAAACGCGCGTCTGGCGTATTAAATTATAATCGTGGTACCTTTGATAACTATTCTACCTTATATGTTTTGAATGTCCCTTTGAAATACTCTATTAATGATTCATTATGTAACATAGATTTAAAATAACTGTCTAAAAATCAAAACGATAGCTTTGGAAAAAGCAAAACAAAAGTTTACCCAAAGCATCTGGTGTTCCAACAGCATCGATGACAATATTCGGATCAATAAATGTCGGATTCTGTGCTTTACAGTCTTTTATGTCTGTTGACACTGTTGAGTACAAAGATACTTTGTTGTAGCCTCTCACTGTAAATTTCTTACATTTTGAGAAGTCCATTGTCCCGTCTAATATGATTTCAAAAGAAATCTGAAAGATATTTTAAAACTTTTATACTACATGTATATCTTTTGTTTTGAAGAAAGAGGTTTAGGATATAATTCGATACGGACGAAACAAATCTGTAACCGATTTATATACAAACTATGAGCACATCGTGAGTACTTTCCATGTTGTAAACACAATCACATTGGATTAATGCAATACAAGAGATCTACCATCTGATAGATGATATGATGATGCATCCCACGTGTATCTCAATAAACACGCGTTGGTGTTGATATTTATTCATTAAGGAAAAAAAGAATACAATAATAACCTTTTTTTTTTTATTGTGATGCAGTGTAGACGTCCTTCTTAATTCAAATGTTTAGAAATAAAAATCAGAAAAACAATTGGAACAACAATCAGATAATACTATTGCTTTTTCTTTATATATGTTAACATTTTTGTTTACCATTTCAAAACAGTAAAGATATCAGATTCTATGCACCATTTTTCTAAGTGACATCAATTTTAAACAACAACACCTACATCTTGACTAGGTGCTATATGTCCCTTCCTTGTTAAATTTTTTATTCAATTTGCCCTTCTAACAATTTTACTGCTATAAAAAAATTGAAGACAACACGTTTGATAATTTCTTGCGTCCGAAGAGCTTTTCTGGATTTACCTTCATCGGGAACGCTCAAAGCCAAACATTTGAAATCCGAAGATGTATAAGTATCGCAACCGTTGAAGAGCTATATGTCAAAATACGTAAAATAAATAGCCAAATTCATCTAAAGCCAACTTTGCCTGAGGGAGTTGAAACCTTAGTTTCTTGATAATTTCACACTGAAGGTAACCATTGTACTGACATCTGCAGAGGAAGATTATCTATTATCAGCAGCTTTGAAATAATGATATATAACCAACAAGTATATGATCGGTATACAATGTTATTATAAAAGTCACTTTTTACAAGAGCAATCAGTATACTGTCAGTTTTCAGTAAACATATAAATTAGTAAGAAAGAAAGAAAAAAAATGAAATCGTAAAAAGTATGCATCTTGACCGCAACAACAAAGTAATATTAAATTGGAAACTTAATATTTCAAAATTCCAAATGAAAGCCGATGCACAATTATTCTATTGTTTGAATACATTTCCGAAACAGCAGATACATAAAGTGATAAATTGGATGTTCGCTGCTTACCGTATCAGCAGTTTCTGTGTACGTTGCAAGACTCTTCCAAATCATATATGGTTTTCCCAAAATTGAGTTATCGGTTATGGCATACTCATAACCGCTAATGGCATCAAATTTTTCAGCGATATCTACCATATCTGGGTCAAAAAACTTGCCGAAGGTAACGACTAACTGAAAAACAAAAACATATAACTTATATTTTTGACAAGAAAATCGGAGCTGTCATATCTTTACCATTCAATTTCCATCCTTATCATATACATGAAGGAGGCAATACTACTTAACCGGAATTTCGATTGAGAGCATTCGGGGAAAAATACCTGAAGAATTTGAATGAGAAATGTTTCAAAGGTTAATTGTTTCTGGTTAAACATGCCCCATCTGCCACTAGCTTTAACAGGGATATGGACCCTGTATGTAGATATTAAATGGACATCTATGAGAAAACCATGCAGATGGTGCTCCATGCAAAGTTGTTTGATTTTGATGAAACTTTGCTGACATGTTCAGGTTGACATCATATGAAAGTCATGCAAGTTTGAAGCCCTTACACTGCTGGTAACCATGGCAACGATAGGGATTTAGGGTATTTTTGAGTTTATTTATAGATGCATTTACTGAAATGCATAGATTTCATAAATTTCTCAAATAGAAATAAATACTATAATACTTCTGAGTGTTTAAATACTTTAATATCACAGATAGGATGTGTATGAAGTATAAATCACATCATTTTATTAAATATAATGATATATATATAAAATAAGGGTGTGGCAAAACACATAAAATGATAAAAAATATGACCTTTTCATCAAATCACACTAAAACAGACAATACAGCCCAAAAGTCGCTTTAATTTACCCTAAATTTCAGAAATACTTTGCATTTTCTTTGGTTCAAAAGATTTTGAAGGGATTTCGGTTGCAAATTAATTTTATAGATTTTATTGATCATTTAGATAGCCTCCCCCCTTTTTTTGTATTTTTGCAATAAATTGGGGAAAGTCTCATATTTTAATGAAACCAAGCATTCAAAAATAAATACTTGAATTATACAGATTGTAACATGCAATATAGGTAAATCAAATAGAAAATTCAAAGTGAAATGGATTTTTGTGTCACAAACAATAGTAAGCATTAGGTTTAAAAAAGGGGGGAGCTGCCAAAGACAATTTTTTTTTTTGTATTTTTTTTTTATTCCAAATTCCTTTAGTCACTTGTCCCTATTACTTTAAAGAGTAAAATCCATTCATTTCTTCCTAGTAATCCCATTTTTGGTTATTGCAGCTTGGTTACTGAAAAATGATATGAAATTCAATGTCAAGTTCATCATATTGAAAAATCTTAAGTATTGACATTCAGAAGTTGTGTCTGACAGGTAAACAAAATTAAGATACGTTGCAACCTTTTACTGGAATGCTGGTTACCATATAAGTCATTTTGATCATGAGTACCTGAGACAGTGTGGATAAAATCTGAATTTCTATTGTTCAAAGGGAGATAATCCAATAAAAATGCTGATTTTTAAAACCTTAAAATTGCATGTACATATTAATTTAAACTAACATACACTTCATCAATTTAATAAAATATAAACATATCTCTATTTGGTTATCTGGAGAGATAGTTAATAGTGCATTTGAGCATATACTATTGGTTTGCTTTTGTTGTAGTACTTTCTAAAATTCTCCTAAAAAAATGTCTAAATTTATAAATTCTCTTTTAGCATTGATAAATTTTTAAATATCTCAATCTGTATAAATGATCATAAATGTTATTATTTTTTATAGCATTAGTATTATATTTAACAATCAATGAAGATGATACAATAACACTAAATGGTGCTTACATGCAAGAATAAGATTATTATAAACATACATAACAGTTAATTCGAATTGACTTAGCAGCACAAGACAATTGTTGCATTAGGTATGGAATTTAGGGAAATATTAAATTGTTTCCATACTATCTTATAAGAATTTACATACATGTAACTACATGAACTATGAAAGGTAATTTACTAATAATCCAATCAATAAAACTAGTTAGTCAATCTAAGAAACAATTTCTGACAAATGAAAATATTATTATGTTTATCAAATGGCCAAGTACATTCGTAATCTTCATGATTGTCTTCAATACTGATGACCTTTTAATACAGAAGTAATTTTAGACTTCTTATTCGCTGATAAGAAAGCCTTGTTGATGGTGAGACAGTGAGAACATTCTATTTCCTAGCAAATATCTCTCTCTTCTCATTTGTGTTGCAACTGTGTGTTGATTTGGTGGTTTTTAAGACTTCAGCGAGATTCACATTGCTGTTTTTTTTTCCTTTTTTTCAAAGCATATGAGTTCCATTTCAATTTATTTTTATTTGAGCTTGCAACATCAACAGGAAAAATCAAAGACGTCACAGATCAGAGCCTTATTCAAGTATCAGCAATATTATCTAAGTTTTTCTTCATCATAAACATGTTTATCAACAAAAATGTGTCTCAGCAATCAGTCTTCTTTCATGAACTCCAGTTATTTTTGGATCACCAAATGTCTGTAAAAAATAATAAGAAAACAATTGTTATCCATTAAATGATTGAAATTTCCTAAAAAGAAATTTCTTATTAACTTGGTCTTAGTGTAAAATGTGTTTCGATTATCACAACTCTGACATTCCAGTACATAGAATAAGAAATAGAGTATACTAGCTAAAAATGGACCTAAATTTGATTTTTTTCTTATTCCAAGCTGCAGCAAACTTAATTTTAATGAAGTTAATTTTGCAGATTTCATCTTGTATTTATGACGTTATGACAATACAAAACTAGGGAGATGAGTATTGATTGCAAATGAGACAAATATCCACAAAAGTTCAAATGAAATGAATGCAATGCCTCTGTACAACCTTCAACAATGAGAATAAAACAGCTCAAGGGTACATTCTATTACAAATGCAGAGATTGCACCTTCATCAGGTTGGGGGGGGGACACTATATAGACACTACATTCAAACTTGATTCACATGATACAGTTCAGAATTTGGATTGTGATGAATTATTAGACACATCATACATGTAGGTTTCTGACACAGAATAAATGTGGTAAACGAACTGATGATTTTGAAATTGGACTTGTACCAATATCCAAAATCTAAAGTCTAAAAGACATGATTAGATTTATCACATCAAAGAACCCCATATATACAATTTTTAATGAATTTAAACAAAGTTTAAGTTTGGACCCCAATTTGAATCAACTTGATAACTGAGCCCAAATCATAAATCTAAACATGCTAAATGCATGATAACATTTAGCATAGAAAAAAAACTTCAATAATATTTTAATAAACTAACAAAGGTTTTTTTGCCCCCGTGATCTTTTTTGCAATTTGAAAACAAATATTAAAAATCTAAACATAAAAGAAGTATTTAACCCAAAAAAGTACAATACACCGTTTAATTTTGCATAATATCATAGAACACCAATTATTCAATTGTTTTATGAAATCAAGTTTAACTTTGGACCCTTTTGACCCTATAGCTGATATAGACCAATTTAAAAACAAGCCAAAACATTTGAAATTGGTAAAACAATAAGCATTGGAAACAAATATATAATTAATTTTACAGCTAATTTCCTAAGGCATGTAAATCTAAGACTTCGGTTATCTTGCATGGTTTGTTTGTATATTGTACAATTGCAATTGACATAACGTCTTATCAAATTTAAAAGTACTCCATAAAGGTTCAAATATGCCTATATTTATTGTTTGAAGATATCAACCTTAATTACAAAGCTTGAATCAATATTTATACAAACAGAGCAAGCAAACCTACCAAAGTTTTACTCTACACGCATTAGGAAAATAGCTGTAATAATGGTAAAAGTGTTTTTTTCCAAAAATGAAAAATACAAATGTAGTCTTCAGCTTTACCATAAATGCATGTTTACTATAAATGAGGATCTGTCAAGCTGACAAGAACACATTTTTTTCTAGGTTTAATTCTTATAAAGAGAACAATTCCAATGATGAGTAATTTTGTTGTGTAAATTGTAATGATATGGCTCTTAATTGATCATAAAATAATACTTTGAGGGTTCTGTGTGTTATTTTTACTTTTTGTTTACCAGATTGAACTTTTAAAATTGAAGGGCTAATCTAATTTATTGATTATTTATCATGTTTTTACAATAATAAATGTAACTGGTCAATTTCCAATTTCTATATATGATTATATTTCACAAATAATGCCACAGCACAGGTCTTATTTGCTGTCTATTTAGTAGTCTCTTGTTATGACTTGTTTGATTCATTTTTTTTTTTAACAATTATATCATATATTTACCTATATGATCTCCTATCATATCTGCTTTCATTTTAACATTATTTTCATGCTTTTCCATCTTTAACATTAACCTGTTGATAAGAAATAAAATATTGTATATTTGTACATTTGCATGATCAGTACAGTGAGTTACATCTACATGTACATTGTACATTAAGTTGGCTTAACATAATGCATTGGTTCATTGAAAAAAAAGTTTTGTAGATATGATAATTAATTTGTGTAAATGTATGCTATGATATCAATCACATCATCAAGTAATTCATTTCTTCGGTATTGTTATTTTGAATTTGTTTTATCTGAGTAATCTGTAATGTTATAATCTCATGTTGCCCCTTCTGGGCCCTTTAATTTGGAATACATTGTAAGCATATTCTATTCAGATTCTATTATATTAACGATAGAAGTAAAGACATGTACAAGTTCTCTTTCCATGTTTATAACTGTGATACATGACCTACACTAAGGAAATGTAAAGAAAAAGTCTCACAGTAACCAATTTTAAGAGAAAAAAAAAACCAGCTCATAGTCAGTAAAACATTTTTTTGAGTTTAAGAACCATATATTGTATCAATCTAGCTGCATTGTACAATGTACATGTAGTACTGGTAAAGGAATGAATAAAGACAGGAAATTCACAACTCTTTGGGAGCTATATTGTGACTTTAACAGTGCTTAATCAAAACCTGTCACAAAAATATTTAGGGTAGGGATAAAAATAAAGGTAGGTAAGGGTAGTGCGGTTAACACACATACTTTTTAGTTGGCATAAATGTACAGTAGTTTTCGTATGTTTATGTAATTTATACATGTTCTCGTTTCTCCTTTTTTTTTATATAGATTTGAAGCAACCATTATTTTTAAATTTGGAGAAAAAAAACAGAGTCAATGGACTCTATTGACAATTTGGCAAACAAACTCAGGGCGAACAGACCTGATACCGGAGGGCTTTGTAATAGAATATATATTTTATAATGATTATTATAGATCTCTTGAGAGACTGAGAGAGAAAAAAGTTTTTCTATTAAAATTTAGAAGGCAAACACATAAATCTTTTAGTTTCAGAAGAATTTTAAATCATTATAAATGTATGTCAATGAAAATTAAATCAGTGTTTGCTTCAAGAAATTATGTAAATACCCCCCCCCCCTTTTTTTCCCAAAGAGAAATGGTCTATGCTCTTCTTCCTATATTTATGATTTAATGTGATGTTTCTATAGTATGTCTTTTTATGGTGTCAAATTGCTTTTTCTAACCACAAAAAAATTAACAAACTTACCAGAACCAACTGAAACTGAAAGTTTTGCTTTGGAATTTCCGTTGCTAGATTTGGAAGGGTCATGAAAGGATGGCAGCAACTCATTTTGTCTTCTTGTCTACTGCAATCCAACTCCTGTCCATGTTTGCAGCATATGCATATTTTTAAAATGTGAGTCTGAAACCTAGACATGATAGTGATAGTCTAGCCTCATGAGTCATGTCTAGACTATCTGATCAGGATCAGACTTATCCCAGTGGCAGTGGGAATGTCTTTGCCACATGGTTTGCTATGTCTTTGTTACACTCTTTCAATAAAAATAAGTTTTTGGCTACACCATATTCATCAAAAATACCATTATTTCCTATCCTGCACATTTGTTGATTTCCCTCCTTCTGTTATTGACACTAAATCGACCTTTTATTGTGAAGAGTTTTACAAAGGGAGATAATTTTAGCTATATTTTTCAGTTTTTCATCTTTTATTCAAATAAGCTTATATCAATTTGCAACCAAAATCCCGTTAAGGAATACTAGTTTGTAGTGAACCATAACGTTTAACAAAATATTTTTTCAATTGGAGTGACTTTTGAGGTTTTATGGACATTTTCAGTACAGGCTGAATTCAAATTTAAAAAAAACACAATTATGTCAATAAAAATAAAAACAAACATAAAGGTCGAAATAAGATCCAAATTACAGTTTATTTTAGTAGAAAGTCTGAATTTTAAGGCCAAACAATTTTTTTTGTCATATAATACTTTGAACTATTCAATAAAAAAAACCGAAAAATGTCAATTTTCAACAATATTTTCCAGCAAATTTGGTACTAAACTATAATTGCCCTGTATTCACATAATTTGAGATAAATTGTCATTTTTTAACCATAGAACTATTAGATGTACTTAATACTTTACTAGGAACCCAAAATCAGCTGGAAATTCCACAACCCCTTTCATAATTTTTTTTTTGATTTTGCATGGTTTTCTCGTAGACATCCATTTAAGAACAGAAGACATTTTGAGTAAATAAGAGGCGGCATTAGTTTACTTATGGTGATAAACTGTGATAACCCGCATAAACTACGAACGGAGCGAATACGGATTTGTCAACAAAGTGTCTGCCAGAAAGTATCATCATCCATGCTAATCATGAGTCAGTCATAATGCAACGTTAGAAAAAAACAAAATAATCTATACATTTGATGATTAGGTGGATATTATGATATTTAAGTCTATCTGACCGGTCAACCAATTTGTAATGATGACCATGAAAATCTCTCTTTTTACTATAAGAACTAGGAACATAACCCAAAAATGAAGTCAGTATCGTGCGTTTAATGATTTAATCTTAATTATGATATTCTGTTATAACTTCTTTAATTTCTCAAAAATACTCGGGATTTAAAATCCTTACTAAAACAATTTTGTTCAATGACATTACTTCTGTAAAATACTTACATATGAAATGTATTTCTGTGTGCGTGATCTTTCATTAGGATTGGATCGAGACACTGATTTGAAGATGCATTTATCGTCATCAAATTTCTGAACTTTGATATTAGACAATAAACATTGCTGTATTTGGAGTAGTTAATCAGTACATTGAGGGCGACATAACAGAAACATTTTTTTATTCGAGCGTCACTGATGAGTCTTTTGAAGACGAAACGCGCGTCTGGCGTAAATGTAAAGTTTTAATCCTGGTATCTATCTATGATGGGTTTATTTCAATAACAATAATGTTTTGCATACCTTTTCAGCACCACCAGTCTGTGTTGTGTTACGATGTTCTACATTTAAGGTGCCTACATCTGGTGGGGAGGCAATCATCATTACACCGTCAGTTCGAATAGTTTGAAAACATATAGTGTGCGCGCATAACTTTAGAGCTATTCGGTACATAACTCCAGGACTCAATGTCAGATCATCAATACTGACGTCATACATTGTAGACAAATGAACGAAATCTTGAAATATAGTCCATTGATCTAAAATATAAATGTCATGCGATTTTAATTAATAATCGAAATTTTGAATGCAGGGGATTCTTTTCAATTTCTCCCTTTGGGAACTTGTGGTCTTTTATATGTAAATATGATTACAGTTGATACTAATTATGCAATGAATGTTAGAGCTACTACCATTAATTAACATGTACGGATATGTCTTAATATCAATGTTAATTGATGCTAAATATAAGTTGCTAATGCTAACTTCTTCTAAATAATGTGTTTCCCTTCAGTTTTGTTTTTTTATCCTGATTTTGTTTCTGTTAAATCGATTTAGGACTATTGAACAGCGGTATACTTTTGTTGCCTTTATTTATGTACATTTTGTTTCTGATAGTATGACATTAATTTAAGTCAATTTAAATCAAACGGTTATATTGGTGCGACCAATCTACCGATGTCGTCAAACTCATATACATGTTTATTGTTTAACTGTAGCCATTACATATTACTATTAAAGTTAAATCATACTTCCAACTTCTGATCGTTTTTCAATAGCAATATAAGCATCACTAGTATATGTCTGCATTGTTAATGGTACAGTCCAATATGCCTTTAGAGAATTCAGTGACATTTGAAAGTTTCTGTCAACCAAACAAACCATTCTGTTGTCCTAAAATGTGAGAAAAAGGAAAAGAAATTGAAGGCATGCCTATATACAACTACTTAATCAAAGAGTTTATCAAATAATAATACAAATCTGTGATGTAAATTTCTTTAACATAAAATATAATGTTTAAATCATTGTGATTTTTTCTACCCTAATTCAAACAGTAATATTATAGTGTTGACTATTATAAACGAAATGTTACGGACGCCATTACAAGTTAGTTGAACATTACAAAATATCTATTACACAGATGATGACGGATATGGTGCAATGTTGTAACAACAATCAACTAATTATGTCTTCGAATTATGTGAACATTATATTATTATCCCATCGAACTAGAGATAAAGGATACTACAGATACAGTTAAGTCGGCCTCATGTCTTGACTTACTTCTAGAAATTGACAATGCGGGTCGGATGAAAACAAAACTTTACGACAAAAGAGATGATTTCAGTTTTCCAATTGTGAACTTTCCATTTCTTAGTAGCAACATTCCAGCATCATCTGCATACGGGGTATATATCTCCCAATTGATACGATATTCCCGTGCGTGCATTTCCTATCATGATTTTCTTGATAGAGGGTTGCTGCTCACAAGGAAGCTATTAAACCAAGAGTTTCAAATGGTGAAGTTTAAATCATCCCTTCTGAAATTTTACGGACGCCATCACGAGTTGGTTGACCGTTATGGAATAACCGTTTCACAAATGATATCGGATATGTTCCTTACGTCGTAACTACTATTCCCTTTCATGAATGTGACCTACCGAATTAGACTATTTACCGGTTTTGTTATCATATAAGAAACACGACGGGTGCAACATGTAGAGCAGGATCTGCTTACCCTTCCGGAGCACTGAGATCACCCCTAGTTTTTGATGGGGTTCGTGTTGCTTATTCGTTAGTTTCCTTTTTTGTGTCATGTGGACTTTAGTTTGTCTGTTTGACTTTTTAATTTTGAGCCATGGCGTTGTCGGTTTATTTTAGATTTATGAGTTTGACTGTCCCTCTGGTATCTTTCGTCCCTCTTTTATACAAGACTTATCACAGGGTTTAGTAGATTTGTACTTGACGGAGGGTAGGGGTTTGGTTAGCTTAGTCTTTACCGACATTAGTTTTCTGTGTTGATTGTTTATTTTTCTGTTGGTCGTTCTTTGTCGTTTTTTGCCATGGTATTGCTAGTTTTTTTTCAACTTATGAGTTTGTATATACCTTTGGTATCTTTCGCCTGTCTTTTAATCGTTATTATTCAAAATTTTCTGGTCAAAGTCAAATTTAAAAAAAAATCCAATACGACTAGTTACCACATAAACTGTCTAACACTTTTTAACCGCCATTGCACAAGCAAATTTGTGTTCAGTTTTGAGTGCCTTACCTGTGGTTTTGCTATGCAGTCTTTTGTTGGCTATTATTCGGGTTGTTTTAACTAATGTTAATATCTAATGTATCTGATGTTTTGATTTCTTTCCTTATATGATCTTCCCTTTTTGTTATTCTCATAACGACAAGATGACACATCCAAAAAGAAACCCTTTTATGAATAACAGTGATTCTATTCGGTAAATTACTTACATGCTCGTGGTGGTTTAAGGTAAAACCTGAAAGAAAGCAAATTTTTGTATTTAACTCCATGTGCAAATATAATCCGAATAATATTTCATCCGGGTAAATCATAGCTTTCATCTGTACTAAAGTTGTTACCTTTAGATACTAGACAAATAAATATAAACCCTATACAATTGGTAAGTCCGACGCACTATAATTTCCTCAATTTCTTAAAAAAATTAATATTCAAAAGACAAGAATGAACAATATTTGACAAGCTATGTGACAAAACGAAAACGAATCAGAATAACTAAAACCATGTATGATCAAAATAATTGGAACTCGAGCTTCTTACTAGTTTCAAAATCGACGTAAGTTAAAGCGCGATATCACATGAAACAAAATGGAATGCTTATCAATTTCAGACCAACAAATTGTATCGGGAATATGCAATTTTAAGGTAAGCACACGTCTTACGGTTAAGAAAATCATTGGAAAATTCAAAATTCAAACCCACTATTTATTGATTTTTGTTAATGTTTCATAGATTATTAAACATTACCTGTCGAATTGCATGGTTCGCCATCATAAATAACCACTCCTGGCAAGACATCATTTTCTATCACTACAATAACACCATCTGATGACACTGTGGTGTTTCCACCATCACTTACTGCTGTAACACTTATATAATATTTCTGAAAGTAAACATTCAAATACATATTTGCTCTTGGGATTATTTCAATTGTTCAACACAACGTGAAATCAATTCTTTTAATGCCAATTATTATTGTATGTGTGAGTTTTAATTATATCTTGAGAGGGTTATTTGTCAAAGTAAGTCTGTTTTAAAAGTGTCTATGTTTGACTATCAACATTCATTGAAATTTTAAGGAAAAAAAAGATAAGTTTATATTCTCATTTATCGTATAATGCAGTGTCAAATTTTAAACCTTGGTAAAAGATAGAATGTTGTAAAAGAAGAGATATAACATACCTGATATGAAATAAGAGATAGTCCCATTTCTATGTGAGATAAAGTATCACCAACATTTTTCATTGAAATTATATCATTTCCACCTTTCGTTGTACCAATGCTTATACTGTATGCAATTTGCACATGTGGATGTGTAAAACCTGACCAGCGAGCAGCAAGACTAGTGGTATCTTTCTGGAAATCGACATCTTCTATATCCTGTACAATTTGTATGTCTTTAATTCAAATATTACTGTTTGAAAACTTGTAAAACGTGTGTGTTATTTTTATTCTGATACAAATATTTTAATTATATTAGTGACACAAAATCTTACGAATCATATGATACAGGAAATATCTTTATACTTTAGCGCTTAGTTCAACTATTGTCGTAACATGAAATCATCGTGAGTAACTGTTGTTATTAATGAGTCATACTGCGGGTAAGACCATATATATATGCTGTAAAATTGCGATACAATAGAAATTGTCTGACCATTTTTCAGTGAACATGTTGAGGAGAACAATGATAAATTACGTTCTTTGTTACATATTTGTTTGGGATTTTAACACATTGATGACTGCTTTTTTTTTACATTTTTACCAATTATGTCTGTTTATTTTGTTCGCGCATCGTTGTCAATATAATTTGAAGCGACTGTCATACACGTGAGAGGTTCAGCTAGTTATAAAACCAGGTTCAATCCACCATTTTCTACATAAGAAAATGCTTGTACCAAGTCAGGAGTTGTTATCCATTCGTTTAGTGTGTTTGAGCTTATGATTTTTACATTTGATTAGATATGTTCCGTTTTGAATTTTCCTCGGAGTTCAGTATTTTTGTGATTTTATTTTTTACAAACAGAATTCAAAATTTTGATGTAAGCTAAAATGAATTTTGCTTCATTTAGTTATCTTTTTCTGAAGTTGTAAATGTTTGCTAGTTGGTTGTACTCGTACTAATTTGCTTTATTCGAGCAGCACTGTCTATAAATCAGACATAAGATCATTGCAGAAGTTTAGAGTGAATGTAATCCTTATCCTTCTCAAGAGCATATTTACTTACTGTTAAAGGTATCTTGTCCAGATCACTCTGAAAAAAAATCAAACCTTGGCTTAATGAAAATAACACCTGTCATAGATAATACATATTGTCTGATTAATTTTTTTTTTGGAATAAACGTCATATTTAATCAATATTACCACTGTTTCTATGTAACAAAACTCGCAATAGAATTCATAAAGGCAAGCAGTAATCAGAACTACGTTTTGTGAAAATAAAACTTAAACCCAACAATTGTATATGAACGCTACATGTGTTCAAACCAATATACATGAGAAATATATTCAATCAAATTTGAGTCATACCTGAGTATCAATATCTATTACTATTCCTTCTGTTGGTGGTTCAACTGCATGTATATAAGGACTTGATGTCTGAATATTAGCTTGGCCAGCAGAATTAGTAGCTTTGATGGATACATAGTAAGTATGAAATCCATGAAGGTACCAGTCAAGTTCGTGTATGTTTGTGGCTGTACATGTTGGTGGTACCGTGATAGTACACGATCCTCCACCACGTATTGATTGATAAGACTGAATGTCAGTTCCGTATGCTCTAGATCCTGTAAAAAGAGGTAATGCGAATGTATATTTCTTTTGCCTGACCTATATGATGAATGTTTAATAATGTCTGTTTTTAAAATGTTTTGAGATAAATCATGTTAAATACAAAATATACTTTGTCGCCCCCTCAATCTATTTATTTGTATATGCGCATTCTTCTATTGAATCAAAGTTTGACCAAATAGAATGTCAAAAATGTTAAGTTTGTATTCTATTGCATGAGGGACTTGGTTTGTTTGTACTTTATTAGATCTTTGAAGTTAGTATCAACATCTAACTTACAATGCACACAGAATAAGGAGTTTCTGTTATTTGTGTAGTCTAAGTATCCTAAACTTTAAATTAAATTGCAAAACTATATAAAACAAAAACTCAATTTTCATTCACATGGACCTTTAAAATACTTTTATCCGTGTCGTTTGTCATTGTTGTTGTAATCCTTATAAATTGCATCATATAAAAAGAAAAGCAAAAAAAGATACTGAAGAGACAATATTGCAAATTATTGTTTTCACGATTTGGTACTTAATAAATTGTAAAAGTCCAACATGCCTAGTTACCTCTTTTCAATGCAGCAACTACCCTGTATAATTATATTTTACATATTATTTATTTCGTGCATGATCATTTGATAAGACAAAACATGCAGTGTATTCAATACATACCAATAGCAAATTGATAATCCATTTCAAAAAGTTCTTCACTGTCACTAAAACCGTTAAGATTCCAAACGGCTATCAAAATGTCACCTGACAATGATACTGAGATAGACCCAGAAAAGTCCGGTGATGTTGTGTCAATAAAGCAAGGTCCGAGTGTCTGTAAGAAAACAAATCACGCTGAACTGAATTCATTCATAAACAATACCCTAAATTTATAATTCCAGTAATAATCTTAGTGAAAAATATTCTGTTAAAATGTTGGCATATTCTTTTTGATTAACACTGATGTATAAATCATATGAAACTGTGTTTGTACTATGTAACCATTATACATCTGTATCATGGATTGGTTTGTCAAACATAAATTAAGCACAAGGAAAATCACATCAACTTAGGATAACCTTACTGTTCATTTAAAAAGAAAATGTGAATAACTCTTTCACTCGAATTTTATGTCATATGATACTCATTTAGCATATCTTGATTCATAAGAACATTGACATATATCTAATATAGTCCGTTTCATTACATAAAAGATGATATGTCGTTTATAATAGTAAGTAGAAACGCATTTTGAAAGGCAAAATTAGGGTCAAATTTAATAATCATTTATTGCAAGATTTTTGGAAATATTGTTGAAGTTTGAAAATTCTTACGCTTAGTCCTTCCACGTTTGATTTGCTAATTGTTTTAATTATTATATAGAACTCAGTTCCGTCTGGTACATTGCCATGAGTCACTCTATGATGTGCATGTTGATTGGTTGATTCAAACGCCATTATATCTGGCGCCATACTTCCTGGAGTAGACGAAAATCCTAGTTCATAATCATACACTTGGGCTGGGATGTCAATCGGCTTCCATGAAAATTCCAACTTAAATAAACATGACAAATATGTAAGTATGTGTAGCATTAAAGAAATATCAGCCCAAACACATATTGTGCATTTTTTACCATTAACAAACTGATGTAAAGAATTTTTTAACGTATAATTTTGTTTACATTTGGGAATGATTTAAGCATTGAAATATTTCTGATAACACAACAGTTTTATAAAGTACAAGCTAACAAAGAGATTTTCTGGATTTAGCTTCATCAGAAACGCTTCAAGCCAAAAATTTGAAAGCCAAATTATAAGAACCATCAAACAGTCTTTAATTCATAAAACGTTTATCCTCTATATATGGCTCTAATCATGGTCTTGAAATAACTTCTTAATCTACTAGAACTTACAAGAGATGATTTAGAGAGAGTCAGTCCGATACTACTTGGTGCTCCAGTCGAGTTAATACAGAATACATCACCATTCACCATAGGTAGAGTACCATTATCGTATTGTTCTAATGGAAAAAGGTCGATATCTGCTAATATTGTTGCCTTCATTCTAAAATAATAAAATACATATAACACATTTGGAATCGTACAATTATTTAAGAGAGCTAGCAAATATCTTTATATAGATGGGAATCGATCCTTAAAGTGTAATGTATTTCGAGTTTTTGAAGAACAAAACAGAAGATACCAAGGAGGCAATCGGAATAAAAACAATACTATACAATATTTGGCGGAAAACAATGAAAGACAATCAGACAAGAAACACTTCAAAAACTAAATGTTGAAGGACATTAACAAAACAAACAACAAACACCAAAGGATAACATTTCCACTTTCCCTAATGGCAATCATCGTGTTATTTTTTGCATCTGATCTGTTTATAATTCCCATTCGGTAATAATACAATCGAGGTAAAAAGTACAGGAATGTGACTACGCAAAGTGGAACATATCCGAAGTCATCTGTAACACTTAAAGTCTAACCAATGATGATGGAGACTGTAAACATTGGAAAGGATGACTTCAGATTTCTTTTGTTTTTTACTTCACTGCCACACTCCAAATGATTGACTAAGATCGACAAATATGGTAACCTTATGACTTCTTACGTCATGCAGTAAACCCCATTGAAAGTGGTTAATTTGTTTGTTCCTTTGACTGTTGACTGTGTAACTTTAAGCCACATCCAAGTCATAATGGGGACGTTAAATGTGATGCGTTTTATAGGGTGTGCGCCAGGCTTTGTGAACGTAAAATAATAGCATTCCGTCAAATCTTTAGGGGGTCTTTAGGTTGAATTTTGAAGTTTAAATATTGTCCCTTTCTAAAATGCTTTTGTTTTTCCTGCCAAAAATATAGAATATGCAAATATACACTGGCCATTTTGACATTTACTAACTGTAGAAATATTCGTTACGACCAGTTTAACTCTCAAGTAATGTTAACTTACATGCAATCTGCCGTAACATTTGCTATCATTCTCCTTACTCGTTGTGAGCTGAGGATGTAATAATTGGTTTGATTTGTGTCTGTAATCAAACCACCAGTAATCACTGCATCTTCAACCATCACTTCTTTCACCCCGGGAATAGAACTGTCTATAGTTACTCCGTCAGAACACACAGGCTCTGATGGATCTAAAGCCCTGTTGTAGGCCACAACTGTAAAATAATAGGTTCCATCACCGTCAGCGGTATAACTTCCAAAATTGTTGTACGTTTCTGTAACCTATTACACAAAACAAAGAACGGTCAGAAAATAAAATCATTTTCAGGCAATGGGGTATGGTCTTTCTTTCAATTAGATCTGCAATATAAAAATTACGGATGGCCTTCTCATTCAGTTAAAGGTACTAGTAATCTAAAGAAATGTCTGTTGACAGTGTATCAACTATGGATATGAAATTAATCTTGAGGAAATGACAAACTTAACGATTAAGTAGTTGATTTGGACTTCGTATTGTTTTGATTCGACTGAAACTGATGAGTACAATGTAGACGAAACGTTCATTAGTCGTATCCAACAATCAAAATAGCGTTTAGGCAAATAAACGATGACAAAATATACACTCTCGGGTAAACTCTTGTTTATTTACAAATAAGAAATCGTACATATTACATCATTAATTTGAATTTTCAATTTATCGTGCCATAAAAATCCAACGTTTTCCTGCGCCTACTTGGCTGCCTTGCTTTACGACCTTATGATTGGTTTTGCCTTCCTAATTTCTTTAATTGCACACTACTGCTGAGGGTTAATTTGACGAAACGCACATACAGTTTATCAAAAATAAGCTGGTATTATCGGTTTTTCTGCGCATTTTTCAAACAAGATATCAATTGTTATCGATGAATGTTTGATTCCGTAAAGAGATTTGTTCATGAAATGGCATCTTTACGATGTATTTTCTTTCTTCGAATGAAATCAGTCATTCCGTTACACTATTTTAAAATTCAATCACTATATTTTTTAGAAAAATGACTGCATTCCGTCAAAGAGACAATACTTAATACTTTAAATAAATTAATGTACACAAAAAAATAATTATTCTACATTTCGATCAATTTCAATCCAACAGTGTTATGCATTCAATAGAAAGCGTTCCGATTTGCCTTGATCGTTATGTTAGTCATTTTTGTTACAGAGAAGGCTATAGTATTGCCATTGATAAATACATAGCTACGCAACAGTAGTTTGCCGATGGTTGAATCTCATAAATCGATTAAAACGATACGAATAGACCGTACGGTGACCTATAGTTGTTAATTACTTGTCATTTTTATCTCTTATGGACAGTTGTCTCATTGGCAATTATACCACATCTTCTTTCTTATAAATCAAGACAACAAACAAAAATTTAAATAATCGCAAAAATATATAAATGGAACGAGACGAATACGTCATTTCAATAGTCCATAGTATTACCAAAGCACCGTGTGTTATGATAAAATTGAGAATGGAAATGGGGAATGTGTCAAAGAGACAACAACCCGACCATAGAAAAAACAACAGCAGAAGGTCACTAACAGGTCTTCAATGTAGCGAGACATTCCCGCACCCGGAGGCGTCCTTCAGCTGGCCCCTAAACAAATATATACTAGTTCAGTGATAAGGAACGCCATACTAATTTCCAAATTGTACACAAGAAACTAAAATTTCAAAAAATACAAGACTAACAAAGGCCAGAGGCTCCTGACTTGGGACAGGTGCAAAAATGCGGCGGGGTTAAACATGTTTATGAGATCTCAACCCTCCCCCTATACCACTAGCCAATGTAGAAAAGTAAATGCATAACAATACGCACATTTAAAATTCAATTCAAGAGAAGTCCGAGTCTGATGTCAGAAGATGTAACCAAAGAAAATAAACAAAATGACAATAATACATAAATAACAACAGACTACTAGCAGTTAACTGACATGCCAGCTCCAGACTTCAATTAAACTGATTGAAAGATAATGATTTCATCATATGAATATCAGGCACAATCCTTCCCGTTAGGGGTTTAGTATCATACCATCATAACATATATGAGAAGAACATAGCCCGTGTCATGCCAACAACTGTTTTTTTAATAAATGTGTTTAGTTCCGATGCAAAGACCCTATAAGTGAATCAATATTAACGCCAAAATAAGCAATTATTAGTGACCTGACAACAGTATCGTAACTATATCCCTTCTTGATGAGTCTATTTAAAGGTTTTGTTAGTTTCTGAGGTGAATACTGACATTTTTGTGCTTTATAAAGAATATTTCCATAAAAAATTGGATGTGAAATACCTGAACGTATAAGAAGTCTGCATGTTGAGCTATATTTACGAATGATGTTCTTATACCGATGATAAAATTTAGTAAATGTTTTGACTAGTTTGTGATATCGAAAACCCTGGTGTAATAATTTTTCAGTAATACATAAATTTCTCTCGTTAAAATCTAAAACATTGTTACATACACGAGCGAATCGTACAAGTTGAGATATATAAACACCGTAAGATGGTGACAATGGAACGTCACCATCTAAAAATGGATAATTAACTATAGGAAATGAAAAATCATCTCTTTTATCATAAATTTTAGTATTAAGCTTTCCGTTAGTGATATAGATATCAAGTTCGAGGAAAGGGCAGTGGTCATTGTTAGTATTAGCTTTACTTAAAGTAAGTTCAACAGGATAAATTGCTTTAGTATACATACTGAAGTCGTCATTATTGAGAGCCAAAATGTCATCCAAATATCTAAAAGTATTATTAAATTTGTTTATGAGATGTTGTTTAGATTGGTCTTTACTGATTTTTGTCATAAATTGTAACTCATAGCAATACAAAAACTGGTCCGCAATAAGTGGTGCACAGTTAGTCCCCATTGGAATTCCAATAACCTGACGATATACGGAATCTCCAAAGCGAACAAAAATATAATCAAGTAAAAATTCAAGGGCATATATAGTATCAAAGCATGTCCAATTGACATAATTTTTTTGTTTATTGCTACTAAAAAATGACCTAAAAGAGTTTGAACATATATATTCACATTCTGACTTTTTAAATGCCCATTTAATTAGGTGGGTGAATTTTTCTTAATGAGAATGTGAGGCAATGTGGTATACAGGGTAGAAAAATCAAAACTTTGAACAGATTCAAAATCACCAATATATCAAGTACTTCCAACGAGTTCTTGACACTCCAAAAGTAATTAATTCCACTATTTTCGAAGGCCTTATTTGAACAATTTATTATCAGGTTTTTGATTGTACCAAGTGTACTGGTAAGAAGAATAGACAATTTAGTAGTGGAACAATGGCTTGAAGACGAAATAAATCTATATTTGTAAGGTGTTTTGTGTAGCTTCGGAAGCCAATACATAGTAGGGACTTTCATTGTATTCGATTCTGCTTGTAAAGCGGTAGCTAAAAGTTTATGTTTGTTACAGATGTCGATTTCTGAAAATGGAGTCAGTTGGAATGTTGGTGAATTGGTAATTTCTTTTTTCAGAACCTCAATGTAAAATTTACGTCAAACAATAATAATATTATTAGCAGCTTTATCGGCCGGGACAAAAACAAATTCCTTGGCTAGTTCTTTTAGTTTATGTTTGATACGAGAAATAGGTTTATTGTGGTTATTGTTAATAATAAAATGTTCTTTAAAATGTTGAATACGTATATAAACTAGGTTTATTACTGAATTAAAGAAAGAGTCCAAAGATTTTTTGTCAGCTTTTTCCCGTTTTATCCATTTCAAACAGTAAGTACGGAGCGAGTCGTTGATGATATTACGACACTCATTCCAATTAATAACTGACGGGGGACGATATTTAGGTCCTTTACTGAGGAATGATTTTAACTCTCGGTCTTGAACGATGTTAAGATCTCCTGTTATAACATGGGAAATGGGTCCATAAATGTATGCGGAATTACTGCAATTACATGAAGTAGGTGTATTTTCACTGATATTAGCATCTTTACACAATTGGTTATAATTAAACACAAATTTCCGGGTAGATTTCTTGTAAATATAACAAATAAGAGGGAGCTCAGTATTGTCAAAATATCCAGGAATTTGTTCTTTAACCGAATGGTCGTTAAATATACCGGCAATATTTACAAAATCAAAACCTTTATTGACATACTTTATTTTAATAAAATGTTTTTTATGATCTTCAGGGCGATCAATTTTTGGAAATAGTTTAAAATAACAATATGCCTTATAATTTGAACTATTTCATACTTTGGACTGTTATATGAAATTGTGTTGCCATCCTCCAAAATTTTATTTAACCTATTAACCGGTAATGAACAGAGCTTTGTTAACAGATAATGTCTGCCGTTGTTTTTTGAAATAGAAATTAAGTCCGAAATATTGGTATGATTGGTCCGAAATTTTGTTTGATTGCGATTTTTTCTAAGACCGTGAGAACGGTTTTTACGAACAGGTTTAGAAACTATATCCAAAATGTTAACGGAATCGGTTCTTGATATATTACCAATTCCCATGATATTATCATTAAGACCGAGAGGGTAGACTGTCTGTAATTTTTTAATCCAAATTAATTCAATTATTTTCCGTGATCGTACAAACTTTGAATGAGATTCACCAGGTTGCTTATTTACTACTTCTAAAGGTTGAACTGCTAAACATTTAATAGGATGATTGTGCTTCTTAAGGTGTTGATAAATGATACTTTTGAATTTATTGGGTCCCAGTAGGCATTCAGGTTCATTCCTTGTTGGTAATCTACTTCTGGATTTTCGAATAATCCGTCATAGACTGCTCCTGCATGCGGTGGACTTATGTCTACTGTTATGTTCATTTTCTTTTTGAATATGTGGTTTGAAGTATGCAATCCCTTACCTATGTAGATCTTTAGCTTTAACAATTCCACAAAATAATTCCAAGGCAACAACATTAAAATGTTATACTTATACTTATGGCTTTAAATTTAAAAAAATCTTTGATATTAGGTCTACATTTGCATTTTGAAGATATAACATAGAAATTAAAGGTTTTTTAACAAAATCTTTAAAGACCTTTCAATCTAGATAATGATAACTACGTGATCCTTGAAAGTAGCAATTACTTGTAACGTATAACAAATAGGGCAATATTCAAATACTCTAAACCTGTATCTTTTTCCCCAAATACAAAAGTAGAACTTAAAAAACAATAACATAATGACAGAAGCAGCAGTTTTTGATCATGATATTGAACAACGGTATATTACTGTTGCCTTTGTTTATGATTCTGTGTCAAGGTTTTCTTGCTTACAAACATGTATTTGCATTTTCATACGATTTCAAATATAAACATACGTTTGTAGCAGTTAGATTTAAACTAAAATCGTTTTTCTCTGCACAGCTTGTGCCGACAAGATATTGATAGAAAAATACACCACTTTCTCTGTCAAAGAATTGGTCCCAGTAGGCATTCAGGTTCATTCCTTGTTGGTAATCTACTTCTGGATTTCCGAATAATCCGTCATGGACTGCTCCTGCATGCGGTGGACTTATGTCTACTGTTATCTAAGATAAGAACAACGAAAAACGAAAACTTACTATTTATCAAGAATTTAGAATTATATAAAATCTGTTTAATTCAAAGTGATTTTCTATGATTACTTTTACAGTTGAATAAATCAAGGAAATACTTAATTAAAAGACGACAACAGAATTAAATGGAAAATAGATAAAAACCATTTCTTATACTACATGTCAAAATTCAAAATTTTAATGGTTTAAAGGAAGAAGATTATTTACTCTGTCCCATGGCAAATATACAATGTACTCTCTATATATAAAAAGACAACTTGCCTTTCTTGTTAAAACAGTTGTGAGTTTAGCTTTATTTGTAACATTAACTTCAATGAAGTAGTCCGAATCATGAACGCCTCTGTCTTTGTTTGTAAACAATCCACTGGTTGTCTTTATTTCTGGTATCACATGGAAGTGACGATGATAGCAGCCCATAAATGCAGTACAGTAACAATTCGCTCCTCTTGGTCGAGACCCATAGTTATCTTGACACACTGTTAAATTCTAGAAAAATTAAAGAGCTGATTATGTTAAGTATTTGTTTTTTGATAATACTGATTTAATTTTGGACCTAGAAGTATAAAATGTGTTGCCACTATTTGGGATTAATAAAGACGAGTGTTTTAATTTTTCATGTTTATATCACTCCTTTTTGTGAATTTACCTTAAAGTTTGGTACACTTTAAATAACTTAATACGTTTTTATAAAAAAACATATAAGATTCTGAAATTCAATTGACAAATAAGAAATTTCTTCCCAAAACTAAATTCAGGTATGATTCATATAAGACGATTCTTATAACTGCATGTACTAATCTGATTACGTTTCCACGGTCTTTCAATATTTCCATTGCTAACCTCAGAATTTCCTTGCGCTATGATATGCTCGTGACCATGTAGTACAACTGCTCCACCATAATTGTCATATAACTTCCAGTTAACGGAATCTAATCCGCTGTGAAGATCAAACGCTTCCCACTCAATACTGAGAAAACAAAATCATGTATTATATCATGTGTGCATTTAATGCTAAATTCGAAATATATCGTTGTAAACTTTTGAGAGATGAAGAGTTATATTTGAAAACGCAGTGAGAAATATGGGATGTTTCAGTATAAAGTAGCACTGGAAAGTATATAATATGCTTTTCCTACTACAATGTATTATTTTTTTTTAAGAAATACTAAGTAGTACTTGTTTTAATCCTTACTAGTCTTCCAAGCAGCCATAATCAAGAGAAATAAATTAAAAGATCGTAAATTGACGATTAAAAAATTAAATGAAGAAATAAATCATTGATTACATGTAAACAGCTAGACTCTGGATTTAAGTGCAATATTGCAGTAGAAAAGTGCATAACACAAAACAAGCATAATTTGTTCTTATGTATTTAATTCTCTTCTGATCATTCGCATATTGTTTAAATCTATCATCCTGAATGGATAATTTACTGTATAATGTTTTAAAGCCTTTCTGCGTCCAATGTACTTTTCTAGATAAATCATCCAACTAACTTTGTTTTGGGAATTCACAACTTATTAATACAACAATGAAAGAAAAACTTTGACAAACAGAAACTAAGAAATATCCAAATGTCTACGCGGTTTGTTGACATGGCAACTGGTAAAATGTGAGATTTGGATATTATTTTCTGAACACCTTTCTCCATAATAGTATTGTTAGGACAATTTTAAGAACATGTATTATATATTTTTATTTATTTGTACTAAAAGAGGGACGAAAGAGACCAAAGGGACCGTCAAATTCATAAATCTAAAACAAACTGACAACGCCATGGCTAAAAATGAAAGACAAACAAACAACAGCACACATGACACAACATACAAAACTAAAGAATAAACAACACGAACCCCACCAAAAAACTAGGGGTGATCTCAGGTGCTCCGGAAGGGAAAGCAGATCCTGCTCCACATGTGGCACCCGTCGTGATGCTTATGTGATAACAAATCCGGTAAATAGTATAATTCGGTAGGTACTAATATTCGAACCATATATGGAATTACTTCCCATAGTCTGTTCACAAAAATAACAGAAAGGCAAAAGATACCAAAAGGACCTTCAAACTCATAAACCGAAAATAAACTGACAACGCCATAACAAAAACGAAATACTTACGTCATTTTGGTGAACTCTTCAATACGATGAACTGTGACATTTAGTCTGTCACCAAGTGTCAACCAAAGATTCTGTATGATAGGTGGCGTAGCATCCCTATAAACGGTAATAGTGTCATTCTTAGATTCATGGATAACATCCAAAGCTTTAACTGTTACCGTGAGTCTGTCGCCGTCTGCCCAGTTTAATGTTAAGTATTCATATTGGTTGTAAATTTCTACCACAGACGTCAGGGGTCTGGAATCCTTTAGGGAAGGGTCGTGTACTTCAAACGATACTTTGAAGTCAACAATACCTTAAAAGAAATCAAAATGCCTTTCTAATTTGTGTATAATAGATGATACTGTGACGACATAGCGATTAGTAAAAATAAAACAAAATTTAAACTGTATCATCGTCTTATGTCCATCATGTTTGTTTTTCGTAAATTGTTTTGTAATAAATTATGTCGTTAGTTTGCTTTATTGGATTGTTTTATATTTATCGTGTCGGGACCTTTATAGCAGACTATACAATATTGATATTTTTCTTTGTGAAAGCTATACGGTTGCCTATAATCGCTTTCATCTATTCATTTTGAAATGTGGTGGAGAGAAAGTGGTCTCATTGGCAATCATACAATATCTCCTTAAAAAATTGCAGATTCTTTTATCCCTTTTACATACTGACCTCGTTTATTTTTAATTGCAGCATTTGTTCTATTTCCATACAGATCCTCATAGAGAGATATGTCAGGATGTGGAGCAAAAGTTTGAACTCCATACAACCATCCGTTGTTCAGATGTCGTACATTTATAAATCTGTCAGGCCAAACAATTTGTACCGTATTAGTGTCTTGTACTACCCATTCATATAGTGTATCTTTTGATGCAGTAGCACACTTGGTTTCCTCCCCAGTTTTGTCAACTACAGAAATGTCGTCAAAAAAGAATATGCCACGCCCAGTTTTATGATTCCCGGCTTTGTCAAAAACAGAAAGGTGAATAGAATATACTCCTGCTGTTGTCACCGTGAATGTATCTTGAAGCTAAGGAAATAAAAAGTGAAATTTCAAATATGGAACTGAAATCTGGACACTCACTATAAAGTTCATTCAAAGTTGGACACAATCGTTCTATAATATGGTAAAAGTAAAATAAAACTATTAGAACAGTTTGTTTTGCTTGTTTGATGTGTGTTCCTTATGGGTTTTTTTTTCAAATACTAGTATCATTTCAGCTATCACCAAAGATTAGAGGTAAGCGGATGTGATTTTTTTCATTAAATTTTGTAGGATATTTTTTTACGTTTGGTTTACCTTTAGCTCGATATATTCATTATTGATAAGGATACGCATGTCCGCTACATCCCCGTCTCAATCCGCTCCTGATATAATATAGATGAATGTTGTAATCATTTCGTTGTTTGTACTGTACAAATGCCAATAGACTCTCGTTTGGTGTATTTTTTATAACCTATATACCAACCAAAATGTATCCATACTTAGTATCAACAAACACATACTAATTCTAAAGAATAACAAATGCATTGAAGCCAACAACTTACAGTATCATTGATGGGTTTGTTTCCGGCATTTGCTACAGGTACTCGACCATCAACTAACTGTGTGCCATCTTTATCAAGATCAAAAACTTGATACTCGTAATAAAGAATACCAGCTAAGTCATCTGACCAACCATCCCAGCTGAAAGTCATTATAGGCTGCAATGAAGTAATTGTTTTCAAATAATAATGATATCAGTGCTCTTTTACAGTTTCATTACTATTCAAAAATTTCAATTGATTTTTAAACAAAACTGGGAAAACTGTTCACAAAAAAACTTGTACACATCTGCATTTGACAACATATGCGTTCGAACTGAAATCTCACATTGGCTATCGGTAAAGTGACACATACATATATCTGATATAAAATTCACAAAAAAGCTATTATTTTAAAACACAAAGAACCAAAAACTCAAAGGTTCAAATATTTCTTTGCTTTTTAGAAATTGTTCTGATTGAGTAATGGGATATACAATATATCACTTAAAACACGTATATATAGTCTTACATTATTTGTTATGTCTGTTGGAATGGATATAAAATGAGTACAAGACTTTCCCGCTGATACAGAGCAATGATACGGATTCACCACATCCCAGTGATATTCAAAAGTCCGTGTCAGTGTTTGACCTTGATAATAGTATCGTGTTGTTCTGCCATTCTCTCTGTTCGCAACATCCACATAACCACCATTTGTTGACGACACCTCATACAAAATTCTACAATTTAATTTTCATTTCCCTCATTAATACATTTCGTACGAAAGCCACAAAAATGCATTGTAATATGAATGGTACGAGAAAGGGATTTGTAAACACGTTACAGGTCTCAAAGGTGTATATTATGTTTATGAAAATATACAAAAGACTTTGTTGAAATAGTAAAGTGGTTAAATTTATATTACAATGTTGTCTGTTGTACTTAATTTTTCTACATTTTAAACAATTGTGTCTGTTTGTTTTGTTCACACATTGTTGTCAATATAACGGAATTCTATGTGACTGTGATACAATTGAAAGGTTTAGCTAGCTGTAAAAACAAGTTTAATCCACCATTTGCTACTATGTATATGGCTGTACAAAATAAGGAATATGACCGTTGTTTCCTTTTGTCCTTTTAATTGTGCCATTTTATAAAGGACTTTCCGTTTTGAAATTTCCTTGCAGTTCGTTAATTTTCTTATTTGATTTTTATAGCGTTTTCATTTCATTGATATGGTACAAATATATAAATTCGTTAAGTAATAATATTAATAGAATTTAGTTCCTGAACTAAGGACGAAAATGTGCAAATGGTTCATAAGTGTTTCTCGTTTCTTGTTGTTTTTTTTTAAAGATAACTTAAGACCGTTGTTTTCCTGTTTGCATGGTTTCACTGTAGTCATTTTGGGGCTCTTAAAAGCTAGCTGTTCGTTGTGAGCAACGGCTCCATGATGAAAGCCGTACTTTAATATATATAATGGTTCACTTTTACAAATTGATACTTTGATGGATATTTGTCTCAGTGGCACTCATACCACATCGTCTTCTATCTATATATTATTGCAAACAATACTTTACCATCGGCTTCAGGATCTTTAAGCAATAAACATTAAAGTTAAAGGTATTTTACCTAATTCTGTTGAATTTTCATAAATCAGCGATTGCATGCGTTTAATGAACAAGAGTGCACAAAATGTCTCGGCTTTTTTACTTATCATTGATATTATGCTGAAATACCTAAATATAAATCTTTATTACAACTGTCACATAAACTTAACATTAACCAAGAAAGCTAAACATTGACCAATGAACCATGAAAATGAGGTCAAGGTCAGATGAACCATGCCAGGCAGGTATGTACAGCTAACAATTCTCCCATACAATAAATATAGTTAACCTATTGCTTATAGTTTAAGAAAAACAGACCAAAACACAAATACTTAACACTAAGCAATGAACTGTGAAAATGAGGTCAAGGTCAAATAAAACATGCGCGACTGACATATAGATTATAAAATATTCCCATACACCAAATATAGTTGACCTATTGCATGTGGTACTAGAAAAAAAAGACCAAAACTCAAAAACTTAACTTTGACCACTGAACCATGAAAATGAGGTAAAGGTCAGATGACACCTGTCAGCTAGACATGTACACCTTACAATCATTCCATACACTTAATATAGAAGACCTATTGCATACATTATGAGAAAAACACACCAAAACGCAAAAACGCAAAAACTTAACTATAACCACTGAACCATGAAAATGAGGTCAAGGTCAGATGACACCTGCCAGTTGGACATGTACACTTTACAGTCCTTCCATACACCGAATATACTGGACCTATTTCTTATGATATCTGAGATATGGACTTGACCACCAAAACTTAACCTTGTTCACTGATCCGTGAAATGAGGTCGAGGTCAAATGAAAACTGTCTGACGGGCATCAGGACCTTGCAATGTACGCAAATATCAAATATAGTTATCTTATTATTTATAATAAGAGAGAATTCAACATTACAAAAAATCTGAACCTTTTTTTCAAGTAGTCACTGAACCATGAAAATGAGGACATTGGACATGTGACTGGCGTAAACTTCGTAGCATGAGGCATCCATATACAAAGTATGAAGCATCCAGGTCTTCCACCTTCTAAAATATAAAACTTTTAAGAAGTTAGCTAACGCCGCCGTCGCCGTAGCCGCGGCAGCCGGATCACTATCCCTATGTCGAGCTTTCTGCGACAAAAGTCGCAGGCTCGACAAAAACTTCGTTCTAAATAACATACTTGTCATCATGTCCCATGCCATTCCATATCGAGAAATCCATTGGACATGTCTCAAAATCTACTGGTTGATCACGATGCATACCAGGGCATGTCAATGTCTTAACTGAAGGGGTCACGGATCCAGCTGAAGAAAAAATACATGTCGTTGTACTATGTATGAAGTAGGTGAAAATGAACATAACAAAAACTGTTCTTTCGATTTATTTTACATTCTTCGTGTCATGCGTTTCGGATAAAAAAAATTGTTAAGTGTTATTTTCTTTGTTCTGTGGTGTACATAGAACCTATTTGTCCATTACCGGTCCTTGTCGTCTTTTGTGGATATTTGTCTGAGAAGAAAATCTTTTTTTTTCTGAATCGGACTGACAGCTGATAGATAATTAAGTAAAACATATGTTTACTACATTTTTTAAAGCCAGAATCAAAGATATCGTCTTCATATTTTAAAAGAATATATATTTTAATAACTGAATAATTAAAAGTAAACAGTTAAATAAATTACGATTTTGTCTCAAATGAATTCAACTTATACAAATTCTACATTCGTGAAAACTTTCTAAACCAGATTCATAACGAAAAATCTCAAACTACAAACCTGAGTAATAACTCATAGTGGTGCGCTGTTCTATGACACCAACTCGGAAACCAGTTATATAACTATCAGCATCACGATTGTCGGCCGGTTGCATGTACTTGGCGACCATGCTTGTTTTCATCTTTGTATAACCCAGGAAGTTAGTCCAAATTATTGGATGACTTTGTTGAACGTAGTTTGGTTCGTTCTCTACTATGTTAATTCCTTGATCGTCAGTGAATTTACAGTGGTTATATTCAATGGCAGGAGTATCTTGAACTAAAATAAATATATTGTATTGTCAAAAAAATTTGACGACTTATTTATCATGTTTGTAATTGAAATCCGATGCTGTAAAATGAAAACTTACATAAAGAAAATCTCGTTTTTTGTATAGATTAGACACCGTTGGTTTTCCCGTTTGAATCGTTTTAAATTAGTCATTTTTGGTGCCCTTTAAAGCTTGCTGTTCGGTATCAGCCAACGCTCAGTGGTGAAGACCGTACTTTGACCTATAATGGTTTACTTTTATAAACTATTACTTGGATGGAGAGTTGTCTCATTGGCACTCAAACCACTATAAACATTTGTTTTAAAGTGAACATTAGATTATAAGATTTAGCTTAAACTTCATACATTTCATGAACATTAATATTCTTTAAAATAATGCTTAAATAATAAGAAACGAAGGAATCTGTTTAACGAGTATTGCAAATCAAAATTTTACAAAACAGGATAGAATTTTATTTTACTATTTTCACAATGTGTTCCTCCAAAGTTCGCGGCACATTGACAGTTAGCTGCTAGTTCATTTGAACATGTTCCAGGGTAACACCTTGTACTGTCGGATCTCCATGAACAAGCCTCTACAATGAAAACAAAGTTAATGACCTGTAATGACCAAATATATTTAACTAATAAAAGACTTCCAAAAACTTTTTTTAATACCGTTATCTTGATAGCTACAAACTAGTAATATGTGCATGTGTGCATCATTAACAAGAAGTATGACAGAAAATTGAATCCCTTAAGGATGTACTTAGGTGAGGTTAGGTAAAAATTAAAAAATTAAGAAATTAAAATTGATACTATAAGCTGGTAGAGCATTAAGTAAGGATAAAGATAAGCTAAACATATTGATAGGTCATGGACTTCCTTTTCGAGATATTTGAGATTTAAAATATGGCGGGAAAGGCTGACTCGGACTTTTACCTTATATTTGCATTGGAACTATTTGGGTCTCAAAACAAAAGAAAGAAAATCAAGAATCTTCTTAAATTTTGGTAAATGACCTTTCATGAGCTGTTCAGTCTTATATGAAAAAATAAATGGGTGTTATGGGGCAAAATATTTTTCATAGTATTGTATGGAAAAACACCAAGGAGTCCGAACATTTGATACAAATTCCAAAACCTCACCTAAGTACATCCTTAAGATAAAATTGATTTGATATGATATGTTTGAATTTAAACTTGTTTTTCATTATTACTTTCACTAGAAGTGCTCTGATTTTGGTTTTGTTCTTGTTTCTGAGCTTTAGCTGAGTATATACCGCTTGAAGGTTGGCCAAAAGAGCGTTTTATCTTCAATAAATTATGTGTCTGTCATTTACAATCACTTTTAAGTCACGAGTATTTGAGGTAGCAATTTGTACATGACCGTCGTTCATTCCGACTCTCTTTTAAAAGTGAAATTAAACTATTACATGTTTATGTGTCTGAGTAGATTGCAGTCAGGCGTGTCCTTTTTTTCTATTTATAAGTTGATTAAATATAAAATGCAACATTAAAGTTCTTTATTAGAGGTATCACAAAAAACTTTTTTTTAATTGACTTACACGCTAATACTTTAATAAAAGATAAAGAAACTTACTCTGACATTTTGTTGTATCCAAATGACTCGTATACGCTCTCCAGTAAGGGGAATACTTAACCTCTCCGTCACACCACGCACATACTTGGTTACTACCAGAGGTACAACGTCGGTGGTTGCAGTTGGCAATAGGTCCACACACTGTAATGATATGATATTTTGCACTAAATGAGTTAATTAATGTTTTTTGTCCTGGTACCCGGTCGTTATTTGACAATGCCGTTTATATTTTTATATGCAAAAGGCATACTGAATATTCTATTGAGGTAACCAACCTATTATCGTCCTTCTTGTTAGCTAGTTATTTTCTTAATTTGGCATAATTATGTTCAATCCACCATTTTCTACATTTGAACATGTCTATACCAAGTCAGGAATATGACAGTTGTTGTCCATTCGTTTGATGTGTTTTATCATTTGATTTTGCCATTTGATTAGGGACTTTCTGTTTTGAATTTTCCTCGGAGTTCAGTATTTTTTGTGATTTTACTCTTTTTCTGTATCGAAATCAGAATCTTGACCTTCTTTGTCAGCGATTAATATATCAAAACTAATCATCGTTAACACATTAACACATGGACGAATGCAAATTTAGTCACAAATGTTTGATTCTGTGAAATTGGTATGGAAGATACCAAAGAGGAAAAACATGTACCATAAATCAAACAGACTGACAACTCCATAACCAAAAGAGAAAGGATACACACAAAAAAAACAATTGCCCTCACGCAATGGCCCTCACGGCACAGATAAAGGATACACAGAAAAACAATTGCCCTCACGGCACAGAAAACTAAACACTAATCAACATGAAACTTGACAAATTGCGATGCGATCTGAGATGCTCGTGAAGGAAAGTTCATACTTACCATCAAAATCGTCCATAAGCTTCTTTGTATTAACGTGATACGTAAAAGGTGACTTTTTTTGCCTAAATGTTACTTTTAAAGTCATCAATACCTTAAATTTTCATTATGTCATTCCCTGTACTGAAATTCTGTATGCTAAATTTTGTTTAACTAAAATTTAAACATATTTTAATTTTTAATCTATTCTATTCCTAAATGAACGCTACACGAATCTTAAGAAATGATAAAACTGAAATATTTATACCACTTACTCTCACAATATGGTCCATTAGAATAAAACCCATCATTGCAGTTAGTGCATGTATCTGGCGAGCTACAGGTCCCTCCACTAGAACGTACTATTCCTTTATTTTTTGTTTTTTGGTAATCATTAGGGTAGTATTTATTACAAGCACCAGTGAATACTGTCTTTCCATCGCAAATGGCTATAAAAGATAAAATATATCATGTGTATTTTAATATGTTTTTAGTAGTCATAATCCCTTCATGGCCTCACAAATCCTGCTTTTAAAAGATGAAGAAATAATAACAGCTTTTTGTTGTATTTTTTTTTCAAAAAGTTAAATTCATTATACCAATATCATTTTAGTAAAAAAAAAACATATTTGATTGAAATTGCTATTTAATAAATATTTTCAAATATTGTAGTTTTACCATACATAACAAGTTCATTTTTTCAATGCAAATTTATTGTTTCTTAGACACTTTACGTTTATTAATTGAATACAAAAACATATCTATTTTTCTTAGAAATAAGTGAAACTTTCATAACAGACCATAGTCGCATCCAGGGAAAAGGAATTCCAAAATGGACCACCATCCAGCAGCACATCCTAAAGTATAATCCCGAACATTTCTGGAAAATAAATTTAAAAATTATTTAAAATTTCAATCATATATAATGATTAAATTTGGTATGATATATATGTTTGTATGTTTGTGTATAACCAATGTGTATTGTCTTTGTATCAATCCTGTAATCTTGGATTTCAAACCAATAAAAATTACTTACTTACTTACTTACTTACTTTACTTAACTTACTTACTTACTTACTTACTTACTTACTTACTTACTTACTTACTTACTTACTTACTTACTTACTTACTTACTTACTTACTTACTTACTTACTTACTTACTTACTTACTTACTTACTTACTTACTTACTTACTTACTTACTTACCTACCTACCTACCTACCTACCTTCTTACTTACTTACTTACTTACTTACTTACTTACTTACTTACTTACTTACTTACTTACTTACTTACTTACTTACTTACTTACTTACTTACTTACTTACTTACTTACTTACTTACTTACTTACTTACTTACTTACTTACTTACTTACTTACTTACTTACTTACTTACTTACTTACTTACTTACTTACTTACTTACTTACTTACTTACTTACTTACTTACTTACTTACTTACTTACTTACTTACTTATTTATTTATATAATCATGCCAAATCCAACATTAACATATTGAATACTAAATCCTTTGTATTGACTGAATTATCGATGTTAAACGTCCAGTGGCAAGTGTTTCGTACATATTGATGATGAAATAGGTAGGTTGTACAAATTGATCTAACCAAGATTAAGAACATGTAATTTATTCTGCTTTAAAAAGTAGGGTTTGTTACGTACGGATGTGGCTTCGAATTTATATGTACACCAACCCAAGTTAAAAATGCTACAAGAAATTATGTAACCTATATTATCTATACAGTGTACACTAGAGAGGGCTTACATAGGCTATGCCTGTTGCCCAATCCAATTCAATTTATTTGAATAAAATATTGTTGAAACTAAAACTACAGTGTACACTGACCCAAGCTCCAGAAGCTACAAGATACAAAATAACCTTATCCATACCGTGTACATCGACCACAGCTCCAAAAGCTAAAATATATTGTACAACCTTATCTTGTTAACTAAGTACACCGATCGCACCCCAAAAGCTTCAAGATATAGTACAACCTTATCTATACCATGTACACCGATCCCAGTTCCAAAAGATACATGATAACGTACAACCTTACTCGTATTCTATAAACTAATCCCATCTCAAAAACCTACAATAAATCGTAAAAGCTATATACATATACCGTGTACACTGACCCATGATCTAAACGTGCAAGATATCGTATAACCTAACCTATACAGTGTACACCGATCACAGCTCCAGAAGCTATACAAGATATCGTATAACCTAACCTATACAGTGTACACGGATCACAGCTCCAGAAGCTACAAGATATCGTATAACCTAACCTATACAGTGTACACCGATCCCAGCTCCACAAGCTACAAGATATCGTATAACCTAACCTATACAGTGTACACCGATCCCAGCTCCAGAAGCTACAAGATATCGTATAACCTAACCTATACAGTGTACACGGATCACAGCTCCAGAAGCTACAAGATATCGTACAACCTAACCTATACAGTGTACACCGATCACAGCTCCAGAAGTTACAAGATATCGTACAACCTAACCTATACAGTGTACACTGAACCATGATCTAAAAGTGCAAGATATCGTATAACCTAACCTATACAGTGTACACCGATCCCAGCTCCACAAGCTACAAGATACCGTATAACCTAACCTATACAGTGTACACCGATCCCAGCTCCACAAGCTACAAGATATCGTATAACCTAACCTATACAGTGTACACCGATCCCAGCTCCAGAAGCTACAAGATATCGTACAACCTAACCTATACAATGTACACCGATCCCATCTCCAGAAGCTACAAGATATCGTATAACCTAACCTATACAGTGTACACCGATCCCAGCTCCAGAAGCTACAAGATATCGTATAACCTAACCTATACAGTGTACACCGATCCCAGCTCCAGAAGCTACAAGATATCGTACAACCTAACCTATACAGTGTACACCGATCCCATCTCCAGAAGCTACAAGATATCGTATAACCTAACCTATAAAGTGTACACCGATCTCAGCTCCAGAAGCTACAAGATATCGTATAACCTAACCTATACAGTGTACACGGACCCCAGCTCCAGAAGCTACAAGATATCGTATAACCTAACCTATACAGTGTACACCGATCCCAGCTCCAGAAACTACAAGATACCGTATAACCTAACCTATACAGTGTACACGGATCCCAGCTCCAGAAGCTACAAGATATCGTATTACCTAACCTATACAGTGTACACGGATCACAGCTCCAGAAGCTACAAGATACCGTATAACCTAACCTATACAGTGTACACGGATCCCAGCTCCACAAGCTACAAGATATCGTATAACCTAACCTATACAGTGTACACCGATCCCAGCTCCAGAAGCTACAAGATATCGTACAACCTAACCTATACAGTGTACACGGATCCCAGCTCCAGAAGCTACAAGATACCGTATAACCTTACCCGTGTCATGTACACCAATCTCAGCTACAAAAGCTTGTAATATATATTATAACAATATACTATCAGTGTAAGCCGAACCAAGTTCCAAAAGCTACAATATACCGTATAACCTCAACCGTACCGTGTACACTGACCCCAGCTCCAAAAGCTACAATATATAGTATAACCTTACCTATATCTCGTACATCGACCCCAGCTCCAAAAGCTACAGGATACCGTATACTTGTCGTTGTAATAATAATAATTCTTAATCACATGATTCCTAAAAAAAAAAATAAGAAAAATCATAATGGCCATTACTTTGTTTCTTTAATTTTTTTTTTACATACCCACATCACCATAACAAATAGGAACATTGTAGTTTGGTGCTTGTGTTCAAACATTCAAGTCAGTGATAGCTGATATTGATTTTTCTCTCTTTGTTTATGTTGAATCATACAAATCATGTACTGATTTTTTTATTTATCCGCACAGGCATAAAATGCAGTAGATAAAATTCTATCGTTATTTCTAATCACCTGTTTCAAAAAGAAAAAAAAACTTCAACTGCTGATTTACTTGAAATATATCTAAGTCCATTTGCCTTTTTGTTTAATTTAGATGTGTACCTACCAATGGCGCCGGAATACCCG
This sequence comes from Mytilus galloprovincialis, assembly GCF_965363235.1. Lineage (NCBI taxonomy): Eukaryota > Metazoa > Mollusca > Bivalvia > Mytilida > Mytilidae > Mytilus > Mytilus galloprovincialis. The sequence goes on from NC_134844.1 coordinate 23,745,493, forward strand.
CGTCTTTCAAAGAATCAACTTGCAAACAGTCAACAATCGATTCCAAAAGCATAATATTTCGTAGCAGTGTTGGCGCCCTTATATTAACGTGAAAGAGTCTGTTGGAGCGACAAATCAACGGAATGGTCGGAAACAATCACATAATTTTATTAGAGTTAATTTCCTACTGCTTGTAGAATAAAGCTTTGGTTGGGTTGTTTACTTTGTTTGTTTAATTGTTTGCTCAAGCTTTGTAAATAAGATTGTCACGTTGAAACAGTTTAAATAGACATAATTTAACCTGTATGTATTATATTTAAATTTGATTTGACATTATTCCAAATGAAATGTACAATATACAAACAAAGCAAGCAATCTAACCAAAGTTTAGCTCTACATGCATTAGGAAATTAACTATAAACGATAATTTCAGTTGTTTGCTGCAGAAACAGGATGACATAATAAAGACGCAGTCAGCAGAAATTATGGTAGTGTGAAGGCACCGAAATGAATGTTTATCTCGCTCATGGGCCCAGAAAGTTGATAGCTCCGATGAATGTAGTGTCATGGTGTAGGCGGAGATCTCAATTGCCACAAAATAAAACTCGTAATGTCATGGACAATTTAACGTCTGTATGATACAGAGGACGAAATTCTCCAAGCCCAACTCATGCTTGTAATTGACCGACACGGTGAGTTATTCCAACAAAACAGCTATAAACTGCATTAAGCGCGTTTAAAATTTGATTAATTAGAGCCAATAAAAATCCATTTGCTACCATGGCTTATGAAACTAACTGGATAAACGTGTGCGCCATAGTCATCCTGCATTTCAGAACATCGATCATAATTTTATTTCCAATTTGTTACGACCACTACTACTAGTACCACGAAAGAATGCAAGACAAATTAACGCGTCTGTGCTGGGGAGCTGCAGAGTAATGTTGGTTGCACATGGAGGTCATACACAATACTAACTGTATCTTGACCAGATTATGTTAAAAAGTAAAAAATAACAAAAAGTGAACAAGAAGGAAAATTGGCCGAACGCGCTACGATATTGGCCATTAAAGCTTTGAACAACGGAAAAATAGCATCAATGTATCTTTACCACAACAAATAACCCGGCTATCATTTTTTTTCTTTATAAAATAGTCTTATTTTTCTGTTTGCCAATAAATGCTTTATTAAATGAATTTGTTGAGTAGCGTTTAATCAAATATTCTCCGAACCATAGCAAAATCAACACTAGTATGCAAACGTTCTGTAAATAGAGTTTTAGGTTATTTTTATAAATATATTAACCGCAGGTTACAATAATTTCAGGAAATAACACTCGAATAAGAATAAAATAACCAAAACATAACATTTTTATTTGAAAGTTTTCTTGAATTATGTTCATTTGAAATGTATTTAGTAAGAAAACAATCCTTAATTTGTAGATTATTAAAGTTGTGTATGAAAATTAGTATTTAAAACAGTGTAAACGAATTATCGGAATTGATAAAAGTACTAATTTCGCAAAACAGTCGTTATGAAAAGTAACCCATGTATTTCTGTGGGGAATAACTTCGGGGTTTAAACTTAAAATTGCGAAATTAAAAAAAGGCATACAAATCCTTAATCCCCATTCTCTACCAAACCCTTCGTAGTTGCAGTACTTAATTTGCAATAGTTTTAGACTTTTGGTCTCCTAATTTCATACATACAGTCCTCTAAAGATACTCCGAAGCGCATAAATTCAGTAAAAAAATTATTTTGCTCTAATTTCTGAGTAATTGCTAATTTAAACCCTTGACATAAATTTCGATGAAACCTGACAAAGTTACGAAGGTGTCAGACTGCCAACAAGACGGACGCATGTTATTATTTTAATTTCCGCTCCGTGTTCATGGTTTTGCAACCTTGCAACGGTAATAAAAGGAAATAAACTTTTAATTTTCAGAACATTTTCAAAATCAATTCTATTATGTTCGTTATCAGTAGCATTGACCTTTTATTTGTGTTTTTCTTGCTTTCTTTTTCTATTCTTTGTCCACTTGTCAGGTTTTGTAGAAAAAAAAAATTAAAAACAGCAATACTTTTATAAAAATATCATAATTTAGACAAATGAAAACGTTAATGTATTAGATTCTTAATAAAAGATGGAAAAATAATGCACAGGGAGTCTAAAATACAAAATTTGAATACCTAAATGCTTGATACTTTTGTAATCACATGATGTTAGAGATAACGTACCCATTTACTGTCAATCCATTAGAAAACCGAACATAACAAATGCTCAAAATCCAAAATACAAAATACATTGTCTAAGGCAATTCCTATCTCATACTCTCTATGTTAAAAAAAATGCGTACTGTATGGTTGCTCTCAAATGCAAGTATATTACAATTCACGAAAAAAATTATAACATATAATTTTCACCAATGCGTAAATTATATTTGTCAATAATTAACCATTCTTATATTACTTCACACCCCTTTTACAGTAGATTGTGACGTTTTGAATATCAAAAGAGCATTTAAAACCCTCAAATGAATATTTAAGTTTTTAATAATATGAATTTGTTGCTAAAAGCTTTTGTTTTCAATAGTGTTCAACAAATTGATTTTAAAGGTTAAGTGAATCCAAAGAATTGTTAGGAGTTCATTGAAAACAATGACCACTTTATAAAAGATTGGAGGAGTTGAAGAAAAGTATAATGAATGGCTTTATAATAATGTCACTGTTAAAAAGAGTTTGAAAGTTCCGAGGTCTAATTTCATACTGAAACTGGAACGATTTGTTTTTCTTTTTTGTAAATATTTTGTGTTTCTAATAAACAAAAGGCAGAATAAAAACTTGCTTTTACTTTCAAGGCAGTGTACTGTCTAGGTATAGATACAGATACAGATATTTTATCAAATAACGAAGTTGTCCCTTTAAGCGCATATTAATTAGATAAGAATATGTGATGCAGTGGTTGTCGTTCTGTGCTTAGTGTTAAAGGCCTTTTATAGCTTTCAACACAGAGTAAGTTTTTGTTCATTGATGAAAACCGAGTGGTGACATTTTATTGGTCATTGCTTTGATATTCATACTTATATTAAAAACCTCCTTTGCTAACTGAAATAATTTTCCGTTGATCTTCCGTTCAAAATATATTGTATTATTTGAAGTACTAAGGTTTTTATACCAGAGCTAATCAATATATGAATTTAAGGTTTTCAATGGTCTTCAAAGTCGTATTTGATTTGACATAATCCAGAAGTCAGCACCCTTGATCTGACCTGGATTACTTTTGCAACAGTCATTTACTGTAAGATTCATATAAGATTGAAAAAAAAACAAATTTGAATAGTTTATTTGATATGCCTTATGTACAACTGTTTTTTTGTTTTTTGTTTTTTTTGTTTTTTTTTTTTTTCATTTTCGTTGACCTTGCTTTTGTATCTGTTTGTAATATGAACATTGAGAAATGTGGTATTAATTCCAATAAGCGAAGTGTCCACGAGAGACCAAAAGGACGAGGACGTAAATACATATAGATAACCATAAGGCCTTCAATATTTAACAATGAGCACAACCATACTGCATAGTAAGCTAAAAAATGCCCCAGCAAGTCAAAAGTTGTTTTAAAAATCGAAACCAACGGCTTAATTTTATGCTACTAACAATAAAGTATAAAATATATAACAGACAATTACCAACGACGACCACAAAATTACAGGTTCTAGACTTGGAACAAGCATAAAGATATTGTAAACGAATGTTTTCCCCTTTTCTCTAATGGTATGGTGAATAATATATGAAAGTTTTTCATCTATTTTTATTTACACTTCATTGTAAAAATTAATACTAGGAAATATCCAAATATATTTTGACTATTTAAATGCTGAAAAGAGGCGTTTTGGGGGTCGATATTCATTTAAATGAATTTACATTTTGTATTTCAAGCGACAACAATAAATTTTAAGAAATGACATTAAGTAAACAATTTAATTGCATTGTAAATATAAAAGTTAATTACAGATTTCAGAATATTTAGTTTTTTAAATGTGTCTTTAAAATAGTTTAAAAGAAGGAAGTATTCTCATTCAAAAGGGGTTGATAGTATATTATCGAAATGGCATATTACCTCCCGGGAACATTCCTTCAAAACATAAACCCTTTCTCCATGAAGGAAATCTCAATACATTTTGGAAAAAAAGGTCTTTTTAATGATGACTAATGAAAAAAGATTAAGAACTTACAGAAAATTAAAAGAAAATATAAACTTGAAAAATATTTTTTATCAAATTTAGATTAGCTATTAAAGTTATTGAATATGGTGAGTATATAATTAAACAGCTTTAGAAAATAAATTGTGCAACTTTTGTAATATGGTGAAGAAGATGATTTTCATTAATTGCAGTAATGGGTACACAACTCAATAACTGTAGAACGAAAATGATTAATGATGTTTTTTTTAAACAATTTCTAGTTTTATTCCAATGGTTATTTGGAAAACAAATTATGCTGTTTTCTCTTGGGGATAATATGAAATTTTGATAATCATTTTTAATGGCATAAGTGAGATGAATAATTACTGAAACAATATGAGCAATTGTAAAATTGGGAATGGAAATTGGGAATGAGTCAAAGGGACAACAACCCAACCAAAGAGCAGATAACAGCCGAAGACCACCAATGGGTCTTTAATGCAGCGAGAAAATCCCGCACCCGGAGGTGGCCCTCAGCTGGCCCCTAGATAAAAATGTGTACTAGTTCAGTGTAAATGGACGTCATACTAAACTTCAAAAAATATAAATGAACCACAATTAAAAAACATTCAAGAAGAACAAAGGCCATGGAGAGGCTCCTGACTTGGGACAGGCGCAGAAATGCGGTGTTTTGTGAGATCTCAACCCTCCCCTATACCTCTAGCCAAGGTACAATAAAGAAACAACTAGAGGCTCTAAAGAGCCTGTGTCGCTCACCTTGGTCTATGTGCATATTAAACAAAGGACACAGATGGATTCATGACAAAATTGTGTTTTGCTGATAGTGATGTGTTTGTAGATCTTACTTTACTGAACATTCTTGGTACTTAGAATTTTCTCTATCTATAATAAACTTGGACCTTTAGATACAGTGAAAAATATTTTGTAAAAATTTACAAAAATTTACCAAATTAGTGAAAATTGTTAAAAATTGAATAAAATGGGCAACAACTCCTTAAGGGGTCAACTGACGATTTTGGTCATGTTGACTTATTTCTAGATCTTACTTAGCTGAACATTATTGCTGTTTACAAGTTATCTCTATCTATAACAATATTCAAGATAATAACCAAAAACAGCAAAATTTCCTTAAAATTACTAATTCAGGGGCAGCAACCCAACAACAGGTTATCCGATTTATCTGAAAATGTCAGGGCAGATAGATCGTGACCTGTTACATAATTTTACCCCTTGTCAGATTTGCTCTAAATGCTTTGGTTTTTGAGTTATAAGCCCAAAACTGCATTTTACCCCTATGTTCTATTTTTAGCCATGGCGGCCATCTTGGATGGTTGGCCGGGTCACCGGACACATTTTTAAACAAGATACCCCAATGATGATTTTCGCCAAGTTTGGTGTAATTTGGCCAAGTAGTTTCAGAGGAGAAGATGTAAAAGATTACTAAGATTTACGAAAAATGGTTAAAAATTGACTATTAAGGGCAATAACTCCTAAAGGGGTCAACTGACCATTTCGGTCATGTTGACTTATTTGTAAATCTTTTTTTGCTGAACATTATTGCTGTTTACAGTTTATCTCTATCTATAATAATATTCAAGATAATAACCAAAAACAGCAAAATTTCATTAAAATTACTTATTCTGGGGCAGCAACCCAAAACCGGGTTGTCCAATTCATCTGAAAATTTCAGGGCAGGTAGATCTTGACCTGATAAACAAATTTACCTCTGTCAGATTTACTCTAAATGCTTTGGTTTTTTAGTTATAAGCCAAAAACTGCATTTTACCCAAGGTTCTATTTTTAGCCATGGCGGCCATCTTGATTGGATGGCTGGGTCGCTGGACACATTTTTCAAACTACATACCCCAAAGATGGTTGTGGCCAAGTTTGGATTGATTTCGCCAAGTAGTTTCAGAGGAGAAGATTTTTGTAAAAGATCACTAAGATTTACGAAAAATGGTTAAAAATTGACTATAAAGGGCAATAACTCCTAAAGGGGTCAACTGACCATTTCGGTCATTTTGACTTATTTGTAAATATTACTTTGCTGAACATTATTGCTGTTTACAGTTTATCTCTATCTATAATAATATTCAAGATAATAACCAAAAACAGCAAAATTTCCTTAAAATTACTAATTCAGGGGCAGCAACCCAACAACAGGTTATCCGATTTATCTGAAAATTTCAGGGCAGATAGATCTTGACCTGATAAACAATATTACCCCTGTCAGATTTGCTCTAAATGCTTTGGTTTTTGAGTTATAAGCCAAAAACTGCATTTTACCCCTATGTTCTATTTTTAGCCATGGCGGCCATCTTGGATGGTTGGCCGGGTCACCGGACACATTTTTTAAACTAGATACCCCAATGATGATTTTGGCTAAGTTTGGTGTAATTTGGCCCAGTAGTTTCAGAGGAGAAGATTTTTGTAAAAGTTAACGACGCCGGACGACGACGGACGACAGACGATGGACGACGGACGACGGACGACGGACGCCAAGTGATGGGAAAAGCTCACTTGGCCCTTTGGGCCAGGTGAGCTAAAAAGTAATACGCACATTGATATTCAGTTTAAAAGAAGTCCGAGTTCAATGCCATAATAGGTACCAAATAAATATGGAAAATGACAATGATACATGACTTTAACAGTTATACTGACATGCCAGCTCAAGCCCTTATATAAACTGATTAGAATGATTATTGTCTTCATCATATGAAAATCAAGCACAATCCACTCCGTTAGGGATTTAGTATCATACCATCATAAAATATATGAGAAGAACATAACCCGTATCATGCAAACAACTGGTTTTAGAATAAATGTGCTTAAATATGTCTAATGCAAAGACTTTATGTGTGAATCAATATTAATACCAAAATATTCCATTCTTGATGACCTGACAACAGTATCGTAACTATATCCCTTCTGAATAAGTCTGTTTGAAGTGTTTGTTAGTTTTTGTATGAATTGTTGAATTTACATGTAGACCTTTTTTCCTTTTAAAAAAATAACCTTATATTTGAAAGAATATAATAGAGGTATCCAGCATAAATGTTTTCCAAATGTAATATTTTTCATTCTTCTTTGATGTCTAATATGTAAGTTGAAAGCAATGGAAAAAACGTAGAATATTTTTTTTTAAATATTATTTTTTTAAATTGTTTATTTATGTTACTCATTATTTTAGAAGCAATCGTTTTTGGTTGTTTTTTTTTCACACTAATAAATGTCTTATCTTGCCAAAGAAGAGGGTTTAGCCTATAACTACAGTGTATATATATAAAGATTTACTAAGAAATAAGAAAAATAATGGAAATCGTATACATTTTTTTCATTGCGGTTTGATTAAAATATTAAAAAGAAAAATGTTTGTGAACCTCAAATTTGGACAACTCTTTCAAACTCAATGCTTGACCTGTTATTTAGTAATAATCGGTGCAAATATATCAGCATTAATTGATTGACGACAAGCTAGTGTTTAGGAAATAATGTTACCTCTAAAAACTATTGACAAGCAAAAGAAAACATTTTTACTGCGTATTCAAACATTTAAATGTTTTATATTCAAAATGCTTCAAAAATATTTGCACGATTGTTTTTCTCTCCGAAGTTTCAATATTTAACCTAGCATTTATCGTTTTCTTGCGTGTACTTAACAATAAGTGATTCTGCATACCTTCAATTTTCCTTTGTACTCAAAGCAGAGCAATCTGACAAATAAACATATTGGGCACAATCAAAGCGAATACTTCAAACGTTTTGCTTGTATAACAAAGGTCGATGCTTTTTAATATTGGATTTGGGGTGTTAAATGTAATGCTGGAGTTGCATAGTTTGTTCAGTGACACAGTCAGGAAATGAGGCCTGTTATAGACTCCTATAGGGTATTGGTTTTGTTCATTGTTAAAATCAGTACGTGGTTCTCTGCAGTTGTTTACATCCCTGTCATTGGTCTCTGGTTGGTAGTTGTCTCATTTTTAATCCTATTAATATTATGAAACTGCCACTGGCAAAGTTGACCATAGACAAATTTGCGTTGCCTTTTGTTCCTTTTGATCAAGTAGATTCGTGTGTATCATACATTCTTCAATATCCGATTTTGGTTTTGAGCTTTTCTCAAATGTAATATCCTGAGAATCGCTTCTGACATCCAAACGTAGGACATTTTCATTTTCCTCCCATATCAATCCATATGAACACCTGATAATATTAATGTACAATACCACTCAACAGAGCAGAGTATGGAAAGCCAACACTGTCTTGTTATGACCATTTTCTTTATATGATGTGCATTTACCTTTATATGATGTGCAATTGTCATTATATGATATGCAAATATCCTTACATGATGTGCAAACATCCATATATGATGTACAAACATCATTATTTGATGTGCAAACATCATTATATGATGTGCATGTATACTTATATGATGTGCATATATACTTATATGATGTGCTTATATACATATATGATGTGCAAATATACTTATATGATGTGCATATGTACTTATATGATGTGCGAATGTACTTATATGATGTGCAAACATTCTTATATGATGTGCAAACGTACTTATATTATGTACAACGATCCTTATATGATGTGCAAATATACTTATGTCATGTGCAAATATACTTATATGATGTGTACATATCATTATATTATGAGCAAATATCTTTATATGATGTGGTTGTGTCATTATATTATGTGCTTGTAATCTTATATTATGTGGTTTGGTTAACTTCATTATATGATGTCGAAACGTCATTATATGATGTGCTTTCATCGTCCTTATGGTCAATGAACATGATTACGATTAGAATGATTACTGTCTACGTCATAACTGATTCCGATCTGCTTCTGTAAACTATAAACCCGGCTCAAATATGTGTCCATCGCTAACGAGAGTGCAATTAATAGGAAAAATGAGACAATGCAATTTAACAAAATCAACGTTTTAAACAGTTCAGAGGGAGATAACTTAAAGATCAATTAATACAGGAGCTAATTGGAGAAATTTGCGGCTGTGGCGAAAATATGATAAAACAAATTTTGAGGCTCTTTATAGGTTGCTATTTGGGTTTAGCAAAAGCTACGTGTTGCATGTCGTACTTTGACCTATGAGTGTTTACTCTTACAAATTATGACATGGATGGAGAGTTTTCTCATTGGCTCTCATACCACATCTTCTTATTTCTATTTATTGCAAAATGCATCATTGAACTCAGTCAGTGTTAAAAATATTTCACAACGATAGCTATAACATTATCTACTCATGCATAATATGGCGAGATGGTTTGTTTTATAAACTGTTATTGAATAATATAAATGGTAAGATGTAGGATGTAATAATTACATTAGATGTATGTTTCATTATGATACTTTATTCTGATTGGCTAACTGCACATCACGTCACGGTTATTCCGTAAGCAATTGTATTGCTCAATAAAACTTTTCATTCATGATAACACGTGATCCCACAATAAAGTGCACAGGTGAATTAAATAAAACTAATAAAATTCGTGTTTTCATGATAATTGCTAAAAAAATGTAATTATAGAATGAAATTCAAAACAGTGTGGCTGTGGCCATTGATTGACACATTAAATTCATCCATTGACTGGGACAATTTACGTGAACGTTTGTCTGTAAAGACCACTGTTCACGACGTACCTACGATAGACATTTAAACTGTGGGGTCACCAAAGGTTTCTTAACGCCTTTAATTATAAAATAATTCGAAAAATTAATCAGGAATAACCTTTATGTTTTGATTTATATAATTGATATAAATCAAAACATCGTGTTATTTCTGATTAATTTTTCGAATTACTTTATTAAGCTGTTGAGAACCTTTGGTGACCCCATAGTTTAAGTGTCTTTAAAAAGTACATAGTGAGCAGTGATCGTTGCATACAAACGTTCACCTAAATTGTCCCAGTCAATGGATGAATTTAATCTGTCAATCAATGGCCACAACCACACTGTTTTGAATTTCATTCTAAGTATTGAATGCTTCTTTTTGTAACTTCATAGGGTTGTAAAAGCGTTGACCGTGTGCACATTTTTAGTATGAAGCGCTTCCGCGCTTCATACAAAATGTACTTCGGTCAACGCTTTTACAACCCAATGAAGTTACAAAAAGAAGCATTCAATTCTTAAGTGTTACTCCTCCAAAACCATACAAAGTCGGATATATTTGTGATATGACGTATACATGTAGTGTTTTATACTTCCTTTATTTGTCTTTGAAACAATCTTTTTTTCCTCAGAAAAAGCCAAAATATCCAAATTCGAAGACTGCATGCTTAATCCACGTATTGCCCGCGAAATGCAAAATGGTCAGGTTTGGTAATGTTCACATATTTGTATATACAGATTGTTTGTTTTCAACTTATTTCAATGAACATTTTTTTAACGTATTGAGAAAGGTGTGTTTAATTGTTCTCTTGTGGTTTTTTTTAGAGGGGGGGAGTCGTGAAAAGTTTATGTCTTTGTAATGATTTGTTTTTTTCCCTATTTCACTGTAATAACTTGGAAAATAAATTAAAGTAATTCCCATCTTTCCTACGCCGTCCCCACCACCAATGATGAAAATGACAATAATTATAATTTACTTATTTTTAAATCTGTTCTTATAATATAAAAAAGAAGACGTGGTATGATTGCCAATAAGACAACTCTCCACAAGAGATCAAAATGACACAGAAATTAACACTTATAGGTAACCGTAAGGCCTTCAACAATGAGCAAAGCCCATACCGCATAGTCAGTACAAAAGGCCCCGAAATGACAATGTAAAACAATTCAAACGAGAAAACTATTTTGCTCAGAAAAGGTTTCCCTATAAATAAGTATCAAGATAAAAGGCAATAAAACAACAAAACTCATAAGAGCCAAAATTGCCCAAAATGGGACCTTAAAATTTACCATAAAATATATTCCGACACATTGCAGTATTTTTTTTTTTTAATCTATTGTAGTTTTAAAGATAAACCTAAAATATTAAAAGTCACAGTTACATGTATACATTATTTTTATCCAAATGCTATAGCATTCTATTCTACTATTCTAATAATAGTGCAGTGCAAGTGCATGGTGAAAACACTTCTATAATAATTCGGATTTTCTAATAGTTTGGATTTATGTAGGCATTCATTTTTCCCGTATAAACGTTCTTGAGATGTTCTTCCGAATGCGTTAACACAATTGTCCTGTATGTGTGCCTAGATATAACTTACTTATAACTTAAAAATATATTTCTAACGACGCAACATTTTCATATAATTAATTTAATATGTTCTAAAAAAAATTTTTATGAGTATTACTTGAAGCGACAAGGAAAGCTATTTTGCACTCGGTTATGTCTGCGTTTTTATACGATCGGTAACATGCACCAGTCAAAGTCGAAAGTCAAATCTCTGTTGCGAAAATACATCGGAATGCCCTCACGGTCATCGTTATGTAAACATGAAATGTGGGCAGGAGGACGTGTGCTTCCTTGTTCCAGGACAAACACTATTGTTTTATTTTTTCTCTCATTTTCTCATATTTATCAGAATAATCTGTCCGGGTAAGGTGAAATGGATTTCTGTGAAGTAGCATGTTAAAAATCCGACTCAGGATGTTGGTCTATTACAAAACAGGGTTAATATTCATTTTACATTAATATGTTCCCGTACGAATATGCACCTGTCCCAAGTCTGGAGCCTGTAATTCAGTGGGTTGTCGTCTGTTGACGTTTTACATACCGGTTTTTGTTTTTCGTTCATTTTTTGTACATAAATTATGTCGTTAGTTTTTTTGTTTGAATTGTTTTACATTTGTCATTAAGGGGCCTTTTATAGCTGATTATGCAGTATGGGCTTTGCTCATTGTTGAAGGCCGTAAGGTGACCTATAGTTGTTAATTTCTGTGTCATTTGGTGTTTTGTGGAGAGTTGTCTCATTGGCAATCATAACACATAGTCTTTTATATATATGTATAATAAAATTGAGAATGGAAATGGGGAATGTGCCAAAGAAACAACAACCCGACCATAGAGCAGACAACAGCAGAAGGTCACCAACAGGTCTTCAATGCAACCGGAGGCGTCCTTCAGCTGGCCCCTAAATAAATATATACTGGTTCAGTGATAATGAATATATATTTCAATTTTCCGATGGACGTCAAGCATACATTCATAATCATGTAAGTGTGCAATAAATGCACGAAAACATAATAAAAAGATGCAATCACGTGTCATGCACTGAGTTGAAGGTCATCCCATATCTCCTTTAATTCCTTTTTTGGGGGTGGGTGGGTTGGGGGGGGGGGCTCGGTTGGCGAGTAGTCCAAGTATTTAGCCTGTCAACACTTACATGTAGGTTGTGAGTTCGAATCCCACACGTGGCAGGTAAGCTCGACTCCAATCTTAATTTAATAGAATTATTAGTTTTTCCTACCGAAAGTCGGTGGTTCTTTCCGGGGACTTCGGCTTCTTCCATCAATATAAAAACTCACCGCCACGATATAGCATGATGGTGTTGAAAGTGGCGTTAAAAAGCAATCAATCAACATATTAATCAACCAATCATCCATACCGGTACAATTATAAATGCAAGAGAGGATAATTTTGTAGCTATCGTTATTAATAATTTTTAAAATTGACTCTGAGTTCATTGGTGTCTTTTGGAATGAATAGAAATAAGAAGATATGATATGAGTGCCAAAGAAACTACTCTACATCTAAGTCATAATGTGTAAAAGGAAACAATTATAGGTTAAATTACGGCCTTCAACACGGAGCTTTTACTCAAACCGAACAGCAAGCTATAAATAAGAGCCACAAAATTTGTTTTATCATATTTTCACCGCTGCAGGGAAATTCTTCAACTAGTTCCTGTATCAATTGATCTTAATCTTCCGCCGAAATGTTTGAAACGTTATTTTTTGTTAAAATGCAAATGTCTCACTTTATCTTAAAAATGCACTTTCGCTTAAAAGATTAAAGATCTATTTCTAAAACGTAATAAGTTACATGTAACTACATATGCTCAATATTGTAGATCCCGTATATTCATTATTGTAGACCCATCGATAAAAATTCATAATTTGACAATTTTCCATCAATAATATCTGGTGTGATTTTTAAAATGCATTGTCTCACTTTATCTTAAAAATGCACTTTCGCTTAAAAGATTAAAGATCTATTTCTAAAACGTAATAAGTTAACTACATATGCTCATTATTGTAGATCCCGTATATTCATTATTGTAGACCCATCGATAAAAATTCATAATTTGACAATTTTCCATCAATAATATCTGGTGTGATTTTTTTCATCTTTAATCAAGGAACAAACATGTCAAGGTTTTTTCTTTTTACATCTCAACCATTTTCCAAACGATAGCTTAAGATTTGATCCGGGTTTATATTAATTCTGTAGAAGCAGATCGGAATCAGTTCTGACGTAGTGAGTAATCGCTTTAATCATAATCATGTTCATTGACCATCAGGACGATGAATGCACATCATCATAATGATGTTTCGACATCATCATACTGCTGTTCTGACACCCTATAAAGATGTAAACCGAACCACACCCTATGATGTTACATTGTCATAATATAATGACATTACCACATCATATAACAGTATAACGATGTTAGCACATAACATAAGGATACGTTCGCATCATATAAAGAAGTTTACACATATTATAACGACATCTGTACATGATACATGTATAAGACCATTTGCACATCATATAATATAATTTGCACATCAGATAATGTCACATTGTCATCATATACAGGTGATTGCACATCACATAATGCCGTTTCTACATCGTATAAGGAAAGCATCACATAATATAAGGACGCAATCACATGACATAATGGAAAAAGCACATTATATAATGAATTGTGGACATGATGTAAAGATGTTTGTACCTCATATAAATGTGTTTGGACAGCATATAAGGACAACTTCACATTATATAATGACAAGTGTACATCATATAAGGACAAGTTCACATCACATAATGACAAGTGTACATCATATAAGGACAAGTGCACATCATATAATGTCATTTGCACATCATATAAGGGTAAAATAACATCATATACAGGCAAATGAACATCATATAATGAGAACTGTCATAATAAGACAGTGTCGGCGTTCCATAGCAGAGGGCCGGAAATAATGAGGTGCAATACCCCACAACAGAGTTGAATACAGAAAATAGTAATGTGCAATACCACACGTCAGAGCCGAGGACTGAAACTATTACATTGCAATACTACTTCAAAGACAAGAACCGAAAATAGTGAAGTGCAATACCTCACAACAGAGTCGAATACCGAAACTGTTTGCAATATCTTTATACTAAGTCTTGAGTCTCATTACATATATAATGCACATATATAAAAATTGCAAACCATTTACATCAAACTATAATTCATTTAATTAAAAGAACAGAACAAATGGTGTAACAATTTCTTTGCTGCATGTTCGCCCTTTTATTGTATTGTTTAAAAGAAGATCCCTACGTTTTCGTAAAAAATGACAATTTGAATTGCATCTGTTAGTGTATTATTTATTTTTGTCTTATTCAACGATAATTTAAAAAAAAAGATAGCATAAGAATTATAATAGTTATTATTGTCAAAAATTATATTTCATTAATCTGAAAACTGATTTATCATTGTTTGATAACCTTGATTTTAAAGATTCAAAATTGGTACTTATCGACCATACAGATTTTATTATTGTTGTATTTTTGCTTATTCATTTCATGAAATAGGTCTACTTTTCATACATACAAGTTTAAATATCATGAACTAATTAACGCCTTATTTCTTTAATAAATATCTTAACAAAAAGGAGCAACGGTTATGAATCGATACATTTATAGGACTCCACTATCACAGCTGTTACTTAGGTCATGGAAGTATTATATAAGTCAATATAATACACTTCCATGCTCATGCTTAGGTCAACTGTAGGACTGTAATGGATTCTTTATATGACTGAATCAATATTTTGTTAACATACATTAAATATTTTATTAACATACATTACAATTTATGATATTATGTTGATAAAACTATTTCAATATAATAATTGAACGATTTAGCAACTTTTTGACATTTAATATGTTTTCATTAACAGCTATTAGACACTTTATTAATGCATTTCCTTGATATACAAATATTTCGTTTGTTAACTTCAATAGAAATTTTTAAAGGGCATTATTTTCTATTTCTCTCAACATTTTAGTCTATGAAATAGTCTAAAAGAGCAGTTGGTAACGTTTCATATGTGAGCGACATTACTTATAAAATTATCATACATGTAAGAGAGATTTTTTTGTAAGGAATTTTTTATGCATTAACAAATGTGATGATTTTAATAACTTTTCTAGTATATAAAATATTTAAAGGGTCTGCTGTTCGTAATTTGTATTTTCATAACATTAATTCATCTGTTCATATTTGCATCAAAAACTCAGACTAAATATATGACTTCTGCCAATAATTGTTTTTTCAATGCATTATGATATGTCCGCTATACAGCAGACATCGGTACAGAAATAGTTCTTCATCAACATGAAACTGTGAAACATTAGTTATGATACCTCTGGTAATTGTATTACAGTGGACCTCAATATAGTTCAAAACTGAGACATTTATGTCGTAAACACCGGACTCAATATTGTAACATCGTTTATATTCTCGTTGGATCGTTTGTTAAATTGTTAAACTTTATACCGACTTGAATCTTCATTTTGATACTGTGGCACCGTTAAAGTCCACAATTCCTCTAAAGTCCACAACACCGCTAAAGTCCACAACAAATTTCCGCTTAAGTCCACAACGCCGCTAAAGTCCACAAACTTTCCGCTAAAGTCCACAAAATTACCTCCGCTAAAGTCCACAAGAAAACGCCGTTAAAGTCCACAATAACAAGTTTCGCTAAAGTCCACAAAAAAGCACCGTTAAAGTCCACACCAATTTTTTTATTGTTAAAAACATATTATTCGTTATTTTTATCCCGTTAGTACAATACAAAGCATTGGCCTTTCTTCTCGGTAGTATTTTTTTTTTATATCAGTTTGAAACATGAAAAAAGTACAGTATCGATATATGATTTTGTTTTATCAATTTTGATCTTGATGGCCAATTTGAACATCATTTCTAAAAAGTTTGTAAATTCGTTATTTATTATTACTGCATTCAACAATTATTTTTTTCTCTTATTCTTTGCATATAATCACTTTTTGACATAATTAACGTACAAAGCAAAGGTGGCTCCTAATCTATAACATTTGAACGGCATGCAACAATCTTGATTATATCATTAAACAAAAAAAAATACTAAGTTTATGAATTCCGATTGGTCTCCTGTCGCAAAACTTTTAACCAACGTTTAACGTTATTAATTTCTGTTATGATTTTCAGAACGGAAAAATGAAGCCAGTATGATAAATTCCAAATAAAAAAGAAAATATTCTATGCTTTAAGTTATATTTTTATCGATTAGTATCAGATATCGA
The DNA here is from genome assembly GCF_965363235.1 of Mytilus galloprovincialis. NCBI lineage: Eukaryota > Metazoa > Mollusca > Bivalvia > Mytilida > Mytilidae > Mytilus > Mytilus galloprovincialis. The sequence goes on from NC_134844.1 coordinate 23,762,215, forward strand.
TGCGTTGAATGGGTTTCTACCAAAATGTCACAACAAAACCTGATTTGATCGATATAGGAAGATGTGGTATGAGTCACAGTGCCAATAAGACAACTCTCTATCCAAGTTAAAATTTATAAAAGACCATTATAGGTCAAGGTACGGCCTTCAACACGGAACCTTGGCTCACACGGAACAGCCAGCTATAAAAGTCCCTAACAATTACAAGTGTAAAACCATTCAAAAGAAAAACCAATGCCCATAAATGGGGCTTAAGAAAATATACATACACTAGTTGTTTATCTTGGTAAAGTGTTTTAATCACATGTAAAATTACTCACAAGATTAATTTCTATAAACTCACAAAACGCTAAATCTGTTATACAGTATTAAACCAATAAAATTGTATTGAAAAGAACAGAAACATTCTTTGATATTATATAATTCGTAAAAGATTCAGCTTAAAACTTCATACTAGTCTTCCATTTAGCCTTTTCAAAATACTAAAAAAAGTATCTTTAAAAGAGAATAAAGAAACGAAATTAACTCTGAAAGCGATACCGTGAACTTTGATGTGACGTACATTTTATCAATCAATATGACTGTAGGATAGTTCAACAATTGTTGGTGCTCGGGCTCAATGCAAGATGAACGTTCCTATCGCCTTTATTCTATATCCACATCCTGTCTTTATCCTATATCCACACCCTCCAATGCTCATAGACACTTATTTTTATTAGTTCTGTATTTCTCAACCCACAAATACGTCGGCAAGTTTTTTTTTATTTGGTCATACTTTTCTTCGGTCAGTTTTGTTTTTCATTTTTGGTGTAAATCAAATTTTTGGATAAGATATAAACTTTGTGTTATATCATCAGAAATTGAGAATAAACGCTTCAAAATAGATAAATTACCAAATAAACAAATAAACCTATGAGAGGTCTGCTTCTATTGGTACTAATTTTGATTAAAATCTTACATGAAATAGTTCCTAAATATTTGTTATGATAAATATCCGTAGATTTCATGATATATATAACAACTAATTATAGGTGACAAATACTTCTGACCATTTTACTTCACTGGCTTATCGGTTTTTGAAGTACAACGTTCCTAAATGTTCTAAAAACTTATCTTCCAAAATATACATGTATGTACTTCCATAACTTCAATTTGAGCATTTGAACTTAATTTCATACTAAAAAATGTAGCGTCACTTTTTAGCTCACCTGGCCCGAAGGGCCAAGTGAGCTTTTCTCATCATTTTGCGTTCGGCGTCGTCCGGCGTCGTCGTCGTCGTCGTTAACTTTTACAAAAATCTTCTCCTCTGAAATTACTTAAACAAAGTGTAACTAAACTTATCCACAATCATCATAAGAGTATATAGTTTAAAAAATGTGTCCGATGACCCTGCCCGCGAACGAAGATGGCAGACATGGCTAAAAAAAAGTACATAGGGTAAAATCAGTTTTTGGTTTATATCTTTGAAACTGAAGCATTTAGAGCAAATCTGACGGTGGCAAAAATGTTCATCAGATTTAGATATATCTGCCCTGAAATTTTCAGAAGGGGTTGCTGTCCCTGAGTTCTTTGCTATTATCTTAGATATAATTATAGTATCTAAATATAAATGATATCTTATACTATAAATTATGATTTTAACCTTATTTTACATGATTTCCAAAGGATCAGTAAATTAAGGTAAGCGACACAGGCTCTTTAGAGACTCTAGTTTATTTGGTTAAAGTTTTTATTTCATTTTCTGACTCTTGATAAATTTGACAAATGCACATGTATGGTCGACCTCATACTAAACCATACGAGTATACTCATACGGTACGAGTATACGTTCAGGTATACTTATATGGTCCACATTGTACGCATAAGGGTTCAAATCAGATACACTCATATTGTCTGGAACATATATATATATATATATACATGTAGCATTGTAGAAAAAAAAACTTATACTTGTACTCATCATGGATAATACACAATACAGAACCACATCCGCGTATAATTTATTCAATTCATCTTTCATTCTGAAACAAATTCATTTTCCTTTTTGAAAACAAAACAAACAGTTCATATATGTTATGATGGTATGATACTAAACCCCTAACGGGAAGGATTGTGCCTGATGTTCATATGATGAAATCATAATCTTTCAGTCAGTTTAATTGAAGTCTGGAGCTGGCATGTCAGTTAACTGCTAGTAGTCTGTTGTTATTTATGTATTTTTGTCATTTTGTTTATTTTCTTTGGTTACATCTTCTGACATCAGACTCGGATTTCTCTTGAACTGAATTTTAATGTGCGTATTGTTATGCGTTTACTTTACTACATTGGTTAGAGGTATAGGGGGAGGGTTGAGATCTCACAAACATGTTTAACCCCGCCGCATTTTTGCGCCTGTCCCAAGTCAGGAGCCTCTGGCCTTTGTTAGTCTTGTATTATTTTAATTTTAGTTTCTTGTGTACAATTTGGAAATTAGTATGGCGTTCATTATCACTGGACTAGTATATATTTGTTTAGGGGCCAGCTGAAGGACGCCTCCGGGTGCGGGAATTTCCCGCTACATTGAAGACCTGTTGGTGACCCTCTGCTGTTGTTTTTTATTTGGTCGGGTTGTTGTCTCTTTGACACATTCCCCATTTCCATTCTCAATTTTATTTAGTTGCTTATAATGTCTGTGTCATTTTGGTCTCTTGTGGACAGTTGTCTCATTGGCAATCATACCATATCTTCTTTTTTATATGCAAACCAAAGAGTGATGGAAATCTGCTGAGCACCACAAAATGCATGAATGTGTGGTATTCTTTATCATTATTTTGATTTCAAAAAAGAACATGATGGATCCAAGTCTATTTTTGAGATTTACGGACCGTTTTGACTGCTGTGGAACCTAACAGACACTGAATGGAAATCTTACTTATGTTTTATAGATATTGCAAAGGAAATTTAAATATCAACTATAGGCTCCAAATTATGTCTCCAGCATATATATAAAGAGAACGCTATGTTGGAGTTTCTTGTGGATGAACAAATATTTACTAAAGAATAAAAAGAATATAATAGTTAGATAACTTTTCAGAAATGTTGTCTGTTTGATTGATAGAAAATCGCATAAAAATTGATAAAGCAAATACTATAATTTTTTCATTCATCAAAATAGAATTTATGCTGACAAGAAATACTTTCTAAGAACAAAAGTCCGTGCTTTTAATTAGATCTATAATATCGGGTGTAAAAAACAGAAAATTTTCTTTTGATAATGAAAAAAAAAATGTATGGACTTTAACGGTGCTTTTTTGTGGACTTTAGAGGAACTTGTTGTTGTGGACTTTAACGGTGTTTTCTTGTGGACTTTAGCGGAGGTCATTTTGTGGACTTTAGCGGAAATTTTGTGGACTTTAGCGGCGTTGTGGACTTTAGCGGAAAATTGTTGTGGACTTTAGCGGTGTTGTGGACTTTAGAGGAATTGTGGACTTTAACGGTGCCACAGATACAATTAATAAAATCCAAAGTGTCGCTTAGTTATGGGTTTTTGTCAGAGTTTAAAATATATTTGTCTCGTTGCAATCATACCACATCACTTTATTTTATACCATTTTCACGGCCCATTAGTCAAAAGACTTTATGACAATAATTTTACATTTTTGTACATCTGGACAAGCTATAAAATATTTTATCCATTGTATAACAACTGATGGTTTCAAAACCATATCAACAAACAAACCATCATTCCGTCGTGTTCCTCTTGTAGTTGATGTTTTTCCAGTCTCGGTTTTGGTATGTGACCCGGAATCATTGTTTCAGTTTGATCGATTTATGACTATTGACCAGAGTTTGTAAAGGCAACAGTATTATACCGGTGTTCGAAAGTCATCAATCTACTGAGAGAAAATTAACAACGCCAATGTATATTGTCATGGAAATTAAACTATCCTTCACTGTATTGATTCTCCAGTGCTGCCCACAAATAGCTGAGCCATAATCTCCGACTCAAAAGCCATAATCTCTGACTTCATAGTTTATTACTCACATACTATATTTTGTATCTTAGGCAGCAACCATTTGATTTTCTGGAGGGGGGGGCTATGGTTTTTTTTGGAAAAAAAGTTTGTTTCCAGTTTTTGGAGAAAAAAATAATTTGTTATTGATTCTGAGAAAAAAAAAATGTTTGTTTCACCCTCAGCTGCCACTATATGTAATGCTAAAATTGAAAGAAAAAAATTGTTTTCGACTTGTCTCGAAAAAAATAGATTGTTTTTCGCCGCAGGCGGAAAAAAAAATTTGTCCAGAAAAAAAAACCATAGCCTCCCCAGAAAATCAAATGGTTGCTGCCTTATCAAACAACTATGTTAGATATTGAGTTGAAAACCACCATGACCTTTAAATTCTCAGCAATATTCTAAACGCAAAACATCATAACCATGATAAGACAGCAATGGATGGAAAATAGAGAAAAAGTATGATTATTAACAAAAACGGGTGTCCATAGGATACCATGCCCCGATCGAGCTATCATATTTTCATGTTCAGTGAATTACGAAATTTGAGTCGTCAAAAATCTGATTTGGCATGTATAATAAACAATTAATATCATTGCCTAGTTGCTTTTTAATAAGCAACTTTAGACCGACTTAAGATTTCGTTATATTTCCTAGACGTACATATATATATATATATATATATATATATATATATATATCGATAATCAGCTACGATATTTCAAAGTGTTTGAAAATAGGGGAACTTATTTTTCCTATTAGTAAAAGAAAAAAAAATCTTTTAAGTTATAAATTATGAAATGAATGTGCATTAACTGTATGTACTTTTATAATAAAAAAAAATCCAATATGTGGTAAACAAAATGTAAGAAAAGCCGCATTTGCTTGGTAAATAAGTAGGCGGATTTTAATTTGTATGAAAGACGTATGTTTTAAGAATCACAAAAAATGGGTTGATCGTATTTAATTTTCAATAATTAAAGTACTTTTATAACCTAATTTTAAATGATTTGGCTTGTAAATAAAGAATAATGTAAAAGAAAAGTTTATGCACAGTACATGTTGATTGGAGACCTTTGTACGACACAAAATAAACATTGCCCTTTTTAAGAGGAAATTGTTTAAGTGTGTGTGTTTGTGTGTGTTGGTATATATGTTACAACAGTTATGAATTGATCTGTAGTCAATTGGCAGTACACATTGGAGTTTAAACGTACCAAATTAAGAAGTTCTCATTTCTTCGATGGGACTTCTCCCTAATTATTGACGAATCATTCAAGAATCTGAAGTTTCTTTGTACAAACATTATTTTTGATCATGCGCAAACTTGACGAATTATTCAGAGGCAGCAAAATTCAAAATTGATTAATGTTTGTATAATCCTCATTGGCATATTTTGATATTCAGGATGAGTACTATAAAACTATAGACCAATAACGCAGGTTGTAAAAGTTTTCGAGGACAAATAAAAACTTACTTCTTTGTTTAGTACTTATTTTTTCATTAAAATACTGCATATCTCTTTGACATCCTCAAACTACAAAGTTTACAAACATCAACCAAGTTTCTGAACCCGTTACGTGAACCCCCTGAAGATTAAAATGTCAATATCTTTTTTTAATTTATAAAATAAAATCCTTTAGTTATTTATTCGGTATCAGAAGGAAACAACACAATTTGAGCAGCTAATATGCAATATCATCTCCTTTTATCTAAATTTCAACCCTAGAACGCCTTCACTAACAGTTAAGAAATAAAAAGTTATTATTTTTTGCAAATAACCTGTAGTCGACAATTATACAGGTGCAATGCAATTTTTAATTGGATAAAACCACCATTGATGAAGTTGAGAAAAAAAGTACGGTTTCAGTCTGATGTCACGATTCTATATTTTAATGCACCGTCTTCAAGTGGTGTTTTTTAAAAAGATTTATTATAGATATTATCACTTACAAAACCAAAGCCTTATTGAAAAGCACTAGTGTAAATAACACTTTAAATAAGTATCCTTGAGATAGGTGTGGTGGTTGCTTCTTTTTATGGTCGGGGTTTTCAGTATCGCTGTTAATGTACAAAGATCAATCTTAAAATTCATACAAACTGACTTTTAGCGCATATTTCAAGATAACGACGATGATAATAAGGACTAAATTAATTGGTTGATTGATTGGTGTTAAACGCCACTTTCTACCCTATTGTGCTATTTCGCAGCTGTCATCTTTATTGGCGGAGGAAACCTGAGTGCACGGAGAGAACGACCTACGTTCGTTTGGAAAACTGACAATCATAGTCAATTAAGATTGGAGTCGAGTTCACTTGCTCCGTGTGGGATTCGAAATAACAACCTCAGTAATGACAGGCTAGTGATACAGTATCTCCACTACTTAGACCACTCAGCTATCGAGGCCTTGATTTCTGTTAAAAGTCCAGCGTAAAAAAAGCAAATCCTAGACGATTCATATGCTAATGCTATACGAATGACTAGACAGACGCCCTATGCCGGATTTTTTATGTGCTAGTGTTACATCTCGTAGGCTCCTCCATTATTTAAAACTGACCGGCACGACATAGCCTGAGTGTTGCAAGTGGCGTTAAATGGCAACAAATAATCAACCAATCTAGTGTATGCATGCGAGAGCAAAACTGAACGCGTGTCTTTGAAGTCAAAAACTGTCATAATAATTAATCTTATTAAATAATCTGTATCCTGATTCGAAACTCATGAGAATATATTTTTTTTACGTCGCAATCATTTTCAATACTCCTTTACTGACAGGTTTAATATAGACAGGTTTAAAAATATACAGGTTTAATATAAACTTTAAAATAGACAGGTTAAAAATAAACTTTAACATAGAAAGGTTTAATATAAACCAGTTATATATAGAAAGGTTTAATATAAAACCAGTTATATATAGACAGGTTTAATATGAAACCAGTTATATATAATATAGCAAGACATATATCCATATTGACATTACATAAAAAAAGTACCAGTTTTTACCATTTTTGTTGATTTCCCAGCAAGGTCAGATGTCAAATTATATTACTGTATGATACCATGGCAACAAAATATATTTTGTTCAAATTTAAATCTATTTTTATTGTTTTTATGTTATGCAAATATAGCATAACTATGAGAGTATGAGTGGCCATCAATATTTCATATCTTTTGATGCTTACGGAGAATGACTCTTTATATAGACAGGTTTAGTATAAACCAGTTATATGTAACATAGTAAGACATGTATCATTTCCATATTTGTAGTCTGTTGAGTTCCTCGTTCTTTCTATCCATTTCGATTGAATCTATTGTATCTATATGTATTATCCCTCCATGCTAATAGTTCTCTCTCGCCAAGTTGTGGAAGATAATTGCATCTTTGACGATATGTGCTAAAATAACCAAATAAAAGATGTATAAAAAAGAGACGAATAATACCAACAGGTTATTCAAAGTCAGATGGCCGAAATAAATTGATAATGCTATGACAAAAAAAGAGACACACAAATATATCCAAAACAAACCTTAAGAATTGTATACCCATTAAAATGAGCACATATGCAATTAGTCCAAATAAGTGTGACGTCGACTTATACTATAATAGGCAATGTAATTCTATTAAAAGTATTATTAGTAATGAACCTTTGAAACCAAAGACTAAAAATAACTTTAATGTAGAATGTATAAGAACATAGTCCATCTTTTGTATGACACATATCATGTTTCAATGTCTTTATTTTACCATATTTTTTTCCTTCTCTTTACCATTACTGCCTTATGATCTTTTGCATTTATAACATTAATAATTAATTAGTTCCTTGTGAAGGTAAATCCAGAAAGAACTCCGGATGCACCAAAGCTATAAAGAGATATTTCATTTTTAAAATCTTTTTAACTTGAAAATAAACATCTACTGCATTCAAACTGATATCTCTGTATTATCAGTATCAAAGTCTAGATTCATATTAAGTTGTTCATTTAATAAAAACACTACCTTAGAAGTACACGGTTTGTCGTTCAAATTTATTGCGGATACAGGAATATGAATACGTAGACCTGTTCTCTTTTCGGTTTTCTTTCTTTCTTTTCCTCCCCCTATTTACACAAAATTGATGAAATTAAATGTAACTTCCAATCAAATGCACTACACCAACAACTTGTTTGATTGTCTTGTTAAATTTCTTCAAATAGCTAAACCGTATGGTCCGAGACCACAATTATTTTGTAGTGCATTTCTTTTGGAACATAAATGATAATTTAAAAAATCCCACCTGCGCTTTCTCTAAGAAAATTTTACAGTGTGTTGTACTACTTCTGGAACAAATTATATCAAAATTATAGAAAACTTCATCGGCTCTAACTCAAAATATGGACAATTTTATGTTTAGGGCGTCTTGAAATCTTTTGACAGCTTCCGAAGTGCTTATTTTCAATCTTTTTCACCTGGACCAAATCACTACTTTCCTTTAAAATTCTGGACCCAAATTTTTTTACAGTGTAATTTCACCCCCTACTTGCAATTTGAGGCATTAAACATGGAGAAATAAATTTGGAAAGGGTATAAAAAATAATGGCAAGTAACCCACTGTCAACACTAGGGACTATATTCGTCAATTGTGGTCTCGGACCTAGTATGACCAAGATGAAAAGAGACATACATTTAGTCTTAGATGCATGATTTATCTTCAATTTATTAGCTGTAATTTTTGGCTTTGAACTAGCTGTCATTAGCTGCAAGTACTTTCAAATCTGTAAGTAGTGTCTTTTTGTTGTAAGGATGTATACAAGTTTAAACAGCCTAAAAGTTATGAATAACAGCATATATTGTACGTTTTCAGTATGCCTTTTACACAGAAAGTATTCTCAGAATATTACTACTAATAACATTTCAGATCATGCTTAACTTATGCTGGGAACAGTATATATATTTGTCTATATCTATATATATATATATATATGGAATCATATTATGGCATCATTAATTTGAAGTCGTGTTTTCTTGCTCTTCGTTTGTTGTAATTTGTACTAAAATACTTACTATTGTTTACAGCTGAAATTAAGAATACTATTATTAATAACATTCATACTCTTAATCATCTCTGTAATGAGAGGTCCATATATTTAAAGTAATTTTCTTTCGTTTTTTTCTTTCTTTGAACAATTTAAGTTGCAATTTGCAAAAGAATCCGGCATGCAGTGGTTAAAGCTAAGTTCAAAAATGAATAGAATGATGCAGAGAATATGAATTTCGTTTTCTTTCCTTATTCTGTTATTTCAAGATATAATTTGGTTGAAATGTACTATAAACTGGAATGCGCTTGTATTTGTCAGCCCACCAGCTTCAATGCACTATAAATTAACAATTAAGGGGGACTAACCGCATTATTTGCTACTAATCTAACCAGAAGTTACTTTCACCAGTACGCAACCTTCTCTGTTTACATAATTGTGTTTTTTATATTGAGTCTATAAAACTACATATAGTAGTCAGCACTTGTGTTGACATGAATTTTCAATGGCATGGTAAAAAATTTACTGTTTAAAAAAGTAAGGATTTTTACCCCAGGACAAGTTTACTTTGGCTGTATTTGGCAAAATCTTTCGGAATTTTGTGTCGTCTGCTCTTCAATCCGTATCACAGTTGTCCTTTTTTATAACCTGTATTTAATTCAAGTGTCACTGATAAGTTTTTTGTTGACGAAACGCGCGATTTTATTCTATGATAAGAATAAGTATACTTGTACCCAATATATAAGCGTTAATTGATTCGTGTATAGAGTTCATGATATGCGCTGTTGTAAAAGAGGGACGAAAGATACCAGAGGCACAGTCAAACTCATAAATGGAAAATAAACTGACAACGCCATGGCTAAAAATTAAAAAGGACAAATAGACAAACAATAGTACACATGACACAACATAGAAAACTAAAGAATAAGTAACTTACGTAGAAGATTTAGAAGACACAAAGGCATCTGCTTGAATTTGGGCAAAGTTAAAATTACGGCAGTACAATGATGACATAGTCTGCTTCTTGATGACACCTAGTTGTGCTGAAATAACAAATAAGACTGAACAATTTCCACCTCCTTTTCATTTGGCATGGCCATATATGCTTCGAAACATAATTCTGTTAAAAACTAAGAAGATTCGAAAATTATTTTCTATAATTCATTTGAATTATTTATAGTTATTGCATTTTCTTAGGTCACAACAGAGGTATTTGTCTCTGAAAAACATATTGTTCGGGAAAATGTAGAAACAATGGCCTGTGGATCGCGCCTTTGTTAAAACACCTAATTCATAAATATATAGCTAACTAATGCTTATAGTTGAAGGCCGCACGGTTACTTTTAAGTGCTCACACCTTTGTCATTTGAACTCAAGTGTATAGTTGTCTTGTTGGCAATTATACCACATATCCTTGTTATCATATTCTAACATTCATACATATATCCATGACCTTGATTTAAGCAATTACATAAATACAACGTAGTATTCTACGCTCTAAGAAACCATAACTGGTTTAATGAAACATGTGAGGTTTAACCATACTTTGTAATTATAGTATTTTTTTGGCTCCTTATTACTCATAATCAGTTCCGTAGGCTTAAATATTATCGGTTACACGGGGGAAACCCTTCAAAATATAATTATTTTTTTTTTAGATGAAACGGTACTACATGTATATCAACTAAACCAACAAATGTTGAACAGGTCGGAATAATCTTTTTTTTATGTTTAGGTCGACAGACGACGAAAAGGAGTGAGTTGAGTATCACAATCTGGTACATGAGACCAATAGCCAATGAAACAAATGCGCTTTCAAAATGGCCATAATAGGAGAACTCAAAGGTCAGGAGTTTTATGTCTTACCACTAGTAAATCCCGTATTCGAAAATGCATTTTCATAGAAAAATCTGTCCCCGTTTCTGTAATACTTAAACTGCAAGGCAATGAGACATCCAAAAGTAGGTCCTACAAGTCCGCCTTGGACAGGAGTTTCTGATAATCCTCCAGTGAATAAATCGATGTCGTCTGGATGCCTGTTAGAAAGATGATATTTAGATTTGAATGCATTTTCAGGAAGACGTAATTAACCATTCCTTATTTTCTCACAGCCATCTTCCCACTGGATCTATTTTTATGTAATCTTATGTTATAAAATGAGGGCAAAACTGGTAAAATTAAAAATTGTATCGTGTCTCTTTTTTAAACTTCTTTACACAGCAATTTCCAAATAACATTTTAAAGTTCAAATGAATTTCTATATTTTATTTTTGAAGTTATATTTTAAAGACAGTTTTGACAGTTTTCTCTTCAAAAATGTGGATCTCAATGACTACTCTTCAAATAAAGGAAACACATATATGCAGCTTTCGCTGTCTTAATGTTAATAGTCGTAAAGATAAAATTATTATCATAGAATTTGATAGATTTCTTTTTCCCTCTTCATTTTGCAATTTACTAATTCTTGTTCGTCAACGTACCCTTTTTCTTCCCAAATCTTTTGCTTAAATAGCACAAATATTTATGACTATGACAGATTTGTGTACTGCCTAGTGTATACTGAAGGTACTCTTTAAAAAACTAGCACACGTTCAACAAGTACAAATGTAAAACATTTACATTGGAATTATTCTTATGATGTGCCGCTTAGATTTGAAAAAAATGGAAAACAACACGTTTAATAATTTATTGCGTCCCAAGCGCTTTTCTGGAATTACCTTCATCAGGAACGCTCATAGCCAAACATGAAATCCGAAGATGGATAAGTACCGAAAATCGTTGAAAAGCTATATGTCAAAAATACCTAAAATAAATAGCCAAATTCTTCTAAAGCCAACTTTGCCTGAGGGAGTTGAAACCTAAGTTTTATAATAATTTCAAAATTTATAAACGGACAATTTAGTTAAGTTTGTTAAATCATGTCAGTACATGAAAATAATTCATTCAAAGGCATACTTAAAACGTACAATATGTGCTATTATTTATATATATGCCAATATGATCAAACTATTTTCGCAAAATTTAAAAATGCGGAATTTGCACACTTTTATTTTGATTGTACTGTCACAAATATGCTATTGTCTGGCCCTGTTGTTCGCTATCAAAACATAATTCATCGCATGGCTTTTGTTCAAATCTTTTTAATGATTCAAATACAATACCTATACATTCTTTGCAGAGCACCGGCTGATGCATAACTCATGTCTCGCAGTCCAAGCGTACTATATCCAAATGTAAGTGCGGGTCGAAGTCCACAAAACTTCCGAAATTTGTTGTAGGAAGGTAAGCCATGGTCTCGACCTCTCTGTATATTTAGTGCACTAAAATGATAAGCATGCAAGTATAAACAGTCAACCGCACCGAATTTTGTTTGACAATGTTAAAAGTAATTCAGTGTTTTCCCTAATACATTTGGATCAGATGGAAAATTCAAATCTTTGACAAAACTGAGAAAACAAGTACATACATACAGCAGGATACCATCTCAATAATAGAACTATTTCGTACAAATAAGTTTTTATCTTTTATGTATTGCATTCATTTGTTGACAGTTGTATTTATGAGTTTGACTGTCCCTCTGGAATCTTTCGTCCCTCTTTTGTACCCATATTTTTGACATTTTGACCTATTATGCCTGTTTGTCTTGTTCAATCATCGTTGTCAATATGAAGGAACATTATACGACTGTCATACATTGTACAAGTGAGAGGTCCAGCTAGCTATAAACCAGGTTTAATCCACCATTTTCTACATATGAAAATGTCTGTACCAAGTCAGGAATATGACAGTTGTTATCCATTCGTATGATATATACAATTTGGTAATTTCGTCTATCAAAAAAGAAAATGAATAAATAAGCTATTTACCTTAAATCGAATCCATTGCCAGGTTTTGTCTCAAAAAGATGGTTTCTTACGGCTGACGATACAAAACGATCGGATTGGCCGGAAAATTTTTCTACCATCCAGTTTGAAATTTTATCCACACTAAATGTTTGTGTAGAACGTATTGTCCTTGGGTTGAAAAACTCGCCTTGTAAAGGTACTTGTTCGTTAATGTTATAGTAAGCATCAAGAGTTCCCACAAATTTTCCAACAAATGTGTGTCCTATTCGAAAGGCGGCACCTGCAAATCCATTATGCGTTCCTCCGTTTGTATTTTGGTTGTAATGTGTCTTATGTCCGTACGTTGTTGGGAGAAGTCCATGATAACGTGCTAATGTCGTTCCTAATAGTTTGGGTATAAATTCCTTGTATACGATATGTTGGTATACTCCAATTAGTATTTTTCTTGCTTCGTTGTATAATCTTGGTCCGTCGTGGTGTGGATTTATCTTTTTTAGTATACCCACAATTCTATTGTGTTCACGCATGAACATAGTATGAATGGCATTTAACATTGGTACTTCGGTATGCCTGATATCTCCTGAGAAAATGAACATTATAGTATAGGGTTTTTTACTCAGCGAGGGTATTTTTTGTCTACGAGAACTTTTGAATTATTGAAAATATTGGTAATGATCATTTAAAGAGCGTTTTAATTTTGAAATAGATTCTTTAACGTCTTTTTTTTTCTATTTCTTTTTTAATGTATAAAAAGATAGCGATTTCGTTTTTAACATTTGAATTTAATATTTTTATTATTTATTTTTATTTTTTTAAATTACCTGATTTGAAGCATTGTGCTCCTTTTATACATTCCCCTTCACCATCGGGTAACAGACCACCAGCACCCTCGAACAATTTTCCTGTATAATATTGAATTGCGTCAATAATCTACATCATATTTATCTCTTTTTCTCCAAATGTTTCCTGTTAGTAATTTTTAATACTTCCACACACGGTTGATTGGTTATAATCATATTGAGTTGTCACAACGTATAACGTGTCATTTGTTTAGTATCGAGCGCTTCCGCTTATCATACAAACTGTGCTTCGGTCAACGCTTTAATTTTACAACCCCCCCCCCCCCACCCCCCCCCCACCCCTAAAAAAAGCAAACAAAATGAAGCATTCAATTATTAAATCAATACATATAAACAAACAAAAAGTCATGACTGAAAATAAATGAAAGCGCAAACATATCCAACAAAGTAAGAATCTGGAATCACCCACAATTCAACCGTATTATCTAGCATCAAATCTATGTACATGAAAAATCTCGAGTAATGCCAGATTGACGAAGCACATTCTGTTGGTCGGTATGACAATCTGCATGGAATACTTTCTTTGTAAGATTACCTGTTGTCCAGTCCACGAGCTCATCTGCCATTTTCTTGGAACTGCCGTACGTGCTTGAAAGATCAAGATAAGACGTTACTTGGTTCATTTGGTCACTGTAACCTACAAAATATTGTCTGTATTATAACATATGTCTCTTTAAACCTGCTCGTTTGAATATCCGAAAACAATTGGATACAATCACAGATCGCGTTATTCATTAAACTAAATTGTTGACAGAGAGCCTGTGTGTAATTTTGCAATTGATAACAAAATATTCAAAATTAATGTACTATGAATGAAGATACATGTCAAATAAATTAATGTGGAAATATGAGATTTAAAATCACAAACTTAAACAAACATTAAAACTCCAATAAGACAACTCTCTTCACGAGACAAATGACACAGAAATTAACAACTATATGTCACCGTACGGCCTTGTTCTGTTTTGAAATCTGTTGTTTGTTTTTTGTCATGGGTTGCTGTCAGTTTGGTTATCTCCCTTTGGTATCTTGTGCCTCACTTTCAAATTAGTAAAAAGCATAGTTAGCAATTACAGTTTGGATAATTTACATATAAACGGTAACTGAATGTTATCATATGAATTATTTCAAAATTATATATAAGTATCAGTTTAATAATAGTTCTCATACCTGGAGAGCAGTCAGATCGAGGCGCTGTTTCTGATCTTACGAAATGCATACACGTGGTCTGAAATTCACCTACAGGAGTACTAAACGATAGACATTCAGGTCTGAAAGCGAAAGAAAATACAACCATACGACATGAATAACAACAGGTCATTTATAGATTACAATGCAGTTTTCAACCATCGTTGGTATCTATACAATATGTCTCGGTTTTGGTTTGTAATCCTGATTTGTTTTTTCTCAATCGATTTGTGACTTTTTAATTCCGATATACTACTGTTGTCTTTATTCAAGCTCTAACTCACCATTTGATTGACATACGCTATGGATTGTAGTAAATTAAATAAATACTCTAAAATTCTGTCAATTTCGTCAAATGCGCCCTTTACACCATCAATGTTTTGTGAATGTATCGAACATTCATGATAATTAATAATTAAGAATTTTAATCTTCATAGTAAATTGTCTATAGGTGCAAGTTACCATCATTCCGTTAAAGAAAACTTAATGTAGAAGTTACTAGTACATTATAGTTGCAGTCTGCCAAATGTAAAGCCGAAGGCTTAGATGTAGAATAAGTTTTTTTGTTTCTGTTGAATGTTTGAACAAATACATATAGAACTCTATCTACCTGTTAACAGGAGTATTTCCATTACAACATTTCAATTTTGCTTCTCCTGAAAAAAAGATATAGTTTTAAAAGATTTTTCCATTATGTTAAACAGTAAGAATGGCTAATCATTAGTTGTTTAGGATTGGTCTTTCCCCTTTCTGTCATAATTCCAAGATATAAGCTATAATAAGGCATAATTTAACCTCTATGTTCTATTTACGTCATAATAGCCATTTTTCTTGACTGAACAACGCAACACTTACTATACACCATGTGAATGACTTAAGTCAAGTTTGGTCCAGGGGTCGGTAACAAGAAGCATTCTTATGTCTTACGAACGTCTAAAAGGCGTCTTAAGATTAAAGAATGTAACAAGACCCAACCTCAGACCTACCTTAGAATGATTGACAGCCCTTAATGTTTTGAAAAAGTGTCTGATTTAAGAACGATTCTTACGTCTACCTTAAAGCGATCTTACTAATTCTGGGAACGCAAAATAATTCTTAAATTTTGGTCAGTTATTAAGTGTTCTTAAAACAAACTAAGAACTTAGGGGTGTACCAAGAACAATTCGCAATAGCTTCACTTGATATTTTTTGTAAGAGTGGTCCCGACTACTCTTTGCTGTACATTCACTTGTTAATAATAGAACAAGTTGCTTGAAAAAGTTAATACGTGAACCTTAGAACCTTTTTTTTCTAATTATTAATTCATCTGAATAGGAAATTATATATCAGTGGTTTCTTGGCCATCTATGTGGAGGATGGTAGTTTCTCTTTATTGTAAATCATTACAATTTTGGCTTGTTGAGATAATTGTCAAATATAAAGCAAGGAGAAATTTGTGACCTTTTTCAATTTTAAACCAAGAGTTCAAAATTGTGAAGTTTAAATCATCATTTCTTAAATTTCAAAGAAGCCATCATGAGTTTGTTGACCGTCATGGAATATCCGTTATACAGATGCTATCGTATATGTTCATTATGTCGTAACTACAGTCCCATTCCTTTTTCACGAATGTGACCTAACCGATTAGACTATTTACCGGCTTCGTAATATAATGAGCAACACGATGGGCGCCACACGTGGAGCAGGATCTGCTTACCCTTCCGGATCATTTGAAATCATCCCAAGTTTTTAGTGGGTTTTGTGTTGCTGTTATACACCTATTTTTGACATTTTTGCTTATTGTGTCTGTTTTGTTCACGCATCGTTATCAATATAATGGAATTTGATAAGACTGTCATACAAGTGAGAGGTTCAGCTCTTTAAACCAGGTTCAATCCGTCATTTTTTTACACTTTGAAAATGCCTGTAACAAGTCAGGAATATGACAAGTGTCGTCCATTCGTTTGATGTGTTTTATCATTTGATTTTGCCATTTGGTTAGGGACTTTCCGTTTTGAATTTTCCTCGGAGTTCAGTATTTTTATGATTTTTTTTTTTGGTAGAAGGCTTTCAAAATGTGAAAAAAAAATATTGTTTAAAGTGAAAAGATATAGGAAGATGTGGTATGAGTGCCAATAAGACAACTCTCCATCAAAATAACAATTTATATAAGTAAACCATTATAGTAGTGATTTGACCGAAATGAAAGTAGGATAGAAAAATAAGATAACGTCATTTATACAAGATTCAAATTCTTCCATTGGCCTGGTGAAAAATAGGGCACTCAAAAGAAAAAGCACTGATGGATTGTCCTGAGACAAGCATATTTTTATTAAAATAATAATGGTCTATAAGCAGTTAAATTAAATTCATGTTTGAAACGGTGCAAACTTTTTAATTTGTGTTTTATCAACAAAAAAAAGCATTGTAGCAAAGGGCAAGAATAATGGTGGTCTGAGGCCAAAATTGTTTTTCTTACTAAGTTAAATGGGTAGTTGATTGTAATGCGCATTTTATCATTCATTAAAACGTTTTTATGATTCATTTAAGGTGATTCTAATTTCTTTGCGAGGAACCAAAAACGGAGACACCAGAAAATTATAAGGAACTCGTAACTTGAAAACTATTACGGTGCAACTTAAGTGGGAAATAAGACCGATCTACGAACAACCCGAGGGAGCTTTGATTTACACTCTTTGAATGATCTTAGAATTATCTTATCTTCCTCTTGATTCAATACTTACGACCTCTCTTAATAAAATTTCTTTTTACCGGTCCCAGACTGGCAAGATTGTTTGTCCAGATTATCCAGGTGATTTCAGATGGGAAAAGATTTAAAAACAAAAAGTTTACGATGACAAACAACGACGACGGACTGGCCATTATTATCTGTAAGAGTGATATCTGATATGAACATTCGGTGCTTGGAAAACCAAAAACCATTCATTTTGTGTTTTCGTAGTTGAATTCAGAAAATATTTGATGAAAAGGTAAATGTAATTTTAGTTTGTTAATTGTACATGTTGTACTCAATTATACAATACATGTAGGTTTAAATGTTTGCCCTGGGCAGAAGTTTGATTACGTTTAATTGCTATTTCTCTCATATCCATTGCATAGAGCCATTTAATCCAGATCAAATATATTTGGGATCTAATTGAATTCCGTGCAAGTGAATAGGAGTCAATAAAAGTCCTCACTCAGCTCTAATGTCTAGCATTGATACGGTTACTCCATTTGTTTACTAGTATTCTAAATATATCTAACCTTTTTTTGATTTTTTTGTTGGTGTAGAAACCACATCATGATCTATAAATTGTCCAAAGTGAGTAAAAGCAACATTGGACAAACAGCTTCTTGCAAAAGTTGTACCATCCTTGTGTACAGTATTACTTATATCTCGTGGATTTGGTAAACTACCATAGCGAACACTGTTCTTTCTTGGCTCACTTCCACTATTGTATCCTACAAAATGTAATCTTGTTAGTCTCAAGAAAACTTATGCATGCTAAAATGACTTAGAAAAAGTTTGGAATTCCAAATGGGAGAATTGATAAAAGGAGGATTTTATCATGCAAATGCCAGTCGTGCATAAAGTTAATGTTAGTAATTGTTAAAGTTTAAAAGTATCTATCTTCTTCGATACAACGATGTAGCAAGATCGAAATTTAATTAGGCCGTTAGTATTCTCGTTTGAATTGTTTTACATGATGATGGAAGTTTTTAACGACCTTGACTGGCTATACAGCCCTCGTACGGTTGGCTTGTTTTACATTTGTCATTTCGGGCCCTTTTATAGCTGACAATGTGGTATTAGCTTCGATATTTGTTCAAGGCCGTACGGTGAACTATATAGTTCTTAATTTCTATGGCATTTGGTATGACTTCGCGTACGGTGTTGGTGTTAGTTTTGGTAACGTTAGTTTGACGTTATTTTTTATGCATTGTATAAATAACGTCGTACTTTTTTTCATTTTGTACAGCTCAATCATACAGCATAATTTATATGAGCGGTTTGCTTGACTTACTACGTATAGAACCGAAATGCAAAAGCGGCAGTCATATATTTTTTAAGTACAGTTAAATTAAAACAGAAAAATAATATTCATTTAAATTAGTATCCCCTTGGAGCAAAGATATTTTCTCTTTCTTTATATTGAAACAGGATTAAAAAAAAAGTTTAAACCATTGTCTTTTCTGCTGCTTTTTCTTTTAGTTTAAACATATTTATTTATAGTGGATTGGGAAACAAGTTATTACAACTTATATTAATCCGTTTCCGCTTTGAGAGTGCGAGTGCTTCCTTGTAGCCTAAGCCTGCTCTTTTCGAAATCTAAAAGGGTGACTTTTACATGCAAGAAATATTGCTCTCTCTCTTTTAACACAGGTCAGTCATTTATCGACCCCTTCCGACGGACTATCATTGTTTCACAACACCATCATACTCGCAACTGGTGTCAAGGGCTTATTCTTTTATCCGCTTTTGATAATTTCCGAATAAAATTTTTATTAGTTGAATCGTTTGTTTCATCGCCTGTATTAAATGTTAAAAGAATCAACAGATGAAAGCAAATTAAAAATTAACCACGATAAAATTAATTTAATCAAATTTGCCAATTTCATAAACAAAAGGAAATTTAATCTCAACTATGAGCAAGAAAACAGATGGGCGCAGATAATTTAAGCGAAAAACTACTACGGGACATTTTAGAGCAGACATTAGAATCCATTTTAGCACAGGATTAACCCGTTCAGCTGTATTTTCGATAGCCCATTTTAGCGAAAACTTTCCTAGTTGAATAGTACTAAAACCACGAGCATTAATTTATGCTGGCTTAATATTAAAGTTGTATGTATATAATTATATACGTTCGCTTTGGTTCATCATGGAAATAAAAGTATTTCTATAGTTGTCACTCAGCTATTTGCGTTTTTTCTTGATACTGTCATCAAATTGCAAACAACAACATATATAAAAAAAATACAATGTATAGACGAATGTGCACCACAATCTAGACAAGATAAAGAGAAAAATCAGTTCCTACTGCAACTTTATGAACATTATTGGACAGGGAGTATACCCATTACGTACGTTCTCTGGAATATAAATTCCAAGCTAGAACGAACTTTTAAAATTTGATTTTAAAAATTTAGTGTTATATTTTAATGGACATGATATTTTTTAAATTGCGCTATCTTGCTTCTATTTAAAAAAAACATATTGATCATAAATCATTAATCATAAAATGGATTAAAGCATTGCTCTAAAATGGGCATTGACAATTTCCTTTTTCGCTCGAATGGGTTAAAAATCTTGGGCCAAAATGGACTTTACTTTGGCGCTAAAACGTTAGATTTTTTTCACTAAAATGTCCTACCAATGCGGTAAAATGTCCTGCGCCGAAACAGATACAGATATTAATTTTAATTATATTCGATGAAAATTTGTTAAGATATTGTATAAAAAAAATTATAAAAAAGTAATGGTTTTGCATGATAAGGTATTTGCTACAGAAGTCTTTGAGGACCATGCAAATTTATTTTTTCAATTTGATATAACAAATTATGATAATTTGAAATAAAAATTTATAAATTTGATAAATCAGATCCCTTTTGTACTGATTGTGCATGGGTTTTCTCTTCTAGATCTCGCGCATGGGTCTTTGTTTTTGATAAAAAGTGTGCAAACAAAATAAATATTGAAGCAAATATATAAAAAAAAATGCAAGGATGTACTTAAGGATTTTCATTAATCCTTGTATGTGCCCATCGAAAATGATAAAGAAGCATGCCAGGATTTTGAGGAACGGGAAGCATTTTTTATCCATGCATATTCCTACGTCCCTAGAAACACACTATTCATTCTTTCTTATTTGAAAATGTGCAATATAAATTGATCCTTTTTCTATTATAATCGTTCGTTCTAAGACACAAGGTCCCATGTTCTGAATAGAGAACGTTCAAACTAGTCCCCCAAACTGCCTCAAATAATAGATAAAAGGGGAGGGAGAGGGTTTCAGAAACATTAAACCTGTTAAGAAAGTTTTGAATAAGCATTCAATGACATATTAGTCGCTGGACGTCAGATAAACAATGAATCAATACACAAAAAATGCGCCAATTTGGGTTACGCAATGTTTCAATCAATCTCATTATTATAATTAAATCATACTATTGGTAGAGAAATTCACAATTTGTTATATCCAATTGACAATTTGTTGTTTCTAATTGATAGTTTGTTATATCAAATTGATAATTTGTTATACCAAATTGATAATCTGTTATATCAAATTGATAATTTGATAAAAATTATACCAAATTGATAATTTGTTATATCAAATTCATAATTTGTTATATCAAATTTATAATTTGTTATATCAAATTCATA
Source organism: Mytilus galloprovincialis (assembly GCF_965363235.1). Classification (NCBI taxonomy): domain Eukaryota; kingdom Metazoa; phylum Mollusca; class Bivalvia; order Mytilida; family Mytilidae; genus Mytilus; species Mytilus galloprovincialis. The sequence goes on from NC_134844.1 coordinate 23,783,481, forward strand.
ATCTGTTATATCAAATTCATAATTCGTTATATCAAATTGGAAAAAAGTTAATTAGCATGGCACGTATTTAGGCTTCCGTAATTTGCAACGTTAGGCACTACATGTCAAGTTTTACAAAACGTAACGTCAAAACAAGTAAAAACGGATGTTGTGAAATTATGACTAGACAAAAGTAGTCGCTGACTGTGTCGTTAATACTTCCGACATTGATCGAAAATGGGTTCAAAAAAATCCCTGAACAGTAGATTTTAATGTTATATAGTATTTTTGTGCTAATATAATTTCAAATTTCCCCCCTCCAAAACTGTATAATATGACTTATCATACTTGTAACAAAAATGTAAAAAAACGGCATTTTGTGACATTTTGACTAGACAAAAACAAAAAGATCGCGTTTATTATTTTTTTTTCTTCAATATTTTCTCTTCAAACTTTGACACAATTTTTTCCATACACTTAAAAAAAAAAGTTTCGTTTGAATAAAATTTCATATCGTAGAAAAGACTGCAACTATTTGTTACTTTTTAAGACACTTAACAAATACGCCAAAACGTCAGAAAACGGCGAGTGTGACATTTCAACGGATTTAATAAAATGAACAATTTAGGACATAATTTAAACAATACTTACTAATTGAAGACATAGAAAGTTGTATATTTATTGTATAATTTTGACACAGGGTGGATATGTAAATTGTGGTTTGGATCTGCAGCATTCGTTCGAATTTTGAAGAGCTCCAAAAAATATGCGAGATTTGGGTTTTATGACAGAAATACAAATTTTAAAAAAAACATTTATTCTGCCACGATCTTTTGAAATGTTGTAACAAAACTTTTTACTTTTTTTCCTCATTATATACGGAACAAAAAGATATATCATTTTCGGAATAATCTATTTGAATTACCTTTTAAAATCACTCTTTACTTCACCCCTATCCATATTTTTTTCTATTTTCGGCTTGACCACAAAACAAAGTGAACTTTTCGTCCTGGTCAGACGCGTCCAGTTAACGATGACGTCATAAATAAAACATACACCATTACCACAAAAGGCTACTCTTGCTAGGAGTACAACTTTTTTTTAATAAGTTTAAAAAATGACAAGAATAACTTCAAAGCAACGCTGATCATATGTCGCGGTGTTACTTGTCTACACGCTCAAAATCAGTGTTATTATGGATTATTCGAGTAACAAAATGAATAAAAGTATTGATTTTAAGGCATATTCCATTTCTACTTTTAGTTACGCACATTTTGATATATACATTTATATAGTTATCAATTCCGAAACTTCTAACAAATGCAATAAAGGCGAACTGGAAAGCAAAACCCGTATTATCACCAACAACGTACGCGACGTCTATCTTGTGAAGATTTGTGTCATCGGCAATCATGCTACATCTTCTTTTTTTACATCGGATGACCGTGAGGGAATTCCGGTGTATTATTGCCACAGACGTTTCTATCCACGTGACTTTCGTTTTTAACTGATTAACGAACGCAAAATAACATTCCTTATCGCTTGTTATATATCAATTTCATCAATAAATATTCATGAAAATAATTTTTAAGAACATAGATAAATGAAAATGTTTTGTCTCGAGAAATATATATATCAATTAAACACTAATTGTTCACAGATTAATTGAAAGCTTTCCATCCATAAACTCACCATACGCTTAATTTTAAATATAAAAGGGGAGGAAAGTCCAATTTAATGTTAGTGTACCATTTGGACCAAAATGTATGTGTTACGACATGTCACAACTAAATATCTAGTAAAATATGTTGTCGATATCTTATACGGTTTTTGAAAAGAAGTGAAAATAAGCCAAAATTAAAATTTAGAATAAGGACCTCAAATCAAAAGACCCTAGGTCTCTATCCCTTATGGTTTACCAGTTACAATTACATTTTTCTTATTTAAAATACAAAAGGGGAAATAAAGTCTCCGGACCGCTTCAGTCAACATTATTCTTTATACCGGCGTCACATATCAGCGTATAGCACCGACGTACGCCGGGCGTGGTCAAAAACCATGTACGCTGCAAATACTGTAGTAGTTTTGGACGCATTCAACTTGTCAATCATATCTGTATCGTGTTCACACCGAGCTTTAAGGATGTTTGCTCCTCTATTTTGTGAAATTTTGACAGATTTTCGGATTCATCTGGTTTTATCCATATATTTCCATTAAAAAACTTGCCCTCTAACCCCTATTTTTCTTTTCATAATTTTATTACATAAAGTTTAAAAAGCCATATTTCAAAATCTTATAAAATCCTTGTTATATTTTCATAGCTTTTGATACAAAAAAGGTGCCAATGTTAAATGTATGAAAAATCTAGAGAGAATTATTTCCCGCCAAATTTTCAATGGCTTATATCTTGAAAACAATAACACGGACCCTCCATTTTTCTGCTTTTTTAGTTTCTTTATTTATATACTATCAATTCATAACAGTCTTTTTAAAAGCTTGTTATTTTTAAACAGAGCAGCGAATATCCTTAAGCGTGTTAAGGACGTACGAGAATCGTAAATACGCGTTTATCGGGCGTTCAAGTAACGTATGTTGGCGTATGTCTGGCGTTTCTGTAACGTATATGAAATGCACGCTACGAAGGAAAAACGTCCCTTGAAAAAAATATTGTTACATTGGAGACTAATTGCCGGAATACAGGGTTGGGTAAGGATCCGATTAATTACAAATGTAACAATAATATTTGTGTCTACGGTTACATTGCATTATTGTTACAATAATGTACTTTAATGTTTGCTAGATTTATTGAACTAAAACCTTCTATAGTTCCGTTGATTAATTTTATTCGCCAATAACAACGAAAGTTACGATCACAAAATATCTGGACTCTGAAAATGAAAACACTGATTTCACCAGTTTCAACATTTTGGCAAATGTTAACATTAATTGCCTTCACAATTGACTTGTATTTTTAAGTTTTATTGGGGTTTTTTTTTTAGCTATGTTAAGTTGGGTATTGAAATCGGAGGTAAAACAAATCAGTAATGGACGGCAATGAAATCGATTTGCAACCTTACATGCTTCCAACAAAAATAGTGGACGAAAATATAAACATCGCAAGAGTAAACAAATATTTTTCACCTGAACATGACATACATTAAAAGTTTCTTTAACTTCAAAAAAGGATAGTGCAGAATTGAATTGTACAGTATGCAATACAGACGTGCACATTGCTGCATCACTCTTTTTTGTTTGGCTGCTTAAAGTGGTTTCACCAAAATACGTCGGACTACAACATGCTCGCAAAACAGCATACTGGATTTGTATAAACTGTCATTGTAAATAAAAAATATTAAAAATGTGTGCAATATTGTAAAATTCAAATAAATGTTTTGATTACTAGTCCCAGTGTACATTAAAGTGCATTAGTGTCACAATAACGCAATGTAACCGTAGACTCAATTATTATTGTAACACTCGTAATTAATCGGTTCCTTACCCAATCCTGCATTTCGTGAATTAGTTTCAAATGTAACAATATTTTTTTTGTTATTGTTACATTTCCATGTAACCGTAGCCAGTGCCTTTTAGTTATAGTGCCAGATGAGGCCAACCTCCGGGTGCGGGATTTTCTCGCTGCATTAAAGACCATATAGGTGGTCTTCGGCTGTTATCTGCTCTTTGATCGGGTTGTTGTCTCTTTGACATACAAATGTATTCCCAATTTCCATTATTAATTTTATTGTTTGTACTACTTTTGGATACACATGGTGTTGTAAATTCACGGACATATGCCACTATATAAATGTCAGAGCAAGTTTCGTTGAATGTCAGAATACGTTTTTGATATACAACGGGTGCGTGTTATACGTTAGGATGTACGAGAAGCGTAAATACGCGTTTATCGGGCGTTCAAGTAACGTATGTTGGCGTATGTCTGGCGTTTGTGTAACGTATATAAAATGCACGCTACGAAGGAAAAACAGTTCTTGTCCATTCGTTTTTGATGCGTTTTATTATTTGATTTTGCCATGTGATTATGGACTTTCCGAATTGATTTTCCTCTGAGTTCAGTATTTTTGTGATTTTACTTTTTTTCACGGAGCGCTGAAACTACGCTATGCTTATGTTACAAACACGCCCCGCCTACGTTCAATTAAAAGTCCAAGTAAAAGTCGAACGATCTTGAGGCGTATACAACGTGCCCTTAACGTGTCGCAAACTTATCTATAGCGTTTTCAAACGAATGTATTACGTGCGTGTAGCGAACAGGTATACACTTGAAAAACGCTAGAGCTAGATGATTATTTTTATGCTGCATAAAATTTTCATGTATTTAAAGCGTTCACCAAGCGTATACCTTTGCATTTCAACGTACTTCAAACTTGTGCAACGCGCGTCTAACGATTGGTTAACGTTCCTCTTGCGTGCATCTAACGTATACGGACTTAGTCAATTTTCTCTGTACGTCTGGTGCACGTCGGTCTATGCGTCAATGTATGACGCCGGCTTAAGATCCCGAAGATATAACGAGCGATTTGGTAAAATGATTTTTTCGTAATCTTTGACGATTTCGAAGGAGATGCACACACAAGAAAAACAGTGTTTTGGGAGATAACTCTAACAATAAAAAGTGTTCGGCTTAACATGGTAAGTTTCAAAATCCCAACAACTGTTCGATATCATATGCAAAAAGTCTAAGCGACATCTTACGAAACCACAAAGCACCGTAAGTAAAAATGTGGCAGAAGAAGAAAATAATAATAATCAGAAGAAAACCAATAGGTCTTTCCACAGAAAAATTGAAAGACCTAATAATAAATCAAGAATACCGAAAATTTGTGTTAACGCATGCGGAAGAATATCTCAAGTTCGTTTTGCGGGAAAATATGATTGCCTACTCAAATCCAATCTCTTAGAAAAATCGAATTATTACAGAGGAGTATTCTCCATGCACTTGCACTTGCACTATTATTAGAATAGTAGAATAGAATGATCTACAAATGGATGAAAATTATATATACATGTAACTGTTTTGTACGAATATTAATATAATATATAACAAAGAACCAAAGTATACTGATTAGCATCACTACAATATGATAGTTTTTACGGTGACGTTGAATTCCTTGTCATTTATTCGTCATCCACGCACGAACTTGTCTCAGAAAAAAATATATCTATGTACCTTAACCTCACTTTCAGGTATAGAGATCTGATTTTTTTCCTCTGAGACAAGTGCTTGTGACCATCTACAAGAACAGCAATTAAAGTGTTGCTTCTTTGTTTTAATTTTTGCAATGTTGGGTTTTGTGTCAAGAATTACTTCTTCACCAAGACAACGACATGTTTTGTCTCATATTCTTGTAAATCACGTAATCAGAAAACTCATATTACTTAGCTGTGTTTACTCTAATGTTTTCGGGTTTGGTTTACTCATTTTTAGATAGCTAAAAATTGCCATAATCAAAAAAAAAAGATATCTACCAAATATGTTTATTTGTCCTATAGTTGTCAAAATGCATGTTTTGTTTCATTTCTATCTTTTTTTTATTAATTTTTATATATATTAACTTATAAGATTTGTATTTGTGTAATTATTGATATCACCTCGTATCTACATGTGTTCTTTGATGAACATTTTGAATGTAGTACAGAAGTACAGAATTACGATGCTAGTGAGTCTTTGAATTTTTTTTTTTTGCTCATTTGCGAAGGTCTTTGAGATGCAACGCCATTTAAGCATTTTACTTTGTTTGAACCTTTTTGTCAAGCATCTTTTACTGGCAAAATGGACTCCGAGATTATTAAATTCAATGTTAAACAATGTTTAGCATTTTATTTGCTTTATGAAAACAGTGAATGATTATAAAGCTTAAACGGAATTGTGGATACATTGTTATACATTACTTACTGTCTCCATAATTTGCTGATAAGAATCTGGGTTGAGCAGTTAAAGCAGATCCCCATAGTGGATTCCTAAGATTATTACATTTTCCGTCGTAAGATCTATATTTTTCATAGGGATCACAAGTTACATTTTTAGCGGCACAAAATGGCTTTACAATTTGTGAAAACCTACTGGAAGTTGCCGAATCTGGTGTCAGTGTGTCAATAGCACTACCTGTCCTATAAAGTTATACAAAGATATCTTAAATATTACATTTCTATGAAAATGTATACCAATAATTTGTAAATTGTACTGGTTTAATTGGTTTGGTGTTAGATATTCGTCTTCCAAATGATATTAAGAGAAGAAATGTATTTTCTCGGAAAAAAAACTATGACTTTCCATGAAAAGGTTTTGTTGTTTATTTGTTAAAATTATAATTATATACTTATAACCAAGGAAATACATTCCTAGATAAACTGTTCCTGTATGATAAAAGTGGCTGCCATCTTGAGTCTAGTGTGTGAACGTACTATATCGCCTCTAATGAGATATCTTAGTCTAAGATCAGGTAGACGAAAAGCCTCAATAATTTACAATTGTCTTGAAAATAAAATTCATCCTTTTTTAGATAGCTTCAAAGGTGTCTTTAAAAGGTTTTAGTGTATGTAGTTCTCAAACTTAGGTTTGTATAAAGCAATTTTATCGATATTCAAATGCATTTCAACATGTTCTAAATACATCAAAAATTTCTTTAAAATCCAAGATATTGCCAAAGAACGTACACTTTGCATTTATTCGACTACTTTTGTTCTGAAATAAAAAGAATTTCACCACATCCAATTAAATTTGATTGTAAATGTTATTGTTGTTAGATTATTTGTCTGTCTCTATTGTGGTGGTTTTGTCTGTTGTATTCTTCTTCTTCTTCTCTAGGTATTGGACTTGTAATGGTTGATTGTCCCTTATCTTCTATCTCTTTTTACACTTAGCATCAACATATCGTTTTATAGATAATAATAAAATTGAGAATGGAAATGGGGAATGTGCCAAAGAGACAACAGCCCGACCATAAGGCAGACAACAGCAGAAGAGTATTATAAGTTTTAAATCATGTAATGCATGACTATACCTTTTTATAAAAAAAACCTGTTATTTATTTGTATATACAGTGTCTCGTAAGTCTTTATAAGCTGGGTATTGATCCTTTTTTTATGATGTTATTATGTATTTTAATGTAGATCAATATGTGACACTTTAATAAACTATTATTAATCTTATCTTATCTGTAAAAGAAAACCTTATGTGGTATTATTAGTTCAGTTTGTAGATATGATAATAAAGTCATAAATTGTTTGGCTTAATAACTATTTTGATCTGAGCGTCACTGATGAGTCATATATATACGAAACGCGCGTCTGTCGTATTAAATTATGATCCTGGTACCCTTGATAATTAAAGAAAGAAAAAGTCTTCAAGAACATGTGTCGCAGTTGAACTAAATTTATTCTAAATATCAACCCTCTCCTATTGATTAATTTACGTTTTAATTTTCTAGTTAACCAACTAAAACATCTCTTATTTAGTTCAAAGATTTGGTCTTGTATATAAATTTCTATGTATCCTTGATCTTGTGAACTTTATGATAAATCCTTAAGGATTAATCTACTTTGTTCGTGTAATTTGTGTCGTAATTCTAATTCATAAGTTAAAAGTTTCTAATTTAAGAAATCCTGAAATCACGGAACTGTTGTCATAATACTCGTGTTTTAAATCCGCTGTATTGTCGAATTAATCAGTAAAATAAGAAATTAACCTGTCAGAAGTAATTTAAAAAAAAAAAAAAAAACACAGAAGGCGACAAAAAATCTTTTGCGAAAAATTAAAAAAAAAAAAACGTTTTGAGTCTATGAACGATATAGAAATTACTGGTTAACTTCAAATTAGATTAACAGTATTTATCATTTCTAAGGCATCATAAATTATTTTTTGCAAAACTCATATCTTAAAAAGAAATATTTATATTTTTAAAAACGAAGAATAAAAATATATATATAAAATCTTTTTAAACAACTGACGAATGTGTATGAGGACACGAATTCCCTCGCTGAAGCGTGCTTTTCAACGAAAATTGGACGGACATCATGGATGGGCGGAAGGATGGACGGTGAGAAGGTAGAACTGTCAAGGGTAAAACTTAATGTCCCTACTCCATCCTGTGGTGGGAGCATATAATATTAATGCCAGGTGTAAACATATAGAGAGGTTAAATGATTGTTAAAAAGTCTTAGACATTAAAGACAAAGCGTAGAAAAAATACATACATTTGTATCAGGTTCCTTGTTGCGATTTCGACTATTTCTGCTGATCTTGAAAATGATGCAAGAACTCTAGGGTCTTGTTGATTTTTCTTATATAGCGATAACATACTTATTGGGTCATTGACAGCTAAAAATGTAATGGCAGAAAGTGTGTTACTTTCAAAATCACAATTTATTAGAATATAATTGCAAATATATTTGGGAAAAAATGGGATGTAAATTGCATATGATAATGTTATTCTGATTGTTAGATAGCTTTAAAGATTGACAAAATAAAATTACGATCATTCAATATAGACACATAATAGCAGACCGTATCTTTTAAATTTGAAAAACACAAATTATATTTAGTATGACATAATGTAATAATATTAATGAAAAATTGAGTACGGAATAAAGTTACCGGATTGTGAACGGAAGACAAAACATTAATGTATGAACAAAAGGCTCCAAGATTATAAAAAAAAGTATTCTTCAGTTGGATCTGGATGAAACCTGATCGTAATCTTACTTAGTGCTTACAAGATAGCTGTCTCTGTTGCTTATGTAAAGAATACATAGTTTTGCCAAGTGAGCGCTTCAGATTCATGAGAGCCTATTTTTTGTAAAGCTGGTATTAATAATTTCTGATGATATAACAACAAAATGCAATGTATAAGTAAAAAAAATAATTAATTGTCGCAAGTGTACTCACTGACAGAGTCTTGGCCAATCGTACCACTGTTACCTCTGCCAACCATCCTGACGGCTTTATTTACACATTTTCTAATGGATCTTGTATCAACAGTCTGACTACTCACCCCCTGTATTTCAAATATGCATATAATTATAAAACTGAGAAAAAACAAACATCTCGAGAATTGTTCCATTATAATATTTATTAAGATCAAACTCAATATGTATTTGTTTTATATATTGGTCAACGCATGTAAACCTGCATCCGGGATTTTCGGTTCAGTTAAAGATTTCCGTTTTCTATTTCTTATTATAACATTTAAGTAATAAACGTTATTTACAGATGCAAATAAATAATCCGAAAGAATTTAATCATCTAATTTATAAAAAGAAATAACTTTAACCAAAATAGTCATAAACGACATTTGAAAAGCCGGATTGAAATCAAACACTGATAATAATCCATTTATATATAGTTAGGTTCACACTGCCGATCAGATCAACTCGATCAAGCCCGATCAAGACAAATTATGTGATCAGGAGACTGGTCTGACTCAATCGACAAGAATGTTCGGGATAGTCTACCTTGCTCTTCATCGATCTGACTTTCTACCCGAGAGTTTTTGACATGTGAAAAACATTCGAGTAAGGATCGAGAAACAATTTACTCGAAAAGAGATCGAGAATTCGTCGAGAAAGGGTCGAATTGATCGAGAAAGGATCGTGTAGAGATCGAGTTTGGTCGGAATACAAAAAGTTTACCGATCAGTACTCGATAATTTCGACCTTTGCTCGACTAATGTCCGATCTTTTCCGGATTAACTCGTCCATTGCCCGATCGCTTCCAGATCACCGCGACTTCTATATTGATTTTATCCCAGACCAATTCGACCAATACCCGATCCCTTTGCAATCACATTCGACCACCTTTCAATCTCTATTCGGCCATACACGAGAACACATGACTGCTGTGTGTGCAGATCTGGTTAACTCTCATAACTCTGCTTCCGCAAAAATATATTGTCAACATTTTTTTAATTGTTCAAAAATTCCTCCATGTACAGTACGTTTCTTATAAACTTTTGCAAGGAGACGTAACATTTTAAAAGAGAGACAAAAGACACCAAAGGACCAATCAAACTCAAAGGTAAACACAGCCATAGCGAAAAACGAAAACCGACGAGAAGACAAACGACAGTCCACATAACATAGAAAACTAAAAACTTAGTAACACGTAACCAAACAAAACTTGGGATGATCTCAGGTGTTCCGGAAGGGAAGAAAATCCTGCAATTTTGGTACCGGCGGATTTTTCATCATGAAAGTAATTGTGCAATAACATTTATTATTAGACTGCTGATGACTAAGTTATCTTTCAAAGTTGGTTTATAAGAACATCAAGATTATATTTTATGGACTATTTTCTGTTTTATCTGCCCGTATTTTTCGTTTGTTCAGAAATGTTTGTAAGATAAAAAAAAAAAAAAAGAAGATGTGGTACAATTGCCAATGATACAGCTCTTCACAGAACACCAAATAACACAGAAATTATAAATAACTACTACAGGTCACATTACAGTTATTTTTTTTTTCATTCGAACTTTGTGACGTAATTTCACACAAAAATGAGACAAAAGCCTATACACTAGCTGTAAATGCGTCTACAGATTGTCGTTCGTCGTTTGGTAGTTCAAAAGATGCATTTCTTTCTAACTTTGATATTAAATCAATTATCTAATCGTGTTCTTGCTTGTCATAACTCAAAACAATGTCTAAAATTACTCAAATATATCACCCTCCTTTCTTTCTTTAAAATACCAGCTAGGAAAGAAAATTTGAGTAATTTTACACAACATTTTGAGTTATGACAAACAAGAACATATCTCTTTAAAAAAAGACTTTATCATCACTATCTTCATACTAGTACTATGCAGTCATCTGATTAAGATAAAAAAAAAAAAAAAAAAAAAAAAAACTGCCAATAAGATTAAATACGCGTAGAGAAGCGATGTCCTCTGTGTCTATAACATTTTTTACGGGGGCTATTTTCCCCGCGTAATAAGTTTAAATAACAACAAAATGATCTTGTGTTTTGACAGTTCAGCAATCTCTGATTAAACGAAGCAATTTTTTCTTCTTCTGTAACGTTTAACAAACTATAACAAACGGCACACAACGTTTACCAAACTTTGGTTAGAAAGAAATGCACTCTTGATCTCTTGATAGATATATGTAAAGCTGTAAAAGGTATCTCTTCAGGGGGAATGAAATTCTACTTTGGGTCAAATTTTGGGGAAATATGTGACATATTTGCCCTCTTTTGCATTTTTTTAGAAAATACATGCAGATTGTTGCCGTACAGCAAAAAGAAAACAATTATCTTAAACCATTCAACTACTGGATATCAAAATATCGAACTGCATCAATGAGAAAACCCCATACAGTATAGTCGGCCAATTAAGTCCACGACATGAAAAATATGGAACAGTTTAATTCATTGAGAAATCTAACTACCTAACTTATAACAAAACAATTTATAAAAAAAAAATAAAAAAATATGTCAGACACTTACCACCGACGACCACTACAAACTCGTGACTTTGGACAGGCACATATAGACTGTGGCAGGGTTAATCTAGTTTGCTGGAGCAAAACCCTCCCCATAACCTGGGACACATGTGGAGCAGGATCTGCTTACCCTTCCGCAGCACCTGAGATCAACCCCAATTTTCGTGGAGTTTGAAGGTCCCTCTGGTATCTTTTGCCTCTCATTTATACCAGTACAACATAAGAACAAAATAAAAAATCAGTTGAAGAGGGATTTACTCATCAGCTTGATAAAAAGTAGGAATAATGTAACAATAACACAGACGAGATTAGGCAGTCAATCAATACATCTCACAACAAAAAAAGCACTTAGTAAAGTTCGGAGAGTATTCGCAACTTATGACTTTTTTTTTTGTATGTTGATACAACGTAGAAAACAAACGTTTGTCATTTGTATATTTAAGTGCTTTTTTTCAAACAAACAAAAATATTGAACAATCCCTGAAACCAATTCCTGATTTTACGGTACCTACTCAGGATTAAGGTTTTAATGTAGGTATGTATCCTAAATTCTAGACTGGAAGAAATGTGAAAGAGTACTTCTTGGAAATTTAGTTTGATCATACTCATTTCAAATATATAACTGAATGTGGCATTGTTTAGTGAGAACATGTTCGGGTGACAAATTAAAACGATATGGGCTTTGATCATTGTTGAAGGCCACACGGTGTTAATTTCTGTGTCATTTTGGTCTATTGTGGAGAGTTGTCTCATTTGCAATCATACCATATTAAAAATTCTCTTATTCATACAACCTGTATTTTAATCTGCAAAAGTAACTTTCTCATATACGTGTCTCCCCCATTCTTGACAACCATACTTACACAATTTATGTTATTTATCAAGTTAAATATTTCATCAATTTTTATAATAATGTTATTGCAAAAATGTGACAAGGTAATGTTTATGTAGAAAAATGAATTACTGATTGATTTTCCTTATTTTGTCTCTTTTAATTCCCTCATTTAATAATCACAATCCTGTAATAGATTAACGCTTCCTGACATGCAAAAATAAAAATAACCTACTTTGAACTTTTCATTTTTAAGCAACAATTCTGTTGTACCAGTTTTCAGTTGTTGTGTGACCGTCAATCTGAAGATCTGAAAAAATAATTCCGGTGGTAGGGGATAGCTTAAACTTGAAGAGAGGTTACAGTTTTCTCTTTTGGTTCCGTGTTGAAGGTTACCCTGTGCCTTTGAGATGAAAAACAGCAATAAAAGAACTGTTCCTTTGCTTTTTGTGTTTTTAGCTGTGTGTAGATTGATTTTGTGTCATGGATGATTACTCCATATTCTTTCTTTCCTATTAACAAGCAGAATAGTGATCTCGTTACATACTAGGATATGCATTGAGGCCGTTCTACATATGTGAAATTGGTGGAGGATGCATTGTTACGAAAGCTAATGTATGATGTGAGTGTGAAACAAAAATCTTTTTAAACTGTAAGACGAGGCAAAGAAGGAAAAGGAAATAGACTTACTGACAAGTTTCATAATTCTGATAAGTAATAAAACAGACAGTAATTGTCAACTTTGGTTACTTTTTATGTGAACAAGGCAGAATTAATCAAGCGTTTTACGAACATTAGTAGGAGCAGTATTTATTTGTTTATTTATTTCCTTTTGTTTCTTGCGGCTAGGGAAATAGTTGGTGTACACTTTTCTCTAACATAATGTTCAGGTGTAAATCCAGACGGAAAACTTGTTAAACATCACAAATGTTATTAACTTAATTATAATATGGAAAGGATTAACAAGATTTGGAAATACTGCTAAAACAATGGCAATGAACCTTGTTCCGTACATGACAGTGCTTTCTAATTTGAGATGCGGCCTAATACCTAATCTGCAGCATCAAACTTATTACTTCCAACCGTACGACGATGGACGATATAGAGGTTACACACTACAGTGTTGTCCAAGAGGAATGGTGTTCTTTGCTAAGTTTTGCCGTTGTCGGTTTCCGTGGGAAGGTTTGTATTCACTTCCTTAGATACATACGTAGATTGTTTATAGATATTTGTACCTGTATCAATTTGAAATATTTTTCAAATTGTCTTTTGTTCTATTGAGATGTGACACGGTGATGATGGCTGTATCCCTATTTTGACAATTTTACCTGTCAGCACTTCGGTGTTGACATGAATATCAATTATATGGTCATTTTTTATAAATTTTCTGTTTACAATACTTTGAATTTTTCGAAAAACTAAGGATTTTCTTACCCCAGGAGTAGATTACCTTAGCTGTATTTGGCACAACTTTTTGGAATTTTGAGTCCTCAATGCTCTTCAACTTTGTATTTGTTTGGCCTTTTAACTATTTTGATCTGAGCGTCACTGATGAGAGTTATGTAGACGAAACGCGCGTCTGGCGTATAAAATTATAATCCTGGTATTTTTGATAACTATTTACCTATTAAATCTGTTTTGTTCACGCATCGTAATGAATATTTCGGAATTTGATGCGACTGTCAAACAAGTGAGAAGTTTAGCGCTATAAAACCAGGTTCAATCCACCATTTTCTGCATTTGGGAATGACTGTACCAAGTCAGGAATATGACAGTTGTTATCCAATCGTGTGATGTATTTTATCATTTGATTTTGCCACGTGATAAGGGACTATCCGTTTTGAATTTTCCTAGGAGTTCTGTATTTTTGTTGTTCTACTTTTTGCATTGTAAAGTCTCCGCTTTTTATTATGATCCATATTTGACCTGTTTTATGATATATTTTGTGTTACCTTTTCAATTATTCTCTTGTTTTTTTTACTCAATGACATTCCGTTTTTCGCAAGGTCAGTCGAGTTTGCAAAGTATATCAATATAATGTAAGTTTATCCCTTTCCTGAATATACATGAAATATGTAGAAGTTGTGACAAAATTACTCTCTTTACGCAGTTTCGGGTATTTCTAGAGTTATTCTTCTAAAATTTCCAATTGTCACACTATATCAGCTACACGTATCGTCGCAGTTTTTCTGAACCATTGGTGTTTTATTAACGATATTCTTCTTTTCCTGAATTTGTCTGCTTATCAGTACAAGCCTCATTTTATTAACTTTAAAGTACTATTATGGTTCAAGATATAATGAAACCTTTTTAATTGAGAAAATAATCATTCCAAACTCGGTTGTTGAACTAACTTTAACCATCATGAAACTATATTCAAACTTTTAAAACCGTTTTGATTAATAGCAATTCTCTGTAATCACCAAACACGTCGTCACGGGCACGAAAAGTCTCAGATTGACATATCAGATATATATGGTGACGCAAACTTTGTATTACATTGCGTGTTATTCAATCATTTTATTTCATCTGTAATGTTTTTCAATCTTTTTATTTCATATGTAGTATTTTTATGACTGTTTGTCTTAAATATGTTTGGTTATAGTGTTGTCTGATTTATTCGACTATTGTGTTTATGCCTCCCTAATGTCTTCTACCTCTTTCGTGTAACTGAACGAGACTCAATAGTACACGGAGAAACAAAACATAATCTATAATACTAAAATAACGAGGTCCAATTTGTCAGCCGTCATTGGGTAAAATCGACAAATCAAAGAATTCAACATTAAATATAGCTAATATCAGAGACATATAATATGTCTCTGCTAATATAGTACAATGGTGTTGATTAAAAATTACACCACTCCAGACCCTTTTGTTGTCCACATAATTAATATTGCCAATAAATAACAAGTTCCGGGTCGAATCCGATACCGATACCAATAGTATATTCACCTGTTACCTATTACCTTATTTGTACGTTCCGCATCTGACAGGCGCACCACCATGCGGTGTATGTAGGATTTTTTTATACACACGGGAGGCGTATAGGTACAGTTTTCAATTTGTTAGCCGGCATGACGTAAAACAGCGAATCAAAGAATTCAAATTTATTTATAACTAATATAGGACAATGCTGTTGATTAAAAATACTCCATTCCAGGCCCTTTTGTTTTCCAAATAATTAATATTACCAATAATTGATAAGTTCCAGGTCGACGGGTTCAAACAGAAAGATTTTGAAAGCAGAGAAAACTGTGCTTTTATAATCGGCATGACTTTATCAGATAATACGCATAGTTACATACTTTAAATCAGTCACGGACAAGCTATATCACGGGTTTGTTCTAGTTATATAACAAAGAAAGGAAGTCTGGATTGAGGTACTTAACAATTGACAATTTGGAGGACATTGATCCTTAATTTCTCAATATAAATAATAATAATTCTACGACATATTTATGTAAATACTGTAAAAATAAATTAAGGAAACCACGAGAACAAAAGAGTGATAGAGCATCTTGATCACAAGTACTCTAACTTGAACGATTGCAAAAACAGTTCATAGAAATTCTACATGTCTTACAAATATTTATTTCACATTATATTATAGTATTACATGACCGAAATATCACTAATCTATTTAATTTATGTAGTACTTTATTATGTATGTGTCAAACTAATGACTTTAGATATACCAGTACACTAAAAAAAAAAAAGTCGCAGTTTGAGTGCAAGAAACGTTTTGATCAAATGTCCTGAGAAGATAATTATTTTGTTGATTAATTTGTAATTGCCTTAATACAGGCAACTCATGTTTTACTAAACAATCTCCCCTAATATCTGCTGATTTCTTGGGTTTATAAGACGTACTCTGAATGGCCTAAGTATATCTGATATGACAAAATACTAGAAAGTACAAACATATACAAAAAATTAATGATACCTTATGTTTCTTGACATTTTATTGTTGTGGTCATGTCGTGGTCATAAAATAATATGCTAATATGTTTTCACCTGTATAATCAAGTATAGACTGGTATGTCCACGTCCTCATTGGTAAATTATATTATAGTTATACTCTTTATCCCAATAATAATATCATTCAGCTATTTGGTGCTTAAAGACTTCATATTAAAGTAAACTCTGTCACGCGTGCTAAACGTGCTGAATACAATCCTGGTTTCCAAATGTTTAGGTTTGAGCAGGCTTTATATAAATTCTGAGAAGCGCTCTGGACGCACGGGATACCATTTAGTGTTAATTTCATAAATTCTTCTTGTTTAAAAACCTTTGATTTATTTTTATACCCAGCCATAGTGGATGAGGCATCAAAGTGTAACCTTGTCCGACCGTAAATAAACTCATCATAGATATGTTCATTCAAAAATTGGTTTCAACTTTCTTACTTTAATTTGCCTCAACCAAATTCTATGACACTTAAACACTGTGCTTATTACCAAAATCACAGATTCAGATCGATTTTGGGGGTCATCACTTTTACAGTTCTCTAGCTATGTCCACGTAAAACGTTATATCCAAAAAGGAGCACACTCTGTCTAATTGGCCCATTTTTCATTTATTTACCATTTGAAAAGATGAATGTTCTTTTTCATATAATTCTATATGTTTACATTAACTAGTTAGTTATTATAGTTAGAAACATTCGAATCATTATTTTTCTGTGCTATTCTCAAACGGGATTTTAATGACAAAACACAAGACAAACATGTATTACGTCTTCCTCTAAACAACAAAGTGATGTAATAGCACAACATTAACTGCACAATTGTGTAAATTAAAACATAACATATCATGTACTAGTTGATTACATACAACGGGAATGTAAAAGAAAAGAAAAAAAACATGCACTCAAAAGAAAAGATGTTACACCGCCACATTTCTTTTAAATCGAATAATTTTAAATATATGAGTTTAAACATATCTTATTTGCTTAAATATGCAAAAGGAATGAGATACAATTTAATCAAACTAATCAAGCATGTGTTCTGTAGTGTAAATAGACATAGAGAAAAAAAAACTAACAAAATATCAAGAAAGAAAATTATCCTATTCATGATTAAGCTTTTTCCGTTTCAAAATCTACAACATTATGCTCTTAATTTTTTCAACGTTTAACCATACAATAATAATAATATTGATAAAAATGCATGCTATTTTTTAGTAGCATACTGATTAAACTGGTGCAATCTGACAAATTTCCTCCAGAATTTACGCGATTTTACTATAGATGTGAACGAACTCTAATAGGTGGTTTTATATTCTCCAATATTCATTAATTCAAAGTCAAATAATACGTTCAGACTGAACTAGTTTCTTTTTCTTCCTTTCTAAAATTTGAAGGCATAGTACAAAATAGCAGTTACTTTGGGACAAGTTCATCACTGTTTCAAACAAATAAAATTGTCGCAATCCATCCATATTAAGTAAAAAATACTTACTGTTATAACCAGCTATTTTCTTTCTTAAACAAAATTTGACATATGCTCATTCAAAAACATATAATTAAACGTAATGGGGAAAATCATAAAATCTCAAGGGGAAATTTGTGCTGCAAACAAGCTATATTTGATAAAGATGGATGGTAAATTTGTACAATAACTTGAAGAACAGAGCTGGAACTTGAAAGATATATCACTAACTCCTACACTTTATTTTTTTAGGACACCAGACACGGGGAACCAGTTCAATACCATATCCTAACAGTAAGTGTGGGACATTAACATGATTAAGGTTATTTCCTCGTAAAAATTACCCTTCCTAAACGTGTTGTAGTTTATCACACTAAACAACTTCCACCTTTATGAGAGTAATTAACTATCTTATTTACTATTGGTGATTTGTCTTGTTTTCGTTAGATATAACATCCATTAAATAGTGAAGTGCACTTTACCTTAATATTGTTACTACTGCATGATGTGAAATAATGAATGAAAAGAAAAACTGCGGTTAGGGTAGACCGAATAAAATAACAACCGCAGAAAGGGAAAACCCGAATCTAAAATTAAGTTGAAGATAAGAAATGTAGAACCAAACAGACAATCGCAGATGAGGAATATCGAATAAAAGGACAATTCAAATTGAGATCCATGTGACACATATACAAAACAAGATAATTCAGAACCAAGCCGGAAAAATCGATCAATCCCTAAATGTACACTTACCAAGGAGCAAATTCTGGGTAATCATAGGTCTGTTCTATGTTCCTTTGAAATTTCAACAAAAGATGAAAAACTGCATTTTCCAACACTGTATTGAATCACCTAAACTACAGATTTGTCCTTTGTTTAATACTATTTAGTCTATTGTTGCTGTATTTAACATTTGGTTTTTCATTCATTATTTTGTGCATTTATCAGACCGTTATTTTTCACGTTAGAATTGTTTTGAAACTGTCATTTTGGTAGCAACTATGCGGTTTGGGTTTCACTCATTATGAAGGCAGTACGGTGACCTATAGAAGTTTCTAATTTCTATGTCATTTGTTCTCTTATGGGGAGTTCTCTCATTGGCAATCATACCACATTTTCTTATTTTTATGTCACATTGCCGGGTCTTCCGAGTGCTCCGCGAAACCTCTTTATAAGTTATCCATAATAATTTCTACGCTTTACCCAAGTAATTCCTATTCCAAACTAAAAGACAAATTGAAAGAGTTTGTCCTGCTTTATTTCATAAAAAATAATGGCTAACGTAGATACAAGTATCTTGTCCTAATGAGGGACTTTGAAACAAATAACTCTGATTCAAACAAACAAAAATTCTCTGAATCTGATATTATCCAGATGCTTGATTGATAAAATATTTGTTACGTTTGGAAAACTTATTTTCAACAAACAATCGGCATTCCCATGTGAACCAATTGTGCTCCTCTTCCTGTCGACTTGTTGCTTATGCATATGAGACTGACTTCATACAGGAACTTCTAAGGAAGGAAGAAAAGAAGTTAATGGTATCCTTTAACTTCACCATCTGATATAAAGATAATATTCTCTCACTAAATAATATGTGGAACGCATCAATTCTATCGAACTTGAGATAAAGGATACAATAGAAACAGGTTATTCTGTTTTTCCTTTCTATGTAGCAACAGATGATAAGATAATGCAGGTCTTCCATTTCCTATCATGATTTCTTTGAAAGAGGGATGTTGCTTAAAATTAATTTATCAAACGGAGTGGTGAAGTTTAAATCATAAAAAGCAAAGTATAACGGGTATCCATCCATGACAAATAAGTACATACACAGCAAAACACACAAAGGCAAATGAACATCCCTTTCATTGTTGTTCTCGAAGTCACAGTGAGGCCTTGCACTTATTGATAAATGAAAATAAAATATTCCACGTCTAGTTAAAGAAAATAATAGTTCAATCTAATTGTCAAATATGATAAATTATTCGAACTCGTTAAACATGTGTCGATTTTATATAAATTAGGTGCAGTTTCTAATTTGTTGACTTCTACTGGATTGTAAGCGTCATGCTAATTGGTTACTTCCAGTTTCATGGTAAAAGATACAATGTTTTATACTATCTTTTTTTTCAGAGTTTGAATTGAAATCCAAGTTACCGTTTAAAGAACAGTCTTTTAATCCTATGTCAAACAACAGACACATATACAGATATAACAACGTGAAGAAATTAAAACTTCGAAAACATCCTATCAGACCATTAAACATTGATAAATCAAATAAACGTGTGATAGCGAAACAATCTCCATTCAGGAGAAATTTCATCAAGATGAGGACAAAAACAAACTTTCAACAAAGATTAAAAGTGTTTCCAAGAAAAAGTGAAGTCAACAAACAAAGAAAAGAATTGAAGAAAATACGTAGAAACAAGTTTAGATTTTTCAAGTTGAAAACAGTTGGTAAAAATGTATTCAAACGTCGTCCAAAGTCCTCGACATTTAAAGAACCTTTTCTGCCAATGGCGAGTATTGATAATTCTGCAAACCTACACCATCAACATTTAGATTTTGTTCACAACAGCATTGAAGAAAGATTGTCAAGGACATTTCACAGGAATACTGATTTCTTACAGAATGTTCAACGTACCTTACACAGTACGATACCTTTTGAAAGTGCTTTGAATTCAAATGTTAATGGAAATAATATGCGGATCATCAGTAAACAGCCTTTGACTGGAACAGCCGTATCACAGTCAAACCACAATTCAAAACAGGATAGTATGGTTATAAATGCAGAGCATGGACATACATTTGTACCGAGAACCGATACCGGCAGCTTAAATAGCATTAACATAGATGCAAATACTGTTAATAACATTTTATTTAATGGAGAGATAGGTGAAATAAGAAATGACATCTTGTCTGAAAGTGTTTTTCCTTCTACTCATTCTCTCGAAACCGGACTTTCTGGAAATACTAACATATTTGACATAAATTCTAATATGGTCGACAGTAGCATACACCAGGATGTTATTTCTCAAACTGGTATTGAATCTCCGTCTTCTTTTAATGTTGGTTCACCCGAAAACTTGAATGGCATAAATATGTTACCCGCCGATGCTGTTTTACCAAATGTTGTTACAGGAACTGGTATCCTGACTGATTCAAACATTGGTGAAAACAACCTAGGTGGTATTAATCCTGGTGTCGGTTCTGCACTTGAAGGTTTGAATACAATCAATGGTGGACATTCATTGTTAAATATGAAAGAAACTGGACAAACTAATATTTTGAAAATAAATGACTTGAAAAATGGACATGAGCGTCATCATGGTTCCTCGAGTGGTAATTTGTTGAATGGGTTGAAAAACGGTGATGTATTTTTGAAAGATACGACTTCAAAAAGTAATGATCATTTGTCTACTTTTGGACCGGGTGGATTGGTTGTTGGTCAGGACATTGTTCTTCAAAATGCAAATCTTAAAAAAGCAACATCTGCGAAAGATGGTATTCCGTTTTCTTCTAAAACTAATGGAATTAGAGAAAACTTGGTAACAACTGCAGATGACGTAACTGTATTAACTGGAGGATTACTTGGATCTAGTAGTGATATTTTCTTTCCTACATTGAATACTCATGGAAACGGAGCTTCATCTTTCGGCTTAGACTCCCCTAATTTATTGAATGGCAATCAACAAAGTGGTTTAGATATTGCACACTTAGGTACTGTTAATATTGGGGAAGTTTTGAGAGAAGGATTGTCGAGTCAAAGTCCATTTGGTAATACCGGTTTTAATGATCATGCAATTTCTAGTACGTTTTTACCTGTTGCAATTGGAAACGGAATAAATAGCGTACATAATGATTGGTCATTTCTTGGAGATAGAACGAATGAAATCAATGGCGGATGGAATATCCCTGGTAATAATGTGTTTAATAAAGATGGAGCTGTTATTACAAACGGAATGGTTCTGACAAAGCTTGCAGAATTTGTTGATGTCAAAAACAAAGAAAATACGATTGATTCGAACGTTGTTCTGAACAACGGAAGTTCTATTCAGGAAAAAACCGTAATACTTTCACATACGAACAAAATTCCGGAAACAACCCTTTTTCATCAAGTTTTACCAGAATTTATTCCACCGAAACCAAAAATTCCAGTTTCTCTCCAAAAAGTTCGCTTGGAATTAGAAAAGAAAAATACACAGACTTTTGTGTTTTCTGAGCCATTGCCAACTGGTAAGTCTAATAGTACATTTATCTTACAAAACATCGGCACCTTTGTAACCTTACGTTCTATTTATATAATTTGCCCCTTTTCAATGCAATTTTACCATGCAATTGTAACTCTTTATATTAAAAAAAAGTGTTACCTAGATTTTTATATTTCTCAAAAATTCCAGTTTCTCTGTAAAAAGTTCGTTTGGATTTATAGAAATTGAAGAAAAAAACACAGACTTTTTTTATCTCTCAGTCGTTGCCAACTGCTAAGTATAATAGTACATGAATCAAATGTAAAATCATAAAAAAAAATATAGGTCAAAGAACGGTCTTCGACAATGAGCCTTGGCTCACACCAAAAATAAAGATGTGAAGGGCCCAAAAAGGACTAGTGTAAAACCATTCAAACAGGGAAACGAACGGTCTAATCTATATGAAAACGAGAAACACTTATGAACCATACCAACAAACGACAACCACTGAACATAAGGTTCTTTACTGACTCAGTTTGTTTTACCTAAATATGTATTTATGTCATCTATGAGTTTTAAATGTGTCATTCTCATTTTATATGTTCATTGGGTTTTGTTAACTAAATATGCAGATATTATAGACGTTTTTACGAGTATAATGTATTTTTTACATTTACAAAAGTATATTCATCGCACTTTTTTCTTCCAGATATTTGCCTAGGTTGTAAAATGGATGGAGGTGTTGGATACACAAATCATCCGACATCATGTGACCGATTTGTTGTCTGCTACCCAACAGATCTAGGAATCTTGAAGCCTGTTACCCAGCTTTGTTCGTATGGTTTATTCTGGAGTCAGTCAGCACTAACGTGTAGACTAACGAAAGATGTATACTGTCCACATGGTTAGTGTTTCGTGTTATCAAAAAGTAAAATCACAAAAATGCTGAACTCCGAGGAAAATCTAATAATCAAATGGCAAAATAAATCTTAAAAGTCCTATATATCAATGTAATATATCAGTAAGTCAATACTTCAAATTGTTATTGAACGGTCCTTGGATGTCAGTACTCCCACTAACTTAATGCTTACAATCAAAGTGATATCTCATGTTTGTCTTAATGCGATCGATATAAACATACATTACATGTCAGACCTTTATCTTCACAATTTTATCTTTGTTATAAGAATAATGAAAGACACATAATATAGTTTTTTAATGCTTTAAATTCTAATTTTGAGTGCTTCCAGTTTCTTTTTTATGCAATGCTCATTGGTATATTTTTTGCACTAAATGGTATTTTTTTGTACATACTTTGCACTGCTACATCCATACAACAATGGGACCAAATGTTATCAGTTAAAACAATTTTAAAGAACAAGTGCAATATATTGTATGTAATAATGAAAATAAAACATCAGGATCTATCCAACCCAGTTCGATGCTCCTCATGATTGTTCCTCTTCATTCATTAAACTGAACAATTAATCGTGTATTTTGAAGAAAACAAATACCGTTGACATTCTCTTAAAGTAGTTTGTAAATCATTCAGGTGTAATAAGCATGGATAAAAGTGTCTTGAATAAAATCCAGCTACTAAATCTACAATCAAAAACTGGCTCCATTGCTTGTTTAAAAATTCAAATGATTGTTATTAACATGATTTTCTTTTTGTAGAGGTTTGCAAATCCCAGACTGACAAGTATCAATATGCCAGCAAACGAACATGTAGGTCATACTGGGAGTGTCAAGGGGGAATCTCTGAACCACGGTGTTGTCCTTGGGGACATTCGTATCTTGATGGGCGTGGCTGTATCGAGGATTCCACATGTGAAATTCCAGATGTTGCTTGTAGTGTAGATCATAAAAGTCTTCTCATAGAATGGGGAGGTAAGATAAAGGATTATTCATCAAAGTATTTTACAAATGATATATGCAGAAATGAAATATATGCAGAAATAATTCAAATTTTTAAATGCTCCTAATCAAGGTTCCTCTACAAATACTAGTATAGAAATAGTAAAATAAACTTTCACAAACAGTAATGGAATGAACAATTTTGAAAAAAAACATAGTTGATATTATGTTACAATTTTTGGTAAGACATTCATAGGTTTACTCGTATTTCACTTTCAATGAAAATAATAAACGTCCCTTTTTGAGACATTTGAAAACAATACTTTTGGTATTGGCATCATCTATCATTACCACTGTGCCAAATGTTCTTCAAATATGAAAAGTAATTAAGTAATAAGGACGATTTGATATCAGCGAAATTCAGCTTTGAAAAAGATATGCTGTAAACATATTGGTATCTTTTAACCATGCATACCTGTCAATGGAACATATAACAACGAATCTTTTTACATACTTGGATTTTAAAATATTTTTTTTCCTATTTATTTCAGGGGTATGTGACAAAAGGCCTGTTTTGGGGAAGCGAAATATATATGAACGCAGAGATGGGAGAAAATGGATCAAAGAAAAATGTCCCCATAGATGGACATACCAGATTGAATTATGCGAATGTGCAAAAATATCCGAAATAGTTCCTTCTAGTTATACATTTGAAGGCCACAGTAAGTTGGACTATTTGAAACAATGCTTTGTCATGTTTTGACCAGAAATTCTGTTGTACTTCCAATATTTCTAATGTTAAAATTGCTTTTATAGTTTAGCATGTTGTTTCTCGTTGACGAAGGTTATAAAACTATATATCTTTTTGTTACATAATAAAAGGACCTTTTGTAAATTCCAAACAACAAAACGGCACAAACAATAATGTTTAACAGCATTAGCTGTCATAATGACCGACATCCGGTCATTTCTATAAATGGCGACATAATGATGATTGTTAAAAACAAATAACAAACCTTATCAAAGATACCAGACGCGCGTTTCGTCTATAAAAGAATCTCATCATTAACGCTCGAATGTATAGATGTGTTAAGGCCAAATAAAAAACAAAGTGGAAGAGCATTATGTGACCTACCGAATTAGACTATTTACCGGATTTGTAGTATCATAAACAACACGACGGGTGCCACATGTGGAGAAGGATAAGCTTACCCTTCCGGATCACCTGCGATCACCCCAAGTTTTTGGCGGGGTTCGTGTTGCTTAGTCTTCAGTTTTCTATATTGTGTCTTCTGTACTATTATTTGTCGGTTTGTTTTTTTATTTATAGCCATGGCGTTTTCAGTTTAATTCTATCTATGAGTTTGACTCTCCCTCTGGTATCTTTCGTCCCTCTTTTAAAGGACCAAAAATTCCGAACGGTTTGTACTTTCATATCTGTTCGAGGCTATGGTACGTTTTTAATCTAATATCTATTACTTTACATAATTGGATCTAGGCTAAACACTAGCATATGATAGCACGTTGCCATTTATAATAAAACTTTGTGATTGTTTTTTCTTTATGATTTTTAATATTTTATATGATTTGTAGCGTGTGTACCTGAGATTTACCTCCCTTTTACCAATGATTTCTCAGATCATTCAGGAAATAATGTGTATGTACGTGTTGACAATGCTAGCTTAACTTCTGGAGCTGCCTGTTTTGACGGAAAAAGTGCTATTGCTATTCCGGCTTTTGCCAACATGGACTATGGTGGTACATTTCACGTACATGTACGCTACAAACATCGAAACCTAACAACTAACCTACAGTCCCTTATCTTCAATGGCGATTGTAATAAAACTCCAACAATGATTATAGGAACGAAAATGTCTGGGAACCACCTTTCTCTGCTTATAAATTTAAATGAAGAAAAGAAAATGTGGGTTTCATCAAAGGTAATATAAACACAACTTTACTTTCTAGTATTTACGTTTGATTTTTTAAAGTACATTTAACATGTTTAAGTGTGGCCATTATTATTCCATATTGTTATCATTACTATGCATAACAAAGAAAAGAAAACATTTCACTTGAGGAATGCATGCGCTTCCTTGTTTTTTTGTTTATAACCTTGATGTTTATATGAACATAATTAAACTACTGTTGTCTAAATTGTTGTACCTTTCCAAATGAAAAGTACACACTTGTTTTTACTAAAAGATTAATATATTTTTTGATAATTTACATCTGTCTAAAATCAAAAGATATATATGGGTTTTGGTGTCCTAGAATAAATCCACTTTTGATATAATGGTACTGATTGAAATAGAATCGTACAAAAATCGAAAAAAACTGTCAACACGATGACAAAAAATGAAAAACGACGATAAGATCAAACGCAGTCCATAAAACGCTACATAGAACAGTTAACCCTTAGCAACCCAATCAGAATCAGGTGATGATATCAGATGCTCCGGGAGGGTGAGCCGATTTCGTTACTCGCATGGTGACTGTCGTGTTGCCCACGGAAAATATGAATTCAGTAACGAATTTCATTTGATGAAGCCACAGAGGATAAGATTGTATTTTCGACAGTTAGAAAATTATCCAGGGTTATCTATGACACCGATATTCCACCAACAAAATCATAATAGCGTTCGTAAAAACGAGCATAGGATAATTTCATTAGGAAGTTTTTGTGCAATAGCTTCACCGTAAGCAGCAATCCTTTGTCAAGTTAATCATGAAAGGGAGCGAAAACTCTGGAATGGCACACCACTTGGGGATACCACATATGCAAGTCGTGTTGGAATGGTCTTACATAAACATGGAAAGATAAGAACAGAATTGTTGAAATCATCTCTGAAGTCGTATGGTTTATTTCTCCTCAGACTCTCATTGGTGTATCCCTTTTTTCTAATTCGATGATATCGATGCGTTAAACATAATCAAACAAAATTTTACTTTTTTAGTGAGTGGGCATCATCTTTATGGTTGAGCGCGAAGTTAAAAGAGATACCTTCTGTTTGTTCTTTATGAGGATCTCCAGTATATAGTACGTCGCACAGTCGGTTATCCGTAGTAATATCGCTGGGTTTTAAGAAAAACGTCCTTGAAATATAACAATGTGTTTAACAAATGTTGTATATCGCAGAGAGACGTTGTTGCCAATGTTCAAACCTATATATCAAAAGTAATAAAGTTATGAGCCTAATAATGTATGAATGGGGAACTGTCAAAAATGCATATAGAATGTTTTGGTGTGTATGTGTCACTATTGAGATCCTGCAAATTTTGTGTAGTTGAAATGTAAGTCGGAAAAGGTATGACTTAGTTATAAGAGGTGATTGGACATACTGATATCAAAACGAGGTAATTATTCCCGATCTGAATGTTTAAATATAACGAGGTTACCTAAATTGAATCATCAATACATTTGTTGGCATAGTTATACTAGAATGGCTTTTTCTCCCTTATATCTTTTCAAATGCCAACCGGCCAAAATTGTGTGACCGCAATGATCAGAATGAATGATCGATATGAAATATCTGTCCCAGATGACCACAAAATTTATTTTTTTAATAAAAAAATTGTAGACTTGAGAGATTGCCATTTGCGGTAGGCACTAGTTCTACTGTGTTGAAGACATGTTAACTTACGATGTAAACGATGCAGTGTTATCTTTGATAACCGAAAGGCAATCATTAAATGCCATCATGCAAAGAGTGGTTGATGTTTTGCCTTCTTTTAAAAATTTATATTTTCAAGGGGCTTAGTTACTTGCATGTTACTTTAGATGTATAATACCGTAAGATGAAGCGAAATGAAACTGATAATTTGAAAAAAAAATAGTTGTCTTTTATATGCTGTAATCTTTCTATTGTAACTATAAACATTAATCAAATAAAATGTGAGTAACTTGAGTTATTAAATAAAGAAGTCTATCCGTAATAAGTCACAAATTAAAGTTTTCTTCATTTTGCACAAGAGTAAAGCAAATGGAATAGGAAGGGTCATTAATGAAAACCAGTCTAAAAGTTTGTATGCTAGAATTAAATAATCTGTGATAAAAGATTCAAAATGACAGTTGTTACTTCTAGATTTATTTTTTTGTGTGTTTCTTTTATTCAGATATATAATTATTTTAATGTTTGGTAGGTTTCTAAGAAGACAATGTCAGGTAAAAAAATACGACAACTTTTTGAAATTAAACCAGAAGTCGGCATAGAAAAATCGGTTTTGGGGTCACAAGGATGTTATACTTAGCTTAGTTGAATAATATAGGCTTAGGGAAACGCGATTATTACTATATTATGTACCTTATGAAGAAATAATAAATTAAGCTTGCGACCTACTTGTAATAATTTACGACCATCATAATATGGTAAACCAGTATCTTAAAAGTGTAGATTGTTTTAATAAGTAAACCAAGAGACATTACTGTCAAAAAGGACAGCTAATATGAAACTGGCAATGGTCAGGTGTACTTAAACTAAAAACATTTTTTAACAATTGTGTCAAATATTAGACAGCTGGTGTTAAGTCCTACAGCTAATTATAACGAGCAATCATAATATACGTTTTTTAAATAATACTACTACGTTTAACGAAATCTACTCGGGATTTATTTGTTTTTGCTCTAGTTTTTAGTTTCTTTGAAGTGGGTATTGTTTGTCATATTTTTTTGTAATTTTCATAATATGAGATAAAGTTGGATTTCTCTAAAATGATCATCACTACGTTCGAGCCAATTATTAAGATATTAGATAAAGACATATTTTTTTATTTCGTTTAGAGAAGTGCACAAAAAAATTTGTATTTGTTTAACCTGATAAAGTACAGAAAAGGAAAATGCTTGTAAATTGGTCGTTGCTATGTGCTACTTGTTGTAGTTAACAGCCAGTCGTTTATAAAATCAGTGATAAATGATTTTTTTACTAAGCGTTTTGATAGTTAATGCGGAACTTTTTATTCCTCCGGAGCATCTAAGTTCATCCCGGTTTTGTTTGCATTCTTTTTGTCCTGCCTTTAGGTTTTCTGTGAAGTTTTTTGTGGGCTTTTTTTACAATCTGTTTTTTTCAGTAGCCCTTGATAATTTTTTACACCTTATTGATTAAAATAATATTAAAACGTTTGTCATTGGTAGAAATTAGCAGAAAAAACAATGGTGTTTTTGAAACTTTTTGTCTTTCGACATCAAATCATAAAAACAAAAACCCTTACATTTCAATACCCGTAAGTTAGGATAAAAATAGACTGACCACTAGAAAAGAAAGGTGTACAACTGCATTTAAATATCGCTAAATCTATAAAATTCAAAAGTATATTTCTTTTCGATATATGAGTACATTGCCTGATGAAGAAGCCGAAGTAAGTCTGTTCCGATTTAAATACATTTAAACTTTGACATGAATAAATCAGTGAGTGTCACGCGTTTCATTTTAATATTTGCAAAATAATTGTCAGTTGTGACACTCTTAATGAAATAAAATTAACAAGCGTTTACTTCAAAGGTCGAAATATGTCTCGGGTCTTCAAATAATTCATTAAGGATACGCGTTGAAAATCATGCCTGTATATATAGGTTTGTCGAATGCAGACATAATTGGTTTACACTTAAAGAAAATAATGTTTTAGTTTGAAACGTGAATACTTTATAACCACAGCAACTTAAATTTATTCTGGCAAACCGATTCGATCGCATATTTGTGTTCGAAATCTCTCCAGCAAATGGTTTTACATATATATTTTTGTTAATATCTTTTCGTAAACTTATACATACATTCAAATAAATCCCTTCTTAATTGATTCGTTCCTTCCATTATTAAAGGACCAGATTACAAACTAACAAAGTAGTCTCTGTTCCTTTAATGCATGGTTATACTCGAGTAAATATCTGAAATACTATATTATGCATAGCACACTATATATTTTAACCCTCGTGTGAAGGAACCATTGACGAGTATTCTGTAAAGGAAACGGGCGTATAACGTAATAAATTATAATCCTTGTTTCTATAATGACTATCTATTTAAAGTACAAAGTGGTTTTTTGATGGGGGTCAATAATTTGTAGACCTCAAAATGCATTTGAACATGCAAATTACTTAAACATTGGTCTAGTTTTTAAACTTCATATGTCCTTTAAGCCGTTTTCTGATTCGTCGGTGTTGAAGTGAGAATAGTTATTTCCTCACTGCCCTTAACACCTCTGGTTTGGTCTTTTAAACATGTATGTGCGTAGTATCGCAACATATACTGCTATCAGTATTTGTGTTCTGTTTAGTATTTCTTTATGAATACAAAATTTACTGTTTATTCTGTTTTTGGTTATATCCATTTGACGTGACTCTGTATTTATACATCCCGTCATTGTGTTATTGCTCTATGATAACTTGTGTATTCTTGTCTTCATTCTTAGCTCACCTGGCCCAAAGGACCAAGTGAGCTTTTCTCATCACTTGGCGGCCGGCGTCCGGTGTCCGGCGTCCGGCGTCCGTCTTCGTCCGTCGTCGTCGTTAACTTTTACAAAAATCTTCTCCTCTGAAACTACTGGGCCAATTTAACCAAACTTGACCACAATCATTATTGGGGTATCTAGTTCAAAAAATGTGTCCGGCGACCCGGCCAACCAACCAATATGGCCACCATGGCTAAAATTAGAACATAGGGGTAAATGTAGATTTTGGCTTTTAACTCTGAAACCAAAGCATTTAGAGCAAATCTGACATGGGGTTAAATTGTTTATCAGGTCAAGATCTAGCTGCCCTGAAATTTTCAGATGAATCGGACAACCGGTTGTAGGGTTGCTGCCCATGAATTGATTATTTTAATGAAATTTTGCAGTTTTTAGCTCACCTGGCCCGAAGGGCCAAGTGAGCTTTTCCCATCACTTTGCGTCCAGCGTCCGTCGTCCGTCGTCGTCCGTCGTCGTTTACTTTTACAAAAATCTTCTCCTCTGAAACTACTGGGCCAAATTAAACCAAACTTGGCCACAATCATCATTGGGGTATCCAGTTTAAAAATGAGTGGTGTGACCAGGCCAACCAACCAAGATGGCCGCCATGGCTAAAAAAAGAACATAGGGGTAAAATGCAGTTTTTGGCTTATAACTCAAAAACCAAAGCATTTAGAGCAAATATGACAAGGTAAAATTGTTTATCAGGTCAAGATCTATCTGCCCTGAAATTTTCAGATGAATAGGACAACCTGTTGTTGGGTTGCTGCCCCTAAATTGGTAATTTTAAGGAAATTTTACTGTTTTTGGTTATTATCTTGAATATTATTATATATAGAGATAAACTGTAAACAGCAATATTGTTCAGCAAAGTAAGATTTACAAATAAGTCAACATGACCGAAATGGTCAGTTGTATGCTTTAGGAGTTATTGCCCTTTATAGTCAATTTTTAACCATTTTTCGTAAATCGTAGTAATCTTTTACAAATATCTTCTCCTCTGAAACTACTTGGCCAAATTAATCCAAACTTCGCCTCAATCATCATTTGGGTATTTAGTTTTTAAAAATGTGTGGCGTGACCCTGCTAACCAACCAAGATGGCGGTAATGGCTAAAAATAGAACATATGGGGTAAAATGTAGATTTTGGCTTATAACTCTAAAACAAAAGCATTTATAGCAAATTTGACATGGGGTAAAATAATCTAACATGTCAAGATCTATCTGCCCTGAAATTTTCTGCCCTGAAATTTGCTGCCCCTGAATAAGTAGTTTTAAGAAAATTTTGCAGTTTTTGCTTATTATCTTGAATATTATTATCGATAGAGATAAACTGTTAACAGCAATAATGTTCAGCAAAGTAAGATCTACAAATAAGTCAACATGACCAAAATTGTCAGTTGACCCATTAAGGAGTTATTACCCTTTATAGTCAATTTTTAACCATTTTTCTAAAATTTTAGTATTCTTTTAAAAAATCTTCTCTGAAACTACTGGGCCAAACTTAACCAAACTTGGCCACAATCATCATTTGGGTATTTATTTTTAAAAATGTGTGGCGTGACCCTGCCAACCAACCAAGATGGCCGCCATGTCTAAAAAATAGTACATAGGGGCAACATGTAGATGTTGGCTAATATCTCTGAAACCAAAGCATTAAGAGCAAATCTGACAGGGATTAAATTGTTTATCAGGTCAAGATCTATCTGCCCTGACATTTTCAGACAAAACATACAACCTGTTGTTGGGTTGCTGCCCCAGAATTAGTAATTTTAAGGAAAGTTTGCAGTTTTTGGTTCTTATGTTGAATATTATAATAGATAGAGATAAACTGTAAACAGCAATAATGTTCAGCAAAGTAAGATTTACAAATAAGTCAACATGACCAAAATTGTCAGTTTGCCCATTAAGGAGTTATTGCCCTTTATAGTCATTTTTAGCTCACCTGGCCGAAAGGCCAAGTGAGCTTTTCTCATCACTTGGTGTCCGGCGTCCGTCGTCCGTCGTCGTCGTCCGTCGTCGTCGTCCTGCGTTAACTTTTACAAAAATCTTCTCCTCTGAAACTACTGGGCCAAATTTAAACAAACTTGGCCACAATCATTATTGTGGTATCTAATTTAAAAAATGTGTCCGGTGCCTCGCCCAACCAACCAAGATGGCCACCATGGCTAAAAATAGAACATAGGGGTAAAATGCAGTTTTTCGCTTATAACTCAAAAACCAAAGCATTTAGAGCAAATCTGACAGGAGTAATATTGTTCATCAGGTCAAGATCTATCTGCCCTGAAATTTTCAGATAAATCGGACATTTCTTTGTTGGGTTGCTGCCCCTGAAATAGTAATTTTAAGGAAATTTAGCTGTTTTTGGTTATTTTCTTGAATATTATTATAGATAGAGATAAACTGTAAACAGCAATAATGTACAGCAAAGTAAGAACTAAAAATAAGTCAGTATGACCAAAATAGTCAATTGACCCCCTAAGGAGTTATTGCCCTTCATAGTAAATTTTTAACAATTTTCTTAAAATTTGAGATTTTCAATAACATTTTCCACAGAAAGTACTGTTATAGATAGAGATAATTGTAAGCATTAAGAATGTTTAGTAAAGTAAGATCTACAAACACATCATCATCACCAAAACACAATTTTGTCATGAATCCATCTGTGTCCATTGTTTAATATTCACATAGACCAAGGTGAGCGACACAGGCTCTATAGAGCCTCTAGTTTAACAATTTTCATAAATTTTTGTAAATTTTTGTAAATTTTTAGAATATATTTTCCACTGTAATTACTGGACCAAGTTCATTATAGATAGAGATAATTGTAGCAAGAAGAATGTCTAGTAAAGTAAGATCTACAAACACATCATGATCACCAAAACACAATTTTGTCATGAATTATCTGTGTCCATTATTTAATATGCACATAGACCAAGGTGAGCGACACAGGCTCTTGAGAGCCTCTAGTTGGTTATTATCTTGAATATTATTATAGATAGAGATAAAATGTAAACAGCAATAATGTTTAGAAAAGTAA
The DNA here is from genome assembly GCF_965363235.1 of Mytilus galloprovincialis. Taxonomy (NCBI): domain Eukaryota; kingdom Metazoa; phylum Mollusca; class Bivalvia; order Mytilida; family Mytilidae; genus Mytilus; species Mytilus galloprovincialis. The sequence goes on from NC_134844.1 coordinate 23,816,709, forward strand.
GATCTACAAATAAGTCATCCATGACCAAAATGGTCAGTTGACCCAATGAGGAGTTATTGCCCTTTATAATCATTGTTTACCAATTTTTCGTAAATTTTTGTATTCTTTTACAGAAATCTTCTCCTCTGAAACTACTGGGTCAAATTCAACCAAACTTAGCCACAATCATTATTAGGGTATCTAGTTGAAAAAATGTGTGCGGTGACCGTGCCAACCAATCAAGATGGCCACCATGGCTAAAAATAGAACATAGGGGTAGTATGTAGATTTTGGCTTAACGCTGAAACCAAAGCATCTAGAGCAAATCTGACAAGGGTTTAATTGTTTATCAAGTCAATATCTATCTGCCCTGAAATTTTCAGAGGAATTGGACAACTGGTTGTTGGGTTGCTGCCCCCAATTGGTAATTTTTAAAGAAATTTTGCGGTTTTTGGTTATTATCTTAAATACTATTATAGATAGAGATAAACTGTAAACAGCAATAATGTTCAGCAAAGTAAGATCTAATAATAAAATAAACGACCACAATGTTCAGTTTATCCCTTAAGGAGTTATTGCCTTTTATAGTCAATTTTTAACGATTTTCATTAATTTTGTAAATTTTTGTAAATTTTTACAAAACATTTTCCTCTGTATCTAAAGGGCCAAGTCTATATAGATAGAGAAAATTGCAAGTAGCAAGAATGTTCAGTAATGTAAGATCTACAAATACATCACCATCACCAAAACACAACTTTGTCATGAATCCTTCTGTGTCCTTTGTTTTTATATGCACATAGAGTCATAGACCAAGGTGAGCGACACAGGCCCTTTATTCCATCTTACTGTCTAATTTTTGTTCGAATTTCGAATTTATTATTTTTTTAATTTATATAGTTTCTTAGGTTTTTTTTTTATTCTTTGTTTCTCATTTTTGTTTCAATTTTTATTTGTGGGCAGAGTTATCATTAGGGTTTGCCTGTTTTTTACCGAACTTTCGCCTACATTTTTTCATTTGAAGTAAGATATGCAAACCCTTCCATGGCAAAAGAAATTAACACGGTTTGTATTGGAGTTAGTTTTTTTTTAATTTTGTGCACTGTTTGGTGACCGTAGTTGGTCTTTTTGTGGTTTTTCTTTTTTTTTTGTTAGGATTATGTCAGTCTCTCTTCGAACTTTTATTTCATTTTTGTATCTTCCACTTAGTTGTCGTGTAAACTTAACATGTATCCACTATTTGTGTACCAAGCATGTAGAATGACGCGGAATGTCATATTTATATAATGCCGCCCGAGTTACATATCGATGATTTATTTCCGTCAGTCCTTCCGGTTTTCAAATGCATATAGCTTTTAGTAAAAAAGAAAAAAGTCCCTTCCAATGAAACATGACAAACATGATCACCTTTCTTAAACTTTGCTGTATACATGTATAATTGCAAGTTAATAAAGCTAATTTCCATTTTGACATCCAGAATTTTGTCTCTATCAACAGGGCTATTAAGCACAGACAGTCACGTTTTTCATGTTTCGGCTTTCAAAGATTTATGCCCGTCAAATTGCAAAATCAATTTCAAATTTAATATAGTACAATCAGAAGATTTGATGTAAGTTTAAACAAATAAGTGTGCTCATACAGTATTATTTGGTCCACTGTTTATTGCAGTGCAGAATATATATACATATATAATTTCCAATCTGTTTGTATAAAACTTTTATACTTTTTTTTATTTTAGAGACCACTAACAGACTGGAGAGATGTTTGGCTTAAATTTGAGAGAGGAGAATTAATTCTACAAACTAATGACCACACAAACATGGCTCCAATGAATGGTAAGCCTTCGTTAGTAGATACTAATGTTTTGGTGATTGTTTTTGTAGCAAGTCAGTGTTATGTTTCGGGGTATTTTCCCTCTTATTATTGATGTGTTTCCCCTCAATTTTGGTTTGTGACCCGAATTTGTTTCAGATAAATCGATTTATAACTATTGAACAGCGGTATACTACTACTGCCTTTATTTTCTCCTTGTGTATATAAGGATATTATGTCTTTAGTGTTTAATATTGTAGTATTTTCTATCAAAGACAAAATATAAATTTGTTATTTTTATCTTTGTAAAATAACGATTTTGGGCTCCTCAGATGCATATCTTTAGAAAAGGGAGCATTTATAATTTAGTCCTGGTATCTATGATCAGTTTATTTATCATAGAACGTGTTTCTCGTTGACAGGAGCAATTGCACGATCAGAATGCGGCATGAAGATAGGGTGGGGTAAAGGATATGATAATTTCATTGGTTGTATTGACGAAGTAAGTATGGTAAACCACGTTTGTTCACTGTGGTTGTTGTTAACATGTATTAGTATGGATATGCCAGTCTTTATGTTCTATATTTTTTTTTTCTGTAAGTGATAAGTTAACTATAGCATCCTTATGCTGATAAATACCAATCAAAGGTTAATGATTCAAATGGGTGTTGCAGATTTTTTTTTCAATAATTATATTTTTATCTTAACATTAATAGATACTGTACTTGTTCATTATAAAGGGCACAATGTTGGCTTTCTTGCGATACGTTGAAAATGATTCATAATATTTATTACTAATCCGAATTGATTTAGAGAATGTATCTTGCATGCTTTAAAATCAAACAGTCTAATGAAATATTCTTCTATCGAAATTATAAAGTAACTTTTTAACAACAATACATACAAAAATTACTTTAATGTTAAACAATAGTAAATAGAAAATTTCTTTATTATTAATTATCTTTTTTTTAAGGTATCAATACATAGATGTCATCCAGAGGTCACTGTGAATAAATCATGATCAACAGGTCAAACTACGTCCATCAATGTCCATCAAGGTCCATCTGTGTCATGTCGTGATTGATTTCTCTGATTATTCTATATCATGAAATATAACTTATTTATTTGATGTCCCACACTATGAATGAATTAAATAGAATAAATTAATGTTAAGATGTGTTCATTCAGCGTTATTCAGACAGATATTTTTTGTGTGATGTGACATGTATATTTTATGAACGCTTGCAAATTGCATTCCAGGTTATATTCTGATTATGGCGCACTTTATGCAGCGAGGAATACCATCAAAGGAAGTTGGTTAATTATGTTTTATGGGGTTGAAATCGTGGAGTACATTTATATATATGTCGATATTGGAGAAATGTTAACTTCCCGAATTTACCTTACGCAACAGTAGTACACATATATTTATTTCGATTTTAAAACTACTGGATATGTCATCTGCAAAATCAAATTGTTTAAATCGTGGTTCCTCAATGATATAAAATAACAAAGTTTTGTTTGATGACGACCTAATATCAAATTCAACTGTTACAGTATAAAGTCTTAAACAATAATAATAATAATAATGAAAATAATCTTAATTAATTTATTATAATCCATGAGTTACAACAACAGAGATATACATACATATAGGTATGAACACGAACTTATCTATTGTAACAAAAGACAAACAAACATTACCACAAGCATAGAAAAATTATCAATTAACACCCACATACGAACAATACATTAAGATAAATTAGAAAAATTACGTAACCAGTCAATTTGTAATATAAAAGTACATTTGACCTTACCAGAAACACACACAAATATTCAATTCAATTTCAAATGTTTTACATTCTAGACAAATGATGGTCAGTTATCATCACATTTCAAACATTTTCTTTTTTTTTCTTTTCTATACCATTCCACCGTCTTGTTTCTATAAGTACTTTATATTATGTGATTCTGAACTTACAAAGTTTTCATTATTTTCCAAGATATTTTAAAGCTTTTTTAGATTCGAATGTTTTTTTTTAAGATTTATAAATTTAGGTGAATTAAACAAAAGTGAATGTCATTCCTGTCTAAAATTATCTCTACCGAAGAAATAAGTCAATCAGAATTAGAAAAAGGTGATTAATCCTAATGTTGGGATAGCCAATAATGCCAAGCACATTCCTTTTGTGAGCTTTAATCAAAATAATTTGCATAGTAATGGGTGTGCTAAATACGAAAGTTTTGAATCCTTTACAGATAAAAGTCGTGCTAATATGCAATCATTTTTAGTTTGGGATGGCTGATTTCAACTTTTAAGAACCAATCTAAAAAAAATCGTAACTGTACCCTTCCAATGCACTACGTATTTTAACTAAATCCCCATAAATCTGAGCAACAAAAAACATTGGCTATTTATCTAATAAATATGGTCTCTCGTTTAGACCCTCTAGATTTTTTGTTTCATTAGAAAAAGGCGACAGTCCGCGCCTGGATAACCCATTAGCATAGAGTCTTTTTTAACTGTGTGGGATGTATTTTAAGATTATTTTATATGTATTTTACTTCTAATACTCTCTATTTTGTACATCGAGTGTCGTTTTGTGTCTTTTGCCTGGTTTCGAAACCTCTTGTTTAAGCGTATCTGTTTTCCTAAACTTTAGCTTTCTTTTACTACATTTAAGGTTCATTCTACGAATGAAAGTTTCAGTTAATTACTTTAAATTAAAATAAATGCTAATAGTGTGGTAATTTAAAAGAAATAGCTGCATTTGAAGTTGAGCGCTGTGAATATCAATTATATAACCGTGTCTTCTGTGGTGTTTGTTTCTCTTTTTTACGTTGTTATCCAATCCTATGTACTCAAATTAGAATATGGAGATCCTGTATGATTGCCAATGAGACAATTATTCGTCAAAGATCAAAGGATATAGATATAAAAAACAGACTATAGGTCACAGCACATAACCCATACCATAAAGTAAGAAAAGACTAGCCAACATGATGAATGGAATATTTATGCTAAAACAATAAAATTTGAAATATATATACATGACCGAAAGCAATCAACGGCAACCACTGACTTCGGACAAATTGCATACAAGAAATGTCTTATTCATTTGTTCTTCTATTGTTGTTGTTATTATAATATAAGATTTAGGCATCATTCAATTGCCATGTTTTATAAAAGATTTATGTTCATCCTAATTTGTTTTTACTTTAACTTTTAATAATATTATCATTATAATTAAATTACATTTGATTTGTACATGCTTAAAACATAGTGTAATTATCTTTTAAAAGATGTATTGAAAGAAATTTTGGTTAAAAGTCCCCAACCACACATATAATAGTTAAGAAAAAGACATTAAGATGGAAACACATGGTCTGTAATAAAAGTCATATGCCTCTACGATATGTCAAGCTCTAAGTCGACTTAAATCAATGAATTTAGTGAATAAATCAAACAGATAACTGACATAAAACACAAAATTTTCCAAAATAACAAAAACAAAGATATGACATACAAGATTACTAATAATGTGGTTTCTGATTTGGAATAGACACATGAATATGTCCCTTTTTCAGATCTCGATCTTGCACTTTCCATCTCAAACAGTGGTTTAACAAAAAATGTTCATAAAAAGGTACAATATGAGTAAGAACAAGAAAAGCTATAAACTTACATGTTGACCTTTGATTGAAACGTGCGTAAAACAAAGTTTACAAACTGTCTAACTTTTTAACAATGGATGTAAGGATATATAGGTTTAGCGTCAATGAGACGGGACCCAAAATGAAAAAAACAAATAGTATGAAAGATGTCATTCACACAAATAAAAATGAGCATTAGCCGTCATTTTTTAAAAATGCTAACGTAAAAATGTTTTTTTTTATAGAAGATATGTTTTGTTGTTAAGAAATCATGCTTTCTAAACTGTCATGCCGTTTGTATTCATAAAGTATTTAAACGATAATGTCATCAGCATTACAGAAAGACACGACCATGTGCAACGCTCAAAACAAACTATACAGCAAACTAAAGTAATAGTTTTATAGGATAGCTATGAATACACAAATAAGGGGATGTAGTATGATTACCAAGGGAAAATGATTTTATTTGAAAAAAATACAAAATTATGAAGTTAAATGATATTAACAGTATCCTTATGTCAAGTAGACATATTTTTCATGTCGGTGACTTTTATTGCCGACTATACGATACGGTATGGGGGTTTCTCGTCATTGAATGCCATTTGGTTGTCTATAATTGCTTACATCCATTTTATATGTGGTCTTATTTGCAATCTATCATATCTCCCCTTTTCCATATATGAAAACCAAAAACCCATAAGTCGAAGAAGTCGAAAAATGACGAAAAGACCAACTGATCCAAAAACAACTAAAATGAAATCTAAAGACACTAACCCCATAAAAATCAGTACTCAATTAAATTGAGTTGCTTCTTTTACACATGTGGCTTGCGTCATGTTGCACATGGTAAGTAAAATTCGACGATATTTTAAAAAGAGAATGTCAAAATCGATGAAATGAGGACGGGTTGGAGTTTGAACATTGCTGTGGATATCAGTGACACAGATTAGCAATAACGGTCAATCGTAATATGGGTCATGCTGGTTTGGGGGAAAAGGGGGGGGGTAACATCGTATTATGTGTTTGTTCGTTGATATTTTGTGTTAATAATCTTGGTATTCTTCACTGACAATCGTATTTTCTCTCTTTGAAATCCTTTAAATAAGATCGCGTCAAGCACACTAAACAATATCTAAGACTTTTTTTACAGTAGCAGTTTAGTCTGATAGCATTGCTTACGACATCCTACCGTGATATGGTTCAAACGAGATTTCCTTAATGTTATCAGTTGCAATAGAGTATTCCAATATAAACACTGTTGACATTGAATGATAGTATGCAAATGCCTTTTATGGCAATGATTTCTTTAAATTAACAAAAGTTAAAGAATGATCACGTTTGTCATGGTTTTTAGTTGACTCATCATTCAATCTGTGTTATTATCGTGGAAAACATAAAGTATGGATCAGGCGTTTTAGTTTCTGTAGAATACTTAATCTGAAGTTGATGACATATATGAGATGTAATCATTTACTACAATATGGGTTATTAGGTTACAGGACATCATCAATATATCTGAAAGTTAGATTAAAGAACGTAGCCTGATGCTAAGTCACATGATTACAAAAAAATTAGTAGGAGCACATTGAGCACCCGTCGTCCTACCGACTAGCCGTTAAATAGCAATCCACCGAAATAAATTTTGACTTGAAGATCAAAAAGTCCAGAATCGAAACGAGTCAACATTTAAGAAAGATGAAAGCATTTTAGTTGAGTAAGATTGAGTAAGATTGATATCCAGTTTTCTCGTTCAATATAAATAGTACGTATGTACACTTTTCGGTCAATATAAAAAGTACTTCGGTACAATTCTATCATGACAAAATCAAGTGGCTTTTGAATGAAGAGATAAAATCTGTTTTTTTAAACAACAAATCAGTTTCATTCCACAGTCGAAAAGATAACGGTATAAAAGATTCTTTTATAGGAGATAACCTACAGAAAGGCACAATGATATCACCATTGTGTCTCCAATGATATACTATTGTGCTCTGTAAAATATAATAATGTGCTACACTGTAGAGTTCTGTACAATATACCTATGTGCTTTGACCACTATACTACTGTGCACTTTACAATATAGAGTGGTGATCTTTACACTATATGTTTGTGCCCTGTACGATATATATGTAGTGATCTGTACAATATACAGCTGTGCTCTGTTCAATATACTGTTGTAATCTTAACAATGAACTTGTGTGCTCTGTACATTATACTGTTGTGCTCTGTTCAATTTACTTTTGTGCTCTGTACAAAATACTGTTGTGTACTCTGTACGACACACTATTGTGCTCTGTACAATATACAGCTGTGCTCTGTTCAATATACTGTTGTAATCTTAACAATGAACTTGTGTGCTCTGTACATTATACTGTTGTGCTCTGTTCAATTTACTGTTGTGCTCTGTACAAAATACTGTTGTGTGCTCTGTACGACACACTATTGTGATCTGTACAATTTACTGTTGTGTTCTCTGTAAGACACACTATTGACACTATTGATTGTGCTCTGTGCAATATACTGTTGAAATACATACAATACACTTTTGTGATCTGTAAATTATACGGATATGATCTATATTATATACTGTTGTGCTCTTTAGAATATACTGCTGTGTCTTTTTCAATACAATGTTGTGCTTCGTATGATCTGTACACTGTTTTGATCTATACAATAAATTGTTGTGCTCTGTACAATATTGTGTTGTATTTTATACACTAAACTGTAATGTTATGGACATAACTATACAAATTTGGTAATGATATATTAAAAGCATTTTTATCAGAAGTTATGCTCGTAGACCAGAGAAGCTTCAATACATTTTTAATCAGGAACTGTAGCCCTTCCTGCTGTTGTATTTGAAACCAGACAATGCACTTAATATTATAATTTCTTGAAATTTATAGCCCACAAATATGAAAATATTATCAACAGTGTAGTAACTCATATGTGTTTTTGTTTACAGTAAAACTACAAACCAATCATTTTCAATTCTAACGCCTCATATATGACATAAATACCATGTTTATTAAAATGATAATGAACATGACGAAAGAGAAATAGTATAATCTACATAGTCTAAAAGACATTGAAATATTCTGACATAAATATCTCCTTTAAAGAGATCCCATATGTGATTAATGATAAAATAAGAAAAATAATATATTTCCTATTATATAAAAAAAATAACATAATTTATACATTAGACAACTGTTTAAATGATATTTTGTATGTAAATTTCAGATCGTTAAATTATGTAACTGTAATAAAAGTAAAGTTGCAATATCCTCGGGCAACGTTGGTTTAGACAGTTTAAAAATCTTCTCTTTTATAACGCCCCTTATTTTTTGCATACTACCAAACCTTTAATATTTTGGTCTTTTCAAAGTTTGGTTATATGGGTACCTGGAGCTTGATGATACATAACCCTAACCTAACCTGAGATGATGATGTAACGATACAAGATAAGAACAAATTATACAAATCAGTTCAAAATGGCTTAACTCAACAGATCATTACAAAGCAGAAAAACCTCCCACAAAAATACAGACCATACGTGACAGGGAATTCATATATTTTAAACCTTATCCAGACGCTATCAAAATAAAATCTATTTAAAGACAAAAACATAAAAATACTTGTGTAACCGTTGATCAGACACATGACACACATGAGCATATGGTAGTGCTATTGAAACTAGATTTGTTTGCGCTCAAACACATTTTGATCTCAAGCTTTTGAATAGTCATATGTAAAATAAAATTTGTAAAGGATGGCATTCTTTTGAACAGTCATATGTAAAATACAATTTGTAAAGGATGGCATTCTTATGAAAACTATAAGCAACAAATTTATGTCAAAAACGTTTGAATTCCAACTATGTTCGTTTCTTTCTTTGTTTATTTTTTAACTTCGGTTCTGGTCTTTGGAAAATCGTTTAAGAATTGAAGGCTTCTTTTTTGTAATGTTAATGAGGTGTAAAAACTCATAAAAAATAACAGTCTTATAATTTAGTACGCCAGACGAGCGCCTCGTCTTCATAACTTTCATCAGTAGCAATCTAACAAAAACAGTTGCAAATCAAAATCAAATGCAGAGTTGACGAACATTAATAAATAAAAGTTCCGAAAAGTTTTGCCAAATACGGCTACGGCAAAATTGCCATCTTTGCCTAAACTTTACCTCGGGGTAGTAAAATCTTTAAAGGGCCATGAAGATACAGCAGTTGTAAAATCTATTAAACAAATACTAGGCTTTCAATTTGATACGTTAGACTCGTGTACATACAGAAGACTCATCCATGACACTTGAATCTAAATCATTTAAAGGCTAAATATATTTCAAAAATGAAGAGTATTAAAATATATGAAAATTCCGAAAAGATTTATTCTACAAATTAAAGTTTCAGTAAATTGCTTAAAATTAAAACAAATTCTAATATTCTGGTCATTAAAAATAAATAGTTGCATTTGAAGTTGAGCGCTACATCTGAATATCAATTATATATCCATGTCTTCTATTATGTGTGTTTCTCTTTTTTCGTCCCTCTTTTTTGTTGTTGTTGTACAATCCAGTTTATATAAATATTCCACTACATTTAAATAAGGAGATGTTGTATGATTGACAATGAGATCTACGAAAGATCAAAGGATATAGATGTAAGAAACAGACTATAGGTCACCGTACATAACCCAAACCATATGGTAGGAAAAAGATTCGCCCATTATGAAAAATGGAATATGTATGCTAAAACAATAAGATAAAAAAAATACGACCGACAGCAATCAACGGCAGCCACTAACTTCGGACAAATGATTACTATAGAAATGTCTTATTTATTTGTTTTTCTATTCTTGTGGTTATTACTATACTATATATAAGCTACATTCATATGCCATGATTTAGACAGAAAATCTTTTCTATATTGTCATCATTTTTTTACTATTATTACTATTGTAATCATTATCCTCTAAATTGCGTTTGATTAGTACATACGTAAGAACATAGTGTTTGATCTTTTCAAGAGAAATGAATGGAAATTTGGAAAAACGTCCTCAAGAGGGAAACGCATTGTCTGTAATAAAAGCTAATACTTGATTTCAGTTACTAATGAATTTTAGAAATAGATCAAACAGACGCGTTTTAATAAAAACAAAATTTTCCAAAATAACTGAAAATAAGATATGACATACAATATTACAAATAATGTGTTTCCTGATTTGCCACAGACATGAATATGTCTATGTCTCTTGTTTTTAAGATGTCAATTGTACCAACCTCGATCAGTGGTTTAACAAAAAATATCATAAAAAGGTACAATAAGAAGCAAAAAAAGTTATTAACTCACTTAATTATCTTTGATAAGGGCGTGTGTACGAATAAGGTTTCCAGAATTCTGGCTATTTAACGATGAATGAAATGAGATGTAGGATAAACGTCAATAGGACAGGGAAAAAAACTGAAGAAAAACGCTATTTAACATGTAAACAAACACATATGAAAATGATTTTTTTATACCGTTTTAAAGAATGTAAGCAGAACATAATTGTCATTTGCTTGGCAGATAATTAAAAGCAAGCTCAACAAACTGTAATGTTGTTAAGAAATCATGATTTCCTATAGTATGTATACATGTGTCTAAAGTCTGTTTTAATGGTTTGGGGATGCCTGTAATGGCACGAGGCAACATCTCGGGACATTGCAGCCTCCCAGGACAAATAACAGGGTCGATTTCGTTACTAAGCACAAAAACAAAAAGAGCAGAGACAAAAAGTACTGATTATATATAACGGTATTAGAAGTTACTTAAAGCTGTCTAATAGCCTAATTTTAACTACTCCATATATAATCTATTTACTGCAACACTGAAATATCATGCAATATATATTTGGGCGGTAAAGAGAAAAGACTTAATAATCAGTCTGAAAAATGAACTACTTAATATAAACAGAATATGTGATACGATTGCCAATAAGATAACATTCCATAATGGACCAAATGACACAGAAGTTAACAAGTATATATACTTGTACGGCTTTTAACAATGCGATAAGCCCTTCCAAGATATTTAGCTATAAAAGTCACCGAAATGACGAATGAAAAACAATTCAAACGAGAAGATCAAAAGCCTAATTTATGTAAAAAATAATGGAACAAAAATCAAATATGTATGAGAGTAACAAACGACAACAACTAAATTACAGGTTCTTGACTTTGGACAGACACATAGGTCCTTTTGCAATGTCAAAGTATGAGAATCTGATGAAAAAATTAAGTATAAATCAGACGTTCTAGTTTCATTTTTTTCCCTAATATGACGTCCAAATGGTTATGTTAGATCTGTACAATATAATTGTGTGCTCTGTTAAGTATACTGCTGCAGGTTTTTTTTAAATGTACCAAATAATCATTCATGCAGGATGATACAGATTTTTATCACATGAATATGCTTTGATTGGCTGATGGACTGTTTATGGCCTGTTTGCACATAGTGTACATCCGGTTTATAGTATGGTGATGTCTTGCGATTGTGTGGACGGTCAGTGGGATTGGGAATCAGTTTGGTTATGAACTCCTTCGACAGTTTTACCTAGGTCAAACTATCAAAGATAGATTGCACAGATATTGAAGTTATCCACTTGTTATCATGGAACTGCATTATGATTTGTTTCCATTTTCCTCATTTGGAATTTTGGTCACTTTTAGGTAGAATTTACTAACAGACGGTACCTCATTTGTATAAACAAATTTGCCTATAGTTTCAACATTGATTCTTTAAAACTCAAAAGAAAATTGTACACATTTTAAGGTTAAAAATCAGCTAGCTAGTATTGAAGCTATTGAGGATTATTTATAACAAAGCAATTGTTAGCAGAATTTATGGAAAAACACTTGATTTGGGGAAAATAGTATCTACTGCAGTTTTCAACCTCAAAATCTATTGAGGTTGATTATGATTTTATTTTGTAGTTCTTGAACATATTTTCCCCTTTTTACATTTAACTTCTCTATACATAAATGCTAATTATATATGTTCAATTGTTCAATTGCTCAAGAACAATTCTATTAAACACGGTCATTTGATTTCATCTTCCAATTTTTACTTATTTGGTAAAAATACATCAACTCATTTATTAGTAGTTAGGGTAGTAGATCAAATGTATCAACTTCTAGCCAAGTTATTATCTTTTTAATCAGTTCGGACTAAAAGGTGGAAACTTCTGGCCAAGTTACTATATTTTTAATCAGGAACGGTAGCCCTTCAGAATTAAATGTACGCAAATTGTTGTCACAGATATTGTAAACCACGCTTGTTCTTTCTTAAACCAGCAAATGCACTTAATATTTTAATTTTTGAAAATTTACAGGCCACAAATATGAAAATATTATCAACATTGTAGTAACTCATATGTGTTTTTGTTTACAGTAAAACTACGAACCAATCATTTTCAATTTAATGTCAGGTCTAACCTCTCATACATGACATAATTACCATGTTTATTAAAATGATAATGAGCATGACGAAAGCGAAATAGTATAATCTACATAGTCTAAAAGACATTGAACTATTCTTACAAAAATACCTTTTTTAAGAGATTCCATAAGTGATTGATATAATAACAACAATGATATATTTCCTATGATATCAAAAATGATATAATATATACATTAGACTACGGTTTAAATGATATTTTGAATGCAAATTTCAGATCATTAAATTATGTAACTGCAACAATCTCAGGCAAAGTTGATTTAGACAGTTTAGAAAGCTTCTCGGATATAACGGCTTTTTTGGTTTTATGCATACCATCACACCTTAATATATAAGCCATCGCCGGGGAACTTGTAGAACAGTGCCCATTGTCCAAAAATGTCTATAGTTAACGGATAACACTGGTGCTTGGTGCAAAGTAAAATCACAAAAAATACTGAACTCCGTGGAAAATTCAAAACGGAAAGTCCCAAATCAAATGACAAAATCAAAAGCTCAAAAGAATGGATAACAACTGTCATATTCCTAACTTGGTACAGAAATTTTCTTGTGAGAAAATTGTGGATTGAACCTGGTTTTATAGCTAGCTACACCTCTCACTTGTATGACAGCCGCATTAAATTCCATGATATTGACTACGATGCGTGAAGAAAAAAAAATGTCAATAATACAGCAGTCAATGTTTTACTATAATCATTATCACTAAAATAAGAACCATACAAACATGTAACTAAAGCACAAAATGGCATACAGACCAAGCGTACAATAACACATTAACGGTATGTATAAGTACAGAGCAACGTCATATATGTAATGAAGAAACAAAAAACAAGTATATAAACAAAGCACATAGCAAAAATGAAAGACGAGCAACAAGCATGTATTAAAAGAAACACCAAATGGCATACAGACAAAGCACATTAGCTTAATGAAGGACAAGAATACGAGAAAATTATAAACATTAATGACATAATGTACAAGTACCACAAACATCTTAATACTAATAAAAACAAACAAATTTCTTTAGAGACAAACCATTAAGTTACATGTGGAATTAATGATTACCGTTGATGATGTTTAGAACAAACACATGACACACATTTGGCAATGTTTACCTAGATTTGTTTGAACTTAAACATCTTTTAATTTCAATCTGTCATATATAAAATAAAATTAGCAAACAGATGGCATTCTTGTGAAAACTACAAGCATATCAAAACAAAGTTATGTCAGAAATGTTCATTTCTTTCTTTGTATATGTTTTAACTTCAGTTCTGGTATTTACAAATAACTTAAGAATTGATTTTTTTTTATTTTGTTGAGGTATAGAAACTCATCAAAGACACCAGCCTTATAATTTGGTACGCCAGTCGCGCGTCTCGTCTACATAACACTCATCAATGGCACCCGAATAAAAACAGTAGGAAAGCAAAATCAAATACAAAATTTATGAGTATTCATAATAAAAAAAAATCCGAAATGTTTTGCTATAGCAAAAATCCGTATATCCAAAACTTTACCTTAGGGTAGAAAACCCATAGAATTTTCAATATTTCCAACACTTAATAAAGAGTAAATTTACAAAAGTGTTGACAAGTGGGCTACCAAGTGCTTGTAAAAACTAGTCAAGAATACAAGGATTATAATTTGGTACAAATTTGGTACGGAGGACGTGTTTTTCAACAGACTGTCGGCATTCTAATGGGACAAACTGTGCCCCTCTACTTGCCGACTTGTTACTCTATTATTATGAGGCTGACTTCATGCAGGAACTTCTGAGGAACAAAGATAAGAAGTTAGCAATATCCTTTAACTCTACTTTTCTCTATATAGATGATGTTCTTTCACTAAATAATTCAAAATTTGGTGACTATGTGGAACGCATCTATCCAATCGAGCTAGAGATAAAGGATACTACAGATACAGTTAAGTCGGCCTCATATATTGACTTACATCTAGAAATTGACAATGAGGGTCGGTTGAAAACAAAACTTTACGACAAAAGACAGGATTTCAGCTTTCCAATTGTGAACTTTCCATTTCTAAGTAGCATCATTCCAGCAGCACTTGGATACGGGGTATATATCTCCCAATTGATACGATATTCCCGTGCTTGCATTTCCTGTCATGATTTTCTTGATAGAGGGTTGCTGCTCACAAGGAAGCTATTAAACCAAGAGTTCCAAATGGTGAAGTTGAAATCATCCCTTCGTAAATTTTACGGACGCCATCACGAGTTGGTTGACCGTTATGGAATAACCGTTTCACAAATGATATCGGATATGTTCCTTACATCGTAACTACAATCCCCTTCCCTTTCATGAATGTGACCTACAGAATTAGACTATTTACCGGATTTGTTATCACATAAGCAACACGACGAGTGCCATATGTGGAGCAGGATCTGCTTACCCTTCCGGAGCACCTGAGATCACCCCTAGTTTTTTTTGGTGGGGTTCGTGTTGTTTATTCTTTAGTTTTCTATGTTGTGTCGTGTGTGCTGTTGTTTGTTTGTCTTTTTCATTTTTAGCCATGGCGTTGTCAGTTTGTTTTAGATTTATGAGTTTGACTGTCCTTTTGGTATCTTTCGTCCCTCTTTTGGTACGCCAGATTCGCGTTGATAGATAAGACTCATCAGTGACACTCGATTCTAAACGATTTAAAAGATAAATCAAATACAAAGTTGAAGAATATTGATATATGAAAATTCCGAAAAGTTTTGCAAAGCACGAATCGAATTCATAACAAGTTTTCAACTAGAAGGAAAGAAAATATTTACACAAGACACAAATCTTTTCAAGAAAAGACAATATATAGAAAAGCAGCGGTTTCATTGCTATTCTTCAGCATATAATTATACTGAAATCTGTAAATTGGGTATTTCTGAGCTTAAAACGTGTCGTCGGCTTGTTCTGAACTCATCATTGTTATTAAATGTAATATCAGTATTTAGTACAAATATACTGAGCCAAAAAAGTTTAGCAGCAAACATGTGAAATTTTATTCTATTACAAAATCATAGCAACACATAATTTTAATAATAACAAATGGAATTATGACATGTCAGAAGTAACTGAATGTTTATCACTCACATTTTCTTATGTAGCGCGGGAGGGTCAAAATGCGGAAATGAATATAGTGTTATTCAAAATCAAATTCTCAGCCATGCCCTAAGTGTACCAATGAAGGATTGACAGACATAACAGCAGCTGCCCTTAGTCAATGCACTACTTTTGTGGCCGGAAAAAAAACTTGTCACGTGTTGACGTAAAGCGAAGGAAGCGCTCCTCCCTTGACAATATTTTTTTTTTTGGTCTACGAGATATCGGCCTATCTTGTGCAAATGCAATTTGTCGATATCTGTTTGTCAGTCCTTAAACTGTTGCCTTATTCACATTAAATCGATCCACGATGTCAGTAACACTCTTCCGGCATCAACCATTCCAATAGCTTTCTGACGGTCATTGATTATGGACTTTTCGAATTGATTTTCCTCTAAGTTCAGTATTTTTGTGCTTTTACTTTTTTCGGGGATGCCTCACGGGGGGGGGGGGTAACGTCGATATTTTTTTGTTAGGGGTGTGCCATTTTTGCCTCAAAAAACGTACCCATTTTAATATAACATTCACTGAAATTCAGTACCGATAGTTATATAAATATTTAAGAAAGAATGACCCATACTTATACACAATATTTAAAATATGACCCATGCTTATATAAGCACTAACTCATCATCACTCATAATTCATAAATATACCAGCTACCCTTAAGTTTTTATATATGAATTGACATCGTTTGGTGCATATCAATAGCATATTTATATATGATATGTAGATCATACCCCAAATCAATATACAGTTATCAAACGTAAATGCATTTTAATATAGGATGTCATTAAAAAGGAGGGTCATTTTTATATAAAATCTCGCAAAATTATGACCCATATTTTTGGCACATCCCCGTTTTAGAATTTTTAATATGACGTCATTGTTTGTGCTTTTTTACAATTTCAAATGTGACGTCACTTTTTGCATTGAGGCTTTGTCTCTCGGGTGTTTTTTTTTTTTTTTTTTTTTTTTGTGTTGGATTATGTTGGTTTATGTAATATATCCGTTTTTATTCTGTAATTAGTTAATACTTCAATTTTATCATGTATATCATATATATAGTCATTTTATAAAATCTATTGTTTGCAAAAGTATAAATTATTCTAAATAATAAGGATTTTCTTATCCCAAGCAGAAAACCCTAGCCGTATTTTGCACAACTTTTTTGAACTTTTGGTCCTCGGTGCTGTTCAACTTTGTACTTGTTTTGTCTTTCATTTTTTTTTGTATCTGGGCGTCACTAGTTAGTCTTGTGTGGACAAAGCGTATTAAATTTTAAAACTTGTGCCCTTTGTTAGTTATTATTCGTGTGTTTCTTTGTCCAATATGTTCTCCTATTTATTTGTATTGTAGTCCTGTAATGTTATGTTGTCATTTTAATGTTATATTTAATATTGCCATTAAAGCGGGAGGTTTGGCATGCCATAAAACCAGGTTCAACCAATCATATTTTTTTCTTTAAAAAAATGTCCTGTACCAAGTCAGGAATATGGCCATTGTTATATTATAGATCGTTTCTGTGTGTGTTACATTTTACGTTGTGTTTCTGTTTGTAGTTTGTTTCCTCTTATATTTGAGTGTGAATTCGCATTGATATAATACGTGTCATGGTACTTTTCTATCCGAAATTCATGTCTTTAGTTTTGATGTTATATTTGTTATTCTCATCGTATTTTGTCTAATGCTAAGTTCGTTTCTGTGTGTGTTACATTTTAATGTTGTGTCATTGTTCTCCTCTTATATTTAATGCATTTCCCTCAGTTTAAGTTTGTAACCCGGATTTTTTTTCTATCGATTTATGAGTTTCGAACAGCGGTATACTACTATTGCCTTTATTCATCAATAACCATTATATGCATATACACATGTATGAATGTCTTGCAAAGAAATAAGTAAATTTAATCAATCATTGCAGTTAACACCTGGATGATTTTCCCAGAAATTCTACCATTTGTGGCAAAAAAATTCGTAGAACTATAACATTTACCAGCTAACAGATTATCTCTTAGCATCATCAATTGGCCATTTTTCGGACAATCTTTGAACAAGTCAGTAATAAATGTACCAATACAAGATTAAGTGGCTTGACACGAATTTATATATCTATATTTTTTTACCGTTAAAGTACAAATGTCTGTGTCATTTTCGAACGTTTACAAAAACATTATTGTATATTCAGGTCACACGTTCTGTGAATTTCATTCTGAAATTTAACGGTTGTCATTTATGAAGCAGGAACTGTCTATCTTTTCGTAGCACATGAGTTCAGCGTCGGATCGGGTTGTTTATCTATATTTTTTTCTTTTTTTTTCTTTACTTTTTTAATTTGTGGACTCTTGTAATTCTTTGTTTTAATTTTCCGTTTATGGACAGATATTATTACATTGGTTTTTAACATTACAGCGACGACCAACCTCCTTCTAAGACTGACATATAAATAGATAGTGAATCCTAGGGACTTTTTAGATTAATGCAAATCCTGTTTTGTTTTTAACAAACTATTAAACAGGTAAATTTTCAGGTGAACAAAATAGCGTCAAAAGTTCAGCGGTCGTTTTAATCATGTTTGTATTATTATCATAATAAATAATAATCCTCCTACATTTGTTATGGCTTTTCCATGACCTCATCTTAATCTACAAAATATTTAGGGGACTGTCAAATT
Organism: Mytilus galloprovincialis; assembly: GCF_965363235.1. Lineage (NCBI taxonomy): Eukaryota > Metazoa > Mollusca > Bivalvia > Mytilida > Mytilidae > Mytilus > Mytilus galloprovincialis. The sequence continues at coordinate 23,835,415 of NC_134844.1, forward strand.
TGAAAAATGTCTCGATAATTGTTTAATGTTGATTAAGATAGATACGTGACTATTTTAAGATCGTTTATTCCAATAACGTGTATTTTACCTGTAATGTGAAAACAAGATTTTAAAAAATACATGTATGTCATCAATATAGAGCATTGAAGCATGGTTATTGTGTTTGGTCCACCTGACGTAACATTAGCCACGGAATTACGTCAAGGTGTGCTAAAATGACTGGACTTGTACAGGAACAAGGAAAAAGAAAACTGCAAGCTAATTGAATAGTTTCTGATATAAATTTCTCCCCCAAAATTGAAACAAATCATATTCTTCTTGAAAGTTAAACTTTAAACATTATTTTTTCATAGTAGAGATTTATTTTAACTTTAACAATATGTTAAACTTACCATGTATGAAAGTATTGTTTTGTTCTTTTATATTTTTATATGGTAAAGTATCTTCAAATACAATACCGCTGAAAGGTAAGATTACATATAATCATGTATATAAAATTTTGTTGATTTTTTTTCTTTTGATACTAAGCTAATTTACAGCTTCGTTATTCCAATGGTAATATTTCTAAAATGTCAAAGTTCTTCTCTTGCTTAAGATTTCAAAACATTATTTATATATTTATTCACAAAAACTTATTTCATCCATCTTTTTCCAGGATGCCAGGGTAAAATGGATATGATATTCGTGGTAGATGGATCCGATCACAATACTCCATCAGACTTTAACATTCTCAAAGACACCCTTATTGAGCTAGTAGAACGACTTCACATCGGCCAAGGCGGAGCAAGGATGGGACTTATTGTTTTCAGTCAGACTGTAACAAAGGAAATCACAGTTACCGGAAACCAAGCATTACTTAAAAGGGAGATAAGTAACCTTAAACAGATCGGCACAGGAGTTAATATAGCTACAGGACTTCAAACTATGATTAAAATGTTCACGGATACTTACAAAAGTGTAGGTGTACCTAAAATAGGGACTGTTATTGCCACCGAACGTTCTACTGATCCTGGACAAACAATAGGAGTTGCATTTGAAGCTAAAAATGAAGGAATTCGTATGAATTCTATTGGAGTATCTACTTTCGCAGATAGGACGGAACTATCTGGTGTAGCTAATGCCGATGACAAAGTACTGATGGTCAACACGTACCAGGACCTAGCAGATGCTGTTGGAAATGTTGTCACGATGGTGTGTCCAGGTTAGTCGTTATGTAATCCAATAGTCATTTTAGATATTGAAAAGTTTTGGTCTGTTATCATATCGGTTCATTATAAAGTTTATCACTTTTGAAAAGTTTCATTTAGTGTGGAGACGAAACAGCAATGTAACGTAAATTAAGAGAGGGAAAAAAAACTAAGAATGTAGAGGCCAAAACGATTTAAAAGCAAAGAGACTGGTGAATGGAATGACCTTTACAAACATTTGATATATAAATACAATTATTTGTAATACTAAGTACCAAGAGGAGATAATATACAAGGAAAAAGGTGTATCAGTTCATATATGATATATAAATATGTGAATATTGTTTATCATAAGAACAACACTTGTATAGCTATTTTGTCACTTATTTCATTATTGTTTAAGCCATTGTTACTTTATCTTCGTTTGACAAGTACATGTATATATAACTTACTCTTGTCTTGGACTCTCCTCTCCGACTAACTGTTTTGTGTGTAATCGATAATTGCTATTTTTACTTCATAGTATCATGTTGATATATTTTATGGGACGGCAATACATTTATCCTGATTTAGAGTAATTTCTCGCAATTTGATTGGCTGATATTGTCCTAATAAATTTCAGTACAATTTTTTATCACGTCAATTGGAATTATCTCCCTTATTTATTACGTCAATTGGAATTATCTCCCTTATTTATTACGTCAATTGGAATTATCTCCCTTATACCATTGACCTAATAGAAAAAAAAAACAATTGAGTTGCTTTGTAGTCATAATATTTTTTATTTTTCACATTTTTTTATTTAATATCTAAAATATATTTATTGATATTGTCCTAACATTGAATTTGAATATAATAATATGTAATATAACAAAATCAGGATAAATTCGTTACACAGTGTTCAATTGTCCTAATACGGAATTTATCGGGTCAATAAAATTCATATCGGGTTTGGCTTCGCCTCACCCGATATGAATTTTATTGACCCGATAAATTCTCGTATTAGGACAATTGCACACTGTGTAACTAATAGTATTCGAACGGACCATTTTATTTGGACATAATTTTAAGCCTGTGGGCAAAGTTTGATAAGTGCCACTCGTAAAGTGCTTGGTTTCTTTCAAAATTTCCAATATCAACACACACTATTGCTCTGTTTAACCAGTATATTGCTATGATTGTTTCGTTTTACCTGTATGACATGTTCGTTTTGTTTACCCTGAATGGTATTATCGTTTTGTTGTACCTGAATGAACTAATGGTTTGGTTTTACATGTAATCAATATCGATTTTGTTTAACCTGTATGCCATTATGGTCTTTTTACCTATACGTCTGTATGGTTTAGTTTTATATGTTTGCAATGATGGAATTGTTCTACCTGTTTATAACGACTTTTGTTTTCCCTGTATGACACGATGGATTAACAAATGCGGTATTGTTTAATGTGCATGTCATGGTGATTTTGTTCTACCTGTAAGCTTTTACGGATTTGTTGTATCTGTCTTCAATGATGTTTTATTTTTGCTTGTTTATACCATGACAAATTTATTTTAGCTATATGTCATGGTGTTTTGATTAGTCTGTATTGTAATATGGTTGTTTTATCCCTGTATATAATGCTCACTTATCTTAAATCCATGCTGTATTTGGTTTTCTGTAAATAGAAAAAGAGAAGAAATTGCCTCTTGATTTATCAACATTTATAAATGTATAAACTCAAAGCTGTTTTAAGAAACACATTTTCAAAAATAAAGGAACTGTTTTAATTAATATACTTTTTTTATTTTGTTTATAGCACAAAATTTAACCACATGGATTCCCTCTACTACGACTACATCGACAACTACCACCCAGGCTCCTCAAACAACAACACCTTCACGTACCAAACGGTCGCCTATATCTGGTGAGTACCACGTCTTTTATATGATACCGGCACTGACTCGTTCAACTCTTTTATATCGTAATGTAATCCCATATATTGATTAAAGACACATAAAGGAAGCGGAAAATGCAATTTAAAGGAAAATTTTACGAAATTACATTACAAGTTCATTGATTTAATGATATAAATTGTATGCAAAGACAGCATTACAGAATGAAGAATAGTCCTTAATTCAAATGTGCTAAATAATAAGGTGCATAATGTTATTACTAATTCTTATAATCATTGCCACTTATCATAATACAATGTACATGTAGTTACTTTTTAAATTATGTATCAATATAATTTCAACTTCTGTATATCCTTATAGGCCCTTGTGAGCATTGTGAATTGAGGAATGGAGTCGGCTACAATCCACATCCAGAAGACTGTGATAAGTTTATCCAATGTTACTTTGGTGAAAATAATGAGATAGTTGGCGCTTACAGGCAGTGTCCATGGGGACAATATTGGGACCAAGAAGTTCTCACCTGTAGACCTGCTGAAAATGTTGTCTGTCATAAGGGTATGTAATATATACATTCAATGCTAATTGTCGTATCCTTTTCTATGCAAATGGCATACTTGAGAAGCGTGTTTATTTATTTAAGTCATTTGTGATTTAAAATAAATACTTTGAACGTTTTGCTTTAACTCAATTTACAAGGACAATTATTATCCCGTACTGCTAAATGTTACTTGAGGGAAACTTAGTTAATGATGAGGATGTTATTTACCAGAATGAAAGGTTAAATTATTTTAATGAGTCAATTAAATTGTATTTATTTTATTGTAGAGAAATGCAGACTGCCTGGTTTGTTGTCCTATCCTTACGGTAATATAAAAAACAACCGTGCTTATTGGAAATGTAACCTTGGAAAGTCTGTTTCTCTGTGTTGTCCTGAGGGATACTTGTACAGACCATATCAAGGATGTGTTGAGTTCAATGGTAAAACTGAAACCTGTCCTCCGATTGTTTATCACGAGGGAGCCTGTGATATGAGACCAGTGTTTGGAAATGCAACTTACTACGAAAGAATAGTTCACGGAAACTGGATAAGAATGCCATGTGCACCAGGGACTCACTATGATCCAACCGAATGCGCATGCAGTTTGTTTTATCCAACATACATAAGCAATGGTATGCATTTTATGTATATGTATGTTTTTCGCCAGTAAATGTAGGAAGTTTCAAAATATTGATGTGTTACATATTCCAGTGGCAAAACATATGCATCTAGTTATCGACAGTTTGGTAATCGAAATTCTTAAAAAGTTAAGCCGTCTGACAAGCCTCGAGTATATCGTGCCTTTCTATATCTGCACATGCATGTACTCAATACGGCTCCAACTATTTACTTTTCAACACGGTGATGATATAAACAAGATAAACATACATTTGTCACAACTTGATTCTGATAAGTTTTCAAACCTAAATGTGCGTTTGTCTAGTTTTCTTACTTTCTGTTCTATTCGTTTTCAAGTTGGTATAGTATAACGCTGGATATACATGAGGTTGTTGAACTTTTTGTCCTTTGTTGCGTCGTATCCCCTTGAACTTCATCATTTGTTTTCTATTGGAATAATAAGGATTTTTTACCACAATAGCACACTGATTGTGACCTGATTTTTGTATTATTTCTTAGTATTGTGGGCGTACTTTTGTTATGATTTTTGATGTTTATAATGAGTTTTACGCGTCTTAATTTGCATTGAAGAAAACAATTAGAAGAATGCCATATATTATATCTTTTTACACCAGTTGTCGAAAATATTTTATTAAAAGCCGATTTGATATTATGATTGACATTTATCGATTTGTTTAACATGGTACACATCGCCACATTGATTATTTTATTCTGGTAACTTTGAAACATTCCGTATATAGCAATCTATTTTAATCATAGAATGTAATAATTATAATAAAACTGTTATTTAAGGGCATATTTATTATACGTTTTTAATATTTCATAAACAAATAACCTTCAACTTTAAAACGTTTACTTATGATTATTTAAATTCGTATGACTAAATACTTTAAAAAAAAAACCTCGAGATATCAGCGATGGATTGTGTCAAACTTTGTCAAATTACCGAAAATATGATGTTAAGAATGTAACACCAGACAATTTTTTATACTAAACTTTATAGCATACGAAAGAAAATAAATACTCTCAAATAAATAGTTAAACACCTTTTCAAAATATATGTATACTAATAAACAGTTTGATTTTTTTGGCAGAATGTAAACCCGAGTTGTTCATATCATTCGATGGTACAGAAATCAAAGATGATTCCGGTAAAAACAATTATATAGAAAACCATAACGTTTCAATAAGGAAGATCAATGGTAGTAGTTATGGTTACTTTGATGGAAATTCCAAAATTGTTATTCCAAGATTTGCCAATTTTGAGTCAACAGACTTTGTTATAAAGATGAACTATTCACACACTCCAAATGATAGATTAGAGTCCCTGATTAGTAATGGCGATGACTGTTGCGACAATGTCCCGTCCATGGCTTTGGTCAAAAGTAGACGTAATGTTCATTACATGATAAAGACAGTCGATGAAAAGACGAGAGAGGATTCAGTGTCCACCTTCCATCTTCCATCAATCGTAAGTATTAATCGATATATATCATTTCGTATAATATTCAAATATCATGAGAAATTGATGTGGAATAGCCAAATGCAACAATGTCTTGGAAAAAAATGAATGAACAGAATTATTTATCTTTATGAGAACAGACTTCGTGTCCTAAACCATTACACAACACCTGTTAAGCATGCTAGTATATTAAGATAAAATATATTTTATCGGATATTGTAATAGAAATTCTTTAAAGATGTCAACTGAGAGATTTATTCGATGTAAAAATCCTTCGAAATTTAAAAAAATTACGATTCAGTAAAAGAAACAATAGTTGCAACTACACAATAAATTAAACGCGTAACACCAATATAAAACGTAACATGAATAAATACAAAAGAACTCCAATTAGGCATACAGAGAGCAGTTGCGATCAGCTATACATTGAGGGTATGCCTATTTGGCGGTCACTCTTTATCGCTTCTAAGTCAATTTGGTTTAATTTTGCTCATTATTTCATCATATGCAATATTATATAGACAGATAACATTGTTATTTTAATTTCAGGCTGATCCTCATAATAACTGGAATGAGGTTTATTATATACATGACAGTTTGAGACTGGAAGGTAGAAGTAATGGTATAAGACATGAAGATTATGCAGTTGGTAAAATAAAGAAAACAAAAGCTGGATTACAAATAGGAGCTGGAAGACTTTTTAAAAATTTTACAGGATTAATAGACTATGTAGCAGTCTATCTGTGTAGACCTTCACATCTGTAAATAAATCAAGATAAATATGAATGAAAAGTATTAAATTGGATAAAGAATTAGAGATTTGATGAACCTATGAAGTTTATGATAAAAGAAGGTAATGATCTCCTTTAAGTAAATTCCAAATAACACGTCTGTGATATTCTATTGTTTATATGTATAAAATGTTATTTCATTTATGTATATATTAATTTGTTGAAGTTAAATGCGAGCATAAGGTATCAAATGCTTACTGATGTATCTAATTGTTACAGTCGATCACCTTGATTGATTTATTATGCGTCCCAAGATTCTTTGCTTTCATTTTAGTAAACGATGTTTTATTTTGTACCTCATATAGCAGCTGTAAATAGAACATTGATATTATCATAGCATCTACAATTGTGTACACTTATCATTATAGTTTTAGAAACTTATCTTTTGTTTAATAAAAATACATGATACGACTTGCGTTTCTTCAAATTGAATCAACGGCATCGAATAAATGTTACTAAAACAACGCCCTGTTATTGTATACTCCGCATTTCATTCTGTTTAGTTGTACTATTATTGTTGTTGTTGGTTTTTGGTAGGCTGCTTACTTTAGTTGCACTACTAGTATACATCAAGTATTCACAAATCCACGGCTTCAAAGTGTGAGTGTTCCTGTTAAATCCAGAAAAACCCTTTGGTTGTATCAAATTAATAAAGTGTAACTAATATTAACCATTATTAACTAGTACCTGGATGATACCGTTGGTGTTTAACTGTTAGTCCCTGAGAGCATCATTCGCTCAGTTGTCAGTGCTATGCAGCTTACTAGATTTATAACGTAACTTTTTCCTTGATATGTAACGAAATGATAAAGAAACGAAATGATTAAGGAATGTTTCAGCTCTCTCTGGCAATTGTCTTTGTAGATTTGGGCTATTTCTAATCTCCTCAAGTATTTAAATATCTTTTTCTTTCAAGCATTCCATGAGATGCTTAATATTGAAAAGCAATTCGAAGGCATCGAAATTATTAACTGCAATTTATGACTAAAAATTCCTGCATCTATATTTAATTTTCTGTTCTGTTTTTCATTTTCAAACTGCATTGCAAAGTTTCGTTGGGTCTATGTATGTGTGTTGGTTTGAGGGTATAACCTTCTATTCATAGTTTGAAATTGGGAATCTTCAACAAATTTACACTCGCTCTAAATTGCATGACAGGTGTTGCTAATGATGCAGTATCTGCTTACATAGATTGAGAACCTGAAAACACCCTTAGTTTTTGGGGTTGCACAGTCTTTATTTTCTATGAAGTGTTCGAGGCATTTGTTGGTCCTTTCGCCATGGCGTTCTTGTTTTTGTGTAACTAGTTTACTGAAGCTGTTTACTAAAGAAATAAGATTGACAAATCACTTAGAAACTCATCAATCACCTGGTCTGGTAATCTTTTGTCGCAATTATAAAATTCCAACACTGGTATATATATGATGAGTTTATTTACAACCACTGGGTCGTTGCCACTTCTGGTGGAGTTTTATTCCCGAGGGTATTACTAGCCAATTAGTCGACACTTCTATGTTTCACGAATTATCATTGGTTTGGTCAAAAATATAAAGTTTTTTTTTTACCTAAGGAATAAATTACCTTAGCTTGGCAAAACTTTTAGGATATTTTTTATCCTAAATGCTCTTCATCTTTGTACTTTATTTAGTCATCTTATCTTTTTTATCGATTCCTTTGTAGACGAAACGCGTGTCATGCGCAATTACAAAATTTCAAATCTTGTATTCATTAAGGGTTTATTTACCTAACGACAGCCGCAAAAGAGTAAGTCAGGAATAATGAAGGGTGTCTTTTACGTGCAAGAGATATGGCTCTCTCTTAACACATGTCCGCCATTTATCGCCCCCTTCTGACAAATTATCATCGTTTTCTTAAGACCATACTCGCAAATTGTGTCATGGGAGAGCCAAAAATTCACTCCCTGAAATATTCATCCCGGAACGGGAATCGACCAAGTGTTAGTAATCACGGCTTTTGTTTCATTGTATTAGATTCCTAAACGTAAGCATCCTTACTAACATTGTAATATTGCGCGATCTTCAAGGTGCTCTACGAAACCTCTCTAAATTTTTTACAGCAATCAAAGCCGGTGTCAACGTTATTGTGAAATTAACTTATCTTGGGTCGGTGTTAATCAGATGTGGATACTTAAAAATTCGAAAGATATGAGTACATCCAATCGAAGTATATTTCCTCTTACAATACTATTAGGTCATTTTATTTTCCTACCCTTTAGACAAGTTATCCAACTTCCATCTAAAAGACAAAAAGAAACAGAAGTTACTGCCTTATCTCATTAAATAAGAATGACCAACAAAGATAAAAGTATATTGTTTTGGAGAGGTAAAAGTCGTATTCTGAAGAAAAAAAAATCAAACTGAATCCAACAAAAAAAAACATTGAATATGACTTTATCAAGATGCTTGATTCCTTGATTGACAAACTATTTGTTATAAGGACATGTTTTTCATTGTGCATTCCCTTGATATACATCCGTGATCCTCTGATTAACTTGTTCCTATAACTATATTTGGCTGACTTTATATAGTAGAATGTATAGATGATGACATATCACTAAATAATTCAAAGGTTGGTGATTATGTTGAACGCATGTTTCCCATCGAATTGGAATCAAAGAATACAACTTATAAAGTTTATTCTGTCTGATTTTATGATTTTTATGTGGGTTGATTGAGAACAAACTTTAAGGTCACATAGATGATTTTATAAACTTTCCATTCTGTGTATCACCATTTTGGCAACGTCTGCATATAGATTATACATCTGCTAGTTTATACGATTTCAAGAGATTGAATTTCATAACATTATGTCTTGATAGAGAGTTGCTGCTTACAAGGAAGATTTTAGACCAAGAGTTGTATGTGGTGAAGTTGACATTATCCTATCATAAACGTTACGAGTAAATTGACAAGTTGATTGACCGTTATGGAATATCTGTTTCCAAGATGATGACAGATATGTTTCATTTGTCGTAACAAAAATGTTGACTTCTTGTTCTTGAATATGACATACCATTTAGATTTATGCTTTTTTTGTAGTTACATGAGCATCACAAAATGTGCCACAGAGGAGTAGGATATGGTTACTCTTCAGGAGTACCTGAGATTATCATCTGTTTTAGTGGGATTCGTGTTTTTCATTCTTTAAAGTCTATGTTGTGATTTTTGTACCTTTTTTTTGCCATGCTATTGTTTTTTTCCGGCTTATAAACTTGGATATTTCTTGGTATCTTTCACCTCTGTTTTGTGAGTTTGAATGTACCCTTGTAATCTTCCGTCCCTGGTTAATCTTTTGTTTTTGTGTGATTAGCTCGGTTTTATGTGTAGCACAGAGAGAAAACTTGGATATTCATTTATCACACACCATTACAGAGAAGTCCGTATTTGTTTTTTTAATATTTCAGATTTCAGATTTCAACAACTTTTTTTAACTAAGGAAATCAAGCAAAGAAAATGTAGCCTTTGTTCGGATTCTTATGCTTTAATATTTTTCTAAAGAAAGTCTGAGTTTTGTTTCTTACATATTTTGTGTACTTTGAATCTGAATAAGAAGAAAATGGTTTTTGCGGCTAACTTGATGTTATGGTGAGGTGTTAGAAACTTATAGAACCTTTGTTTTAAAGTTTAAAAAAAAACCCAACTCAATCAATCATGATACAGTAAACCGCCATGAAACAAACAGTGTGAAAACGTACTATTGTCACACGAACATGTTTATTTCCTCCTAATTCGCCTCAGTTTAGATCTAAACAAAGGAATACAAAATAGGTGTTGCATTGTAAAAGTTTTCCTTACCACAAAACCACCGACGTGCGAAAATAAAATTCAAATGAAGCTTTGTTATTTGAAAAATGTTTTAAAAAATCGAAAAACCACAGAAGAGCCATATTTAAATTTGACCTGATCTATGAAAAGTGTAGGAATTGCTAAATAAAGCATGTTCTGTGGGTTACCACAATGAGACATTACATCATTCGCCATCTTCGTCATCGTGGTTATACTTAGCATGATGCTCTACTGCCATGTAATCATGGAATCCCTTTATCGAACATGAATAATTAGGCAACATTGGAACTTTATACCGTGGTGGTGCATAAGATTCATGGGTATTAGCTTGGTAATTTCTTCTTTACTTTTACATTATGCAAAGTTTAGTTCTTTGCATCACTGTAGACATAAAAGACAGTAAAAAAGATTCCTTGGAGACAGAAAAAAAAATATCAATCGTTGAAATACAGACAAAAACATGCAAGAAATCCAAAACATAATACAAGACAAAGTTCAGAGAAACAAAGTTGAGAAATAAAGAACCACCAGTTGGTTAGATTTATAACAATGTTTATTTTAAAATTAAAATCCAAATACACGTGTAACAAGTTTGATTTATGTGTACTTTAAATAAAAAAGGACATAATTATAAATCAAACAATGTACTTTTATTGGCCAAGTCTCATCCATGTTAATAAATCTTCATATGAAAGAATAAACAACTAGTGTATGCCTATACACATATTTAACAGCGCCTGATGTTGTTTCATAACCTTACCGGTTTCGGTTCAAAAGGGACCTTCATCAGAAGCAGAAGTAGATTTGCACCTTATTTATATAGATACGGTAATATTTTATTCCAAACTGATACACATGATTAGTATGGCTTCTACTTACGAAAGCTCCATTTGGAACTAGTGTGTTTACAGACCTTTTATGTCAGTGCACCCTTCCTATATTGTCTTATAAATTTTCATACTCATTTTACCTACTACACATTAAACAATATACATTTCTAGGTTGAATGCAAAAATGTATCAATATATTTCTCTAATTCTTAGATGATGTTTACTTTTCATGACCTGGTGTATTGATTTTTTTAATCTAATCGTTTGATCTCAGTTCTTTGTCAAATTTGAATTACGACGTCATTTGTGAATTTTGAAATTCGTTGTTACATATTTGTTTGGTTTCATACTGATTGAGATTATAACAAAAAGTTAGACCGCTGTATATTTGACTTTTTTACCTATTATGTCTGTTTGTTCTATTCACATATCGTTGTCAATATAACGGAATTTTATACGACTGTCGTGCAAGTGAGAGGTTTAGCTAGCTATAAAAGTAGGTTTTATCCACCATTTTCTACTTAATAAAATGCTTGTTCAAAGTCAGGTATGTGACAGTTGTTAACTATTCGTTTGATATATTGGAGCTTTTGATTTTGCCATTTGATTAGGGACTTTCTGTTTTGAATTTTCCTTGAAGTTCAGTATGTTTGTGATTTTACTTTTTCCATTGTACAATGTTATAAGGCCACGAAAAAGGCGACCATGAAAGAAGACGTCACAGATAAAGACTGTCTTGTTCCTAATCACCTGAATTTGCTCATGGCATCATGATAATTCTCATTATTAATTTTAGGGGGTGTTTTCGTGGTTTGTATTTCGTGTTTGTTTCTGCTTTTTGTTTTCTTATCTTCGTATATATCCAAGTGTTGCCTTTTCCATATTTTTAATGTGAACTTTGATATGCTTTTTGCTTTTCTTTCATGCATTTTTCGGGTATATAAGCTACATTACAGCGACTAAGTGTACTATTGAAGAAAATGCTTTCTAGTGATATTTGTAAACTATAAATTATTGGCTGTCATAAATTTTTGATAACTATCTACATCTTTTTTAGCTATATTTGTGTCAAATATATGATGGAAAATGTAAATTTCTTGAGAAAGGCACTTATTTAAAGCAAGGTATCGATAAGATATGTACTGGCATGTCCTCATTTTGCATAGAATGTGCCATGGATATTGAAAATAGAAAAAATCCGCCATGAATGTGAGTTCTACTTTTATAACCAATTGTCGTTATTTAGAATGAATTGCAATGCGTTTTGAATATCAAACTATTTCATGATATGGAGATATCAATTAAAGTTAATAAACATTGGCCATATATATTGAAACCGATGTTTTGAATAGATTTTATGATGTTGTTTTTTTTTGCTGCCTTTTTCTTTGGCATAGGAATTTATGCAATTATTAAATATTAATATTTTTCGAAAATATCATACAAAATCATAATGGTTTGTTAATACACTGGAAATATCTGTTGTTATGATTCATATATGTTTTTCGTTGCCAGTAAGGGACGTCTCTCTGATCAAAAATCAATTTTACTGAATTGATTGAAATATCTAGGACGCCTGATAGTTGTGGTTGAATTCCCTTACATTTAGTCATACAGTTGATACATTACACAAGTTATATTTGAAAAATTAATAATGATAAAAATAGTGATATCTTGCTTAAAATAGATAATAAATTATACAAGCTAACACCTACGATCTGACTAAATATATCAAAAACAACAACATGTAAATTTTGCAATTCTTGTTTGTTTTTATTTCCATCAATTCATCAATTTATCAAGACTATTTGGTATAGATATAAAAATGCATCAATGGTTTATGTTGAATTTAAAGTTTATGACTATTTGGATATAATTTATGACTTGTTTTTATTGTTTATTGCTGCCATATAAAAACAACTAGGAAATCAAAAATGTTTAATTTGACAAGGTGTTACTTTTCAAAAATAAAAAAAAAACAAGCAATAACAAATACCACAGACATACACAAAAACTCAATTTACTGAAATACTATCTCTTTCAAAAATCAACCGACGTTTTAAAAAAAATCGCAAAAATACTGAACTCCGATGAAAATACAAAAGTCTAAAATAAAATGACAAAATCAAAAGCTCAAACACATCAAACGAATGGATAACAACTATCAAATTCCTAAATTCGAACATGCATTTTCTTATGTAGGGAATGGTGGATTAAACCTGGTTTTATAGCTAGCTGAATCTCTCTCACTTGGCTGACAGTCGTATTCATTTATATTGACAACGATGCGTGAACAAACAGACATTATAGATAAAAATGTTAGAAATAGGGGTACAACAGTCAACATTGTGTTATAATCTTAAGAAATTTTACTACGATTGTAATCAATCGATATTTTGAGACAAAAATATGTAATTGTCAAATCGCAGTTAGAGGTCATTATTTGAATTTAAATATATCGAGGACGTAAGTACGAAGATATGTTTCCGCCACCTTTCCTCTGATAACCTCTGACAGTACTTAAACAAATATCATCAAAGGCTTATAATTTTGTACACCAGACTCGTCCAAATTCTATTCCCAATGCACAATTGAAAGATCGACTACATTGTTTTATTAAAATATACATTTATGTACAAACATAGGAATCGTAGATACAAATTCCTTCAACATGCGAGAATTGTATGCATAGCAGGAGACACGTGCGCTGCCGATCTTTGTCAAATAAAAATGGTTGCCTTTCGAACTTGTCTTAACGGATCCCTTCGAAGTACATAATTTCTGATTTTGTATTACAATTTAACCAATTCTGTCATGCCATGCAATTTTATAAGTCAAAATTTTACACCTCCCTAATGTTCGGTATAAAGATATTGATAAAAATATAACCTACCTGTGTAAAAACAAGTTTGAAGCATGGCATGGAAGAGAATCAGAATACAGATTGGGCGGAAGTACATGCATTAATTTGAAAACTGTATTTTATTCTTCATGTAGTATTAAGACGTACCTACATTAAAATCTGACAGAGATTTACTTTTTCAAAAAATAAATGCATTTAAAAAGAAAAAAGAAAATGCAAAAACATTTTTAAACCTTATGACTAATTTGCAAAATTCTTCAATCAGCTATACTGGAACACAGGGCTCCAGACAATTTTCAAATCAAAGTGTGATAAAGCTGAATCAGGTATTACTTATTCGGCGACAAATTGACCTTGCTTGTTAAATCAGACGACATAAATTTTAAAGAATTTATTTGATATGTTATATGTATTCTATCATAGCAATCATTTATAGATCATTGTATTTAACATCGATCAATGTCAAAATTTTTAAATTATAAAATATAATGTTTTCAAAATCTCAGTTTATGATTCATAATTATTATAATTCGGCAGACTCTTTACAAAAATAAGATAATTTTTATTCACATTTCAATAATTGATTGGTTACTTGAAAGAAAAGATGGTTTTGACGTCATATGTAACAATGTATGCTGAGATATAAACTATGGAAAAACCATTAAGAGTGCTTCACGTAACACTAACCAGATCATAGTATTATTTTATACCACATATATTGTCGTTTGCTGGTATGACAATGTTTATGGTCGAAACTTCGAAAATAAAATTGTTTCATGTGACAAACATTATAATAAAGACACCTTTGCATTCACCTATTTACCACAATGACAAAATCATTTCTCTCGAACATCCCGTTTACAAGAAACGTGGAAAAGCAATCAGGTCCATAATGTTCAAAACTCATCGGATACACCAGCGCTCTTTATGGAAAAAAATTGGTACAAGTGTCATCAACAACACACAAACACGTTTGTTGGTCTTTACTATTTTATTTCTAAATAAATAGGTATTGTTTGTCTTATGATTATCACGAGTGTAGGCTCTTCTCGAGCAAGATGCATTTTTGTATTTTTGATATATACACAAATATGTTATCATAAAAAATACACAATCATAGTTAATATCTTCCAATAACAAACAATCTTTTTAGATTCGAGCGTCATTGATGAGTCTTTTGTAGACGAAACGCGCGTCTTACGTAAATATAAAATTTCAATCCTGGTATCTATTATTAGTTTATTCATATCATATCTTCATGTATAAAAGCGATTTCGGTGCACAGATTTTGTATCCAAAAATGTTACCATCCACCTAGTAGTTATTGGTTCGAAACAGTAAAGATTTTAATTATAGTTTCTTACTTTGCTAAATGATGCAAAGCTTTCACATTTAACTTATATACACAACATCTTGAAATTAAGTACTGATGATGAGACTGACATAACATTTGTTTTCTTTTACTGGAAATAATTGCCACTGTTCTTTAAACAAATCAATCAGTAAATCATTTTGATGGAGTGACATGTACATTCAAGTAGTTTAAGAGAAACTTTACACAGAACATCAGAACCCCGGATTGGTGATAATTACAAAAGGATACCCATGAACAAATCGCTTCGTCGCGTTCAAAACACATTATTGATTACGCCTAATAATCATAATGGTAAATCTATTATTACGTATGTCATTAGTTCTTTCTGTATTATACACGAAAACAATTTAACGTGTCTTTAGTGTTTCTCTCGGTTTTTGTTTGCTACCCGGTTTGTTTTTTCACTTGGTCGCATTATGACTATTGGACATCGGTAAACTACTGTTAACTTTAATTCTATAACTTTTTTGTCTATGTTTTATGTACTGTCGTATGTCTATATGTTATGTTACATACTGACTGTAAATTAAAAGTTATTTATTCTTATAGCAACTATTTCATTTGAGAAACTACATGGTATTGCTTCTAATATAGTTTACGGTATTGAATTATTTCTTAAAAGCCTGATCTAAGTTGTTCAAAAATGACAGATATTTAATGAAAGAAAAATAATCATCGGTTTATTCTAACGATTCTGATAACATTAAAATTCCTAACACTTTTCCCAACTTGATCATTCCTTAGTACCTTAGAAAAACGATATCAAAATACTGATCTCCAAAGCTTAAAAAAAACGTCATTACCAACTGTCAAAGTCAAACTAAAGGAAATATCTGCCATATTTGTGACTAAGTACAGGTATTTTTTGAAAAAAATTCTTACGGATGCAACGACATAATAGTGTGTCTACTCCCGGATGTATTTGAAACGACAAATACTAGTACGAATTAATAAACAACTCTCCATGACGCAACAAGAGTCACGGTCAGTAAAAAATATACACTTTTTCGTTTCTATGCATTATATTAACTGTACGTAACCATCATAAAAGCTCAATTAACATTTTCATAGGTTTGACTAATTTTCGATATTGATATCAATTCTGCTATTTGCAGACTAGTTACAATAATAATTATAGAATAACTAATCGAAGTATTCAAATAGAGAAAAATATTCAATGAGTGAACAAACAACACATTAATTAACGAATGCGCGCAGTGCATGAGTTAATTATCAGTGTTGTTCGGTCACGAGTTATTCGATATTTGAATTCTTTGATTAGTTATTCTTTTTATTACATTGTCAAAAGGCTTTTTTTATGAAATTAAAGTAGAAAATGTAAGGAACTGTATCTTTTTCTACGCATTCCCTGTTTGTTTTGATCCGACGTTATCGACGTCTTGACAACGCCTATTCTTGTATGACGTCAGAGGAGTTAAATAACCACTTTTATTTCACATGTGAAAATATCGGTTTTTATTTCACTGGGAAACCAATGTAATTCATTGCAACCAATGTAATAATGGACATTTCCAACCATGTGTTATTCAAATCTGTAACAAATACTTTCAAAGATAATGAACAATGCACATTTGTTAGTAGAATTCGTAAATTTGGGTTTTGGTGTTTCCCTTACGTTAGGTCATGCAAAATATTTATCGAATGTTAAGGTTGAAGAGAATCTGGAATTGCGTAGTAGCAATTCAAAAAATCATGAGAGAGAGAAAAAACGAAACATTAATACGACAGGTAGAAACTAACCACAACCATTGAATTAAATGCTTCTGACTTTAAAATATGTAAAAAAGTAAAATACCAAAAAAACCAAACTCCAAGGGAAATTTAAATCGGAAAGTTCCTCATCAAATGACAAAATCCAAACCTCGAACACATTAAATGAATGGAAAACAACGGTCATATGCCTGACTGTCTTCGTCAATAGATGAAAAGTGGTGTGAAATTGTATAAAAAAATCTTATAAAATAAAAGGCAATTTGTTTTAAACGTTCCAAGCATCATCACACCAATATTTCCGTCTATGATATTAGTTTGATGTTAAAGGGAAATCCCGAGATTACAACAGAAGAACGTGCTACTTTATGATTGATTCAGAGAAAACAAAGAAATGAAACACAATTAACATATTATGTATCTATTTACATGGTTTACTCTAGTTTCCGTTCAAGGCTTTATGAATGCACTACTTATCAATGTAATCTTGTTGCACTAACACAATAAAAGTACCGTATAAGGAAACACATACCACATAGCTATCTAGTGTGTATTCTGTATTGTCTATTGCTAGTATCTGGATTTTCCTGACATTTGTATTGACAGATTTATTAGTAAAAAAACTTGTATCGTACGTTTTTATTGCATTTCTACGGGAAAAAATGAAATTAGAGACTTGTTAAAATCAATAATATTTTCGTCTCGAACTTCAAAATAAATCCAAGGTTGTTTTGTTAAATTCTGTATCTTTTGCACCTTTATCTCATTTAACGGTTAATTCAAATTAGATACTATAAACTAATATTTTTTTTATCTTACATGTCAAAACATAACTATTAATCAATGATAAGTGTTCAATCAGTATGGTTTATGATCAAACTTAAATGATTTGCACGCAGAAGAATTCATTTATTCTAAACGATGATCAGTTCCGTTAAAGGGTTAAAACAACGCTATAAATTTATAATGATATATAATGTGTAAAAATTATCATTAAATTAGAGATTAGAGCTACAAAATTAGAATTTTGAAGATGGAGTTATGGTAAAACATTCATTTCTTGTGACCGTTATGTAACCTTTAGCTAACGTTTCATTTCATACCAAATGGGTGTAAAGAAACTTGTCTAACTAAACGCACAAATAAATGCTTAATGATTATATCATTGGGACAGCTATCCGCTTTCGATGAGAATATGATTTTCCACACGTAACCACCTAACGTATTACGATTTTTATAAAGTTAGACAAGGAAATTAATGAATATACAAAGCACGCCTGGTAAACCATCAAATCTCAAATAAATGGTTAAGCTAGTAAAAAGTTTACTGGTTTTTCCTGTTGAGCTTTTCTGTTAAAAAAAATCCAAAATATAGACATGGTAGGTCGATTTTTCACCAATTCAGTGTCAATCTGTAAATATTTTGGTCAGTAGGAAAATGTCATGCCATAGATAAATGAATGAGAGCTTGTCTCGTTCATTACTAGAACCAATGTGATTTGAATAACATCGGCTTGACATTTCTCCCGCAGTATAGTGCAGACAACTCAATGTGTTTTGAACAAATTGACGATGAGTTCATCAATACGTAACGTATATATCAGTAAATAAGTGTTCTTTATTGTTGATGTAGAGGTTATTGTACAATGGTCAGTGCATAAATGATGCAAAGTAGACATCATAATGTTGATGTTTTATCTCTTATTCACGATAAATAAGGTGTAGTTCAAGAAGACAAATCCTTCCACAATATTGTTTCATATACATAAAACATTGTTTGAATACTTGTAAGCAACACCAATTTAGAAATCCCATATAAACCAACAAAATACACGAAAGAAAAGATTTTAGAATAAAACAATTTCGTCCCTTTCTCTTTTTGGTATTTTAACCAAGTAGGAATATGAAAATCAGACGTCTTTCTATTGGATTCCAAACCTGAACAATAACGATGTATTACAGGATTATCGAAATTATCTACAGAACATCTTTATCAAAATAATTAACTACTATTCGTTCTACAGTACGAGATGACGTTCACAATATATATGATAAGGTAAGTATTCTCAGATAATGGTTCAGGCAGAAGTGAATTCTTTATAATTCTAAAGACCTGTTTACGGCGAAACTTAAATTCTTTATAAATTAACTTTTTACCAAACTTTTGATTTTTTGAAATACTAAGGCTTTTCTACCTCAGTAATAGATTACCTTAGCTGTATTTGGCAAAACTTTTTTGAATTTGGTCTTCAGTGCTTTTCAACTTCGTGCTTTATTTGGCCTTTTGAACTTTTTGGGATTCGAAAGTCACTAAGCAGTCTTTTATAGACGAAACGCGGGTCGGGCGTAAATACAAAATTTAATCCTGGTATCTATAATGAGTTTATATGCACGCAAATGCTCCAAGCACATTTATTACCATTTTGCTTTTGCAATAATATCAAAACTTTTTGTGCAACACAGTTCACTTCCTTTCCTTAATGTTTAATTAGAAAGTCAACTCCATCTTCTGACTAGACGTTAATTTTTCTACCAATATAGAAATCGAAGATTCCAATTTCTAGTTTTGGTCACGAATAAACAACGTACTTTGAAAAGAATCACATTGATGTAACAAATAAACACCGATAAAAAAATCATCGATAGAGGACGATATCATTATAATATGTTTTTCATTTAATTTGCGTTATATTTGTCTAGTTATTGTGGTTAATAGATGAGTTTCCAATAAATACTTAGTGTGCACCCTTACTGTAGGACCTGGTATTGTATTCAAACGCAGTACAATTAAAACAAAAGTGTTAGAGACTATTACAAAAACCATCTACTAGCCAAATACTTGGATGTCATGTTCAGATATACTGATTATAACCTGTTGCTAATTAACTGCATATATTTCATAAATCACAGTCAACTTTGCATATATGATACCTCGAACGTTTGTTTCTGTCTGTATCTTTTTCTGAAGTTTTACATTGATGAAACTTGGATATATTACAAGCATGACGCTTTAAATTTCACCATTGTTAGCTTCTCAGTATTAATCATTAACATATCTTCTGACCCATTGTAATTTGTATGGCGTTTAAACATATTAGCTGATATCATAGGCGCGTGAAATAAACCAATCAAAGATATGATTTATAAATAAATATAAATTTGTAATGTGGGAATACAGTAGAAGACTTCTACTGATACAACATTTTTTGATAAAAACAATTGGGTCTTTATCCTTGAGAAGATTTTGTATAGATTTTGTTTCATATGAATACTATAAATACAAATTTAAAAAAAAAGGTCGGCCCATTGGGATGCACAAATAATATGTTTACCTATGGAAATATGAAAAATCAATCCATTGGTCTAGAAAAAAAACTATTATCTCTTTCATCAATAACTTCCAGCAATCAAATCATATAATGTTCGGTATATTTGATGTTTGGGTAAGTGGTTCATCACAAACGATGTAAATAATATTTTATTCGAATTCCTTTAATCTTCAAAGAAGTCCAAATTGTATGTGTCGTAGCTTTATCTTCTTTTTTTTTAATAATTTACAAACTGACGTATAGTTGTTAATGTCTGTGTCATTTTGGTCTCTTGTGGACAGTTGTCTCATTGGCAATCATACCACATCTTCTTTTTTATATGACAATATCAACAAGAACTGTTTGCCATCGAGATCAGAATAGTTGCTAAATAGGCCTAAACCCAAAATGGTTTTCAACGAGATAAAAGACCATAATATAAGAGGCCCCCTTATGGTGGTGTCCAAGTAATCACATAATCACATTTTTTTTTTTTGCCAATTTCATCACATCATCATTTAATTTATTTCTTAGTAAGGTAATCAAATAATCAAATAATACAGTCCTAGATTATCACATAATCATATTATCATGAAAAATTTGGTCTGATAATCAAATAATAAATACAAAAATGACCAAGTAATAACATAATCAAAAACGAAGTTCACATACAAAAAACATTAAAAGATTTATGTCAGGTATGAGAGACAACTAGGCAGAAGCCACTTAATATGCAAGTTAAATGAAATTATTATTAAGACAACGAATTCCTATAGAACATTATTGTTCCATTTCGTTCATTGAATATCTAATTAATGACCATTCAGACATCATGTTATTAGTGGCTGTTTGTTTTATGTTCAAAAGACTTCATTACAATGTTTACTATTTATTAACATAGTAGTCAAATGAAACATCTTACATATAATCATTAACATGGCTCTATGTCGTGTTAATGTTAATTTCATATTATCCAGGCTATGTATGTTCTAAAATAAATCCCAATTGTGACATATTGAATGAGTATATAATGTCTTGTCGGTTGATGCTTGCATGACTGTCGACACACCCGGGCTGGATCTTCTTTATGCGGTTTCCTCAGATTTTATTTTCTTTTTCCTTACCTTGATTATTATCTTCTTGAAGAATTTATGAGTTTTGCAGATCACTTTAACCGTTGATTCCTAGAATTGCATATGCAAAGTATAAAATTGAAATATCAGTGAAACTTTGATAAAATCCTTGAAATCAGACATGAATGTAAAAATCACGGAAGCATTTGCTCATCACCTAATTATTATTTTGTTTACATGATAACAACATTTATAACTTATTACAGGAAGGGAACTATAACGTGTATTTTGTAGAATTGAAAAAAATGTAGCACGTATAGCATAAATTAATATTTTGAATGATGCTTTAATTGTTTGTCTCATTAAGGTAAATCATAAATGTACATAAGACTAAATGAATTATATTAAATAGTGAGGAAGTATTTACAACATTTGAATAAAATATCTCAACATTTGATTGGAGCACGTGGGTGTTACAATTCAACACTATATATATGTATATATATATATACATTTATATAATAATTCAAATCGATATTCAGTTCTGGGTTTTAGTCTGCACACAAACTGTGGCACGATTCTGATTTGGGACTATATTATTTATTATATATTTATTCTAACCTAAATTTGGCAGACTGTTTTAATAATCCATTTATAATCAGACATTCTTGAAATATAAAAGATTTATGAGTTTTGTTCATTGGTGATTCACAATAAGAGACGACTATCGATACAACCGTTTTTGGTGTAAAGGAATGACAATGCTAGATTACATTATTTTATTTGGATTTTATTCTGCCATCGTTAGCTCTTCAGATTTTGAATTTGGTAAGATATGTTTTATTTTGCTTTTATATTTATGTTCCATTTTTCTGATAGATTTTTTATAAAATGACAAAAATCATGCTTCTACATACTGAACTTTTGATTTTCATATATATATATATATATACATATAACGAATTAGGTTAATGCATCGTTTAATATGCTTAAGACATAAACCTTTTGACTACTAAATGATTTTACATTTGCATTAGTATATAAATCTATATAAAGATGACATGTAACTTTTATTGATATAAACCTTTTATATGGAAAAGAACACTCAATGTATCAAGTTCCAAATTAATAACTGGTAAATAATATGCCGTTCAACTGGGAAGTCCTATATATCTAAGCCTGTAAGAGCCTATTTAAAAGCGTCAAATTAGCATGTTCCTGAATTGAAAAAAGTACACAATAGTGATATAATGAAATGGTATGCTTAATATATTTTTGGCAACTGTACTTTACTTACAAATACGTCAAGGTCCTATTTATATATGAATACAAATAAATTGTATATTGAGAGTACTGGATATATCTGTAATTAAAAAAAAAACACATGCATACTCTTTAATGTTTCACGTCTGTTTATTTATTATTTGAGATACATTTGCATTTCTTATAATATTCTATCTGATTTGATGATAGGTTTTGGGACCCAACATGGCATAGCAGTGGTAACACAAGTGGTATCAGACAATGACCAGCATTTAGAAAATGAAATGCCTGAAACACTAGACATTAAATTAGACCTATTGTCAGATGAAGACGGTCCACATGCAATGCGGCTCGAGTTAAACAATGACGATCTAGAATCCAAAGCAGTATATGTCGTCAGAGAAAATTCGGACGGTCAAAAAACTATTGTGAAAGAAAATATTGCCATAGAACAGGTAGCTTATTCTATATGGTTATTTTTTGTACTTTTTAATAATTTGTAGTAGTTTACCCTTGCCCTGATTGCAATCTATCATAGTAAGTACTCGCTATAAAATTAAACATTATTTTTATCATATGCAGTATTCGATTTTTTTCAAAGTGTATTTACTCTGAATTCGTAATTAATGATATACTAGTATATGAATATTAAACATCAGAATGTTCGTTATTTTTTTGAGTTTTTTTTTTTCTTTCTTTTCTTGGATATCGCTTGTTACAGCGGCGACTTGCTACTTTAATAGATGTATAAAATAACGTTTATTCACAAATGTACTCATTTACCCTGGAAAAAGCTATATAACGTTTGACTGCTTCGATTGCTTTTACTTTTAAAAAACGTGTTTAACTGTCAATCACCTTCATCACCATGACAGACATAACATAATTATGTCGATATCCGCCCTTTTTTGCTTTTAAGTTTGACTGATGCATAAATTTTTGTGTAATATATGAGTTTGCGGTTATAATAACACTGACTTCTGATTTAAGCTTTACAGGTCGTACAATGACTTGATGAATTTATTGTTACACTTAAACTTGTAAATGTGATTTATTTAATTAATTATTGGCCACCTGTGTTCAACATGATTTAGTTACTGAATGTCTTTGAAGGTACTTGCTAAATTTCATTTTACAAATTTCCCCAAAACTGCCTCTTCATTGTCATGTTAATCTCATGCACAAAAATGTTCCTATTGATACATATTATATGTCCAGTATTTTTTATCAATTGTGTCCGAGATTTTGCTACGTTGCAAAAATCATTATATTATAATTTTTTTATCTTCAACTCCAAAAGGGCATATAAAGCACCAAAAAATTTCCCCGGACTTTTTGCAACCTATTTTTAATGTTATTTTTATAACTTGCTAAATGCTAAATGAATGTTAAGGCTGTTTCATATATGCAAATGATTAAAATATTAAGTTGGTAGGATAGATATAATGTACAAGGTGTACATTTTTCATAATGAAAAAATGATAAGATACCTTAAACCCAATAAAAATATAAATTAGATAGCAACACAGACAAAAAGACAAACATGACAAAGAACAGATTACTTAACATGCATGCATATATTTAGCGACACTAACCAAATTAGGGTGAATATTAGTGTTTTTCTCATGCTCATGAGAATTGAAAATCAGATGACACGTCGTTTCAAATGATGCTACAAACGAGGTTAAAGCAACGGGATTAGTTATACAATGAATGAAACCTATTTTAAGTGTATTAGATGGGAACACGTGTTTCGATATTTACTAACATAGGGCTAATAGATGTATATACTATTTCAGAATGTTGGATTATACCAGTGTCCTGATTCTCTGGCGTCTTTTACTGTAACGTGTGAGGGATTGGAATATGGAATGTGTAAACCTTATATTGTAAGCATTTATTTTACTTACCCTGTTTAAGTTCTTAATGATTTAATGTTTGTTTTTCTTTGCTGTTAGTTCGTCTACTCGACGCCTGAATAAAACTCTAAATTTGTAAATGCAACTTGTGGTATTAAATTTTTGTTGAAAAACATTACTTGGGATGACTGAAATAGTTGTCAAATATGATACATGTGACCAATTAATCTGAAACTCTAGGCATACGTTACGCATTTTAACTTGTTTTACAATTAAACTTTCAAAAATAAACACAACACGCATTTTTAATACCTATTCATATGCAAATTGATAACATTAGAAAATTATTATCTTTCAGTTAGGATCAATCAACCTAAATGGTACGGATTTCGACATAAAACCTAACAGTGATATGGCAAATACTGGTTTTAACAGAAATTACGTGTATAATGTATACAACAGAAAACAACCAGAAACAGAAGGGAAAACTTGCATAGCTGGAGGTACTGTTTATTTGTTGTTTTTTTTTATATAATTTTACAGCTAATAATTGCACGTGTGTTCATAGCTTGAGCATTTTCGACTATATTGCAAATTACTTTCGATCTTTACCTTTGACTTCAATGTAAATAATTGGTTTTTGATGAAATTTTATGGCAACTCAAAATCATATATATTATGTTCATGATGTTAGATTGTTTCAAGTGCGCATTAGATGTTGTCCCTAGTGATCATTCACGTACAATTTGAAATGAAATAACTGGATACCAAAAAAAGACTTTTCTTTTTCCTAAACTATATTTTTTGTCTTCATTCAAATTATCATATTTTCTTCTTTGTTTCCATATTCATACTATAGTAACATTTGAATATATTGGACATTATGTTCCACTTGTATCGAAACAGAGCTGCATGTATTTAGTAATATTCTTCTTAGTAATGCCAATCAATGAACAATATAGAATAAATATAATTTAAGAATGTTTTATTCTTACTTTTTAATAGAGGATCAAGAAATTGCAGCTGTTACTACAGCGTTTCAAAATGAGGAACAACAGACGGAATTTGAACATTTTGCAATGAGAAAAAGATTTCGAGCTATTAATAATGCCGCTGGATCTTCTTTCACTGGTCATCAGACCATAGGGATGGGACAACATGGACAGACGTCCGGCTCCTCTAATACATATGCAGTTGGACTACTTATTTTAGTAGATGATGTCATATATAGAAGGTAGTGAATCTATTCGGTGCTGTCTATCAAATACGCTATTATTGTAAAGTAAGACAAGATGTGGGTTTACATCCAAAAGATAACAGTACATTCTAAGAACATAGTTCAACAAGAAAAAAACGAAATACTTTTAATACCAATATTAAATTGTATGTTCGTACCTATATAACTTGTGTTTTAATACCATTTTAAGATGTTTGATATTGAACCCCTTTAAACTATAAACTTAACTTAACAAACGTTTGCTTATTTTTTTATATATTTATTTTTAGGTTTTACTCTATGAGTAAAGGTTATACGCATTCACAAAAAGAAGCAGACACTAAAGCATTGATTCGACAATATTTTGCTCATGTTGTAAACGCTGTAAGTAGTTTCCTATTTTTATTTTTACACGAATTTATACTTTTATATATATATTCATGACCAACAAAAACATTTACGATCTGAGAACACTGGAAAATAATGTTTGGTAATACTGCGTCTTTTAGAGATTTATTAACTGAAAATATTACTGAAATCTTTGACACTCAAAATTATTACTTTGGTATTTAAAAAAGAAAACTCCAAAAGAACAACTTTTATTTATAGCATATTATTTTTTTTCCAGATGGACATTCGTTACAGAAATATCCGACATCCAGTATATGAAATCCGAATTGTTGTTTCTGGATATCTAATCGATGATGTAAGTTTATATTTTTTTCCATTGATGTAAAATGAAAATGAAAATAACCAAAAAAATATTATTTTGTCTGTCTCATAATTTATTTTTTTGAAGAAGTGAATAGAGAACGCAGTTCTTAATAAAAGTAGAAAAGATAAATCCTTCTTTTTTCTTTTCGTATATTTAAAAATATAAAGCCGTATGTCACCTTGCTTTTAAGTAATTTTTATTTTTTGGATCTAGAACCAGGTGGTTAACATATGGAATGATCCAGCAGAGGCCGCCGTTGAAGATGCCATGTATAGAGCCATTGAATGGAGGAAAATGATGACGTCAGAACTACCTCCACATGACCATTTAATGATTTTCACGGGGTAAGTGATTATCTGTTTGAAATCGTTTTCCACTTAAAGTTAAACATTTGAAAATTAATCTGATATAGAATCGTATTCCCGATTTGTTATAAAATATAAGAACAACCTATGGAGTAAATGGCTAAAATAAACCAAAGGAGACCGAAACCAGCAAAACATGCCTTTGCAGATGGAAGATCAAATTTTTCACCAAAAAATACATTTTACATTTATCAACATCACGATACAACAAGTGAACCAAACAATTTTATATTAAATTCATTTGGCGAGATGGTATTGCTCATTCATTGTTTCTGCTGTGTATTTTGTTTCGGAAGGTTTTGTTTTACTCTTCGTCTTTTTTTCTTAATCTACATAATTTTGTCATGTCTTCGCTGTCATTTTTGTACTTTAATATCATGGTGTTTTCTATCTTGTAGGAGAGACCTTTACACCAAAATATCACGTGATTACTCTGTTACTGGTAAGTAATGTTTTGTATTTTTGTACTTTTCGTAAAATTTCATTGTATTAAAATACTTCAAGATTGGGTCATTTAATCTGCTTTATTTGTATTCTTGACTTGAGTCTATCCATAGAGTATTCGTTACAAAACACAATTTCAGCAATGAAGTAAAGATATAGATTGCATTTCCTCTATAATCTGATTATACTCTAATCAAGATATTTTCTTTTATATTTAGGATTTGCCAGTCTCGATTCAGTATGTAGACAAGATAGCGTGTCCATTATAGAAGACAAAGGTGGATTCGATTGTATTATAACAGCTACTCATGAATTAGGTCATAGGTGAGTGCATTTTATTTATCTTAATCTGTTGACGATATCCTCCGTTTTTCATATTTTGATTTGCTATTGATTATTTTCCCTTTTCAACTTATTTCATTCAGTTTCAATAAAGAAAGATTGCAACTTAGTAAAAGCAAAATATTACAGTATCATATCTTTTAATGAAATTGCCATATTATATTTTGGCTTTAATTTCATTTCATTTGTACTTTATTTCAGTCTGGGAGCTAGACATGACGGAGATAGAAATATCTGTACTCCACAAAACAAGTATATTATGACATCGATTGGTGGTGGCGATGTAACAAAGCAAACCAGACTCAATCCATTTCGTTTTTCTGAATGCTCAAAGAGTTACTTTCTAGACAGATTGCAAACATTGTAAGATATAATATTGTTTTCTTAAAAATGTCCTGAACCAAGTCAGGATATGCCAGTTGTTATCTTATAGTTCGTTTTTGTGTGTGTTGCATTTAAATGTTTCTGTTGCTTCGTTGTTTTCCTCTTATAGATTATGTGTTTCCTTCGGTTTTAGTTTGTAACCTGGATTTGTTTTCTTCCAATCAATTAATGACTTTCGAATAGCGGTACACTACTGTTGCCTTTATATTTCTGATTACTACGCATATTCAGTCTTGATGTATTAGTACACTTAATTAAAGGAGATCATTAAATATATTAGTGTCATCTTCATAAACTAAACGGATATCTATCATTGATAAATCTTATAATTGTGTAACAACTTATCCGACTCAATTTACAAATACGAACAAGCAGGTATCGTATAAAAACAAAAGTACAAAGCAATTATGTTCTGTACCTTTCTGTTCAGCAGTATGATCCTTATCTATCGGAACACTCCCACTTGGGAAAACATATGAGGATATCTACAGAGTGTGAAGGGATGCTAAAATTTGTTATCAATCAAAATTAAAGTAATATAACAAAATGAAACTAAAATAAAATCGATCTCTGTCATTGTTTTGCTATAATTCACCATTTCTTTCTACAGAAGTAACCAGGGACACAACTGTTTATCTGTGCGAAAATCATACTACGATCCAAGAGAGTTTGCAGGATTAACAAGTGTAGCAACTGGTCAATTATTTAGCCCCAACAAGCAATGTCAAATGAAACTTGGCGACGACTCTTTCTATGGATGGGTACGTATATTTAATTATAATTGTTCAAGTCTTTATTAATGCTTGCCATATTAGCATTTTGTTTATTATAGTTGCATTCTTTTATTATTGT
This sequence comes from Mytilus galloprovincialis, assembly GCF_965363235.1. Taxonomy (NCBI): domain Eukaryota; kingdom Metazoa; phylum Mollusca; class Bivalvia; order Mytilida; family Mytilidae; genus Mytilus; species Mytilus galloprovincialis. The sequence continues at coordinate 23,864,351 of NC_134844.1, forward strand.
TCGCAAATTATCAGTTAACATTGAAGTTGTTATTCATGTCCAAATTATATAATCTAGTTTGAGGTATACACTGTAAAGCAATTACATGTTCTTTGTCTTGACGCAGGGTGTCTCTAATTGCATTATGTTTTAAAAGTTCTTACTTTTATTTATTTTAGGGAGGCAATCTTGGGTTATTCAAAGATGTATGCACACATATGGCTTGTAAAAGTAACAAATCGTCAACCAGTTATAATCTGTACAATGCAGCACGAGGAACGTCATGCGGCAATAAAAAGGTATTTACCTTATATCAAAATACGATTCGATGTTCTTATCTATTGTTGGTGCAATTGCATTTAAAATATGTATCTGACCATGGAAATATCATATTCAGTTTATCAACTCATAAAATGAACAATATGGCTGCGTTCGATTTGGCTTGTCAAATTTTAGAATGATATACCCGAAAGTACATAGTTAATGGACATCTTCTTTTTATTATTTATTTGTTTCGGATAAAGCCAGTGATGGCTATAATATAATTGATAATCAAAAACTAATGGGAATGAAACTGACAAATTGATTTGGTCAATATTTATTTTTACGAAAGAAAAACTTGAGCTTTTTCTTTCTTAAAATCTAAATGAAATTCTAATTGATATGGAAGTAATACAATTAATTTTTCCATGTGTCACTCAACAGAGACGTGAAAATATCCCTGATCCCATTTATATGATAACTAAAATGTTACGATCACAACATAATTGATTAATGGTTACCAGTGAATAAATTATTCTAATTTTTATATAATTGTAAAATTTGATTGCCATATAACGTCCAATACATGTATATAAATTAGTAACAGGTTTTGATGTGAATTGAAGTTGCGCTTTTACTTTTTTAAAATTAACAAAATATTAAAGATGGGAGTGATTTTGGACAAGGTAAAGCGAACAACGCAATTGAGTCCACTTGGTATGTTTGAGTGGGAAAACCAAAGATATACTTATACAAGTATATCATATTTGTCTATATAAATGTATCCTTTAATGTTTTTTGTTCCAATTAATCGTATGGATATGATATCATGCTACCACGATCTACCAATAAAAATTAAATGTGAAAGTTTATAATTTCATACTAAGTATTTATTAAAATAATGTTATTTTCTTTTTTCAGTGGTGTGTTAATGGTGAATGCATTTATGACCAAAAAGCTCCGGCAAAAGATGGTATGTTAAAATACTTGAAACTTCACTGTTGGCACTGTTTCTATAACTCGATAAAAATATTAACGGTAAAATTAAAAATGGTTCAGTAATTTACAATCCCAGCTTTACGTATAATTGAATATGTGCACTAAATCCGTACTTTCCAGACCTTTTATACAGTTTAAAGAGTGTGTGCTACATATGATTAATATCGCTTCACACATATTCCAAAAAGGTGAAAGCTGTTAGTCTATTCGATATTTTCGCCATCTTAAAATTTAAAATTCAGAAAATATTGATTCTGATTGGTTTGCACCATTCTAAGGTTCTATTGGCTAAAATGAAGAAAAAAATGACAACATGTTCCTGAAAGGAGATATCAAATACGGACGATTAGCAATACAACTACAGTTTAGATATTCAAGACCCGATTAACAATTATCCCGTACCTTTTAAAATAGGTTTAACACGTATGCATTAGTCTTTACCAACGTTTGGTGCCTCACCTCGTTCGTTTGCGTCAATGAGACAGTAACTACAGATAAAAAACTAGACATTTACTGTAACACAAAAATATTTGTTGAATAGATATTTTTTAAATTATCAACTTTGATTTATCTGCATTAAAACACATTAAGTTTAATCTAAGTAGCTGTAGACTTTAATGTATTAATAAATCAAAATAATATTCTTAGTGTTTTACGCTTCTTCTTGTATAATAAAGTCTTTTCTTTTTTTTTCTTTTACAGAATCATGTATACACGGAGATTCCCTACGATCCTTTGCAGCCTACTATTCGTGTTCCAATATGATTTCTTCGGATCCATCTAAATGTACGGATAAATATTATCGACAGTTTTGCTGTGAATCATGTAAACAATATGGGTTGAATACCTTTACCCTTCCTGGAGTAAATACTAGACGAAGGGCGCCAAATGTTTTGTCTATTCCTGTAACACAGCACATGCAACGAGTTTTACCAAATACCTTTTCCGCCAGAGGGCGTCAAGGTGGATTCGGAAGTCCAAGGAGTTCAAGTCAGCACGTGTTTTCAGCTTCTCCAGTCGTTAGAAATTTTAACGTTGCAAATCAAATACCCAGGAATCGTGGAAATACCAATGATAAATTTAGAATATTTTCCACACATAATAACATGCATAGTGGTATGTCCGGGCCAGGGCAAACTGCAAATCATCTTACAGCCCCGCAACATCATCAGCACCAATACGACCAGAATCAGTTCCAATCAGATTCTAATACATATGGTCCCCAGACCGATTCTAACCAATATGGACTTCGTACCGATTCTAACCAATATGGAGTTCAAAGCGATTCTAACAAATTTGGATATCAGTCAGATTCTAATACATTTGGTATGCAAGCACCTAGACCAGATCCATCCATCACTTTACCTGACCATCAACGTCTCGGGTCTTTACAGTCATCATTTTCTTCTATGAATCCTGGTGATTTGACATCTTTCAGAAATTTGATTATGCGAACATTACATCTCCTGGCGAGAACTGATGGCTCACAGAATAATCAGTATAACCAGGTGCCTTCACATAACCATCATAGTTCATATTTTCAAGGTTCAAATCATGAACAGCTTAGTCCATCTAATGGATTTTTCAATATGCGAGAAATTCCACGAGTGGTTGTTGAAGGAGGAGCTATTGCTACAAACGATTCATTAGAAACAAACAGTACGTCAAATAATAGTTCTAACAATACCGTCGTAACAGAACCATTATCTTTTTCAAAATCGAAACTAGAGGAGGAATTGCGAAATTTTAACTTGAACATTGCTTTGCCTGAAACCGGAGCAAAATCTACCTCAAAAGTAGTTATTAATTCCAATTCTCATAATGATAAAACTATTGTGAATAGGTCATTAGATAACATTATAGACCCGTTCCTTAAGTGAGAATGAATCAACTGAAGAGTGAAATATCAAAAGTTAAATACTACCTTCTGTGAACGATCGACAACCCAGTCGAAGCAATCATCCCGGTTGATTGCCATAACAACGACAGATCAGTTCGTGTTACAAGTACATGAAGTCAGGGTTAGGTGAAGTACAATAAGACAATCAGTTACACGGAAAGCAAAAGAAATTCCAGTGATAATATGAATTTTCTAGCCATTGACTATTAATTGGTGATTATGTTCTGAAAACATTTTAGAACCTTACTGAAATAACTATAAAATATGATAACGTTATTTCTACCACCATGTTTCATCAGAAAGTAGAAAAATTGCCTCATGATCTATTAAGGTATTAAAATTGAGTGCGAATTAACATTCTACAAGTGGCTATCACTGTAATTTCCAGAATGGTCAAAGGAAGAAAAATTTGAAAATGTCAGTGTTTTGTTTAATCTTTAATGTCTGTGATTTCTATTTATTACAACTTTCTCGTTAATTTTTTATCCTAATTGTGTTATATTTTGTATATTTCTATTAAATTTGTTACTGTTAGTGCTGGTGATTCTTTTTATTCGCCATCATCATTTCTTGGTTTGTTTGGTTTTTTTCAGTATGGGTTGGGTTATCGCAAAGCAACAAATGGAGCAGAATAGCTATCATTCATATAGCGCTATAATAACAAGTAATTGCAGATAAAAAGAATGGATTGAATGCGGCTATAGGCAGACAGTTAGATGAAAAATACATTCTAAACTTACTAAGATTGTAGTTTTTCTACGAAAAAGGATGCACACATCTTCCAAATAAGAACAAGAGTAATCTATTGTTATCCTAATTTATAACGTTTTATATGTACAAGAACACATGTTTTGTAATATGAAACCGCTTGGCGATTGGGCGCAGAAGAGGGTCTAGATTTGTTCAAAATGTGTCAATCAGTTGGCATTTTACACGTTATATATGCAGAAAATTTTATAATCTGTTTGTCGTGTTCCTCATTTGAAGATACTTCAAATTTTACAACTTTCGAGTCAAAATTAATCGCGTTTGGTCAATAATAACTCGTGAAAGCTTACGCTATGAAATTGGGCGGCTTAAATGCAGTTTTAGAGATGATGATATATAATGAAACAATTAAAACTTGATAAGCATTTCAAAAATAGGGTATATAAAAATCATCAAAGATACCAGGCTTGATATGTTACTCCAAACGCGCGAATCTTCTACACAAGATTCATTACTGGTGCTCAAATCAAGACGTATGGAAACGTACGCCCTGAACTAACCATTATTCCTTTTTCAAATTCAAACTTAAGGAATGGAATATGAAAGAAGGGGAATATGATGTGAGAGAAATGAACAATTAGTAGACAGACAAATGACTTTTGCAATAAATATATATAAATTTCGTTCAAAATTTTCAAAACAGTGTGATGAAAAGCTAAAGCAACCACAATGTTTCGCAGCCAGATATAACAGGAAGAAAAATTGAGATCTTAAACACTAATAAAAAAAACCTCCGTAATAGTTTAAGGACTCTACTCCAAGTAACATGTTCTAAATAACTAGAACTGACTAACAAAGAATGTTGAGACCTACTACTTGATAAGGTACTTTTGAAAGTTTTAAATTATCAGTCTTAGTAGGTACAGTTATACTTATTCTCGACGGCAGAAAATGCTCCATTATGGAAACTGTTCAATAGCAAATGACAAGCCAGATACACGAAATATATCATTTTGAAACGTTGTGGAGAACGTTAAATTAACAAACAATGCGTAATATGAACTATAGAGATATTGTCTTGCATTAATTTATTTTGTTCAATAGTCAAAAATGTTCAGGAACCTAATTAATTGAGGTCATATATTGTTTGTAAAAATATGTTTAATTAAAAATGTAATTATGCTTTACATTTCTGTTGAACCAAATATTGCAGCTTTGACAATTTTTTGTAAAAATTAAACTTTGACCAAACTGACACGATTGTATCTGAAATACATAAAGGCAGTAGTATACCGCTGTTCGAAATTCATAAATCGATTGAGAGAAAAAAAAACAAATCCAGGTTACTAAACAAAAAACTGAGGGAAACACATTAACTATAAGAAGAGAACTACGACACAACAGAAACACAACATTAAAATGTAACACGCATAGAAACGAACTATATGTCTTGTGTATAACTTGGAGTTTAGTATGACGTCCATTATCACTGAACTAGTATATATATATTTGTTTAGGGGCCAGCTGAAGAACGACTGCGGTTGTTGGAGTTCCTCGCTGCATTGAAGACCTATTGGTGACCTTCTGCTGTTGTCTGTTCTATGGTTGGGTTGTTGTCTCTTTGACACATTCCCCATTTCCATTCTCAATTTAATATAATATAACAAATACGATCATCAGTAGAATTTTGGTTTAAACAAAGGATTTTTAATAAATTTAAATGTGTTTTTTTTTTCGCTGACACTAACATTTTTCCAAAATACTAGTATATTTATATGAGCTGCGTCAGATCGACCTTAAGCAAGTGCACATTTACATAAACAGGTAAACAACTTAGATTGGTTCTAGGATGGTTCAACATGTTCAAATACGAAATGAAAGATGGATGTTGATCCGTTTTATAGGGTTCTTATCACAACTCATTTTTTCAAATAGTAAGAGACTGTTGATAGAGATTTTATTTCAAGCCAAAAAAGATAACATATATATTGATATTTGCTTGCATAAGGTCGATTTCTATCCTACGGAGCCAATATCAAAATTCAAATTTATTCATTTTCCTTATACTTTTACTTGCAAAATTATGCCATTGGCTCCTTTTGGGGGCATGTGTCATTGAAGAACTCCCTCCATCTAATTCGATTTAGCGCCAGTTTTTCTTAAAGTGTTATTGTTGTGTCCCTGTTGCTTTATTTCAAATGTGTTCCAGTGCCAGGTGTTTCTGAGTGTTCCTCTGTTATTAATTCTCCCAAGTGTTCCATATTAGTGTCTACCGTGTAATGCTGCTTGTTGGTTTTCGCAGTATGTAGCCTATTCATACCCATTTTCCTTTCTTGGTTGTCAATGGGTTAGTTGTCATCTCTTTTCCAGATCTTCATTTTTATTAATTTGTTAAACCATCTGATGTTCATGATTCTTCTCGTGCAGTAGTTAATGAACCTTTATGAGTCTTGACAGCATTATTTCAACTGTTCCCTGTTTTTCCTGTTCAATCAAGAGCACAGATTATATGTTGGAGTTTAATATTTTCATTTCTGTGCTGCAGATTGTTTTGGCACTCCATACGTTTCCTAGAATATGACTTCGGCTTTGTTGATTTTTGATTAAATATGATTTATCAGCTTTTGTACCATATCCTCTTCCTATATTGACAATGCTTACGAGATATGTAAACTCTTTTTGTTCTTCTGTTTGTGTTTATCATTTTAATGGTTGTTTGCTATTTGTATTGATCTTTATTATTTTTGTGTTTCTGTTGAGTGCAAGCTTCATAGATGTTGAAGAAAGAAGGTATGTTCGTTCTTGCATATTTTTTGTTTGTTTTTTGGTGTGGATATTAAGGCTATACCACATCCACAAAATCCAAGTCTTTTAGTTGTCTCTTTCTTTTACCTTCAGGAGTTTCTGCCATGATGTAGTCTATTGCCAAGCGGAAAAGAAACGGTAATAGCACCCTAGTTTTACTCCCATTTTGACATCAAATCTCTCCCTGAGCTTGCCTTTGATATAACTCTGTATTACATTTTGTCATAGGATTTCATTGTGATATTTATGAATATTTGCGGTATTCCATGAGCAATGATATTCCAAAAGGTTTCCCTGTAAAGCTGTCAAATGCCTTTTCAAAGTCTATAGCCTTAATCAGTAGGGAAATTGTCCAATCTAAAAGACTGTTCTATTACTATGACAGCAGTTGCTATCTGCCACTGATAGTTTTGGGATTCCTCTGAAATGTTTGCTTTCTTTTTAGTTAAACTTTCTTTGATAATTTGATTGGTATACCTCGCTCCATTCTTGAGGCATGCTGCCATATATCACTGAATATCTTATGAAAAAGGTTAGCTATTAGTTCTCAGCTGGCCTTTAAAGATTCTGGTGGAAAGTTGTCTTGATCTGCTGCTGCCTGATTTCAACTTTTTTACTGTTTCTTTGAAACTTGTATTTAATTCAAACTTTAGATTTTACCCCGTTAAAGCTGATAGGCAAGATATGTTTTAGTGCTAATTAATTTTGTAAAGCTAGGATGTTTATTCTTAATCAAGTAATCAATAAATATATCACAAAATTGTTTTCATTAAAAACTATGAAATCATTTCAAAATCTATCTATGCTATTTATGATTCCAATACATATTTATATCAAATCTATTAAAATTGAAAGACAGGTCTGGTGTTATCAAGGTGCTTTTTTTGGTATTCAATATTGTCCTTTTGGAGGTTAATCAGTCACCATTTGACAATAACAACAAGTGAAACTGCAAGCTACTGCTCACTGATGATACCCCCGCCGCAAGTGGATAATATTAATAGTGTAAAAATATGCAAGTGTTCGGTAAACAGGAAGTTGTCGAGTGATGAATCTGAAAACGCATCACACGGTATAGCTGACTTATAAAAATCCTGAAACCAAATTTCAGAAATCCTTGTATTGTAGTTCCTGAGAAAAATATGACGAAAATTTTTAACTTGGTTATCATGTGTAAAATCATACAAGTGTTCGGTAAACAGGAAGTTGTCGAGTGATGAATCTGAAAACGCATCACACGGTATAGCTGACTTATATAAATCCTGAAACCAAATTTCAGAAATCCTTGTATTGTAGTTCCTGAGAAAAATGTGACGAAAATTTTCAACTTGGCTATCATGTGTAAAATCATACAAGTGTTCGGTAAACAGGAAGTTGTCGAGTGATGAATCTGAAAACGCATCACACGGTATAGCTGACTTATATAAATCCTGAAACCAAATTTCAGAAATCCTTGTATTGTAGTTCCTGAGAAAAATGTGACGAAAATTTTCAACTTGGCTGTCATGTGTAAAATCAGACAAGTGTTCGGTAAACAGGAAGTTGTCAAGTGATGAATCTGAAAACGCATCACACGGTATGGCTGACATATATAAATGTTGATACCAAATTACAGAAAGGGTGGATGTGTAGTTCCTGAGAAAAATGTGACGAAAGTTTCATGGGACGGACTGACTGTCGGACTGATGGACGGACGGACGGACGGACTGACGGACGGACTGACAGACAGAGGTAAAACAGTATACCCCCCCTTTTTTAAAGCGGGGGTATAAATAAGACAAGAAAGATTTTTTTTTTAACTTTTTACTAAAACAGTATTCTGTACATCAATAAATCTGATATATAGGTTCGAATGCAATGATTCAATTATAACTAAATGTACATTGGTAAAAATACTAATGATAAATGAAATGAAAGGTATTAAAAAATGTTACCTGAAAAAAATTCAGTAACCACAAGTATAAACAAAACTCAAGGAAACTGTAACTGCTACTAACTGTTAATTAATTGATCACATCCATGTGAACATAGCTTTATTATAAAGCACATAAAATATGGACATACTTTACAATACAATAATGAATTAATTAAACCAACTGAAATTTTCATTCTTTTTACGCCAAAGTTTAGTGTCTACATTCATTTACATAGAAAGATATTTCGTAAAAAAAAGAGCTAAATGCATTTCTGATTCCAACTTTTTTTATTTAAATTAAAAAACGATTTATCCACATTATGACAAATGATGATATTTTATAGCTCTTAGTTAGATGTGTTCACTGAATTGCCTCTTCTTGCAAAACAATTATCATAAAGGAACATTTCATACAGATATAAGGAAAATGATTTGATAATAGATTGTTATCGAGTGAGATAATGACTGCTAAAAATACAATGATAACTTTTACAATCTGGGCTGGTTCATATCGAAGTACAACAACACATCAGATATACTTTATTAAATGAAGGAGTATGTTTGGTAAGGCCATATTTGGTTCCAAATATTAGCTCATTTTTGCAAGATTAAAGTGTTTCAAGTTGATGAACAGACATGTAAGAAAGTGAAATATACTATTTTTGTCAAGTATTTTTAAATTAAGCATTGACCAAGTATAGGAATGAGGAGGTTTTTTATGAGATTTGACCAACTTGCTGGATTTCAAATACATTTCAGGCCAGGACTACTAAAACCAGCAATCTATCATGTTTGAACATCAAAATATTGTTAGTTTCTATATCCCTAAACTTCAAAAACAAGCAGTTGTTAATATCTGATGACATGCATGTACCATTATAACTTAATGTTGCTTACTAAAATTAATTTGGCTCGTTTAATTTTCTTAAAATTTTGACAAAGTATTTACTTTGACCCTTTGACAAAAATATAAAAAGTTCAAAAAATTTGAACCAACCGTTTAATCAGAAAAATTACATTGGTTATATAGCGGTTTGACAAACACTTATTTTGATCATTGAGAAGCTTGATATTCTCCTAAGAACACAACGTCATTAAAACGTTCTGCTGATTTTACAGAGTTATCTCCCTGTAGTGTTAGGTACCACCTTAATAACTAATGATAAGTAAAAATTTCAGAACACCATACTTTATAAAAATCATTTCAATAACAATGTTAAAAAGTTTCCAAAAATGCTCTTTGACATGTAGGTATTGTAAAAATAGAAGCATGCTTTTATGCTTTTAAAAATTTCGAGGAATACATTTTTATAAAAGAATTCTAGATGGACTCATAACAAAAAAATATTTTGTGACAGTTTCAATAAAATTTCATTTGTAATTAAATATTTTTTTACTGTTTCTTTCAATCATATCTGACACACAATGAGGGTTAAATAATTCACACACTTCTGTTTCATAAATAATTTGATGTAATTGAATTGAAAAATGAAGTATGAATGCATCTTAATTAGTGACAAAGATGCGTATGGCACATTTCCCCCTAAAAAGACATAGATATAATGAAAAAAAAGCTACAAAGCACAACCGTTCTTAGTGCATCTATCTTAAACCACCTTATACAGGAAATGCAGACTTATACCCCTCTCATAGACAGGTATCTTAAAAAAGAGACATAACAAAATATAAATGCATCCCTTAGCTATCTTTTTCAAACTTAATATGTTCTGTAAACAAAATTAGTTGGCACTGAAACTGGGTTTTCTAATAAAATTGCATTTAACATCTTGCAATTCATAACTTATTCAAATCCTTGGGTAGTTCCCAATATATTAGTAAACAATTTGAATGAAATGAAAATAATAATTCATTACAATTAAACTGATAAAATAACAAAATTGATAAATTGATCATTTCCAAATCTGAGAATACTCACCTTATTTTGAAAAACAAAAATAATTTCATTCACCTGATTTGTTTGAAATCAAATCAAATAAGAATTCAATAACAGTAAAAAATATATCCATTTAAATCAACAAATCAAACATTAAATCAAAGTGGTTCATTTTTATATCAATAGTTTTTGAATGTAAAAGTATTTTGTAGTTTAATTCACTGGTGGTTTGGGTAATTTTGATCTTAGAGTAGATATAAGGAGATGTGGTACAACGGTATATCTTATCTATTCTATTTTTGAAACAGACAAAAATCTATCATATAGTGGACTTGCATCCTTTCAAATCTTTGTTAGATTTAACAAACTATGAAATCATCTTTCTAACAATAAATAAATTGTACAACTTAATAAGTGATTTGTGCCCATTCTCAACATATCAATAACAATATTGTCCTGGTTTTATATTAAAATAACAGGACAATTATATTTAATCATATAATTTCTGACATACATAAAGCATTCAATATTCTCTTAATCACTCATAAACATCAGATCTCTATCTCTCACAACACTATGATGAATTGATTGCTTTGTACAATGTTATGGTCAATCTTCTTCATCCTTTTTCTAACATATTTTTTAAGTCATCAAATATCTGTAATAAAATAAAAAAATAAATATATTCAATGATTGTGTTTTCAAAACAACTAAAAGTACAATGCTTTGTAAAATAAAATTAACACTGTGTCTAAGGACACAAATGCCCAGCTCAAGCTTTGCAATTTTTCAAGGTAAAAAGGACCATAACTCTAGAACAGTAAAGACTCACAACCCAAATTTGAACTTTGTTTGTGTGTTGTGGTTCTAGGCATTGTTAATGAGTTTGCATAAGTCTTTTATAGCTTACTATGTGGTATGGGTTTTGCTAATTGCTGCAGTCTGTATTGTGACCTGTAATTGTTCACCTCTAAATCACTTGGTCTCTGCTGAAGAGTATTCTCATTGGCAATCATACCACATCTTCTCATTTTTATAATATAAAGCAGGGCTTCCAAAATTTTTTTGAGCCAGCCGGACATTTTATGTCTGATTCGGATTTTAATCCCTAGGACTAAGTCACAAAAGGCAACTATGGTAATCAGATGGCCATCTCAATGATTGACATTAGATTAAAAAAGAACGATATTAAACTTTACTTTGTTATGAATTTGTTGTTCTGACGTAAACTGTTAAATTGGCAGTGCATCATTCAAAGTGTGCACATCAGCGTGATCATATCTCCTGAGACTCTTTATTTGTGGAAAATGACTTTGTCTAAAACTTTAATTTCGCTTTTAAAGTCACATTTTCAAAACCGGATGTTGACTTGACAATGGTAAAACATGGACCATAAACGGATACCTAAAATCTGTGTATGTTACAAAGCACGACTGAGTGAAGAAGTTCTTTTCATGTTATTTCTTCAACAAAATACTTGAAATGAACGTTAGATTCAGGTATCAATGATAATTTTAGCATTTTTGAAGAAATGTAGGATGCATAATTAAATTTCCCAATGTCTGGTACTGAAAATAGTTTACCTGTCACCTGAACAGGTAGTTTTTAGCTGGATAACAACTAATTAGCCTTGATTAAAATTAGAAAGGATTGAAGGGTTGTTTTGATAATAATTAATCGTCATGTCACTTTTATGACCCGAAATGTGTTGCTGTTAAAGGCAAAAGGTTGGGTCAAAAAGATTGTGAATTATGTTAAAATGACCGAAAAAAACTTGAAAACTAAAAAATATATGACCGTTTCATGCTTTGCCCAGCAGGACTTTTACCGGACATAATACCATTGTCCGGAATATATGACCATTTTGGAAGCCTTGATATAAAGTATGGCATTTGGCAAATGAAGCTTGGTGCAATATATCATAAATGATGACATGCAACAGACAGAAAGACCTAGGTGAACTTGTATACCCAAACGTAGACAGGAAAACTTTTTTGGCTGTATTATTTCTAACAATTAGCTTCAATTAATTGTTCTGAATTTTTTTCTTTTACTGTACATACAATCTTCGAAGCAGAATAAATATTAAGGGAATACTTGTGCTTCATTGATCTACATGAAACGTTTTTATCCTAGATCAATACAGGGGTACCTCCTTTTCATGAGTTGCTCTTTAAGTTTGATCTTGAACTGGATAATGCCTAGTTTAATCACTTTTAGTTTTCTTTAATAAGTATAGGAATGAAAGTCAATGTGTTGTAAGGAATGACATATAACACTTACCTTAAGCACCCATGTTCTATTATTTAAACATTTATCGAGGATTTCAGAATTATCTAAATTTGTGTTTCCTTCTCTTACTATATCAACCTATAAAATATCAAATTATCTAACCTTTCAGATATTGACAATGTGTACATTTTCAAAAATAAACATGCTTATATGTATATATTTTTTCATAAATAAAAATGCTTATATATATATTTTTAAAATACATGTTTCATAATCCATATAACTCATTTAAAAAGACGCTCTCAAGAGCCTGAATCGCTCACCTGTTATTTTTTGCTTAAAATGTTTCCACAATTGTAATTTTGCTTTTCGATATATATTAATGAGTGTCTTAAAAATTTCATTCAAATGTTCTTTGTATCTTGTCATATTTTCTTCAAAAGAGAAATAATGCATTTTACCCCCTTTCTTCCATACAAAATTTATACTAGATATTCTGAAATTCATTCAGCCCAAGTTTTGCTGAAATTGATTCAGCAGTTTTAAAGCAAGCTAACTAGATGAACAAATTCTGAAAAATTGTCTTTAAAAGGCAGCAACTCCTTAAGGCGTCAATTGACAATTTTGGTCATATTAACTTTTTTGTAGATCTTACTTTGCTGAACATTTTTGCTGTTTACAGTTTATATTTACATTAAGAAAATTCAAGAAAAGCAAATACTGCAAAATTTCCTTAAAATTACCAATTTAGTGGCAGCAACCCAACAATGGGTTATCAGATTCATCTGAAAAATTTCAGGGCTGATAGATATTTACCTTATGAACAATTTTATCTCACATCAGATTTGCTCTAAATGATTTAGTGTTTGAGATGTAAGTCAAAAACTGTATTTTACCACTATGTTCTACTTTAGTCATGGCTGCCATGTTTTTTGACGAAACAGAAAATAAAAAACTTTATTCTAGATACTCTAATGATCATTCAGCTAAAGTTTGGTAGGAATTGGTTCAGTAGTTTCAGAGGAGAAGATGTTTGAAATAGTTTAAATCAGATCGACGTCGATGGACAATGACAGACGCCAAGTGATGGCAAAAACTCACAGTTCCTTCAGAATGGTGAGCTAAAAAAGGTGATTGGCACTGATTTTCGAATTTGTCCCAAGACATTGCTGACATAACATTTGATATAAATTTGATGGACATCTGGCAAAAATTGCAAACATGCAATGGCTAACAATACAGTTGTTATTTGGATCGTTTTTCAGAACGCAACACTTGTTCAAAGCGCCTCTACTTGAAGTTGAAAATAAGGCCTAGCCCATGTTGCTTCTACATTTACCATCTCATCAAGATACTTTTCTTTAAAACAATACAATATATACTTGAAATATCCTACCTTTGCTAAGCACCTTTTATACAGGTTATACTTGAAATGATGAAGACTATGGTAGGCCCCTATGTAATGTGATGCTGATTTTCCTAACAGGTATTCCTACAAAAAATAATATACTTAATACTTATTTTTGAACTGAACATCAGTAGCTGCTAGGACTCTCAGATAGCTAATTTGTATCACAAGCTGTTTTAGTTAGATAGTTATTTTTTATTTTTTAGTTGCTTGATATCTCTCTGATGAGCGAATATCCTTTCAACTGATTTCTATAGGTTGTTCTTCTGCTGTTACACCACTGTCAGTCTTGTCAGCATAGTTGGGCACCGGCAAAAAATGTTTAGCCCCTAGGGTATTGCACATAGTTGAATGCAAATCAGTGAGTTATAGTTGCTAGCATCTATGATATTTGGGTCTCTAGTGGATAGTTGTCTCAAGGGTAATCATACCACATCTCCTTATTTTACATGATCATCAATGCTTTTTAAAACTAACTATTGTATGCCACAATCTTTTTTACTTTTTGAATAAATAACTTACTCAAAAGAAAACAAGTGAAAGGTGGTCTCACAGAACTAGTTTAAAATTGCATTATGTTCCTATGCATGTAAATAACCTTGTTATTCTTTTAAAATAATGTTGTCCTCAAGGACTGGATGTTGTGTTGTCTTAGCTAAAATAATCTAACTTGCATAGACCCACCATGATTCAACCCTGTCCAAGAGTGAGCACCCAACAGAACCTATAGATATCTATTTCTGAAGTGCTTGTTTTCTTTGTTTGCTATCCCATGCATTGATGTTAAAAAAAATCTCCTTTTATTTCTAGCTAATGCTCATTATATACAGTGTGACTATTTATGTTCTGGCTTTTTAATGGGTTGCTGTCTCAAGACATAACATGACACCCAATAAAATATATAATATATGTAAGTTTTTGTATGTTACTTAAAATGTGAATGATGGTGTATATAATTTTATCAGTTTTCTTACCACACTGCCTTGGTGTGATGTATTATGAAATGTGAATGATGGTGTATATAATTTTATCAGTTTTCTCACCACACTGCCTTGGTGTGATGTATTATAAAATGTGAATGATGGTGTATATAATTTTATCAGTTTTCTTACCACACTGCCTTGGTGTGATGTATTATGAAATGTGGATGGTGTATATAATTTTATCAGTTTTCTTACCACACTGCCTTGGTGTGATGTATTATAAAATGTAAATGATGGTGTATATAATTTGATCAGTTTTCTTACCACACTGCCTTGGTGTGATGTATTATCTGGAATTTCTTTCAAAGTTGTTCTATCATAGGGTTGACCAAACAAGTGCACAGACTTTATGGCATTCTGTGTGGCATTCTCTGTAGCCTGCAATATACAAATTGACATTCCATTAATATAAAGGCAAAAACAAATACTGTAGCAGGATTGAGTTTAATTTTTGTGATTTCTAGAACTAGAAATGTGAGTGAGATTTTATTTTTTTGTTTAACTTTTCCTATCTCTTGATCTTCCTTTAAAAATACTTTCTAAAAACAAACATTTGGTATGATTACTACATGAAATTCATCTTGATAGATCTCAATTGATAAAATCTACAGTACATTACATTTTTATAAATGATTTGCTACAACAATCTGGTATTTCTAGATAAAAATTCTGTTAATAGAAAATTACTTCTAATCAGGTATATGTAGTTTTATACAAGTTAATCGATAATTGAACTTAATATTGAGTATATCTTTTGCCCTGTTCCTCAGTGTACCCATGTGACTATCTTTAATGCTAAAGATTTCTGACAAAGAATATTGTTCATGAATTTCAAATGGGAAAGTGTATATTTTCACACATTGATTTTTAGTATTTTTTTGTGTACAGTGTTATAATTCCTATAAAAGATGTAGTTTTGGGGTTATAATATTTTACCTGACACAAAATTTTGAGGTTATAATATTTTACCTAACACAGAGTTTTGAGGTTATAATATTTTACTCGACACAGAGTTTTAATGTTATCATATTTTACCTGACACAGAGTGTTGAGGTTATATTTTTCCTGACACAGAGTTTTGAGATATAATATTTTACCTGACACAGAGTTTTTTATTATATTTTACCTGACATAGAGTTTTGAGGTTATAATATTTTACCCGACACATAGTTTTGAGGTTATAATATTTTACCTGACGCAGAGTTTTGAGGTTATAATATTTTACCTGACACAGAGTTTTGAGGTTATAATATTTTACCTGACAGAGAGTTTTTAGGTTATAATATTTTACCTGACACAGAGTTTTGAGGTTATATTTTACCTGACGCAGAGTTTTGGAGTTATTATATTTTACCTGACAGAGTTTTGAGGTTATAATATTTTATCTGACACAGTTTACCTGACATAGAGTTTTGAGGTTATAATATTTTACCTGACACATAGTTTTGAGGTTATAATATTTTACCTGACGCAGAGTTTTGAGGTTATAATATTTTACCTGACACAGAGTTTTGAGGTTATAATATTTTACCTGACAGAGAGTTTTTAGGTTATAATATTTTACCTGACACAGAGTTTTGAGGTTATATTTTACCTGACGCAGAGTTTTGGAGTTATTATATTTTACCTGACAGAGTTTTGAGGTTATAATATTTTATCTGACACAGTTTACCTGACATAGAGTTTTGAGGTTATAATATTTTACCTGACACAGAGTTTTGAGGTGAGGTTTGTCAACTTCTCTGATGTGAGGTCTTTTCTCAGCAGTTTTCTGAAAAAAAATGTTATTTATTAGCTGTATTTTTCCATAACTGATCAGTATTCACTATGGATTATTTTTTTTTTTTTTTTTTTGTGGGGGGTGTTCACGGTCTAATATTGAAAATAAAAACCTATTTTGTTATTGTTAAAGATTGTTTGTTGACCTTAAGATAAAAAATAAGTTTTTGTGTAGTTAGTTTGCTGTTTCAGTGACGTTTACCTGTTCCATAATTGATTCAATGCAACATCACTCATACTTATAGATAATAGTTATTCATCTCAACGAGAATAATTTTCTCTTTTGAACCTGTACAGCGAAAGTGAGAAAAACAATTGAGTTGAGATGACCAATGATAATCTGTGTATCACTATGCTACCTATGATCATTTTTCATATTACTCGACGGTGAGGAGAAAGTAAATTATCAGTCAGTTAGATCAAAGAAAAATTTTGTAAAATAGCGATAATAAAATTTTCTTGTCATATCTGATTATCATATCCAATCCTTCTTCCGATATAGACTTCACTGCTGTATAGAAAGAACTATTATTCTGTGATCATATACAGTCGAGACATGCAAATCAACTTTATACACAAACAAAAAAGGGATGACTGCAATACCAGGTGAATTGAAGAAATAAATTAAGGTTATCTATTAAGTTAGTACATGTATCCCACTTATTAAATTTGGCCTTTATCTAATACCAACCTTAAAATCTGTCATCCATCTTACTTTACTGTTAATTTCTAGCAGCTTTTTAGATATGATTTGATCAATCTTTTTCAATGGTTTCAAATAGAAATCATCTGAAAAAAAAGGTACATATGTATACTGTAGTTAAAGACATCTATACCATACTGAACATTAAAACAAAGCAAAACTTGTACATAAGGGAATAATTTATCAAAATTTCTCTACATATGTTTCTGAAGTTTGCAGGTGACAGTGTACTGGAAAAGCATCTACTCCACTGTCCCATATTTAGTGTTTAATGCAGAATGTAAAATAATGTAAAATAGTAACTACATTTACTGTGTTTTTGGGGAACTAGATAGGTAAGTCAATAAAAAGTTTTGGAAGCCTGAGAGAATTATATTGTAGACTTCTATGAGGATTTTGTTGACACAAAAAACCAAGGTTCCACAAATCTAATCTATAATCTTCCTTCAAGCCATAAATATTGGTACCTATGAATATTATTGATTTCTTAATATCTTGTGATCAAATGTGATTCAATCAAAACCTTCTATTTGAATTTATTAGCATAAACTGTCCCTTCTAAAAGCAAGCATACAGTTAAATTTACTGTACATCAAAAATTACATTTCTGTATGCTTTTCATACAAAATTTAAAAAAAAATGGATTTCAATTATTTTACAAATAAACTTACCACCACTTTCATGTATAGCTTCCAGAAATGTTGGCTCCATCGCCTGACTTAGGAATACTTGCATAAAGACATTAAACATGTCCGCTAAAGGATCCTTCTCGTACTCAGTCTCTTTACTGAAAATATCTAATATAGATGAGCAATAAACACATCAACAAGGTGATCACACTCCTTATAGCTAACTTAAAATACTTCATTATTGAACAATATAATATAAGGATTTATAACTACAGGGTTGGCAAAGTATTACCCGCCCGGGAATTTCCGGATGGGAAAACCTGGGTTTTCCCTGGGCTGGGCAATACTCCCAGAAATGGGTACTACTGGGCATTACTAGGCAATATGATTTTTTAAAGGGAAATTCCGCAATTTTTTACTTATCATCTAATTATGTTCATCTTAACATAAAAAACACATTTGCTAAGTTTTAAATTTATATTCCTTCTAATAACGGAGAAAATCAAGTATTTGTAACTTTTTTGGTTGAATTCTCGAGTGGGTCGTGACGTTTTAGCCCGATTTGTTGAATTCTGGGAAAAAATAAAATCTGTTTAACTCTTATAGCTTATCGACAATATACGTAATTAAAAGCGCACAGCTGACGAATGGTCGTAGTTATTAACCACAATATAAGAATGAACGAAAATGAATATGCATATACCGTTTTGTATTGATTGAATTAAACTCCTATAAAATTATCTCTAGTAAATGTTTTCGAATAAATTTCATTAATTATTGTTGAGATTTTTTTCATAAAATATTTATTGAACATTTTTACTGATATTGAACTGAAAATATTTCAGTTCTATTTACCGTTATTGTTTTGATAATCATTTCAATGCAACTAATGTGTGAGCAGAGTGTGTATATTATTTTGTAAAGGTCACTGTATATTTCTCGGCTTGAGGTCAATTCGTTTACCTTGTAGCTATTTAGCCGCAGGTGTGAGTTCAAGCGTACACAGGTATGAATGTTTTTATTTGGAAAGGATAAACAGAAAGGATTAGAAAGAGTATGCTGTATTTAATACACTAAGATTTAATACACGATGAGAATAAAGATACAATAATTAAATTGTGTAAATTAATTGAAAATAAAATTCAGATTCATAATTCCGAAAGTGTATAAAAATAAAAGGAAACAATTTTGGATTACTTTCTTAGCGGCAATTGGCGTAAAGATTCAAATATGAAGTAAAAAATAGTAGTTTTAATCTTTAATAAAAACTAAATGCAATATTTCCCAATTTGATATACCATTGCACATCTGTTTGATATCATTGACTTTACCGGAATTTCTTAACTTGTATTCAAATCTGGCTGTGTTTAATGCTCATAAAACTATCGCAATCACAATACAACATACAACATGCATGATTGTTTTTTGTTTCTTTTTAACATTTCATTCTTACATAATTAAATTTATTTGACAATCATTTACATGAACTTTTTGTGAAAAGAATACCAATGATCTAAGCTAAGGCATTATTTTTATTTGAGGATTTTTGTACATTTTTTTTTTAAATTCTATGATAATATTTGTGCAATGTTGAACATGATAGCCGTCATTAATCCAAATAAGTAATACAGTAGTTGTAATAAAACTTATATTTTAGTCATGCATAACTGATATTGACGAATTTAGAATAGTTCGTCCATACATCGTTGTTCTTGAAACAATCATTATTAGTATACATGTAAGTTTCCTGACGTATAAGCGCCATTGAGGATGAGCTCTAGAGAAAGCAGACTAGTAGCGTTTCGTTAGTTTGTTTGTTGGGAAAGGAGAGGAAATGCAACCACTTGTACAGATAAACGACAGAATTACCATACAAGCATTTATAGTCAACACAACCAGAAAGAGTTCCCATCGTTGGACGGGGAATATGAAGGCTTCCAAGAATGAACAAGTGACATGTCTAACTCTGAACAGTTAGAAAACGGACTATCGACATCGACCGCTTGTTCTTGATATTTGAAACTGCATGCATATATACGTATACGTTTATGATAGTGATGAGTTCTTGCGTCTGACAAAAACTAAATTCCTTCATGGCTATATCTTGCCATACGTTTATATTGGTTTGTAAGGTGATTACTCAAAATCGTTATTTGAAGATGTAGATTCATTTCAATACAGAAATTTCGTCTATATATTAATTTTCACAAGTGTATACCACAGAGAAGCTCTGAAGGTACATTACTCCCATTTTGTTTGGGTGTGAACCATCGATGTTTACAGCAATATCAAAAAATAAGATGATGATGGTAGAAAGAACTATGGGCGTCATGTGGCAAATATTACATGCATATCGGACCATGAGTTGTCAATCTGTATGAAAAGATTTCCAATACAACCATATTATTGAGAAGGAATGTTTACATGCTATACTCTCGTACTAGTATTACAGGGTTCTTGTGGTGTTCACCTTAGACACACATCTTTCTAACGATGTTTAAAAAAAAGACAGAACCAATTTAATGTCATATTTCCCTTGAATATACCAAGAAAGAAAATAAATCCCGAAATTAATTTGAAACTTTGATACTCAATAGTTTCCCAGCAAAATATTCACATCCCTTGGGGATAATTAGTGTTTGTCCAGTGGCATATATAACAATTGTGATGACGAATTCCTTCCTTTGTTCGAGAACAATCTTATTGAAATATAAATCTGTGATTTTACTATGTCCACAACTTCGATGAACCAAAGCAAATTATACATCGACCTGTATTTAAATCAAATTGGTTCTCTTCTTCTTCTGGTATACAATAGTCTATCGACATTCGATGATTACATACTGTTGGCATACGTGGACTAGTCTATTTACAAAACTTTTACCCCAATTTATTCAAAATATATGTTTTTTTCTTATGTTCAATGTATACACGTATATATTTTAAATTGCGCTATAGTTCCGTAACTTTCTACCCAGTCGTATAAACGAATCGTCGACAAGTGCGTACATTTTTTTAAATCAATATTTCTGGTATGTTCCAATCTGTCCTTCACTATTGACAATGAGTATATATTACATTTTCCCAAATTCACCCTTGGAAAAAATATTTAAATAGATTTTAATTTCATCAAATCTTATTTTTTGGGTATTATTTATATTTTTATGAATAATATTCTTTACACCAGAAATGTTATTTATAAACAAGCGTATGAGTTTAGTAATGACAAGTAAGACAGAGTTGTATATTATACATCTGATAGTTCAAAATGGAAAGTTATAAGTTATCCGCTGTGTACACTGATCAATACCTGCAGAGGTGAAACGATGCATGAACTTGTAAGCCTGACAGGAAATCGCTTGAATACCTGGACATGTCACCTCACACCCCTCACAATACCTTTGGAAGTAATACCTTTAGCCATGCTGGTGATCAGATGAGGGAAGATCAGAATTTATTTGAAAAAAGTTTATTACTTTAAAGAATTATGAACAAACTAGATTTTCGAAAACAACTTTCACGGAACAATTATTTATGATTTCAACTTTGACTTTTTACCTAATTCCAATATCAACAGTTTAAAAACATAAGAATATTTTCCGTATCAAGTTAGTTAGTCGGATAAAACAACCGTACGATAAGATATCGACACGCAATTACGACTACATCGGTTACTGTAGTTTTGTTCCTTTGTGGTTTATAGACATATCGTTGTTATTAATCGGGAAAGAAGACAAAATGGCCGAACGCAGAGAATTGATACTCTAAATTTAAAATCGATGGTGATCGCTTATCTAGCGGAATAAAACTTTAATAACTATGAATTTGAGCATTTTTATACTGAATGAACATAATATCAATTTTTGATTTTTTTGCGAAGTTTCCCTTTAAGCTCATTTTAGCACAGAATAGTTAACACTTTGGTGTAGTTTCATAGTATTACAGCTAAATATATACTTTTTGAGTTGATTCTAGAAGAATGAAAAATTCAATTTCATTCTGTTCTTCATTAATTGTATATGCATGATATGTAAGCAGAATACAAGATTTGCACATTTAAGGATAACTTGTTAATTACAAAGCAGTGCTTCCATAGGTTCATTCCCTCTATTCCCACTTTTTATAAATCTGGTAAGAAAAGGTAAAATTTCATGTGGGAATAGAAGGAAAACTTGTGCAAACAAAGGATTATACTGTACAAACATTTTTTAATCAACTGTTAATTGACCAGTGTTTTTTTTTATTAGAACAGGTAATAAGTTATTTTTGCATCAGTTTGATTTTTTTTTTTTTTAAACAAAATAAATAATGAAGTAAAGTTAACAGTTTTCACCCATTATTTTATATCTTTGATTATTGGTCCAAGTAATTATATTTTAAAGTATACTTTTATTCCACATCTTAAGCCAACAGGAATCACCAAAAGCATTAAATTATCGTTTATTTAAAGTTACTTTGGAGTTTGAGAAATATTTATTTTGGATGACCGGCAGATATCCTTATTTCTTAAATTTGGAACTTTGAACATGAAATCTCCAATAGAAACTGGAAGATGGCAAAACATAGAAAGAGAAAACAGAAAATGTGTATTGTGTAATTCAGATGCCATTGGTGATGAATACCATTACATTTTTAATTGTTCAGCTTTCGATAATTGTAGAAAACAATGTATTGCATATTACAATAGAAATAGAACAAACACATTGAAGTTTTATGACTTAGCGAATTCCCCAAAATGTACAGAACTGAACTAACTTTGTAAACTTATTAAGGAGATCAATAACAAATTGAACTTTTCTGGGTGAACAATTGTGAATGCCTCTATCTACTTTCGTACATTATTTATTTATGTAATTGTATTGAAATGTGTATAATTATCTCTATACCTTTCTGTAATTTGGTTTGTGAGAATAAAGATATATATATAAGATTATACTTGGTTATAATATTATATATATCATGATTTATTAGTAAAGCAGACAATTTTTTAAAGTTACAAATTCAAAAATTTAAAAATAAATCTGACTCCAATCTATTTATCATAATTTTTCTTTATTTTTAAGTACAAATTCAAAAGTTTAAAAACAAATCTAACTCCAATCTATTTATCATAATTTTTCTCTATTTTTAAGTATTTATTTGATGAAACATATTACAAATAAACAAGGTATTATACCTAAACAGTGTACCAAATATGTTATGCTTTAAAAAAAAATACAGGTAAATCTTAAGTGAAATTCTAATTAACCCTGATTGTTATAAAAACAAATTATTTATCAAATCATCTACTGTTATTTGCAAGTGGGAATAGAAGGAATAGTATTTTTTAAAAGTGGGAATAGGAGGAAGACACCCTTCCATAATCCAAACTTTGATAAAAATACATTTTTTTAAGTGAATTGTTATTTAGAATTGTTATACATTCATATTGCTTAATAAACACCCTAAGGGTCATGACATTAATATTTATAGAATTGAAAGGGCTGATAATTGTTACATAAACAAATCTGTGTTCTAATCTGAATAATTACTTGTTAATTAGTGACAGTACATATACATTATTTAAATGTAATTTTTCTTACATGTAATTGTTAATTCTTAATAGGAGTTATACTTATTTGAAAAACATGATTTTTTGCTTTATATTTACAGTTTGACCAATCTAGACAAATAAAACAAGTTATAAATATCTTAAATGTATTACATAAAATGTGTTTATTCACTGAAGCCTCCATAAAATTTAGACCAGTATTTTATTACCCAGTATTGCCCAGTATTACCCAGTAAAACCCGGGTTTTCCCAGTATTTCCCACTGGGCTGGGCAATACTCATAAAACCCTGTATAAATAACAAGTTAAGTTTGAATACCGTTTAATCTGTGAATTGAAAATACTTTAGAATTTTACTCACAGATGGAAAGTTGTACTCTATTTGCTACACTTTTTCATTAGAATCTATGGAAGGGATTTTTTAAACCAAATGTTTAAAAGATATTTGTTGACAAAATTACATCATAAAAAACATTTAAATATGAAATTCCTAACTCAATATTAAAATGCCTATAATTTTTTTGGGAGTTAAGAAGGTATTTGATTTACATTTCATAATTAGTTCGTCTTTTCAACAATTCACAATGTAGGCATTTTCAAAACTGTAGATCAGAAATTGATTTCTGGTGAATCATGCAAACCAGTTATGTATGGACTTAAATCCTAAATATTTACTTGAAAGCTTTTCTTTTAGAAATAATCATAACATAGTATTTAAATACCCTGAATCTAGTTTTGGTTTAGGCCTATCTTCATCTAAGACCTGTACAATATACTGACTATCTTTAATCGTGGCACGAGTATGAGGGATCTGTTTAGTTCTCACAGATACATAGTTCTTCTCCATATTTGGTAGCCAGCTGGAATACTGAAATCATATTCAATAATATTTTGAATAGCAATAACAAAAGATCATTCACTAGTTTTACAGAGCTGTGTGAAATAAATAAGATTAATGGATTTTTTTACTTTTTGATACAGACTTATTCAGCAAATATATCAAGCTATCCTTCTATCAATAATTGATAAATTAACACAGATGGATATGAAATTGTGATGTTGGTGCATTGTTAAGTGACATCATTGCCTAATATTGTAGAGTATCACATCCTGTCCTAAACTGAAGAAATATTGTGCAGTAGGATGAAAAGAACAATGTAACCAGATGCTCTGCAGGGCACAGCTTTATACGACCACAGAGTTGGAACCCTGAACAGTTGGGGCAAGTATGGACACAACATTCAAGTTTGATACAGCTCTGAATTTGGATTGTGATTAAATAGTTGACACAACATAGGTTTCTGACACAGAATGAATGTGGTCTAAGATCTTAAACTTAAAGACTTTAAATTGGACATTTACCTACAATGGTCCAATATCCAAAATCTAAATACATGGTTAGATTCAGCATATCAAAGAACCCCAAGAATTCAATTTTTGATGAAATCAAATAGTTTTATTTTGGACCCTTTAGACCTCAATGTGGACCAATTTCATAACCAGGCCCTAATATCAAAAATCTAAATACATGGTTAGATTCAGCATATATCAAAGAACCCCATATATTAAATTATTAAAGGAGTTTGGTTTTGGCCCAAGAAAATAAAATATTTGATAACTATTTCAAATTGGCACATAATGTTTAGAAATACATAGGGTCAAGAAATATTAAAAAAAAATATAAAGATTTTTATCTGATGACGTCACAATTATATCATAATATGTACTGTTTTTCACAAAAAAACGATGAAAAATACAGAATTTTTGCAGTTTTCTATCTATATTTCCATCACGGAAACATCGTGCGCAGCCAAGAAACAACAAAATAACTTAACTAAAGCTTTATTATAACTATTGACATAATCTCACCAAATATAAAGTTGTTTCTAGGGTGCGCATATACTTTTTTAATCTAAAATATACTCAAAATATGATGAAAAACAAGGAAAATCATGAAATTTTACAAAATATGCAAATTAAGTCATGTTGTGTTGCCACGGTAACTTGTTCAATGTCAAATTCGTTTTGTTTTTCTTCATACCTTGTACCTTAGTTAAGTTTTCAGTAATTTAAGAATTTATATGATAACTTTTAAGTTTGCAGTAATTTTTGGGCAAAATAAGGGCCTTATTGCCCTACTCCTTTAATTTTGGACCCCGATTTGGACCAACTTAAAAACTGGGCCTATAATCAAAAATCTTAATACATGTTTAGATTCAGCATATCAAAGAACCCCAAAGATTCAATTTTTGTTGATATCAAACAACGGTTTAATTTTGGACCACGATTTGGACAAACTTGAAAACTGGCCCCATAAGCAAAAATCTTAATACATGCTTAGATTCAGCATATCAAAGATGTCCAAGAATTCAATTTCGTTGAAATCAAACAAAGTTTAATTTTGGACCCCGATTTGGACCAACTTAAAAACTGGGCCTATAATCAAAAATCTAAATACATGTTTAGATTCAGCATATCAAAGAACCCCAAAGATTCAATTTTTGTTGATATCAAACAATGGTTTAATTTTGGACCACGATTTGGACCAACTTGAAAACTGGCCCCATAAGCAAAAATCTTAATACATGCTTAGATTCAGCATATCAAACATGCCCAAGAATTCAATTTTGTTGAAATCAAACAAAGTTTAATTTTGGACCCCGATTTGGACCAAATTCAAAACTGGGCCCATTATCAAAAATCTAAGAACATGTTTAGATTCAGCATATCAAAGAACCCCAAGAATTCAATTTTTGTTAAAATCAAACTAAGTTTAATTTTGGAGCCTTTGGACCTTAATGTAGACCAATTTGAAAACAGGACTAAAAAATAAGAATCTACATACACAGTAGGATTCGGCATATCAAAGAACCCCAATTATTCAATTTTTGATGAAATCAAACAAAGTTTAATTTTGGACCCTTTGGGCTCCTAATTCCTAAACTGTTAGGACCAAAACTCCCAAAATCAATCCCAACCTTCCTTTTATGATCATAAACCTTGTGTTTAAATTTCATAGATTTCTATTTACTTATACTAAAGTTATGGTGTGAAAACCAAGAAAAATGCTTATTTGGGCCCCTTTTTGGCCCCTAATTCCTAAACTGTTGGGACCAAAACTCCCAAAATCAACCCCAACCTTCCTTTTGTGTTCATAAACCTTGTGTTTAATATTTATAACTTCTATTTACTTATACTAAAGTTATTGTGCGAAAACCAAGGAAAAATGCTTATTTGAGCCCTTTTTGGCGCCTAATTCATAAACTGTTGGGACCAAAACTCCAAAAATCAATCCCAACCTTCCTTTTGTGGTCATAAACCTTGTGTTTAAATTTCATAGATTTCTATGAACTTAAACTAAAGTTATAGTGCGAAAACCAATGTGTCTTCAGACGATGACGCAACACCAACGTCATACCAATATACGACCGCAGTCGTATAAAAATTGCCATTAATGTGTTATATGCAGTCTTGTAAAAACAAAATATGTTGTATTGATCTAATAAATATCATCTGGTTGAACAAGTGAAACTGCGAGCTACTGCTCACTGATGATACCCCCGCCGCAAGTGGATAATATTAATAGTGTAAAAATATGCAAGTGTTCAGTAAACAGGAAGTTGTCAAGTGATGAATCTGAAAACGCATCACACGGTATAGCTGACTTATATAAATCCTGAAACCAAATTTCAGAAATCCTTGTATTGTAGTTGCTGAGAAAAATGTGACGAAAATTTTCAACTTGACTATCATGTGTAAAATCATACAAGTGTTCGGTAAACAGGAAGTTGTCAAGTGATGAATCTGAAAACGCATCACACGGTATGGCTAACATATATAAATGTTGATACCAAATTACAGAAAGGGTGGATGTGTAGTTCCTGAGAAAAATGTGACGAAAATTTTCAACTTGGCTATCATGTGTAAAATCATACAAGTGTTCGGTAAACAGGAAGTTGTCAAGTGATGAATCTGAAAAACGCATCACACGGTATGGCTAACATATATAAATGTTGATACCAAATTACAGAAAGGGTGGATGTGTAGTTCCTGAGAAAAATGTGACGAAAGTTTCATGGGACGGACTGACTGACGGACTGATGGACGGACTGATGGACGGACTGACGGACGGACAGACAGAGGTAAAACAGTATACCCCCCCTTTTTTAAACTTGACTATCATGTGTAAAATCATACAAGTGTTCGGTAAACAGGAAGTTGTCAAGTGATGAATCTGAAAACGCATCACACGGTATGGCTAACATATATAAATGTTGATACCAAATTACAGAAAGGGTGGATGTGTAGTTCCTGAGAAAAATGTGACGAAAATTTTCAACTTGGCTATCATGTGTAAAATCATACAAGTGTTCGGTAAACAGGAAGTTGTCAAGTGATGAATCTGAAAACGCATCACACGGTATGGCTAACATATATAAATGTTGATACCAAATTACAGAAAGGGTGGATGTGTAGTTCCTGAGAAAAATGTGACGAAAGTTTCATGGGACGGACTGACTGACGGACGGACTGATGGACGGACTGACGGACTGATGGACGGACTGATGGACGGACTGACGGACGGACAGACAGAGGTAAAACAGTATACCCCCCCTTTTTTAAAGCGGGGGTATAATAAATATATGCAGGATCCAGACTAGACTTGAGTTAAAGTAATTCAGGCACAAACTTAAGACTTGCATATAAGGCACGTCAAAGTGTAAACAACTATTTACAGCAGTAATACACTATAATACATAAGCATTCGTTATATGCCATTAAAATCACAATAGCTTGACACAAAAACAGTTTTATTGAATAATAATATCCAACTATAGTATATTCATGACCACTAAATCTGTTTTATCTGTACTGTATTTCTTTATTAGACAGACATAGGCAACCAGGATTACAAGAAGATGTATGGTTCATGGCTAATCTTTGTTCAGTAAAGAAGAAATTCAAGCATCTGTTGTCCTTAATTTGCTCAAACAAGCTATAAAGTATACTTACTGTTGATAATGATCGATGTAAGATTTCTCCTTTCTCAACATATAATTCATATTTTCTCATCATTTTACCAGCTTCAATTTTCCAGATAGGAAATCCTTCAAAATTGTTGAGATCTTTTTTATTAATGACAAATGCACCCATCTGAAAGATATAACATATTTGACAATTTGTCAGGACATACTATGATATCTAACATAACAGCTGTTTTTGAGTCTGTAAATTGAACATTTTAAAAAAAAAATTTTAAAAATACAAATTGGACCAACCAGTGAAGTTCAACTTCAACAGATATCATCCATGCAAAAAAATGTTGAACAGTGTTTTACACTATAACAGGAAAGTAGCAGAGAGTAAATGATTAATAGTAAGTTGTAGATCTATAAAAAAAAGAATAAACATGCCCTAAATATGACACTTCAATGAAAACAGATTATCTATGGTATTACAAGTCTGACAGTCAACACTTTGTTTGTGAGTTCACAATCAAGACAAAAAGTAATATTATATCATTTTATCTGGGAAATGCACTTTCTTAAAGTACTGAATGCTTTAAGAAATTCATTAGATAATTGACTTATCCATAAATCTTTGGATTTTCTTGTGGAGACAACTTTGTCACAAATACTTTCAAGTGGAGATACTCAAACTGGATATTGCTGCTAAGCAACACAATTATGAACTTTTTTTTCTATCTGGATACAACCTATAATATAAATAGTAATACCACAAGTGCTTGTGATGCTGTTGCATTATCCTCGTCTGTATCTTCTGATGATGACTCAATTTCTGGACTGGGAACTCTGGGATATGCAACTCTTTCCACCCTTGGCGATTTAGCAGGAATAGATTTTACTGCTTTTGATGGCCGTTTCAGTTTCCTACAAATGAATTTTAAGTTTCATTTCATATATATTGAACTTCAGTTATTATATATCCAATATATGCCTCATTTTATCTTCGGTTATTAGATAATCAAAAATCAATTATTGGAAATATTCAGTGATTTATAACTGATTTTTCATCGTTTGTATTTTATTTGCATGCATTTCTTACGATTAGAAAATAAAAATAAAATTTGATTTGTATTCTTTCTCTATTTTATTCCGTAAAAATAGTTATTGAAAGGCAACAACTCCTATAAAGAACTGTTTGACAATTCAGGTTAAGTTGACAATATACCTATTTGTCGAATTTGTCTTGCTGATCGTTTGTGCTATTTAATTTTCTTTCATGGTAAAGTTATCTAGATAAAAAGCAACTATTATTACAGAAAAAGGTAAAATTCATCATCTAAGGGCAATAACTCTGGAGAGCCTTTAAGAGTTGCTCTAATAAATTTTTCTCACAACGGACTGTAGGTTGATTTTTACACTTTATAAATCCTGCAACAGTGAAATTTTCTATATCTGTAGAAGTTTCCAAGATAATAGACAAAACATGCTTTTGGCTAGATGATCTAATTCTAGGAAGGACAATGAACAAAAGATGATTTCAAATATTTACATTTTGATTTTTGTATTTCTTGAACGACCTTTTCTCCGTGAACTGCCTAAATCTCCATCAAATGCAGGCTCTTTTTTATCCTGTAAATAAAAGAAAAATATACAGATCGTGTTAATAAAAGGACTGTTTTGCTGGTATTTCTAAATTAACAAAATAAATCAACAAGTTAAAAGAGTTTTCAATCTCATTAAACTGACACAAGAAGTTTGTAAAAAGTGTAAAGAATATTTTCAAAATATTCAGTAGCTTTCAAATGAATTAAAGGCTACATGAGGTAAAACACATTGATTCAATAAGGAAGTAAACCAACTATACAAAAAGATGCTTACAGCTAATTTCCTAATGCATGCAGGGTAAGTCTTTGGTTAGCTTGCTTTCTTTGTTTGAATTTTGACAATTGTAATTGGGATAACATTCAATCAAATCTAAATATATTAAATACTGGTTTGATAATGCCTGTCTATATTGTTTGCAGATGTCAATCTTAATTGCAATGCTTGAGCTAATGTTTATAAAAACAAAGCAAGCAAGACAGCCAAAGTTTTACTCTACAGGCATTAGGAAATTAGCTGTAATGACTTCGGGAGGCTAACATCCTGTATTCCACAATACATTGATTGTTGACTTACATCTGCCACTGGTGTCCATGCTGGGTCTGAGTCAGAATCATAGGTTTCAGGAACTTTGTCTCCTTCATTCTCACTTTCACTGTCTTTATATTTTTCTGCACAAGAAAATTCATTACTTCATACTATGAAAAAAACTTGTCTAGTAATTTTTTCAACATTCAAAATTCTGCGGGAATTTACAATGGACAATTGTTTAAGATTGTGTCTATGTGTACCATTTACAAAGTTTCTGAGTAAAATGTACTCAGAAATACAGTTGCTGATTTTTTTTGTAGGAAGCTGAAACAACTTCAGCTTGCTTCCCGACAGTAAAAGCCATTATATTCATCATAGTTTGGTAAAATATTGTTTACTGTTGGTTTGCTTAAGGGTTTTGTTGTTTATTACAAAATTTTATGGGTTTTTCTTATTTGATTTTTAATCGTGTGATCTCAAAGTCTCTTCTGTTAACTAGCCTGGGGTCCTGGCTAATCTTGTCAGTATAGCCAGGCGTGTATCAATGTACTGCCTGTCAATGATTGGTTAATACTGCTTTTGTCGCGCAATGTTTGTTTTACATCTGTATCCAATCAATTCTTGTGTAACATCAATTAGTAAAAATTAGACTAATTTTTTTTCTTTATGAATTGATGTATAGTGTTATCATATATAATTATTAGTATGATGATAATTAGTAAGCAGAAAAGGGTTCATTCTTTTCAGCAATCGCCTGGTGAGAAAGTTAAAAGTTTAAGATTTCACATAACCAAGGTGTGAATTGGATTCAATTTTGCTGGTTTACATCAAACATCAAATTTATGCAAATATTTATTCAGCCTCACTTTAGATTCGGAGTCAACTGGCACTGAATCGATCACATGGTATTTGTTCCCCACCTGGCCCTTACGACGTTCAGCTAGATTGGGCCGGATGCCAGGCTATTCTGTTAACCTGCTGATTGGGGTCGTCTTAAGTTATATCTGAAAGGTTTTGTCATTTATTTTTAATTTGGTGTTGAAAGTCGATCTTTGATAGTGTCTTAAATTCATTCACAACTTTTCTAGACTTTTTACGGGCAATAAAGAGCTTGACACTCTTTATCTGCCCATATCCATTTTTGAAGGTTGTTTGTCTAGATTGTTTTCTTTTATGTATTTGTTTTGCTGTCTGTTTGACCCCTCATCACCTCTAATTGTATTGAATTATACTTACTCGTTTGAGCTAATACTTTAGCTTTTCTTGCAGAAGTTCTTCTAGCTGGTACTACAGGGGAAAGAGTTCTCTCATTTTCTTGTTCTTCTTCTTGTGAGGAGCCAACCTGATATTCTTCCCCTGAGGACCGTCCATGTTCATCGTCACTTTCTCTGTAACTCCTGGAACGTTTATGTTTGACTATTGACTGTCCAGATGTTTTTGACCTCTTCTGTTTTGGAGGTGTTTTTTGTAACTTAATTCTCATTTTTAGACTAGGATGGTCTTTATCACCAGTGTCAATATTTTTTACGGTACCAGTTAAGCCAGTACTTGCTTCATCATCATCATCTGACATTTTTGTTTTAGAACTAGATGTATCTCCATTAGATAGAGAATTAGTATCTGATTTATTGTCAGTGTCAGGTTTAGGTGTGCTAGCAGCACTATCACTACTCTTTTCCACTGAAGTTTGACGTGGACGTTTTGGTTCAGGGATATATTTAGGAAGTTGTGGTTTTTTGGTTACAGCAGTATTTACACTAGATAATGTCTCAGGTTTCTTACCTTGAATGAAACTTAAAAATGAGTCCATAAATGCATTATTTTTATTACTTTTAGCAGGTGGTTGTTTTTCAACAAGTTTTTGAGGCTGAGGAGGTTCAACTTTAGCTTGACCCTGAAGTTGAATTTTTGGTAATTGCGTTTGTTCATTGGTTATTTTCTCAATAACAGGTGGTTTTTTTAAATGTTGAAATTCATCATCTTCTTCTACTGGGTTTAATACAGCAGTTGGTGGCAAAGCCGGTTCGGCTATAAACGGTTTATTTTGTGAATAATCTTCTGTAAATCCTTCAAAGAGTCTCCCATGTGGATTTGGCGGCTCTACATGTGGATGATCACTAATAAGACTTGATAATGCTGCTTCATCCACAGTAGAGGATGGATTACTTTGTGGATTTGCACAATAATTTTGTTGAGTCAAATTTTGACCATATGAATTAAATGTGTCTAAATTACAAAGGTTACCATTTCTTGAATATACTCCTTGGTCCATTTCTAATGCATCAAATTCACTTGAGTTTAACTGAGCCACAAAAGAAGATTGATTTGGAGCATCTTCATAGGAATACTGATTATTATCCATAATCCTATTTTGTCCTTGTGGATTTTGCATTGGAACATTTCCATCACTGAATCCATGTGGATTGTTTGCAGACATGAAATTATTTCTCGATGAAGCCATCACTTGGGGGTTAAAGTTTTCATTATGAACAGGAGAATTATTATATGAATCATTGTTTATATTTCCCTGTCCTAAATTTCCCATCATGGTCCCACTTGCAGCAAAATCATAACTTCCATGTGCCTGTGAATGTTTAGAGGGACTTTGGGAATATCCAGCACCCATCATATTTTGGGAATGAGATATAAGCTGACCCTGAGACATATCTGGAAGTTTTGAACTTGTAATTTGTGAGCTCTGCATACTGAAAGGAACTAGGTTTTGGTTATTGCTTCCATAATTCTGTCCATAAATATTACCTGACATTAATGATTGACTTTGTTTATACAGATTTTCTTGACCTCCTGTATGTGAGAAAGCCTTTAATTGTTGTTCTTGCTGAATATAAGAGTCAACTAATTTCTTCTCGTTGGCAGATTTTGTTTCTTCTATAATAATTTCTTTCTTTTTCCGACCTCGTCCCTTTTTTGGTTTTGTTGTAGAATCAGCTACAGCTTGAATTGTCACTGGTCCTCGATTAGAATTAATAAAAGAATCAGAATTCTCCTCAGAGACAGATATTCTTTGTGAGTTGTAAATATTTTGTTGATGATTGGTAGAAACTATTCTTTGCTGAGATTGCTCAGTACCTAAACTTTGTTGTTGTAGTGAACCTGGAAAAGACAAATGTTCTGAAGGATTTCTGTAGGCGTTTCCTGTTGAAAAATATTGATTGAAATTGTCTCCCCTGTGGTCAGGTAAAGACACAATTGGTCTCACTTGTTCAAATTGTGAACCATGTTTTACATTATCTATATAAGGCTGTGAAGTAGGTAGAGAATAATTATAATTTCCTTCTGATGATCTTAACAACTGTTCCCTCCTAGAATTTGAAATGTCACTTTGTTCCTGTTGAAGATGTTGTGAATTTCTTTCAAAATTATCAAATCTTTCAGAAAACTGAGGATTAAATGCAGATGAAAGTGTAGAATTTATAAGGGTGTTCTGAGTTCGACTCTCTTGAATAGAATTATGATGCAGGGTAGAAACTCCACTATGTGCTGGTGGTGGCAAAAAGCGTTGACCAATGGGAGACAAATCAGTTGGTAAACTTCCAATTAAGTTATGTGAAGTTTGTGCTAAATTAGGCTGTCTCCAACTATGATTTCTCTCCTGTGTAAATGATGGTTTTGGAGGTGATAAATCTAGCCCAAAATTAACAGGCTCTCTTTGTCGAACTCCCTCAAATTCAAGGGGGGATAATGCTGTTGGTTTAAATGGTCCTGTAAATCCTGTGGATGGACCAGAAAGACCTGGTACTGGTCTAGTCCCAGCTAAATGAGGATGAGGTGATAAGGCTCCAACTGAAAGACATAAAATAATAATGAATGTACTATTCAGGTTGAATAAAAATGTTCAAGATGATTTAACATAAATAGTGAATGTGTCAATAAGACACAGATGATCCCCCGCTAGTATATCATATTAAGTTATAAAGTGACATAAATGAATTAAAAGTTATGCTACCCAAATTTGTACTTGATCTTAGTTTTGTGGTAATAAGTATTGTGTAAAAATTTCATACAATTTGGTTGAGGCAAACTTAAGTAAAAGAACGGAAATGAACAATTCAGCTATTTTTTTCATTTGTAAAGGGGCATCAACAGTGAAAGCAGTGACAATACTAAAATTCATATATGATATGTGTTTTCTGGTAATAAGCACTGTATATTATTTTCATAACATTTGGTTGAGGCAAACTCAAGTTAATGAAAAACTTAAAATTTCAGCAATTGTAAAGGGGTATTACTCTAAAACAGTTATAGTGAAACCACCAACATTCAGTTTTGATCTGTTTATTGGTACATTGTAATGAGCATTGTGTATAAGTTTCATAACATTTGGTTATGGCAAACTAAAGCAGGAGAACGGAAACCAATATCCACTTTCCTATGGAGGGGCATAAAAACCAAAGCACCTTCTAGGATTTTCAGCTGTAATTACATTGTACCCAGATGGCTTTAAAGATCTACTGGAAATTGAAAAACATTGCATTTAAAATTGTGAATCAATCATCTTTTAGCCATACACAATTATAAGAGATTAATAAATGTTGTAGATAATTTAACCTGATAAAACAATCTTTATTCAGAGAAAATTGTTATTGGCATTGATCAAGCTTCTTCAAGAATATGCAAACACTCTTACATGTATATCTTTACTTTTCTTTCTTTATGTAACTTGTTATTGTAATTTACACATGGTATTATTTCATCTGATTTTTATTTTGTTTTATGTGGTGCTGTCACATCCCTGTCTTGCGTACCTGTTTGTTCAGTAGATATGTATGGATCTAATGAGGGAAATCCTTGTACTAGAGAGTTATATGCTTGATTTCTCCATTGGTTTGGATCCATAACAGGTCTACCGTACACCCATCATGTCTGCAATATCACAACTAGAAAGAAATTTACTCAATTTATCAAATAATCATCAAATTCTTACATTATGTTTAAGAGTTTCATGAAGCCAATTATATCTTCTCCATGGGTAATTCTAGGGATGTAACACGACATGTCTTTTTTTATTTGACAACTGAACATGTGCCTTATTTTTATTCTATCTTTGAAAATTTTCCATTTAATTTGAAATATATATACTTTTCTTGATAGCCTTACTAGCTTTGTTTTGGTAGCATGGCTCACACAAAAGGGGGAGTTGACTTTTTGTTTTGTCACTTTACCATTGACTGCTGTCAAATACAATATCATGTCCACATTCATTTGTCAATGTCATCCTAAGTTTATTTTTATAATAAATTTTCTAAAAAGTGATGACAAAAATTAGCACACAATTTCATAGATCTTAGAGAATTTTCAGTATCTAAGTAGGCATTTAAATTAAATGCATATTCAGAAAAGAATATAATAAACCTGCTTTGTAAAAGACCAACTTGCTAAACCTGATTTTTAATGTGCTAGTTCACAATTAAACAATCACAGGAGACTTGTCACCATACTGAGACATGTTACTCCCTTCACCATTGTAGGAAAGACAGTATCCTCCTGTAAAACGACTTCCATTCATAAATATTTGTAGTCATGTATTGCAAAGTTACCATGTGTTGACATCATGTTCATCGGTTGTTTTAAAATTCATATTGAATTCAGCATTAATATAAGGAAAGCTACGCGTACAGACTTTCATATTTGTATTGCAATCTTTTTCCTCAACCATGTCAACACTGAAAACAAGTGTCCAAGAAAAAAGTTTATCTATTTAATGATGATCTATAGAATTACACCATCTGATAAGGCAAATTAATAATGGGGTAATTTGGTGCTAGGCCATGAAAAATTAATTGTTGGTTTCCCCTCACATGAGAAATTTTTTTTAAAGACCCGGCAGGCAGGCTTTTTTTTTTTTTTTTTTTTTTTTTTAACTATGCGTAATTATCTGTGCATTGGAATTCAATGAACTTGTTCCCAAAGTTAAAAACATCTCCGACACACATCCCTCCATCAACTTGGAATGGCTGCAACTTGAGACTCACTTATTTCAAACTGCTTTTAAGGATTTCATGTAGATTTTATATAATTTTAATTGACTGCACATGCACGTTAAAAATTGACCCGGTCGGGTTAGGGGAAACCATCAACAGGGTTTGACACTAACGGTAGTCCGGTGCCCTCCTAAAATCTAGCAGGACTACCAAAGCATGGTTAATCAGTAGTCCTGTGGACCACCTGGAAATTTGTATATGGTCTTGCTATTTCAATGCTAAAAAATGGCATAAAAGTCCTCCCAATAATGTTTACATTTTCAAAAAGTGATGGCATTGATAGTAAAGAACGTAAATTTCATTTGATATTACGAATTTCAAAGCACTTTTGAGATCCAGGTTTCTGATCAGAATCATCACAGTGTTTGTAACACATGAGATTTTCAATGAAAATGAAAATGTCTGATAACCAAAATATATGTGAACTGCAGCAAAGGTCAGAAATAAAAACGGAGATGAGTTAAAAAAAAACTTCCCAAATTTGGATAACAAAAATCATATCCCCCTCCTCCAAAAAGAAACAAGTAGAGGTAGTTTAAAAAAAGAAGATAACAATATCTTTTTGGAAGCTTTCTTGTTAAAAAAAAAACATAAGCATGCCATTCAAAATAATATTAAAGGCATTTTGTTTCAGCAACATATCCACTGAAGTGCTTTCAACAGTGGTGATGAAGTTGACCTCTAGTACACAAACAAAGGCATTGTATCACTTCAACAAAAATCTTACAAACTGATTGAAGAATTAATGTAAACTGAAAACATTGACTGATTTTTATCCTTTCTTCTAAATAATTATGGAATAAAAGGTCAAATAACTCCTCCAAACAAGGCCTTAGAAAATGGCTCAGAATGCAGGATTTTGCATCTCATTTTTCAAAATTTTCTGGCAGAAAAGTTCAGGAGTAATAAAACTGATTCACTGTCACTGAATGTTAACTTTATTTTATCAGAAATAAAACCAAAATATTTTCAAAACTCAAATGAACATTTTTGTGCTTTTGAGGTGCTCAGAGGACAGGAAATTGCATCTTATTTTTAAAAAATTTCTTGGGGGGCATGCCCCCAAACCCCCCTAGATAGTTCGGGCCTGGATGCGGCCCTCACCTGTGATAGAGGTGGCCCTCCAGGACTACCCAAATCATTCTTGGTAGTCCTTTGGACTACATATCCTTTAATGTTAGTGTCAAACCCTGATCAATTATTTTTCCATGGCCCCATATAGATTTTCATTTCAGGCCAAAAAAAAATTACATATGTATCATTGTCTGTTAACTGTTACCCAAACAACCCTATTTTTGAGCGCCAACCCTTAGTCATTTTATTTCCGTCGTAAAGTGAAAAATAAAATGAACTTGTGTTAAAAGTGAAGTTAGTGCTGCCAATAATACAAATCAACTAAAATACCAAAATTATCAGGATTCAATTATCATACATTTCATGATAGAGAATGAAATTAACACGCTGCAGGATAAAAATTGAAGGGACAACATTCGATTGAGGCGCTGTGGGAACAATGAAAATATTTTAAGAGGGCTGTGGTCCATCATCTCGACCAGGGGAGAACACTGCTGTCCTTACTGACACAAAAAAGCCATGGTTCCAGTAAAAAATTTTAATTTTTGACATATTAAAAAATATGTAAAGCCCCAATGGAAAAGTGATTGTTATTTGACATCAATAGTTCAAGAGGTGCATATTCTTAGTTCAAGCTGTGAAGCCAGGCCTCTACAATAACTTTTTTTTCAACTTGTCCAGTAGGACAAGTACATACCAAAACTTACTTGTCCGAATGAAATTGTTACTTGTCCAAATTTTTTTTACCTTTTTACATCTTAAGGAACAAAACGAATTTAAACAATAGAACAGAATTTGATGTTTTTCTTTTGAAATACTTTTCAAAAATATGAGTCAAGTACAACTGAATCTAGTCATGTCACAGGACTTAGATTCTAGTTTTCATCAATGCTAGTCTCATCAGACTCTGCACATGAGGCACCATCTGATAGGCCTGTACACTCATTTGAAATTTGTATCCTATATTTTTCTAAGTTGAAAAAAGTGTATTCAAATACAATCAATAAAACGAAGATAAGGTCTGATTGTCAATGAGACAACTCTCAGCAAGAGACCAAATGACACAGAAATTTACAACTATAGGTCACTATAGTGAAAGTATTGTTTTTTTTTTTTTACTTATGATCAAATATGATTTTGTGAATTTTATGGTAAATAAAAAAAAATATTTTTGTGAAAAAATTACTGGTATGGTATGTATTATAAGGAACGGCAGGGCTTTCCATTGAAGCCGGTAGCCGGTGGAAATCCGCCGCTTACGGTGGCTTCAAGTGCCGACTACTTCACTGACAAAAATATAAATTCAAAAAGAAAAAAATATCTTTTTCAAATGTTTACAGGCAGCCGAGAGACGTACATGTATATTGTCGCAAAGTCGCGGTCACGATAAACAAGGATGAAAGTCAGTGTTTACCTTGGGCTAAATATAGTTCACATGAATTCAGGTCACTGATTGGTTGTCTATTTAAAGTCAGAATGCATCTTTTCTTTTCAAACATAACAAGAGAGACGTTCCGGTGGTCATTGAACAATAACAATAGATGGTCATTATTTCTCTGGCTTTTTTTGGCTTTTAAAACGTGAAGACAATCAGATAGGATGACAATCTTATGTTATGGAATAATATTAGTCAAATTAAAGAAAGTGTAGTAGATCATATTGTTCAGAATCTGGAAAACAAGTATCTTTTGAAGTTCATTTTTCAAAGCCCACGTGGTGTTCAGAGAATCAAGGTCAAAAACGAAAGTAGAATATTGTTGAC
The DNA here is from genome assembly GCF_965363235.1 of Mytilus galloprovincialis. Classification (NCBI taxonomy): domain Eukaryota; kingdom Metazoa; phylum Mollusca; class Bivalvia; order Mytilida; family Mytilidae; genus Mytilus; species Mytilus galloprovincialis. Next base: position 23,904,034 of record NC_134844.1, read on the forward strand.
TCGACCTCAAATAAATAACATTTCCAAATGATTTATGTATCCGACTTATTAAACAGTTTACAAAAAAAAGAGAAAATCAGAGGATATATCAATTTTCTGTCAATGCTTGAGAAATAATTGTATGATTTAAATACGCGTAACAGTCTTTAGAGAGAAAAGGGGGGTCATTTGTTTACAAATGCACGTAGTTATGCAAAATAAATCGATCAAGATTTCTAACAAACCGGATGATTATTTAAATAAAACTCCTTTAAAAGTAAATGAATTTTAAGCATAAGGTAATGAAAATAAAAAACTAACACAAAAAAAAAAAAAAAATGAAATTTTGAGTTTTTTTTTTCTTTCTTTAATTTCATACATAAAAAATGGTCATTTGAAAGATTAAATTAGGTGCCAGGAGATTGCAAGAATGCAGGATTTTGTTCTATTTATGCCAGAGCTTCTGGGGGCCTTAAGTGGCCCCCAGACCCCCTGCCGGAAGGCACCAAGCTTATAGCTTGGTGGGCGTCCGGCTTCGCCGAACGCATGTTATAGCCGCCTATAATTTTAATTGAGCCTTCTACTTCAATTTCAATGGAAAGCCCTGGAACGGAATAAGGTAGCAAAATGAAGTACTGATTTGTTTTGGTCCCGAAATGTCTCCTGCCTTGCTAAACTGTCTATCAATCATGTCTACTAAATATGGACCATAATTTGCTATTGGGCTCCGTTTCCTATAACTATAGAAAAGTGATAAAATTTGAATTACTGTAAGAAAAGTTGTAACTACATCTAAAGATGCCATTATTTTTATTAACATACAAGTGTATGCTACTCTTCCCTAGAAAAAAAATTGAAATATACGAATTTCAAAGATTATACAACCGTATTTTTGTGTCGTTTCTCGCGTTACTTTTTGCTTCCGAAGAGCATAACGCTGACTGATTTATAGATAATCGTCACCGGCAAATTCGTAACTTTTGCTTTCAAATAACAAAGAACATCGACCAATAAGAATAGTGAGAAGAAAATGCCGAGAACTATAAGTATTTATGCAGCAGATGTAAGAACAGTGGCGTGATTTTTGTGTCCGATTTCGTAACGCAAATTTTAGATGATGTAATCTGCTTTGTTGTAATAGAATTCTTAAAAACAATATGCAAATATGAACTCTCGCGAGATGTTCAAACAGGTAAATCAGAGATGATTTACATTCTTGTTTTGATCTTCGTAATAATTAAGTAAGAAAATGACGTTATCGTTATGCGTTACATTTCACACGAAACAGAAGTCCAGTTATTTATTAAAATTGTTTTTGTCCTTAAGTTCTAATCATTTCCGGTCATACGTGAAACATGTGACTAACATGTGATCACGCCCTTACAGCCGGACATACGATATACTAGTTCTAAACATTGTTTTTGTTTCCAACGGGATGTTAGCAAACATAATCTGTAGACTTGTTTCGACTTGTTTAAAAAAGGAAAATACAATTTTCAAAGAGATTGCGCCGGGGGTCTATTATTATTCCTATGTGCATAATGTTACATACGATCTTGTGTGAAAATAAATGCCCAATGACTTGACAAAATCGATTTCAAATTTGACCGACGTTTAAACACACTACGTTTCCCAATAACGATGTAAAGAGTCCTTGGAAAATTCAATCGAAATTACGTCTCTTATCATGTTGCCGATGTTCGTTGGATTGATTTTGCTTCATCAGTAAATATTACTGGATATTTTAGGTGAATAAAGATAATTAAATGAAAAATGCATGTTAATATACCGTTACACTAGGAATGTACAAAGTTGGTAACTTTGTCACAATTTTTAATTATTTTTTTTTATCCATGTTCTGCAAACACTTTTCAGAAACTCAATAAACTTGTCAAAGGAAAAGTAAACTTTTACCAGGCATGACTTGAAAGGAAGTACTTTATTGATTTTAGCCCACTATAGTAGGTTAAAATGTGGAAACCATGTAGATGATGTACAGGTCACAAATATCACATGGTGCCTATTTTAAAGATTTTAATTCAAAGTTAAAAGTTTTTTTCTTTACTGGATTTAAAGAAGTTTACATTGCCAATGATTTGGAATAAATTTTATATAACTGGAATTTCAAAACCAAATATAAATATATTTTTTTGGCCAAAACATCAAGATACAACGATTATGGTATCCTGTATCAATGAAGAAAATATGGAAAATTCTGAATAAATTGTACTAATTGTTTTCAAAACAAGCACATATTTAGGAATTTTATAATACTGTTAAATTTAAGATGGATTTTAAGAAAAAGTATACTGTTCAGATTATTTTAAGCAGATTTTGCAATAAAATAAAACTAAAAAAATGCTTTCGGTTTCTTATGGTTTCCTGTCACGTTTAAAAAAAACTTTAATATAACATTGAAAATAGATTTTAAATATTAACATGAAGCAAGTAACACTAGTAATGGTGTTTATTTATGCCTTTTGAATTATATTGTGCAAAATAAAGAAAATAAAGATTGGTTTCCTGTTTGGTTTCCTGTCACATAAACGGTGAATCAAAATGTATTAATTTTTTCTCGAAAAACTCAATTGTTCCATTCATACTATTCTAACACCAACACAACCCACAAAATAAAAGTTAAAATTTTAGAACTTATAAAAAAGGATACAAAAAGAAACCAAAGGCCGAATACCAAATTATGGTCCATATGTCTCCTACAGTGCCTAACTGTCTATTAAACTTGGGAGCTAAACCTGTCAAGGTGACAAACTGTCCTGTAAAGTTACCTTATCTACAAAGCGCATCATTAATTCGGATCAATTAGACTGGTTTCCGAGAATAGTATACTTTTTACTATTTAAAATGTACCTGACAAAGAACCAGTTAAAAATTATCGATTGCAAGTAGAAAAAGAAGAAGAAAACGGTTTTGCATTTGAATAAACAGAATAGACACATTTCAAATCAATATTTGTTTTCTTGTTTTTTGTTTAAAATTATTTGTTCATCAAAGTTGGACTATTAAAATTTATTTTCTGCAAAGTAATTGAACTTGTCCCGATGGACAAGCTTGATACAGCTTTTATTTGTCCGTACTTTTTTTCCCTCTGGTACCAGACAATCGGACAAGCTTAATCGTCGAGGCCAGGAAGCAGTGAAGATTTCCAAATATCGATAAGGTGTATTCTCAGATCTGCAGTGACATCACAACATGTAACTGACCAATCAATAATTAGCATTTGTGTTATATAAACAATGTTGAGAGGTGATGCGGATAAGAATCCTCTAGATTTTTCCATAGACTTCAATGCAAATTAATTTAATTGATATATATTGACATCAGTTGAATCTAGTAATTTTACCCACTTAATATTGTTAAAGACACTATATAATATCTCCATTTTGATTTTTATCATACTATATCATCTGGTTAAAAAATAATCAACAATAAAAATAATCAGTTATCACCTTCAAATAGATGAAAAATCTAGAGGAATCCTATCTGCATCACCCCTTGAAAAATTTAAATGCCAGGATGTCCGGATCTGAGAATGTATTCATGGTATTTGTATGTTCCTCAAATGTTTTCATGTCATATGTGGTCATTTGTGACAGGTTTACTTCTATATTTTACTGTAACTTTGATCAGATCAATGTAAGCATGTTTTGATAAATAATAATCCAGAAAATAAATGAAATAAATATACATCTGCCACAGCCTACAGCAGACTGAGCAGTGTACAAAATCATGAAAAACTGACAGCAAAATTGTGAGGGTGCACTTGCGTTGAAGGTATTTAACATGCAGCAAACATGCACGAGAAAATGTTCTCTACCTTATAGTTGTTAAGGGTGGCAGTTTATTCAGACTGGTTTGTAGTTTAATGCACTCAAGACTTATTTTGAATATAAAAGTGTGTATTTGTTTTCTTGCGCCATGTTCAGCCTCTCAAATTACCCAAAGTCCCTTACCGGAAGTCAATTTTTCATTGGTTGAGTAGAAGAATGCAGCGCACCGACTTGGAAGGCTTGATTTTTATAGAAAACCCATTCTCACAACAAATGTCACTCCATATTCAATAAGCTTATCGCCAAGTAGAACCCTTTGACATAGCAAGTTCTAAAAGCGAAAGTAGATGTCAAGAAATTGATTATCAAATTTTAAATGACATGCGGACCGGAAGTCACAAATTTTGCCTATAGTGAAGACAAGCTTGATTGAAATTTCAAATCCCACTGATATTTTCACCATAATGGAAGGTAAATTGACATTTTTAACATACTGTTATTCATAAATTCAAATGTAGCTTTGTTCAATTTGAGATTTAGTGCATATTTTTTTTGCATCATCTAATTATTTATGCATGTTTATTATTTCATATTTTTCAGCACTGAGGTCTTGGTGGGAAGTTCCAAGTATTGCTCATTTCTGTTCATTATTTAGAGCGGCATTTGATCTCCCAGATTTTGACATAGAGGTAAACAATTGGTAGAGCATAATCATTAATAACACAATTTAAATGCGCACATTTTTCATGTATCATTTGTATGACTTGAATGTTGAGAGGATAAAAGACATGTCCAATGTACTTTCATTTTATATTGTGTGATTTTAACTTCATTTAACTTAATGCTAATGTTATTATAGGGTTTCATTTTTCAAAAAAAAACATCGAACTGGTATTAGTACATACATGACATACTATTTAATATTTGAACCAAATCACTAATTTATTAAATATTGAATTTAGATAATATAATGTTCATTTGTTTACAACATAGATTTAAAATTCAACAACATCAGCTTTATAATTCATGGTTTTCAGTTTGTTAAGAACATGGCTGCTTTAGATTTCATGACTGACAATTTTAAACCTGCTTAATTATGCTCTTGGCAGTCTTGTTTATTTATATTTATAATGTCATTTTAACTATTTCACAATTAATAATCAGTGTAATACTTTAAGTATTTTTCATTTTTTGAAAAGCTATAAATTAAGGAGGTAATATGTATCCAAAAAGGAAAGTAAAAAAAATTGCTGAATTAAACAGGTTTTACTGTAAATTTGTATGCAAAGGGAAGTAACTCTTAAAAACTAAGGTAAATCATCGTTTATTAGATTATGAATTAGACTTGATTGTTAATATTCCTGTCCTTTTATCAATAAATTGATTTCTGAAACTAAAATTTACAAGTCATTCCCATAAAATTTTTTGTAATGTTGATCTTAGCCATCAGTTTGTCATGGATTATACCAACATTTTAAGCACAAAAATTTATATGATTGGGGTTCGATAAAAACTTCATCAACCATTTAAATTAATTATAAAGTAATGCAGGGAACAAAATTCTTCTGAAGGACACTGTTAATTTGTAACATAGTTCAGATCTTTTCCCTATCCCATGCTGAACACTTCACACTGACACCACAATCAAAATCAATACCAATTATAAAAATAATTAGTTCAGAAAAAGGGCAGGTTGGACTAAAGAGACCATTGTATATGCTTTTACATTACATATAGATTTATATATATATTTGTATGTTATAGAATGATACCTTATTTTTGGATGCTTGCTAAAAATGAATTTATATTTTCAGGATTTAGAGAACTGTTTATATGCCTTCTGTGAAGATCAAGAAAGTCCATTTGTAATAGACTTAATCTGCAGACTACTTAGAGGATGCTATAGCAGAAAAGATATTGAGTATGTTAATATTATACAAGATCAAATGCAATGAATGAAACCTTCCAAAGTATGATATAATGAGCAGAAATAAGGTACTATGCAGGGGCTAATTACAAAAGTTTGAAACCCACATCAAGAAGGTCTTGCAATATTTTTTGCATAAATACAATAAGGGATACAATTATTTTATTTTAATATTGGGCTTGGTTATGTTCGTGAAATGAATATTTTTCACATTCAATAATAAAAATCATGGAATACCAAGGCTTTTCTTTATGTAAGTTTTGTAAATAATTTTGTAAAATTGACTGTTTTGAAAAGAATTTTGAAAATAATATGCTTGATACATGCATACAAAATCTGTAATCCATTAACTCATCAAGAGTCTTCCTTCAATTTTGACTGTCAATTTGGTATTTACAGATCATATAATTATGAAGTTTACTTGAAAGACATATTTAAATATCGAGCTGCTACGGAGGAAAAACAAGAAAATCCATTTGTGAATTCCGACTTCAAGTCATTAGATTTGAGAACTAAGGTTGAAGTACTCCATCAGTTGTGTGATTATCGTCTAGATGCTGCAGATGTTATGGACCAACTTAAGGTATTAAACATTGTATGAAATAATAGAATGTATTTTTTAAGCAGTTAAGCTGCTTTATGCGAGCACCCTAGATTTATGTTCTACCCAATAAATGCTGAAATATGTGCCACTTTTATTATCTGGCTGGCTATCATGTTATTTATAACTAATTGGACACTTTTGTCATACTTTTTATTCTGGAATATAAAAAATATTATCATAAAAACGTTAAATGGTCGTCGATTTTCCCAAAAGTTTTGAAGTTGCACATAGGAAGTAGTGCTTGATAGAAATCCTTCTATAGTTTATTATCCCCTGTGCTGTTGGCTAAGATGCCAAAGAACAATTGTATGAAATATTTGGTCGCAGAAAATCTATAAAGATGAGTCGTTTACATTTCCCAAATGGCAAAAGTCGTAGGAATATTGTTTGTCATCGATACGTATTACATACGTCAGTAGTCTATTAATAAGTTGGTGGCAATTTCAAATTACATAGAAGACGAAATTTACGTACCTTTTAAATTGAGAGGATTCTGATGATCAGGGCTTTCGGTGGCTTCAAATGCCGGCTACTTCACTGACAAAAATATAAATTCAAAAAGATAAAAAAAAAAATTTTTGTTTTCTTGGGAGACACGTACCCAAATGAAGTGGACTTAAGCAGCTATATAAGTCACGGTATTGCCTTCAACAGTGAACAATAGTAAAAGTATATTGTATAATTCAACTAAATGTGAACATGAAAGAATTAAAGCAGGCATATATATTTTATCTATACATATACAAAAGAATATTTTGAGCCTCAAATCTAGCATATGTCTATTTTACAACTATTCCGAGTCTGACGTGTCAATTTTACATTCTTTGAAGCTTTCATAAACACCATCTTGTGACGGAAATGCTTCCCTAATAATGTTAACAACACAAGCTGGAATAGTCACTCTGTTTCTCTTGCCAAGTGGTTGCCCTTTTCTGACCCAACAAACAAACTGACGATAAGCCATTAGTCGGCTTTGGCTGTCAGTTAGTACGTCTGGAGCTCTCCCTCTATGGCGCTTGTACCTCAGAAAACTTATATAGCTGCCTTTTGTCCAATCCCTTTGTTTAAATGTACATTTGATACTTGAACAATAAAATATTTTGAATTGAATATAGCTGGTTTCAAGAATAACCGGGTTCATACAAACTGTTCTGAAATCGATATTGTCACTAATGCATTCACCCAATTCAATATTACCATCAAAGAGAGTAAATTCGTGGCAACAAAGACATTCCGTCAATAACGGCATAACTATGCATTTAGTACACGAACACCAATCTGTGTTAAACTGGCTAGGGTTGCTTAGGATATCTTGATTTCGGGAACTTTCTGCAGCTTCCATTTCATGGAGCTCTTCTTCGGTATACTCTGGCTCTAGTGCGTACCCAAATTGACCATACTCGTCAAAATCTGCCTCTCTTGACGGACTGGAACCACTGTTAGTACTATCATTCTCCGAACAAGACATTTTCATTTATGATTTTATGATTAATTTTTGGACCATATATACACTGTCCTATAGAAACAAGCTCGCACAAATCATAAGAGAAAAAAATATGTGAGTAAAAGTTAATTGAGATTTGATGCCAAGCAGTAGACATATTTTAGGTACTAATTAAGTAATTAAATGAACAATAGATAACAATAATTAATCATAAATGTGCAAAGATTTAAAAACAAAAGTATTTTTTCTTTATTCGTACATATTATATTCTGCTTTTTTTTTTTTTGCCTAATAAAGACAATCAAAATGCTTTGGTAAAGCTATTTCTAATTTCTAAGTTCCCCTTTTTTATGAGTCATAAATCAAGGACAAGGGGTGTATATCATTTCATTCTAACACATGAATTCAGTTTCCTGTCTTTAACCGAAAATTGTTTATTTCTTAGTAAATTAATTTATTTGGATTCAAATAAATAATAACACCAAATATAATTAAATAATTCCACGGCGATCTATTTTCATTTGTCACCAACTTGAATATGTATTTCAAATGTGTGTATTAAATGCTCCCTTGTTTTATAATCCACTGATCCGAATAGACAGTCACACCTGGCAAGGTGTGCCCTAGAGGCGTGGTTAAATACCGAAGTGCAAATAACAATTTACCTTTCAATAAGCCATCTACGAGTATTGCCACAGAACCGTGAATACACACATCGTATAAACCTAGTCATAGCAGAGACAGAAAAAGGTCAATAAGAGTAAACCAACATATTGTCTTTACAGATTATTGTACTTTAATTTGTTCACCTTATCAGTCCAAAATGCATTAATTAAAAATGAATTTATAACTTTTGTGTTGTCTAAAAAAATTATTCGAATATATACGTTTAACATAAAAAAATTATCTCATGAATGTGTACAATTGCACGTATGTGCGTTTTATCTTCTTATTATCGGCTGGTTATTAGATAAAGCATAAGTCATCGGCGCGCTTACGATTACGTTAAAATATGATTAAAAACCAAGACTTTTAATGATTGTATTTTAAATCCCGGCATGCAAAAACCAGGAGAAAACGTCACGACCTACAGGAAGTTGTTAATATTTTTCCATTAATTATTGAATTTCTCCTTTATTACTGTACATATAGCGATAAAACTTTGTGAATATATATATTATGTCATAATGAACATATTTAAACCATAAGTAAAAAATCGTGAATTTTCCCTTTAAAGGCAGCCGAGAGACGTATTGTCGCAAAGTCGCGGTCACGATAAACAAGGGTGAAAAGTCAGTGTTTACCGTGGGCTAAATATAGTTCACATGAATTCAGGTCACTGATTGGTTGTCTATTTAAAGTCATAATGCATCGTTTCTTTTCAAAGATAACAAGAGAGACGTTCCGGTGGTCATTAAACGATAACAATAAAGACGTTCCGATGAGCATTAACTCGTTGGCTTTTTTTTTTGCTTTTAAAACGTGAAGACAATCAGATAGGATGACAATCTTATGTTATGGAATAATATCAGTCAAATTAAAGAAAATGTAGTAGATCATATTGTTCAGAATCTGGAAAACAGTATCTTTTGAAGTTCATTTTTCAAAGCCCACGTGGTGTTCAGAGAATCATGGTCAAAAACGAAAGTAGAATATCGTCGACTCGACCTCAAATAAATAACATTTCCAAATGATTTATGTATCAGACTTATTGAACAGTTTACAAAAAAAAAGAAAATCAGAGGATATATCAATTTTCTGTCAATGCTGGAGAAATAATTGTATGATTTAAATACGCGTAACAGTCTTTAGAGAGAAGAGGGGGGTCATTTGTTTACAAATGCACGTAGATATGCAAAATAAATCGATTAAGATTTATAACAAACCGGATTATTATATAAATAAAACTCCTTTAAAAGTAAATGAATTTTAAGCATAAGGTAATAAAAATAAAAAACTATAACTTAAAAAAAATGAAATTTCTTTGAGATTTTTATTTCTTTCTTAAATTTCATACATAAAAAATGGTCAGTTGAAAGATGAAATTAGGTGCCAGGAGATTGCGAGAATGCAGGATTTCATGCTCTATTTATGCCAGAGCTTCTGGAGGCCTTGAGGCCCCCCCAGACCCCCTGCCGTAAGGCACCAAGCTTACAGCTTGGTGGGCGTCTGGCTTCGCTGAACGCATGTTACAGCCGCCTATAATTTTAATTGAGCCTTCTACTTCAATTTCATGGGAAAGTCCTGCATTAGTGGGTCGTCACTATGGACATGTGCATACAGAATGTGGCGGCTTAAACATCTTAACTGGCACAAATCTCTCCCCTAACATAGGACAGTGTATGTGTATAATCTCAAACATTGAATCTTTATACATATAAATTTGAAATAACTTTTGAAAGTGGTAGGATTGCATAACATAAACATTACTGTACAAGCATTATTTGATACTTTAGAAATAGCTGAAAACAATGCCTGAGATATATAATTGACTAATTCTTTACACTATTCATCTGAACTTTGCCAAGTTTGCCTTTGGGTTTTTGATTAACTGCCTATAGCACCCTTTGGTGCTTTGATTATAAAAGAAAGATAAATGTTACCATGATCAATGCATGCAACACAGATATTTCAAAAATGATCTTTATTGCAAACACTTGCAGTTTATTCTTTGTAAAAATCAAAAGATTGAATTATTTTTGGTGGAAGAAGACTTCAAGTCTTCTGAAGGCCAATGGTGCCGACTTTAAAATCATTAAATTCTCCGTATGCCTCATTCGTTTCTGTGTATTACAATTTCATAACAACTTCTGATTCCTGACACCGATTTTTACACATGATTAAGCATCTGAATCATTTAATTTGTAAATTAGGATTGAAAAACAATCACTATCGTAAATATGTGCTCTTTTATATATGGGACAACTCGCCCTGTTTACATGTTCGTCCTTTAAGTTACAAATTTGCAGACAAGAAGATTTTGTTTTTAATAAATAGAAATGATCTATTTCTTATTAAATTGGTTTCTTTATTCATTGTTTTCATTTGTCATGTGAATTAGATGCCCTTCTACTTCAAATGGTTTGAATCTATTTATAAAATTATTCAAGACTTAGTTGACAAGAGCAGTACGTTGCTGTTCGGAGAATTTTGATTAAACTCTAAATGCTCATAGAAAAAGAAATATAATCTAATCTGAATGTACCTCCTTCTGAATAATTTATTGCAATATAAATATAAATCTCTTTTGACAAGAGAAATCTGACTTTTGTCAGAATTATTTGTTTCACAGTGCAAAGGTAATCACGTGTGGCGTCCATATTTGTTTACAAATATGTGAAGAAGCCTCTAGAACCATGACCTAAACATAAATAGTCTTCCGAAAACGTAACTTTACACACTTCTTTGTTATAGTAATCTTAAGATCTGTATACTTTTTGGTTTTGATTCAAAATTTTATTTTAGTGATATTTAGTTTTTTTTTGAAGAAAAAAAAGAGGGGGGGGTTTCATATGTCCCTCCATATCTCAAAAACAATAAATGGAACAAAGCAGCCTGAGTTAGTGGGGCTGCTTTTATGGTAATTCAAATTACCTTTTATTCACCTTCTTCCACCTCAGAGCTATCAGCTCTTTGATTTCATTCATTTTATTGTCCCTATTGCAACACAGTTTTCAACATAAGACAGCTGTCTACTCAATAGGTCAAGCTAATTTAAAGTATATAACATTTATGTATGAATTTACCAGAAACAATCAACATTGATCAAAGATCTGCAATGAAAACTCAATTCTTTGAACTATGTCAGATGAGAATATTTTAAATATTGAAAAATCAGATAGAATTATTTATGTATTAAGATTTCTCTTTTTTAAATGTTTAAAAGGGATTGGAAGGTGATAACATGCGTGTGTCACCCCTGGGATCAGAGGATAGTGGTGCCACCTATTGGTATTTTTATGGAAACAGACTGTATAAGGAAGATCCAGAACCAGTTATTGAGGAAGAAAAGCCTCAAAAGAAAAAGTATACCTCCTTAGAATGTATTTGATAAAAGTCCTTTCTTCTATTAGTATTAATGCTTTATTCAGGGATTTCAGTATTTGAATACTTGTTTTAATTTTCATGCTACTGTTAGAATAAGATTTGTACATGCTTCCTTTGCCAAATTCTGTCTAAAAGAACTTGATTATTGAACAAGTCTGCTTATTACATTATACATGTATATTATAGTTTAAAATCAAATATCCCCCAAAGTCCATTTACTCATCCAGTCATATTTATTCCACAAATTCCACTGTTATACACATTTTGTTGTTTTATTATAACTTAGGAAAAAAGAAAAAGATAAAAAGGAAAGCAAAAAAACAGAAAAGAAATCCAAAGGAAAGAAAGGGAAAGCCCAGAAAAAGAAAACAGAGGAAACCCCTCGTTCTAGAAAAGGAAGAATATTGTCAAAAAAGAGACATTTTGGAGCAAGTGATAGGTATAGACCAAGTTATGATATTTAGTTGAAAAGGTTGCAGTGATATTGTTTGCCTCATATTACAGCCGAAATTCGGCTATTTCCCTCAGAGGAAATTCCAAATTACTAAAATGGATGCATACTGTCATGTCCATGGTAAAACAAACATTGTTTGAATGAGTTCTACTGTTTTTCTACTGATATGAGGTTGTTAGCTATACAGTTTGTCATGAATAGTTTGTCAACTCTGGTTAAGTTTGTCATGAATAGTTTGTCTACTCTGGTTAAGTTTGTCATGAATAGTTTGTCAACTCTGGTTAAGTTTGTCATGAATAGTTTGTCAACTCTGGTTAAGTTTGTCATGAATAGTTTGTCAACTCTGGTTAAGTTTGTCATGAATAGTTTGTCAACTCTGGTTAAGTTTGTCATGAATAGTTTGTCAACTCTGGTTAAGTTTGCCATGAATAGTTTGTCAACTCTGGTTAAGTTTGCCATGAATAGTTTGTCAACTCTGGTTAAGTTTGCCATGAATAGTTTGTCAACTCTGGTTAAGTTTGCCATGAATAGTTTGTCAACTCTGGTTAAGTTTGTCATGAATAGTTTGTCAACTCTGGTTAAGTTTGTCATGAATAGTTTGTCAGCTCTGGTTAAGTTTGTCATGAATAGTTTGTCAACTCTGGTTAAGTTTGTCATGAATAGTTTGTCAACTCTGGTTAAATGCAGATACTAAATGATTCATAACTTAAATTTTTGTCACAAGATTTTTTGTGAAACAAAGGCTAGGAACATTATAGACAAAAGCAAAAATATACAAGACTACAACAAATATATGATAATATGATATGAAGATAAGGAGAAGTGGTATGATGTCAATATGATACAACTACATTATGGCCACCACACATAGATTTGTCATAATTAAAAATCATGTAAAAAAGAAATAAGTACAAATAGTGATGAAAATGTTTGTTATGGTAAGTTTTTCAATGAAGCTTCGACATACAAAATATGTCTGGATAATTTTTTAGGTGTGCTTAGTACTTTACTTTTTTGTTATTATTTTGTATCAGTGAGAAAGAAGAAGCTGAGGAAGATGAGGATAGTAGTAGTGAAGAAGATGTTACTCCAGCAAAACAACCAAAATCTTCATCTAAAGGGAGACAATCCAGGTCAACAAGAAAATCTAAAACAGCTGAAAAACTGTAAGACAATTGTATCTCTGCTATATATACACATTCATTGCAAAGCTTAAAAAATACTTTCTTCAATCTGTTTTGCAAACATTTCCGCTGCTAAGTTAAGGAAGCCAATAAACATATATATACTGTATATTCAAAATTTTTTGCTTTGTTTTTATATTTTTTTATTTTGAATATGAAGTGATCGGTTTTGCATAAATAATCCCCTTCATTAGATGACATGCAGGATATCATGAAATCACAATCTTTATAACATTTGTGATGTTTGTTCTATTGCAGTAATATAATATTTTATTATTGATAAATTTATTGTAAAATATTGAATCTGCTTGTGAACACAATAACTGCCCCTTCTGATAATAATGGTTATTTAATCCAAAGAATAATAGATTTTATACTTGAAACCAAACTTAATTTTTTGAATTCTTTTGTTAAAGTTTAGTCCTTTCTAGCTAACTTCAAGGGGATTTATTCTTCAATTTTCTTTCTTTCTTGATGTATTGTTACAAGCAAAGATACCAGTTTTGACATATTCTTGATATCTACTAGTGAAAATCAGTTGTTTGAACAGTGAAATTTGAACAGATATATCATGTTAAGGAGGGGTATTTGCGAAAAATACCAGTCGAGAGAATGTTAAATTTCGTGAGCCGTAAGGCCAAGGAAATTCATTCTCAAGACTGGTATTTTTCTCAAATACCCCTCAAGAACATGCTATATCTGTTTAATTACACCAAATGTTGATGTTCAAAACGCATTGATGATCGTGACCTTGCAAGCACCCAGTCGAATAGAGTATTTTTTGGCAAATACCACGGCAGAAACGGTAAAAAAGGCATATCCTTTTTGCATATACCCCGGCGGCGTTAAAAAAAACAATATTCATTTGATTGCAGTAAATTGGTGAAAAATACACTGGCTATTAGCAAATCAAAACCCAGGATTCTTACATAAGGTGTTATTACATTAAAAATATTATTGAAACGTTGTAATGACATAATTAAGGGTGCTCACGGGTCTAAATCATTTTTAAGGTATAAAAGATATGTGTTGGGTACCACCTTAATATAAGATTTCGCTAATTTTTTCTATAAATGAGAACTTTTATCTTATACCCAATAGAAAAATAAAATAAAAAAGAGAGGTCACTGATTATTTACACTCACAATCTGCCTTCGAAAGAAGCATACAATTTTGTAAAGGTACTTTTTTTCTGTTGAACTAATAGGACAAAAAGAGGTATTAAATATCGAAATAAAAAAAGAACTAATTACAGAAATCGCTTAAATTTTACAATTATTTAGTTTATGTATAGCTTATTTGAAAACAATAAAAAATTTAGGTCACCAATGAGTAACAAAAGATATTTCAATTTTAATGCCAAAAATTAGCATTTTTGCATCAAAGGGAGATAATTTGGAGCTTTTTCAATGATATAAACATTTTAAAAGTCATCTGGGGCCAAACAGAATCAATTATTTTGGTTAATTTTTGTACCATATTATAAAGTAATAACTAATAATGTAATAAATCAAAAAAATTATAAAAAAACAAATGTTTAATTTTTTGCTGAAATTTTTGTACCTGCGGGCCTCCTTAATGATGATATTTACATTACACAGTGAAGAGGAACCGAAAGATTTGGGTACCAGACGATCCAGTAGAAGGTTGTCTGCCCTTAGCACACCTGTAAGAGAGAAGAAAACCAAAGGTGGTAAAAAAAACTCTACAGTTAATGGGTAGGTCATTTTTACATCTTTTGTTTTACAAGCAGTGTTGTGTTACACTTAAAAAGGCTTAGGGTGAAGGAACCAACACTTTAGGATGGGTTAATATGGAGGCATCAGCTGAAAAATTGCCAAAAAATATATAAAACTTGTTGACCACAATATAACTTATTTGCACCCTCAGGGGGTGTTGTTTTAAATTCCTGTATAATTAAAATTCTAGATCAATAAGAAATTGGCCAATCTATCTCTCACTATAAATAGAACCATAAACTATTGATATAACTTGGAAGAATGAGCTAATTTGATACTTTGTTTTTAGTGTAGATCAGTTAAAAAGTGTTCTACGAAATAAAAATGAGTATCTCAGCCTTAATAGGTTTTTTATGCCCCACCTACGATAGTAGAGGGGCATTATGTTTTCTGGTCTGTGCCATCGTTCGTCTGTCAGTGCGTCCGTTCGCGTCAGGTAAAAAATGTTGGTCAAGGTAGTTTTTGAAGAAGTTGGAAGTCCAATCAACTTGAAACTTAGTACACATGTTCCCCATGATATGATCTTTCTAATATTAATTCCAAATTAAAGTTTTGACCCCAATTTAACGGTCCACTGAACATAGAAAATGATAGTATGAGTGGGGCATCCGTGTACTATGGACACATTCTTGTTTAGCCATAAGCTCAAATTACTATTTTCATAACCCACCTACAATAGTAGAGGTGTTTTATGTTTTTGGTCTGTGCGTCCGTTTATTCGTTTGTCTGTCCATCAATTCCTTCGTTCTTCAGCCTGTCCCGGGTTAAAGTTTTTGGTCAAGGTAGTTTTTGATGAAGTTGAAGTCCAAACAACTTGAAACTTTGTACACCTGTTCCATATGATATGATCTTTCTAATTTTAATACAAAATACAATTTTTTATCCAAATTATACCATCCACTAAACTTAGAAAATGAAAGTGCAAGTGGGGCATCTGTGTACTGTGGACACATTCTTGTTGGTTAGTCATTAAATACCATTAATATGTATTGATTGCGATCAAACTTGATACTAATATTTACTTTTTTAAGCTAGATCAGTGAATAAATTAATGCAATTATAACATACATTAAAAAGTTTTATGATGATAAAAATACATTTAAAAAAAATAATTCTAAAATGAAAAGAAGTTTTAAATTATGTGTGTGAAATTTAGTTGTAATTTATTGTGATTTTAGGAATTTATCCGATGATGATAGTGATGATGATTGGAACACACCTTTATCTAAAACAATGGAGAAAACACCAACCTCATCTAGAGGCCGTGGCAGGAAAGCAAGGCAGACTTCTGTTGAGAGGTCAGTTCTTCAAATATGTTAAAAGGAGGGTTTGCAGAATGTAAAAGGGCTTAAACATATAAAATATCAGGAACACAAATGAATTAGCATATGAAAATCTAAGCCTAGGGCAAAAACCTAAGGACAAGTATAAAGACATTTTATATCCTGTACAACCTAGAGAAAATTATTTTCTAGATATAGAGGTAGAGTGGTAAGGTATTTCTAAAATTGCAGATTCTACAGAGATCAGTTAAAATAAAGTAAGTGGGCTAATTAAGAAATTATGAATACATCATTGTTTTAGACATCAATGATTGGGTTTTTCATGTCTTGATCAACAATAATTGGTTTCTAATGTTTTGGATATCACTGATTGTTTATGTTGACATCACTGATTTGCCTTGGGATTATTTATGATCTGAAGATTGCTGAATTGATGTTATTAAGTTAAAGAAATGTTGAATGTATACCTAGGCTTATTGTTTACATGAGATGTGTTTGCCGATGTTAAAAAAGGTGTTTTTCATTTTCTATCCTGATACACTGCTCAAAGTTTTATCAATATAAAGGACACTCCAACATTACATTTTGTAGATGTGTTCTAAATTTGATTTTTACTGGTATTTTACCACTCTTGTCATGCTTTTGTGCCTAACAAATTGCAAAATGCTAAACAATGATTATTTTGTAGTGCTGAGTGTGAAGCAGAAGAAAGTGAAAAACCAAAAAAGAGAGGAAAACCCAGGAATTCTGTGAAGATTACACCAGATTCCTCAGTTAATGGGTAATTATGACTCCATTACACAAAACAACTTGAACTGTTAGTGATTTTAGCTTAACCTCCTCTCAATTTTGATAAATCTGTTTTTACCTGAAATTTATGCTACAAATCTACTTATATTTTTGACTATAACTTCATTTGGAGATTACTGGTATTAATGAGCATTGTTGGAAGTTGATTTGATTTTGATTTTTTTGTGTTTTAAAGCCACTTTTAAGCACTGCATATAGGCTATTTCGTGGAGGAAGCTGGAGTGCCCAGAGGAAAAGACTGACCTTTGATAGGAAAACTGACAATCCTAGTCTATTAAGAACTCACAACCTCAGTGTTGACTGGCTAGTGATTACAGTAGTAACTACTTAGACCACTTCGCAACTGAGGCCCCTGTTAGAAGTTAAAATGAATACCTAATTTTCTTTCATATTTTAAAGTGTTGATATATCTTAGCATAGCAGAATAAAGGTTTGTATATATACAAACATATGTTGTATGATTGCAAATGAAACAACTCTCCACAGCAGGTCAAATGACTCAGAAATTTAGAACTATAGGTCACTTTACAGCCTTCAACAATGAGTAATGTCCATACCTTGTTATATTTTTAGTACATCCTTATGATATACATTGATAAGTCTGTCACAAAATATTAAGTATTGTGATTGTTTATTATAGTGATGCTGATGACCAGAACATTGATGACATGATGGATGAAGATTTAGATATGAGGTTTAATAAGATAAAGAACAAAGTTAGAGGTCAAGGCAGTAGCTGTCAAAGTTCAAGGAGAAATAGCATAGAGAACAAAGAGTGAGTGCAGTATCTTTGATATCCCACAGAAACTTTACAACAAAAACATTTGCAAGGAGTTAAAAAATATGATAATGATATTTTGACAGAATTTCATCAGACAATGTGACACACCGGATAATAACTTTAGTTTAAGTAAATAGAAATCAATAAAATTTTAACACAATGTTTATAACCACAAAAGGAAATTTGGGATTGATTTTGGTGGTTATGGTACCCAAGGTTTAGGAATTATGGGCCCAAAGGGGCCCAAAACAAGCATTTATCTAGTGTTAGGACAATAAGTTGTGTATAAGTATTTCAATTGTTCTGAAATTGTACCGCAATGTTTAATACCATAAGTAGAAATTGGGATATATAAATAAAAAGTTAAAGGGTTACGGGGAAAACAGTCTAGGAATAAAACAAGCATTTTTGTAGTTTCAAGACATTAAATTGGAGTTATCTTTCTTTGTCCAGAATGGTTGTTGAATCACCTAAAACCAATTATTTATGAAATCTTCTTTGAAAATTGGAGTTATCTTTCTTTGTCCAGAATAATAGTTGAATCAACTTAAATCAATGCTATACAATATACAATGCAATATTCACTTTTACTACTAACTGTTAAATTAAATCAATCTTTACCATTCAGTGATTACATCCACTTTGATTACCATTCTAGGGTTATGCCCCTTTACAAGTGGAAAAATTGAAGAATTTTTTCGTTTCTGTTCTCTTAACTTAAGTTTGTCTCAACTAAATTTAATGAAATGTGTATATAATGCTTATTACCTCTAAACTCAGTTTAAGTTAAATTTTTGGCAGCTTCACTTTTACAGTTCTTGAGTTATGTCCCTTTATAACGTTATATGCTAGCGAGGGCATCATCTGTGTCCCTTTGGACACATTCCTCATTTATTGTCGAGCCTGCAACTTTTGTTGCAGAAAGGTCGACATAGGGATAGTGATCCGGCGGCGGTGTTAGCTCACTTCTTAAAAGCTATATATTTTAGAAGGTGGAAGACCTGGATGCTTCATATTTTGTATATAGATGCCTCATGTTATGAAATTTCTGTCAGTCACATGTCCATTGTCCTTGACCTCATTTTCATGGTTCAGTGACCACTTGAAAAAAAAGTTCAGATTTTTTGTAATGTTAAATTCTCTCTTACTGTAAGTAATAGGATAACTATATTTAGTATGTGCGTACCTTGCAAGGTCCTCATGCTCGTCAGACAGTTTTCACTTGACCTCGACCTCATTTCATGGATCAGTGAGCAAGGTTAAGTTTTGGTGGTCAAGTCCATATCTCAGATACTATAAGCAATAGGTCTAGTATATTCGGTGTATGGAAGGACTGTAAGGTGTACATGTCCAGCTGGCAGGTGTCATCTGACCTTGACCTCATTTTCATGGTTCAGTGGTTATAGTTAAGTTTTTGTGTTTTGGTCTGTTTTTCTCATACTTTATGCAATAAGTTTACTATATTTGTTGTATGGAATGATTGTAAGGTGAACATGTCTAGCGGGCAGATGTCATGTGACCTTGACCTCATTTTCATGGTTCAGTGGTTATAGTTAAGTTTTTGTGTTTTGGTCTGTTTTTCTCATACTTTATGCAATAGGTTTACTATATTTGTTGTATGGAATGATTGTAAGGTGTACATGTCTAGCGGGTAGATGTCATCTGACCTTGACCTCATTTTCATGGTTCAGTGGTCAAAGTTAAGTTTTTGAGTTTTGGTCTTTTTATCTAATACTATATGTCATAGGTCAACTATATTTGGTGTATGGAAATATTTTATGATCTATATGTCAGTCGTGCAGGTTTTATTTGACCTTGACCTGGTTTTCATGGTTCATTGCTCAGTGTTAAGTTTTTGTGTTTTGGTCTATTTTCTTAAACTATAAGCAATAGGTCAACTATATTTGTTGTATGGAAGCATTGTTAGCTGTACATGTCTGCCTGGCATATGGTTCAACTGACCTTGACCTCATTTTCATGGTTCATGTTAAGTTTATGTGACAGTCGTAATAAAGCTTTATATTTAGGAGTATCAACATAATATCAATGATTAGTAAAGAAGGCGAGACATTTCAGTGTGTGCACTCTTGTTTTTTTTTAAGAAGTTACTGTTAATTAATATTAATTTTAACCATGACTGTATGACATTTTATATTTTAATACTTTATGATGTATTTAAATGAGTAGTTATTGTTGCAAACTCCATTAGAAATTTGAATTGAGATCATTTTTGGAATAAGGGAAAGGGGGAGGTGAAAAAAAATTGGGGGTGGAGTCAATTTTTCTCATTTCAGATTTCGGAAATTAAAAAGAAAATTTCTTCAAATATTTTTTTTTGAGAGGATTAATATTCAACAGGAAAGTGAATTGCTCAAAAGCAAAAAAAAATTGAAGTTCATTAGACCACATTCATTCTGTGTCAGAAACCTATGCTGTGTCAACTATTTCATAACAATCCAAATTCAGAGCTGTATCCAGCTTGAATGTTGTGTCCATACTTGCCCCAACTGTTCAGGGTTCGACCTCTGCCGTCGTATAAAGCTGGGCCCTGCGGAGCATCTGGTTTTACATAAAATGCCTTTTAATTACAAAAACACTTGGAATGAGCATTGTTTGGTGTAAGGAATTTGTATAACCAAGTTTAAACGTTCTAACTTTTACAATTTTGGATAAAAAATCATGAATTTCGTCTATTTTACTATTACAGCTATTGGTGAATGGGTTAATGAGAAGTCTCATCACAAAAAGTATTTGTCTTTTTACGGAAAAATTAAGTGTGGTAATTTTGAAGTTACTAGTTATAGAAAAAAGTAGAAATTATCATATCATGTTGAATTAGTATGACATCTTATTCACAGAGGTCAACTTTAATTTAAAAAAATTGTAGTGTAATGATCTATTTTGCCAATTAATTTGTTAACAGAACATTGGAATCTGACAATAAAAATGATGATGAAAATGAAAAGACGGAAGAAATAAAAGAAGAAGAAACTAATGGAATAGAAGAACCAATGGAAACAGATGACCTTAAGGGAGATGAGGTTAAAGTTGAAGAGGTTGACAATGCAGCAGATATGAAAGATGTTGAAAATAAAACAGAAATAGAAACTGCTTCAAATAAAATTGAGTCAAAGGTTGACATCGATAACCAGGTGTCAACAGATAAACAAGATCCAGGGTAATTTTACAATTGTTTTATTTATTGTCTCCCTTTAGATGAAGATTTTGTCTTAGTAAGCCAGAATATTAAATATATATTGAAGTCCATTTCAGTACAAATCAGAAACTATAAAATTTGACTAGCTGTCCTCCTTTCTTGATAATGCTGAAGATGGTTAGTGTTTGTCTGAAACAGTTGATTAAAAGATATTAAGTTTTGTTTTCAACTCCTTAATATTTTTTTGCTGACTTAATCCAAAAGACACAGAATTGAGAATTAGATGTGCTTTTTATAATGCATTGTTAGCAACAATAATTATTAAAGTTTGATAGGTTATGCAGTTGAGACATTTGTCTGTCAATAATGATAAAGCGTCATGCGAAACAGTTTTTTGACATGGACATCAGACTTGACCTTCTTTTAAACTTTTTTACTGTGCTTATTGCCGTCTTTTTTTTCTACATTGATTAGAAATATAGGGGGAGGGTCAAGATCTAAAAAAAAATTTGTTTACAGCTTTTACATTAATGCTAGCAAGACAAATCTTTGTTTGGCTTGCTTGCTTTGTTTGTATCAATGTTTGCTCAAGCATGGCAATTAAGATAGGCAGGTTTTCAGCTTGTATACAGCATACATCAGCTGTAACCCTGCCACATTTTTGCACCTGTCCTAAGTCAGGAGTCTCTGGCCTTTGTTAGTATTGTAGGATTTTTAATTTTAGTTCATTTATATATTTTGAAGTTTAGTATGAGGACCATTAACACTGAACTAGTACACATTTTTGTTTAGGGGACAGCTGAAGCACTCCCCTGAGTGTGGAATTTTCTGACTGAAATGAAGACCCATTAGTGGCCTTCAGCTGTTTACTGGTTGGGTTGTTGTCTCTTTGACACATTCCCCATTTTCATTCTTAATTTAATTTATTCATACATAAGGCTTTAAACTTGTCATTGAATTAAATGTTTACTTATTTAATAGATGAGATGAAATCAACAATACAAGCTAGACTAGAAACTAAAAAAATTGTTTTCAATTTTAGGGAAGAAGATACCAAGCCTGATTTTAAATCAGAACAAGAAGAACAAGAAAAGAAAGATGTTGATAGTTCTGTACCAAATACTAATAACAACCATGACAGGTATATTGTGTTAAAAACAACTAAAATCATGACCTCTAGCCTGACGTTATTTCACATTTTGATATTGGCTTATTTACATGTATGTTTACAGAGAACTATGGAATGTTGGATATTTCTGTAGCGCCGACCGTTTATTAAGTTTACCAATTTCAAAGCAATGAATGAAAAACTGGTGTAAAATATATTTCGTTTATTATAACAGAAATAAATGTGAAATGTATTGCAATTTACAATAAATAGTATTTAAATAGTCTCTATGTGTTTAATTACCTATAAAATATCTAATCTGTGAAGTTATATATATTCTGAAGTTCGTTTCTGAAAGCAGCTGATCGTTGGCAATCCAAATTTAAAACTGACTATAGTCGACCTAGTTTACAAAGTGAATACACAAAAATATATTTTCCCTACTTCCGGTTAACGGTTACAATGTAAACATGAACGCTGTGTAGCAAAAGACTACAATTATGAAAGATTATCGTTATAAATGAATGTGTAAAAGGTAATTCCATACAACTTTAACATATATAAATGATTTGTTATGCAGTTCCTATGAAAATTACTCCGCATAACATCTGAGTCGCGAATGACAACCTAAAATGTGCTACGAACTCCTGGTAAAATCATTACCAAAATATTGCGGGAATTATGAAATATAAAAATGAACTTCACAAACTATTTGCATTAAACAACGTAATAACTTCTATCACGAAAGTAAATTAAGTTAATTAGCTTTGGCATAACAATTTCTTAAAAAAACAATGTTTGAGAATCAGTTCACTCACCTGTGGTTTATTTTGGTATCATTTACCTGTGTCTAAATAGACACATTTTGAAGAATAGCAACTTAAAAATAACCACAATTCTTACACTGAAGTCGGTATACTTTTTGATTGTCATGTACAGATTACAAATTTAAAGCACTGTTGCAATAATAAATGTATGTAGAGTTACTTCCCATTGATTTGAATATTCCTGCTGAAAAACAATCTACTTAAGAAATAATTCATGGGGGCTTGAATATATCGTGATTTTACCACGGGTTGGCCCTTTATGACAAATATTTTACCCCTGAGCGATAGCGAGGGGTAAAATATCGGCATAAAGGGACAACCCGTGGTAAAATCTAGATATATTCAAGCCCCCATGAATTATTTCGATTCTGATAGGACACATACGGCAATTCTTTTGGATCGAAGCGCTCTAGGTGTAGGCAAATATTTGCCGTTCCCATAAATAAACGCACTAATAAACTAGCGTAAAAGAACGGAGCAAACTGCATTAGTGACATGCTTAAACTATTTAAAATAATGTATTTAGACAGTTTTGGATGAATTTGAATGATAATTTATTTATATGTCTTATATGATGTACAATAAAGGGCTTTTGCCACATTTTAGCATCATTTGTGTATGTTTCCTTGTGATGATTTTCGGATTCACAAGCGTGTATTTTCCCGTAAAATGCTTGTTCTATGACGTCGGGTATCTCATTCATAAAAAAGCATATGACGTGGGAGTACAATCGGAACAGCACTGGCAATATATTCATATTTTACCACGGGTGTGTACTCAAAGCGTTTGAAGGACATCGTTAGAATTTCTTTTATAGAATTGAACGAGTTAGTACTTTAAAAATATATGAATAAAAGTAGGCATGGTGTAAATATTATTTAGACAGCCCTCTAACAAAACAATGAGACAGCCAAGACATATAGATACAAGCATTTATAATAAGAAGATGTGATATGATTGCCAATGAGTCTACTATCACACAGCCTTGTACAAAGATAATGGCCTGATTTAAATTATGGCAAAACAAATGAAACAAACAGCATGTACTGAATTACAGGCTCCTTCCTTTGAACAGGCATATAAAAAAAAATTGCAAGGTTAAGTGTTTGTGGACACTCAACCCTCCTTATACCTGGAGCATTGGTGTAAGAACACAACATAAGAAACTCTAAAATCAGTTGGGAATGGCTTGAATCAACAGATAGACATGAAGAACAAAAAATATCTTACATAAAGACAAAGGACAAAGTACTTATCTAAGAATACTTAAAAATACTTAAAGCCAATTATAAGTAATAAATCAATTGTGTTATTCCAGACTGAAAAAGAGCCTTATATTGCCTCTTAATGGTTATTCTATGTCTTTAATAATCAAGCATGAAAATACGGTTATATGATTGCAAATTATTGTCTGTTTCAGTCAATCTCAAGAAGGTGGAATTAAAGAGGAAATAAAAAATGAAATTAAATCTGAATCTGAAGTAAAAAATGAAAGTAAATCTGAATCTACTGAAGTGAAAGAAGAAATAAAATCTGAATTTAATGAAATGAGAGAAGAAAATTCCAATATGACTTGTAATGAAGATGAATTAAATGTAACTGATTCTAATGAACATGAGAGTGAAGTGAAGTTTGAGAACAAACCACCCCCTAAACCATTATATCATAACCCACGATGGCATCTAGTGT
Source organism: Mytilus galloprovincialis (assembly GCF_965363235.1). Lineage (NCBI taxonomy): Eukaryota > Metazoa > Mollusca > Bivalvia > Mytilida > Mytilidae > Mytilus > Mytilus galloprovincialis. The sequence continues at coordinate 23,928,855 of NC_134844.1, forward strand.
GTTGTACCCTGGAGGAATGGACAGCTGTGTCTGAATCGTTAAAAGATAGCACAACAAAGAGTGGAAAAGACCTGTATAAATGCATTGTCAATGATTTCTTACCTGAGATGCCAGCCATCTTGGAAGCCAGGGTAAGTTTTCATTTTTTTATGTTGTATTTTGTAATATCATGTTTTGATGGTAAGTTTTGTTTTGTTTATAATTATAGCAAATGTGAACCATTGTATATTAGTTTCTATTATAGCAGTCTTTTTTCTAATTTCTGTCATGTTGTCATTGTTTCTCGGAACTTCCATCGTAGAGATTGTAGCTTTCGATTATATTTTAGTTAAGCATCCTCATGAACAAAGTAAATTATGAAGGATGTGTTGTTTTTTTTTTTGTGTGCATTAAAACAAGAAATATATTCCTAATGACTGAATCCAACTTCTAAAGAGTTTTGGCTGAATATTTGTTATGGAAAATATTTCTAGATTTTATAAATATAATTTCCCTTTTTTATTGTTTATGCCCCACCTACGATAGTAGAGGGGCATTATGTTTTCTGGTCTGTGCTTCCATTCGTTCGTCCTTCTGTCCGTTCGTCCTGCTTCAGGTGAAAATTTTTGGTCAAGGTAGTTTTTGATGAATTTGAAGTCCAATCAACTTGAAACTCAGTATACATGTGCCCTATGATATGATCTTTCTAATTTTAATGCCAAATTAGTGTTTTGACCCCAATTTAACGGTTCACTGAACATAGAAAATGAGAGTGCAAATTTCAGGTTAAAGTTTTTGCTCAAGGTAGTTTTTGATGAAGTTGAAGTCCAATCAACTTGAAACTTAGTATACATGTTCCCTGTGATATGATCTTTCCAATTTAAATGCCAAATAGAGTTTTTACCCCAATTTCACTGTCCACTAAACACAGAAAAAGATAATGCGAGTGGGGCAACCATGTACTATGGACACATTCTTGTTTTCAATGAGACATCAAAATATTTTGAAAAATATATATTCCTCTGCATTAAAGAGGATTGATGTTGCTTCTCGTGGACTTTTCTAAAGGTTTCATCTCTCCAGTAATCTGTGATTTAATATTTGCAAGACCTAATGATGTACTCTTATTGTAAATTTTCATTTTTCAAACTACATGTATCTATTATTGTAGTTATATAAAAGTAAGGAGATGTGGTATGATCATTAATGAGACAATAATGATCCAGAGACCAGTAGATGAGAATGTAAACAACTACAAGCTACAATAAGGCTTCAACAATGAGTAAAACCCATACTCTATAGTATGTTATGAAAGACTGCTATATATGACAAAATGTGAAACAATTTGAAGGAGAAAACCACAACCTTCTAATGTTATAACTCCATATATATTGCAAGGTGGACCTATTCAATTTTATCTTTTCCTTTAGGCATGTTTGGCTTTAATGCATGTCTGGTGATTTATGAATTATGGACTCATTTAACATTTGAGCATACCTGATATAAAAAAAGAAGATGTGGTATGATTGTCAATGATACAATTCTCAATAAGAGACCAAATGACACAGAAATCAACAACTGATGTAGGTTTTTCAGGGGAAAAAGATATTTTCTTTATGGGAAACCCTATGATATGTAAATTTACATATTTTAGACTGTTTCATTAGACTTAGGTTGCTATGTGAAGACTTTATCCTTGTTACTGAAGTAGTATGTTTCTGGGTTTTTTTCTGCAAAATACCATTATGGCCATCCTGTTGATATATGTCATGTGTATACACTTAACCACAAAACCAACAGCCCAGGCATGTAAAATTCTTCTCTACAAGCCAACAAAATCCAACTAAAATTTTTTTTAAATTGAGCTTCTGGCTTGTGGATTCATAAGAATATCAAGAAGACTAGGGATGTATACATCATAAATGATTCCAAGGTTGCTTACATTGTAGAACTTGCTAGATTTAGGTCTTACTAATTGAAATACATTAGAATTCAAAACATTTGTAAAGAAATTCTCTGAAGCATTTTTGCATTTTTGTTCGCATTGACGACATTGTAATTATCAATATTCCTGCAGGCATTGTATTTAAGGAATTGAACACATTTTGTTTTATCTAAAAAGCATGAACAAATAAATGCATGTATAACTAAAAATGTATCATGGGACTTAGTTCCATTCAAAGTTGTTTCATTGGCACTCATATAGTCTCATACCACATCTTATTATAACAATGTAAAGCGTATAGAAATCATGGAATGAAAGCTTTATGTTATGGTTATATATATCAATAAACATAAATCTAACTTCCTGTATTGTACGTCCAATTCCTGGTACTGTCTCTGACCCCTGATATATTCCTAGATATATTGTCAGTAGGCCTGTCAGCCTGAGGGCAATATTAGGTCAAAGTTTTCATATGGCAGATCAAACAGAATTATACATCACAATTTTATTATCAAAAGATGATACAGATAACAAAAACAATTTTCTATAACAACATACAAATCAATAACAGATATAATAGACGAAATGTTTTACCCAAAGGATTCCAGCTTCCTGTTTCTTTTATATTTGATAAAGTATTTATCCAAATGGGAATGTATGACAATGGGTACTGATTAGACGGTCACGATTTTTCACCAGAAAATTGGAAGGAATATTTTGCATATTCATACATTTCGTATTTTATTAAATGAAATTTATCACAAGTTAAACATGTTAATGTAAAATTGACTTTCAGTGCTAAACCTGTTGCAATGAACATTGTTATTATACATATTCATGCATTTCATATTTCATTAGATGAAATTGCTATCAGCCTATGACAGGACAAAGTAAAATTGACATTCAGTGGTAAACTTGCTGCCCTGGACATAGTCATTTTAAAATGATTAACTTTGATGGTATAGATAATGACCGCATTACTAATATTAAAGACTTATTGGTAAAAAAATGTAAATAATTGATTATCATATTAATAAAATAGTTTATTCAGCAATATTTATTAATTGATTGTAAAAGGGAATTATTAAACATGTTAAATGTATTTAGCAATATTTATAATTGATTGTAAAAGGGAATTATTAAACATGTTAAATGTATTTAGCAATATTTATAATTGATTGTAAAAGGGAATTATTAAACATGTTAAATGTATTATAAACAATGAAAAGTGTTCATTCAGAAAAAAAAATAATTGGTGAAAAAAGAAATAATTTAATAGTTTATAAACATTGAAAATTGAATAAATATCCATCATGTATTATTTGGCCCAATTTTTTTTCACAATACCCCTCATCTTTATTGAAGCAAGATTATCATTTATATTGATCATAGTGTAATTTGTGTGTGTCCATCTTTAAAGGACAAGATACGATAAGGCTTGATTTTGGCCTCCCTATTTTCTCATTTTATAAATTTTGTTTTGGAAAGCTACTTATTATGTTAAAATATTACCTTAGGTATGAAGTTTGTTTGAATGAACCTCAAAACCATTAATTTCCCCTTTTCTGAAATTAATGGTTTTGAGGTTCATTCAAACAAACTTCAACCCTCAGGGAATGTTTTAACATAAAAAGTAGCTTTCCAAAACAGAATTTGAAAAATGAGAAAATAGGGAGGGGGGGGCCAAAAACAGCCCTTACCTTGTTCTTTGTATTTGCTCTTTCTCCTAAACAAAGTCTTTGGATAGCAATGACATTTACAGTTAGTTGTCTGTACAATTTGGCATGTTTGTACCACAAAAACATATACCTTTAATAATGATAATATAATAAAAGTTTGAGGCTGCACTGGTTGCCAAATAGTTCAGACAATGATGAAAAAGGCAATTTTTGATCTCCTGGTAGCTTGTTGGCATGCATATATGTGTGCAGACGATTCAAACCAAGACATTAAAATCTGTTTTTGTAGATTGTTCACCAAACATGAATCATATACATGATGTATGAGCAAGAACAATGACTTGTTAAAAGTTTGTTTGAGTCAGAATAAAGGAATGTATTTCTGAGGACTGTTCCTTGTGAGGTAGCACATTTAAAAAAAAAAACTTAGCATGTCAGTCTATACGAAAAAGGATATTTTGACATCTAATTTGTCATCTTCATAAGTAATAAAGTAATATTTGTTGCTGAGTATTAAGTGTAATTTATCAGTCAATTTTTGGATTCAGTTCAAATGGCACATCATTATCTGCATCCCATGAGCATGAAGGTGTATTGAAAATGAGACCCCAAATGATCTCTTACCAAGGGATATATCCTTGGATGTGCATAGGTATCCAGTCATGTGTGGTCTGAATTGGTAAATTACTGGTAATTACAATCATAACAATACTGTGTTAGTATTCAACCTCCCCTGCACTACTCTTACAACCAACACCTGCTGATGGTTGTTCTATTTGTGGTTTATGTATAATTGAACCATATCCTGTTTGATTGAGATCACAGAAATGCATGGACACGTCAGAACTAGAAATGTTGGTCATACAAGTGTTATGTTTGTTCCACAATAAAAACCGGAATCCCCCTATTATTTTCATTAGAAATGTCAGGAATATAAAAGTTACAAAGTGACTATTCTTATGATGCTAGTTTAACAATATTGCCATTATGCTGTGAATTAATATTATTTTTGGGATACCAGTTTTTTGTGGATATCATTGAAATAGGTAATCCATGAATTTATAAATTTTCAACAAAATATAATTTTTTAAAAAGCTTGTATACAGACTTTGGCAAAGCTGCAAACAAAATAACCATGTTACTGTATATACATTGTACATAAATGATTTATTTCTTAATTTTATCATTATAAAAAAAATACCTATATTTGAATTATTGTTTTGGGGTAGGTGTACTTTTCTTGAGGGACAAGACTATTGAGTGCACTAGACCTGACTTACTTAGATTCTGTTACAGTAGCTGATATTTACAAGAGGAAGAATAATAAATATAAAGTGTAAAGTAGTTAAGGAAAAATGACAGTAATTTATATAATATTACATAGACCCAAGGTTAATGACTTGTTTGTATTGCAGTTTCTAACAACCCATTGCTCAAATAATAAATAACTATAATCAATTCTGACCCCCCACTTCAAAAGAAATATATTGAAGTCTGTAATTGACCCACTAATATGAAGGAGAAAAAAAACGGCAGAATGTAGAAAGATGAGAGAGAAGTGAACATTTGTTAATGATATTTATGTTATCTGAGCACATTGTACAAGTAATTTGTTACTGTTATTACTACAACCACTTGCCAACAAAAATGTCTCACAGTTCCATTTTTGTCAGAAGAATTTTCATTCTGCGCCAAAAACCTGTATTTCACAGAGTCTGTATCTTTGCTGCTAGTTCCACAGTAAGAAATCAACAATTCCAACAGATTTAATGGCTTATATTTTTGCACAGAAGCGAGTTTTTGTTTGTCTGCGCCATTTGAACTATTTGGCAATGAACTTCTTTGTTGTGTCGTCTTAGGTGCAGATCTGAACACAAACATTGTAATGATTTCCACATCAGTGTCACTGGAATGCATTAATTCATTGAAAAGGGCACTTTTAGCCAGATCTTCATTCATAGGTGAATGAGAATTTGTCATTTGTTTCTCAGTGAGAATCTTATTTTGATCTCCATTGTCAATAGCATTTGAATCACTTAGTATTTTATCCTTGTCCCTACTTTTGTATAAATCTACACTTGTCTTGTCTTTTGACATTTGTTGATTTCTCAAATTTTTTGATGAATTTGATTGGATATTGCACATTTGATTGATTTGTATTACCCAATCATGTCCAAGTTTTTGTTGAACAGTGCTCATAGTGTCTATAGTTTTACAGTTGGTAAGCAGCACATGTATGCACAAAAGCATTTTCTTGTAATTTCTGAAATACAAGATGAAACAATGTTAGAAGACCTACTACAATAGCATTTATTTGACAATAAATTATAACGTATAAAATCTTTGAAAAAAATACTCTGTTTCTTATAACTCAGTCTGCAATGGTTTAGACAATTTAATAGATATGGTGAAAGTTGTTTATGAATAATAAATTATTTTCAAAAATTTTGTTTCGATATTTTTTTTTTTTAATGATAATTTTTCATATCACACTACTTGATAAAAGTTTTTCTTAGTCGAGGAATTTATGAAGTAGGATAAGCAACTTCTTTATTAATGGTCTTTCAGACACTTTGGACACTTTCTCAACTACATAATAACATCCATCTAAGGGCTGTTATCATTCAATAAGATTGTAACTGAGAAACACCCTCCCTTTTTAAAACTATCGATAATCTATAAGTTAAAAAAAATCATGTATGGAAAGTAACCCACAAAAACTCAGAATGCACCTGTTTTGCACTAATTTTTCGGTAATATTTTAAGTTTCAGATCATTTAAAGTCAGCTTGTCACTTTTGTTGAGTAATTGCTTTTTTATGCTAATGAAGTTTTTTTGTGTTAACTTTTAAGTAGCTTTCATAAAAATGAAAGGTTTTCGGATATAAAAGGATCCAAGTTTCGATTGAAGCTCTTGAAGACATTCCACACATGTTCTATGTTTGTCCTCTTTGAATGATCTTTCTGATCATATTACATCAGTTTGTTTGTATGGATAGTTAACAATTAATTGTCAGATGATTATCAGTGTTACTTTGACTTGTGTCATTTTCTGCTCCCCATCTGTCATTCTAATTTGCATATATTTGTGGAATCAATATTGAAGGCTTTATTGAAGCAGGTTTTTTCTTCTTTTTTAATCCATCAGTTTTAGTGAACTTAGTTATAGTGTATATAAGCAGGGAATTTTAAGCCTGCTTTACAAAAAAAAATCACCTTTCAATAATTTCTTGATTATGATATCAAAAGAATATGGTTCTGGACCACAAAATAAAGGGCAATTACTTAGTCAATTATAGATTATAATATCTTGTAATTTCCCTACTTATCTTGGATTATTAACAAGACCACATTCATGTCTGTTATTAATAATATTTCAATATTTTCCCAAAATAATTGCAGGTTATTGTGGGGTCACAGTCTGAAATTGATGCTTCCATTATGAATTTGATCTATTTTTGTATCATCATATTTATAACATGCAGTCTTCTGTAAAAATTTAATATGTTAATCTCTTTAGCTGTTCAAAAATATTTTAATTTTAGCATGTGTAGTAAGGAAGCATGTGTCATATGCATACAAATTGTGAATAACAAATGGGGCACTTATAAAAAAAAAAAGGCTTAGCAAATTTTCTTAGTTAACAACAATAATCGTTCCTCCCTTGTTCTGCAAATGGTATACCACAATGGCTACAATATAGCTGTTATTATACATTTATTTAATTAAACAGGCTTTACTTTGATTAAAACGTAAAAAAAATATGAATATCATTTTCAGTATTATAAAGACAGAAACATTTAAATATTTTGATTGCTTTGCAAATGTATTTAAATTCTAAAAATAAAAAAAGAAACCAAGAGCCATTGAAATAAAAATGTTAAATCAAGATGCTACACTGTATGTACTGAAAATTCCTTGGATTATCAAATTTACATAAATATTAAATAATATTAAACTTACTTGCAAACATGTGTTACAAAAACATGATGTAAGAACGGATCCTTGGGTTTGATCCCTGTATACTGTTCTATATAAGGCGTAAATGTATCCATACATTTGTTTAAACGGTCGGAAAATTGGTCATTACAAGTTGTATGTTTCTGACGATGTGTCGCCATACCACCAATCATGGTACATATGAATGTGATCATTTGATATAAATTCATGATACCACACTCCCGTCAATTACTACTGTGTAAATTCCAGGTAGTATGTACACTGTCAAAATCAATTTCAGTCAAAACAAGATTTTTTGGCCTTTATGTGCTGACTGTCCAAAGTTGGCTCCCAAACTTCTTCGTTATAATTTGCACTTCAACTGTTCCATTTGCACATTCAAAACAAAGTCTTCATGGATTAAAAAGCAGTTTAATACATGATATAAGCACATTTTAAAGTTAAATTCCTTCCAATTGTTTTGTTGGGGGTACAAGCATGTTGACAGGAGTCATCATTTGTTTTACATGAATGTATTGTTTTATAAGATTGTTGTCTAATATCTACAATTTCATCACCATGAAACAATACCTTGGATCTATTGTCCTATGTGAACCAGCTGAATTCTCGCCAGGTAAATAAGATCAAAATATAAAGGTAAATTACCTTTAATTTTTACAATATTTTTTTTGACTCCCTTGTTGAAGTTTACAACAATTCAAGTCAAATTCTTGTATGAATTGTCAAAACTTATACATTGTTCCTCAGCTATCAAAGATATCAACTATTGTAAGGCTGATAAGATTTCCTGTGCTGATCACAGTTCTGAAGTGAAGTGATTTTCCTCCGAGTTTAACCTGTGAAAAAAAGTTAAATACAAAAACTAAAATTCATTATTTATACAGAGATATTTGAAATATCATTCCAAACTTATAAGATTTAATGTAAAAAATAGTATTTTTAAAAAAATTCTTACAATCTATATTTTAAAAAAAGATAAACCCAAAAAAGTTAAAATATTACTTTTAGTCCCGGTCCTGCAATGATAATTACCTCTGAATGACTTGACTACTCTGCCTGTAGTAATTCTCGATTTACTGATGTTAGAATATTGATCAGTTAACATCAATGGATTTATAAATAGTTTGGTCAGCCCACTCATCAATATCTCAGGGGTATCAATAATGCAATGCTAATTTACGTAATTATCATATTTAAAAAGCAATGTTACAATTGGTTTATTTATTGACATAAAAATAAATTTATCTGAAATTGTTTAAATTCATTCATTCCAAATTTAAAATGTTTATTCATAGATTCAGTTGTTGTACCAAATAACTAATCTATTCATTTAAAAAGAAGTAAAAGTATAAATATAAATTCATACTTTGGTCTATTGATTGTAAATTTACAAATATATTTATACAACCATTCATAAATGTAATATTTATTCTCGTAGATTATGCATCGAGCTCAGTTGCTACAACTGTTTTTATGCCAACCTGTTCCAAGATTATTTAATTTTCATAATTTAAATCATGTTTAAAATAAGTTAAGTTTTACATGAAAATATAAGAAATTTCACCTGTACTTTCTGGTGCTGTAACCATCAGATTTATGAATGAAACAGGTGAAAACTGTCGGGTAATCAGTACTTGACACAGTTAAGAATGTGACATATGAAAGTGGGCGTTGTCTTGATGTCATGGGGTGGAATCTCCACCAGATTAATCTTGTTTGTCACAATTTTATTCAGATGATTGCTAACGATGTCAGTTCTAATTAAATTATAACACCCTAATAGGGGTAAGAGAATGTATTGGGCTTGGATCAGCTGCTTAGTCTAAACTCTTAACCAGGAAGTCCTGTTGAGTCTTTGTTTGGTCAACTAATCAGCGACTATTATGGCTAAAGAAAATGTTTGGCAAAGGTATTTGTAGAGGGTGATGAATCCCTGCTGGGGGAATCATTATAAGATGGCCATATTTATTTGGTAGAAAGGTATAATCAGTGTCAGCAGACAAATATATGAAAGTTTTGGTATTTTATTCTAATTCTATATTATAATAATAAGAAAAATATAATAGAAAAATAAAATAATTTCAGAAAAATAACATCCATTTCTCTTATATAACTCCAGGTTATCACCAGCTCTCTTGTTAATGGGTTGCTTTGGGGAGGAAGAGTTATTAGGCTAAAAAAAGTTTGTCTTGCCCTAAATTATTATGCTTAGCACACAACACATAGATATAGGAAGATGTGGTATGAGTGCCAATGAGACAACTCTCCATCCAAATAACAATTTATAAATTAAAGTAAACCATTATAGGTCAAGGTATGGCCTTGACTCACACCGAACAACAAGCTATAAAGGGCCCCTAAATTACTAGTGTAAAACCATTCAAATGGGAAAACCAACGGTCTAATCCAAGGATCCGGAAATTTTTTCACCTAATTTCGGTCATTTTCATATAACTTAAAAGTTGGTGCCCCTTTTCAAAAACAGATTGTCAAAATCTCATTACTGCATGAGTATGCTCCTGATCGTAGCATGATCAACGAACTTGTTTAACTGTTGCATCGCGTTTACTTCATGATTTATCCTAACATTTTCCTAAAATCGATCAAGAGCAATTAAGGGAAGGCAACAGTTTAAGAATAAAATGATTTTAATGACTCAAAATCGTAATTTTCTCAGTCATCGCTTACGTTTCTTTCGATTCTGAAGTCGAAATTCAAACCGGATGTAATGCGACAATACTAAAACGAACAATTCCGGACTTATTCCCAGGATTAGTTTTGTTTATCAAATTCACAGGAAAACATCGGTTTTTTAATATTTTACCTTTAATAGTGTAAGAATATTAATGAAAATAGTTGCACTTGCTTTATTTAGCAAGAAATCATTTTAAATATACGATTTAGTGTCAAATCTGCGGAAGAGAATTTCAGGCATGCGTATCATAGTAAACAAAGCATGTGTGTTAGTAGTGAAAAAAATCTTTTTTCTACGTAAATAAAATCAAGTTTTAATTTAATTTTAAATCATAATTGACAATTGTCTTAGCTGAAAAGTAATTAAATAATGAAGACAGTTGGTATTGAATTTTAATTTCTTTATAATATTAGTTCGGAGCTTGTGATTAATAGCCAGGTGTGAATTAAAAACACAGGTAAAGAGATTAGCGATCATTAGCCAATAGCTCCCCGAGGCATTAATATAGTTATTAGGAGGGCCCTCAGGATTATAACACTTTACTGGAGTGGCAGTTTAATTACATAAAATTGATAACAAAACAAAAATATGTTTAAAATGGCGATTTGAAACTCAATCTCAACGAAATGACCGAAATTATTTCTGTTGAAAAATAAAATTTGACCTAAATCCCAATAAATGATTTAGGACTTTTGAGTTTCCAAATCGGTCATGTCTGGCATATATGACCGTTTCCGGACCCTTGGTCTAATCTATATAAAAAAACGAGAAAAGAGAAACATGTATAAATTACATGCATTGTTTCTTTAGAAATGAAGAAAACATTTTTTATAAAATTTAATTTCAAATTTGGACACAGCAAAAGCTCTCATACCCAAACCAAATATAATATTATAATGGTCTTTATCTGCACAAATCCTATTTGCTTTTACATTTTTATTTGACCATGTTTAAATTCTAAATGTTTACTTGAACTGTAGTGAAATGGTCAGATGTCAGTTAGGAATGCCAAGTTGTTACTCATTCATTAATTAAAGCTTTGTTATCCCATCACTGTGTTTGTTGAAGAGGACAGCAGAATTAATGGACAAACCTCTTACAAATGTTATGTCCATTAACTTTGTATTGCAAATTTGTAACATCTCACAATGGGAAAGCCATTCCTTGTTGAAAAGAAAATTCACCACAGAAAATGAATGAACATTAGCACCTTGTGTTTCAGAAGTTTAGGTAAACATCAAGTCCAGGCTGTAACATTTTGACTCATTAAAAATGCTTTTCCACTAAGAAAGAATAAAAATATAGTTTTAGATCCTATAGACCTAGTTTAAAGCAGCCACAAGTGCATGTGTCTGTCCAATGCCAACAATTTGATCAGATATTATTGTTATGTTTTATGGTGTGTGCGTACATTCGTCGTCCCACTTCAGATTAAAGTTTTTGGTCAAGGAAGTTTTGATGAAGTGGTTGTCCAATCAACTTGAAAGTTAGTAGATATGTTACTTATGTTATGATCTTTCTAACTTTAATGCCAAATTAGAGTTTTTACCCTTTTTCACGGTCCACTGTCTGAACATTGAAAGTGATTGTGTGTGAGTGGGGCAATATGTGTACTATGGACACAGTCTTATTCTATGTTAATCTATATCTTTTTTTTTGGTGTTAGATCTTTGATTACATTCATCCACAACTTTCCTATAGGACTTGTGACAGAAAAAAGCTAGACATTTTTGGACACTTTTTTTTGTTGAAGACCTTATGTTGACTATCAGCAATGTGTTATGGTTTTGTTGGGTTGTTGTCACATTGAAAAGTAGTAGGTATACTGTTACAAAACCACTCATTCCCTAATGCATATGTAGGTTTGTAAACTGATTCCTAATTACATTCGACAACTTTTCATAGTTTCTCTTTTTAATTTTGTTCTCACTGAGGTGAGATCAATTTACGGAAACTGATAGTTTTTTATTTGATTTACTTCTAAATATATATGCATAGTGAATGAGAAATCGACAGTGATGAATTTATAAGTAGGTGTGTGGGGGAGGAAAATTGGAATTGACATTTTATAAAATGAACAATATTTTGTTGGAGTTCTTTATACAATTAAAAGTACCAATATTCCCCATCATTTCAGCATCATATTTCTGCCTACTGGACGAATTGATCAATTAACGACAACTCTCTATTGTGTTTTATTGTATTATTACTTGAAAAGATGCTAATTTTGTTTCAGCATGTTGAGTACAGATTTTAAATTAAGAATAATATTTCTATTAACCTTTTAATCACACAGAGAGTCTGCATCCCAAGCAGCTTCATCTGGATTGATGCTGTTTTTGTTTTTTGTAAGGCAAATATCTGTTTATATTAACCTTTAAGGATTCGGAACTAACTATGGAGTGTCAAATGCCTGGTCTGTGGGTCTGGTAGAGTCATATTTTTTTTTCAGCAATTTTAGTTCTATTGTTATGCTTGTTAACATATATATGTATGATCAAAAGTACTTTTTGGAAAGTCAAAGAAAGAAGTCCAAATCTGGAATAACGTTTACTCATCTGGTAAGCTTGAGACCAATGTTTGCTGAACTCATAACACCTAATTGGAGCACAAAATTCATGATGGCCTAAAAAAAAAGACAATCTGGAAAGCATGCTGTTGTTGTCTCAAAAAAGTGACTAAAAACTTTTTTACTTAAACTTAAAGTTAGTTGTACTATTTACAGTTTCATGCATTTGTAAATGTATGCTGTTTCTGGCAGCGACGGCAGCAGCGTTGTCTTCAACAATGTATGAGTTTGTGATTAGGTCTAGTTTATGGTGAACTACTGTGGTAGGTCAACTATATTTGGTATGCAGTTGTATTAGCATTGACACATCCCTCATCACTATAGAGATTATTTTGCTCCGCCCCCTCAGTCATGGTCTATTGACCTTGAAACTTTTGCTTAGTTTACATGTATTAGTTTGTGATCGAGTCAGTTTAAGATGAACCAGAACCACTAATATTAAGTCTGATAATGCAAATGTACTGGCATTAGGTATGCAAATGTACTGGCATTTGCAAGTTTGTTTTCCATGGAGATTATATAACCCCACACCCTCATTATGGTTCATTGACTTTAAAACTTTGACATAGTTTGTTTACAAGTTTGTGTTTAGGTTTGTTTAAAGCGAACAACTTATGAGATTTCAGTGGTATTTGGTATGCAATTGTAAATTAGCATTGACACAGCTCATTTCCTAGGAGATTGTTTAGCCCAGTACCTATAGTCATGGTTCATTGACTTTGAATATTTTCATAACTTGCATATTAAAGTATCATTGCTATTTAAATTTCAACATTTGCATTATCAAAAAAACAAACAGGTGAGACATATCTCTGTTTTAAATGTTTATTAGGGAATTTTTCAATTTCAATTATAGTCTAGGGGAATATTATTGGTATATTTATTAGAGTTCTGAAAATGCATGAAACATTTGCAACTGGACATAAAGCAGACAATAATCAATCAATCTTGCATCTGGGATACTTAAGTATCAGCGGTTCTTTTTAGGCCAAATAAAAATATATGTGTGGTTCCAGTAACCCTACCGTCCCTACTTTTTCGGCTTAAAAATAGCCTACCCTAAAGATTTTATTGTCATTTTCCATTAAGCACTGTTAAAGTCAGAATGTTGCTTCCATAGACTCAATGTAAAAAAAAAACATAAAATAAAAAAAAATCCCTACCTACCTACCCTAACTTTTTTTCAGATGTAACTGGAACCACACATACTTTTTTATTTGGCCTTAGAAAAAATCTTATGAGTGAAATAATACAATTATAAGGTTTTTTTTTGTTGAAAGAGTCGTCGTATTTTTTCAAAGACAAGTAATAGGTGGTGTTACAAACATGAATTTGTGCAAAAGAATTAGCCTAGTTTTGTGTCACTCCCACTTGATATAGAACATGTGCTGCACTCAGGGTTTTTATGCATTTAGGTTTGAAGTAGTTTATAATTACCATGTTAGTTTCATTGTGCACAAATATAGATTTACGTCTTTTGATAAAAAAAAATTAACAATGAAATATAAAATATTAATATAATTGAAGGAGATCATGAATTTTACATATATCTTTTGATCATAAGAGTCTTGTAAAATGATCAAAAGAAATATCATCCCAGATATTTTCAATTGTTTTTCTTGGATCAATACATGTATGTTTTTGTTAAAACAATTAAAACCATTTAACAAAATTGTTTAAAAGTGTCATCTACTTAAAACAAAAAAATGAAATTGTTCTACAGATAAATGGTTCATTAATGTTTCAAAAATGTTTGTGGTCTTTACCAGGATGAAGGATGTTGTATAAACTATTACCAAACTAGGACTCCAAGACCCTTAACATAACCACTGACATAAACCTTGAAACATAACAATTACAAATGTCCATTCAATACTCTTGAGATATATTTTGATAAGCTTCAAAGACCTAAGCGTTGTATATACTAATACCATGTAGTGTTTCCCAACTGACAGCTGTAACAAAATTCTCTTTGAATAACCTAATAGAGAGGCTCATTAGTGTTTGATACCTAATCCATAGCCTCAAAAAGGAGGGAACTAAAATTCACCAAGTGTATGATGTCCTGTATGTGGAACAAATTCATTGTCTTAAGTCAAATAAAGTTAGAATGGTTGGAACCAACTGTTGATTCAAACATAAAAGACCTTTGATTTTTGGGGGATACAATCTGTTTAAAGGAATTTAATGTGTTCAATTAATTATTAACAAAGTAAATAAGGCCAATTTGAATAGACACTGGATACTGTCCAAATCATATTAGAAAAAAACTAACTCAAATTTATAATAGATATTCATTTGATTTTCTACAAGATGTGAATTGGATGTTAATTTTTCCCTTTTTGCATCTGTTCATCTTATTCCAGGTTTTTGCTAGATTGGTGTGAATTACAGCAATTAACAACATAATTATGTTATTTATCTAAAATAGAGGCCCAAAGTATGTTGTTGGCTTCTTTTCATAGTTTGGTGGTCATGGTATTCACAGTGTAAAATTACTACAGAACCTATGTTAAGAGAAAGTGTGACCTTGATTCCATGGTACAGTGGTCATGTGTCATAAACTTACTTTAGTATTAACTTGTGAGCCAACACACTTTTAAGACCAACTCAACATGTGTGTGAACTACTTGGTACTTAGATCAGGGTTCACATAAAAACTCATAACATCCTGAATATGGTTGAGAGAATACCAGCTGTGGATATGAATTGACAAGCCTATCCCTAGGTTAAACATCATTTGTTATATTCTTTTATTGATGATTCTGAGAATATAGTGCACAAAGCGTGACTGTAACTTCCTGAAATACTAGAAAATAATGAAATTTGATTTTTCTGTATAATATTACAAAAATGATATTCCATGAAAAATATATATCTATATACTTTGTGTAAATATAAATTGTGATGAACTGTTGGTAAATGGTTATCAATTTGCCATCATATAAAATGAAGCAGCCAGTGTAATTACATTATATCTTTATAAAGTAGATGGAGTCATTGCAATTTCCTTTTGAAAAGTTATAGAAATTGATAAGTTGATTTTGTTATTACATAGTCCTATATTTATAGAACAACAAAGAAACCATCTGTTGCCAAATAATTGACTGATAATAAAACATGACAACTTCTGTCATAACTTTAAATAGATTGCCTTATTTATTATAGGGAATTTCTGTTGTCTATTTATAGAGCTTAGTCATATAAGTTGCTGAGGAGATTCAGTGCTTTCTCTTTATTGTCTTTTGTTTACTTATGTTTTTGAACAATTTATTGGGGAATGGAGGAATTTAGTTGTGTTTTTGCCTTTATTATTCTAGCATGAATTTCAAAATGCTAAATTGCAGATGCAAATATCTTGTCTTCAAATTGTTTAACTTATAATTTGAATTAAACCACTGGGATTAAAATGTTATCTTTAAGTCGTTATAGTTTTTGGTCAAAGTCAAGATTTTGATGAACTTGAACTCCAATCTGAATCAACTCAAAACTAAGTATACATGTTCCCTATGCTATGATCCTTCTAATAATATTGGCAAATAAAGAGTATTTACACCAAATTTATGGTCCATTGAACATAGAAAATGATAGTGTGAGTGGATCATCTATTTACAATGGATATATTCTTGTTTACAACATATATTTTGTTATTGATATTGTTTAGAGGACAGGTTTTTTAATAGTCAATCAGCATTCCTATGGTTACCAATAGTAACTTCTTCTTTCCAACTTGTTCTTTTATTCTTATGAGGCTTGTTTTATACAAGAGCTTCTAAACAATAATTAGAAGCTGGCATTAACCTTCAACTTCAGGTACTGCTGTATAGATGAAGTACTATCACTAAATAGTTGATGTTTGGTGAAACAGTGTTAATGATAACTTATGATCCCAATAAACTTTAAATAAAGGATGCCACAGACACCATTAAGTCTACTTTCATATAGAAATTAACCATCCAGGTTGTTTTAGACAAAGAAAATGATTCTAATTTTCTCATTGTAAACTTTCCATTTCTATATTGCAACATTCATACAGTTCCTTCAGATGGAGTATCTTTTCCTTGTTTGCGATATTTATCTTCATTTTTTGAAGATATATGACAGGTGTTTCAAGTGGAGAAGGAACTGGTATTGATGCATCTAAGCTTAAATCCATTGTAGGAAACTGTATACATAAATACAACAATTTATCAGCAGGTATGATAATAAGAAAAGTACATATCTTAAATATTTCCTTTACATTTCAGGAATATGACAAGAGAAAACGTCAAGCAGAAATGGCTCCTAGGCGAGTGTCAGCAAGAATTACTATGAAGATGAGAGAGTTCCAAGAACAGGTATTTATAGTAATGTGATCAAGATTAAAAAATGGTTGGCAGTGTAGTTCTCTAAATACTAATTTTACTCCGTCGTAGTAACTACAGGTAATAGCTTCTTGCTATATGGCACTTAGCTTCATCTAGAGATGTCACTCCATGGCTTGTACCAGATTTTAATTTCCTGTAATGTTATACTTCCTGTCTGCAGAAAACTTGTGCGTTTCACATTTATAAATTTTTTAGCCAACACCATTTAGTTGGGATATATTTAGTGAACAGTAACTCAGATTTCTCTTGCCTCCAAAATATTCTCATTACAACCATTATCACAAGGTTTATAAATATATATCAACTTCACTGATTTGAAAATATAAACAAAATAAATCTGTACTGATCCTAAAAGTTGCATGCTGAATTTTTCAGGAAAGAATATTAGAAGAATCGCATCAGTTGGAAGAGCAATCAAGAAAAGAAGAGGAGGAAGAAAGAGAAAGACAGAAGGAAATAGAGCGACAGGAGGAAGAAAGAAGATTGAGAGAAGAAAGGCAAAAAGCTAGAGAAGGTACATTGCTATTTCTATGTCTACTAACATCATTGATTCAATTTGTCAAGTGAAAAAGTAGCCTTCTCAATATCAAAATTCCTTATGTCAAATGTTTAATACTGTGGATTCGTTTATTTTTCGTGAGTATCATTTTTTGGGGATTGAGGAAAACCTACATTTTTGTGGATATTTGATTTAGTTGTTATCCCAGCTTCTGCTTACAATGGCTATAGAAAATGTGTGGTTCTTTAAATATTGAAATTTGTGGTTCACCTGTATCCATGAAAACAATGAAAATTGGTATCCAGTGAATAATAATGAATCCACAGTACCCTAATTCCATTTGTCAAATTTGCACATGCTTAATATCCCAAAATCCTTATATCAAATTAGCATATAACTTTGGCATAAAAATGAGCTGAAAACTTGTTTCTTGTTTAAAAATCACAAATTTTAAGAAAAGTCTTCTTATGCTAGGATTTAAATAAGGTATAACATGCTATTTCAAGGTGATCCAGTGTGCAAAAAATAAACAACTAAAACTTTGTGTTAAAAAATTTAAACATGATTTTGTGGTATAATTTCAACAAAAAATAATACAATGTTATGCAATGCATTCAATATTATCCCGGGTATCAATGTTGTGTAAAATAATTTTTATATTTTATTTTTTTTGCCGCTGCTTTCTTTTTAATTGAATACTGAGCTTCTTTTAAGATTTTCCTATATAGAATAGAAACATTGTATGAAAGAAGATCAAGAGATCATTTTCACACTTGATTTATTTTAGATAGACAGAACCGTTTGGTGCAGAGAGAACAACGAGCTGCCCTGCTGGCTTTGGGCAAAGAGATTCCACCAGAACTTATGTACACAGGAAATTCCTCCAACAGTAAATACATAGATGATGACAGGTGAAGTTTTATTGTTACAATAATCAACACACATAAGTTGTTTAAAGAAAGGATTCATGCAAGCCATAGATTTGATGGATATTATTCACATGACCGGGATAATTATATTTAAATTCAATCATGAGATATAAAATCAACAACTTTAACAACTGAGCCAAATAAAAATGACTCTTTTTTTGAATTTTTGCCTTCGAATTACTATTTATATAACTAAACAGGAAATAATATCAAAATGAAATATATTTTTCACAAAGAGAGCAATTCAGGCTCTTGGGAGCCCTTGTTAATTGTCACCAACTTATTCCTTTAATGTTTCTATTAAGTCTGCAATTCAGTTATTATTTTTTTTAATTTTATACATATTATGATGTATTGTCTTTCTGTTTTACAGAGTAGAATTGGACAGAGAAACTTTGGATGATATGGAGAAAAGTTAGTATTGTATTGTAGTACCGCTAGAGTTACCTCCCATTAGTATCTCTTTTACATTTAGCATTTTGATAGGTTCCATCTTGATAAACTCACATTATTGCAGTGAAAGATTTTGAAAAGCCTACAATATATACTTTATATTAACATGAAATACATTGTAAATAGGATTGGGATATAAGATACATTAATGACAAGAACTTTTATATTTATATAAAACAGATTTTACAAAGTGTATTTTTGATAAGAAGTAAGAAGATTTTTTTATTATTCATGATCCTGCTAATTGCTGTATTTAAATGCAAATTTTAATGTTTTATTTCAGTGATTGAAGAAGTTAAGTCCCATAAAGATTCCTGGCCTTTCTTGGACCCTGTTGAAGAAGAAATTGCTCCAGGATATCATGAAATTATAAAAGTAAATTATATATTTTATCCCACTTTTTCCTGAAACCACAAATTACTGCATATAAAAAAGACTTCATCACACATATAAATAATTATGATTGAACAGATGGACTTCATATTTGGCCAGCAGAAACACTCATTAATGAAAATCCTCAAGTTGAAAAAGGTAGTAGAAAAAATGAATATGATGGTATCCACAGAATGAATTACTTTTTAGCATCAAATTTTGCTGAAGGTATAGTGTGTATTCTTCACAATGTTGTATCAGGCACTAATTCCCAACTTCTTTGTTATTTTTACTCTCATTGTTAAAGAAAATGATTGATTTTAAAGTAACAATACTTGTTTATAACATCTTCATTAAATACAATATACAAGGAAGAACTGGGAATATATTTATTTTCATTTATTTATGGCAGGACCTCCAATATTTCAAAATGTGAAATGCAAAGTATAGGAATAAAAATAAATGCATGATTTCTAGTGTACTGCATAAAATAAATTATCATCATAAATTGTCTTTTACAACAGAAACCCATGGACCTGTCAACAATAGAGAAAAGGCTGACAAGTGGGGGATATAGGACGACAAAGAAATTTGTTGCAGACTTTAATCTGATGATCAACAATTGTTTCCAGTTCAGTGGGGCTGACAGTGGTGAGTAACAATAGGAAGGACATACATAGATTTACTTATTATGTTATAGTTGAGATATTTGTATTCATGAACTCCTTGATAAGAGCTTATATAAGTAAAAAGATGTGGTATGAGTGCCAGTGAGACATCTCTCCATCCAAGTTACAATTTATAAAAGTAAACAATTACAGGTCGATGTACAGCATTCAAAACGGAGCCTTTACTCACACCAAACAGCAATTTATAAGGGCCCCAATATGACCAGTGTTGCTGTTATTTATGTTTACTGTACTGTTATGGTAATGGTCTGTTGTCATCCATCTGTAGACTCAATACTTTTTAGCTCACCTGGCCTTAATGTTTTACTATCTCTTAGCATCTGTTGTCTGTTTTGTTTTTATTTTTTATAAATTTTTGATATGATAGAGAAGAACTGATCATATTGAAAAAAAAAAAATTGGCAGTTATGTTACTACAAGGTTCTTTCGAAGTGTTGTTACTAGGGTGTTGATATAATGATATGTCAATCAAAAGACATTTTTGGACTTTTGATTGGTTGAACTTTTGAAAACATATTCTCAAGATCTTTTAAACAATTTATATACAGCGGTGGGAAAAAAGTAAGGATAATATGTAACAAACTTTGAAATATTCTTTTTGTTTGTCTTTTGCCCATAATTATCATTTATCCCACATTTCCTTTCGTGTCATATTAAACACACTTCTTAAGTTTGCAAATGACCAGTGCTATTTTGATCCAATTGTGTGTTCATGTTTGTGTTGTGTTCTCATGCCATTGAAACAGTTTTAAATATTTTATGCATGACCCCCTGCAACTATTGGGGGAATAAAAGTGTACTGTTGTGTTTTTCTTTATGCACCTGCCATAGCGGAGGGGCATTAAGTTTAACACTTGTCCTTCTGTCCTTCGTCGTACCGTCCAAAATTGATTTCTGGTCTCTAACTTAAGTTTGCTTCAACCAAATGTTAGAAGATTTATACACGATGCTGATTACCAAAAAAAAAAAAAAAAACACAAATCTAGTTGAAATTTTAGTGGCGTCACTTTTACCGTTCTAGAGTTATGCTCAATAACAAATTGAAAATTGCTACATATTTTGTTTCCGTTCTCTAATTTAAGTTTGCATTAACCAAATGTAATGCAATGTATTTGCAATTCTTATAACCATAAAACTAAGATTAAGTACAAATTTGGGTAGCTTTACTTTTACATTTTTTAATTATGTCACTTTATAACATTATATGCAAGCATGGGCATCATCTGTGTCCAATGGAAACATTTCCCTATTTATTTATTGTTTGTCTTTCGGCGGTTTTTCGTTTTTTTCCAATGGCATTGTTATTTTGTTCTCAGCTTATGATTCAATTTACCGTTGCGCGGTATATTTTGCCTCCCTTATTGTGAAGCAGTAAAATTGTGGTCGAAAATGTGAACATTGAATGTATATCGTCATTCGGAGAATCTATTTTAATGACAGATCTTTTATCGTTTCTGTTTGATATGTTTATAAACATATGGTTTTTTTTAAAGATGTCCTTTAACATTGTGTTTATTAATTCCAGAAATACGTTATCAATACTCAGGATCTCGTATAATCACTGAAAAAAAAAAACAATAATAGGTAATCAATCCTTTTTTACACAGGATAATATGCTCAATAGCGCATTTGAATAGCCAAACATATTATAATGAAGAAGGCGTTGTCTTTACAATTCTGCTGATAAAGCCGTGACGTTGCGTAATCCTTTCGGCGACGTCGTGTTTTTTCTCTCTTTTCCCGTAAGCATCACCCTTTCAACGATTGATATATAAAAAGGGAGTTTGGTAACCCCATGAAAATTATACATCAAATTACAGGAAAATAATACCTTAAAAACATTTGATTTTTATAGAAAAATGGTAGGATTGGTTTAAACTGCAGATGAACTAAAGCTTGAAATTTCGTTATTTTTATTTAAATTTGACGTTATGTCTATGTACTTTATGTTGTTTCCTAACCATTTTCAGATGTCTGGAACTCAGAAATTAGATCTGTGACTGACTGAAATTTTTTGATTTTTGATTTTCTTTTAATAAGTTCTACGTGTATGCAATTTCTGCAGGACAAGCCATTTACGTACCTGTTACCTTAAGATGAATACATTGTATTCCAGTATTCTAGTGACTACTATGCAAATAAAAGGGAAAATAATTAATTGTTGGCTGCAATACAAATATTCAGCGAATTTTTCAACAAACTTTAACATTATTCTGTTTATATTATAAACATTATGCAACTAAAACAACAATATGAAAAAAAATAAAGATCAGGGTGAATGGAACCTAGGCGATCAGGTATCAGGGCGAACATGAATCAGGGCAAACGGACCATCTGGATTTGGATGTTGACGTTACAAACAATTCATCATTATCTGACAAAAAAATTGTGAAATGTCTGCGTCATGATATGATCGGGAAAGTTCCCCATGAACAATTAAAAAACTTTAATGTTGTAATAGAAGAGATATAAGGGCCAGTTGTGCCTCCAGCAAAACCAATGGCAATGGCAATGGCAATGGTACTGTGACGCCTGAAAATACACCAGTCGATATTATTTCTAACTTAAACAACTTTGGTTTTGGGGCATTTTTATACGCCCGGGACGGGACGTATTATGGTATACCGTTGTCCGTCCGTCCGTCCGTCCGTCTGTCCGTCCGTCGTCCACACTTCGGACAATAACTCAAAAACACCATCAATTTCCATGAAACTTAAGTGAATTGTTTATATCTATTGACGTAAGCTCCCTTTCGTTTTTTTTTAATTTCAGATTTTAAGTTTTTGATTTATGGGGCTTTATTCATAAAAAAAGGGGGAATTTTCAACACTTCGGACAATAACTCAAAAAGGCTTTCACCAATGTCCATGAAACTTTGGTGAATTGTTTATATCTATTGACGTAAGCTCCCTTTCGTTTTTTTTTAATTTCAGATTTTAAGTTTTGGATTTATAGGGCTTTATTCATAAAAAAGGGGGGATTTTCAACACTTCGGACAATTACTGAAAAAGGCTTTCCCTAATGTCCATGAAACTTTGGTGAATTGTTTATATCTATTGATGTAAGCTCCCTTTCAATTTTTATAAATTTCAGATTTTAAGTTTTGGATTTATGGGGCTTTATTCATAAAAAAAAGGGTGATTTTTAACACTTAGGACAATAACCCAAAAAGGCTTTCACCAATGTCCATGAAACTTTGGTGAATTGTTTATATCTATTGATGTAAGCTCCCTTTCAATTTTTATAAATTTCAGATTTTAAGTTTTGGATTTATGGGGCTTTATTCATAAAAAAAAGGGTGATTTTTAACACTTCGGACAATAACTCAAAAAGGCTTTCACCAATGTCCATGAAACTTTGGTGAATTGTTTATATCTATTAATGTAAGCTCCCTTTCAATTTTTATAAATTTCAGATTTTACATTTCCATGTTATGAATTTTTATGCTTAAAAAAGGGGGGATTTTTCCAATTTTGGGACTATAACTAACACTTTCACAAAATTTTATGTATGGATGAAAAATTAAGAAAACAAACTTAGTTAAATTTGAGGTAGCCTTAATAGTGCCAATTTTTTTGTGCATTTTTTTTTATTATTTGTATTTGACAGGGCTCACACTATTTCTAGTTGATCATATAAATTCATTTAAAGCATAAAAGACAAGTTAAAAGAGCAACGGGCGTATCATGCGCCTAAGCGCAGCCCTTTATTTGCTTTTTCTTTGAGATGTTTGACTAAAACCAGCTGTGCCCTTCATGATGGTGAAAGTTTAAAAGAAATATTTACTTAGCTTTTCATTTATTATAAGGAACTATGACTTAAAGGTTTTCTCTATATACTGTAGAAATTAAGTTGCTATTAAAAGTTTGACAAAAAAGAAAAAGATAACAATGTGCATTTGTTTTAATTATTTAAAAAACATGTTTACTCTTTCCATGAAATGCATATTTCACTTAATACAAATATTTCTGACAGATGCATGTTTATAGAGTTGATACAGTTAGTTTCTGGGCTTCTGTTTATACTTTTAAAAACAGTGCGATATGCTCTGTCATTAAAGGTGTTGACATGCAATATGCTCTTCAATTTGCCTTTGTCTTTAAATTTTTTTGTGGCTGAAAACAGTAAACCAAGTAAAAAAAAACAACCTGAAAAGATCAAGTTTAAATTATTTTTTTGCCCTCCTCCTACCCTAACTTTTTTGGGCTGATGTCCGTAAACCAACTTATTAAAAAAAAATAGCCTTATGAAGTTCATATAATAGTCACCTGTCAGGTGTGAACACAGCTACCAATAGTTTGGGAATTATTTTCCTTAAAAATTTTCAAATTATGATAGATGCCCTCAAACTTTCAACTATAATGGTTGTCTTGAAATATTAACTTTCTAATTTTACTTTTCTACAGAACTGGGAAGAATGGCAACCAGATTGAGGAAATACATTAACAAATGTATCAAGATTTATGTAGACAAAACTGATCAAGATCAGGATGATGAAGATTTCCATGGCAGCGTTGCCATACAAACAGAGAAGAAATGGCGTCCTCGTAGAGCTGCAACATCCAGAGCCTTAGATACAATTAAAGGGGCATTTGATGATGACAAGTTTGAGGTAGACTATGAAAGGAATTTTATCTTCATTTATTTTAAAAAAGGAGATGTAGGGTATACATCAAGGAGACAACCGCATAAACTTATCTAGAGGTCAATATATGGTCTTCAACAATAGACAAACAAAATTTAGTGTCTTAATGTATATCAGGCTTTTCATCACACTTAGTTAAGAGTTGTTATTGAGAATTTTGGAATAGACCATTAGATATTTATGGTCCATACTAAATTCCTTAAATAACAAAATCTATTGATTAACAACATGAATTTGTGGTAGGGTTGAACAAGGGTTTTATGATGTCAACTTTTTGCTTTTTAAACCCAGTAAGTAGACTATTAAGCAGCACATAAAAACATATATAAAAGATACATTGAAAATTAGTACATGAAAAGCAACCAGCTCTTAAAAGATTTCATTATAAGAGATAATTAACCATAGTACAAGAAAAATAATCATTAAATGTATTATAATGCTCATAGTCATTGAAAACAAGCTGGAAGTACTAAATCTACTGATAAGAAATCATGATATTTTAAACTCTTTTTTTTATTAATTAGCTTTTTCTATGAAGTAGATTGTTTTACTGTAATGACCTAATCAGTTCAGGAAGACACAAGCCTCTATTGTGCTTAGATAAAAAAAAAAATCAGAATTACAGTCCAGAAAGCAATTTTTCAATATCATTTCTGTACCAAGAAACAATTATAGTCACTGTAGCTCTGATTATATGAATGAATGAATACTTTATTCTCTTAAAACAATTGTTACATAGAACATATACATATTAACAATATACAAACTTATATAGCATGTGTGAATTACATATACATATATAAAGTGATACTAAGAAGTTCTAACCTGGAGGAACGACCTTCTCTTGGACGTTCTTAATAAATTTACATAGTTTTTCTAATACAATTACATTGTTGGAAGCAAATATCTGTTCAAACTTATAAATGTTAACATTTTCATGACAAAAAGGGGGAAGCAGATTTATTCTTTCATTGGTAAAGTATCTACATGTCATAATATAGTGGTATTCATCATCGATATCCATAGAGTCACATAGAGCTCTGAGATATATTTTCAAAACAAAAATGATTGATTGAGGTTTGATATGTTGTGTTATATTAAAAAAAAATTGGCCATATCGTATACACTTTATGATATACATGTACCTCAATATACAACCCATTACAATGTTTTTCATTAGACATGATGTCATACAGATTAGGGGTTTGATAAAACCTTTGCAACCATGATTGATATCAAAATCATCATTTCTACTGATTATATTTTATACAGTTTACTTTTTATGACTAAGAATATAAACAATTAGAGAAATTATGTTCTTTCCCAAAAAATACAAGACACAGTGAGCAACAACAGTAAAAATATTACTTATTATATATGCACCAGTTCAGTAAAGATGTTTCCAAATTTCCAGTTGTAAAATAGATTCTGCATAAAAAATTGTATTAAAATAGTTTTATAAGGTAGCTGTATTTGTATATTGCTGCTGTGATAAAATGTAAGTTTAAAGATGTCCAAGCATTATTTAAAGAAATAAGAGGGAAGAAAGTGCAAGGAGATAAGTCCGGACAGTAATGACATTAGAAAAGATAATAATTGTAGCTTGATATTTTACAGGAACTTACTTCTACTCCTGGGCATGAATATGCTTCTAGCACACGAAAGAAAAGACTGATTCCTGAGTTATCAGCTGATTCGCCTTCAAAGAATGTTATTAATGGAGAACGCATTTTCAAAAATCCTGAACTTAAAGCTAATTCTGCCTCGCGCGTGTGGACAGAATCTACAGAAACAACCAACGAAACCAAAATATTAACAGTCAATGGGAAAACATTTGTGTACAAGTTTAATACCACACCTATGAATACAAAGAAGAAAATCATTGAAAAACCAGCATATAGTATATCAGAATCACCCGAGAAAACTACAACTATTAAATTACCAACTGTGACTTATAGTGGTATGAATACACTTAATACATCCCCTAAATTATTAGTGAGACCTCCGTCGGCTGGAGGAGCTATTTTACCAGTGTCATCAATGCCTGCCTCCTCACCATCAAGTATAGCCACCGTCAATACTCCTACTGGTCCAAAAATCATACGGATTATGTCCCCTAACATGGGCCAGGGTAAATCACCAGTACAACCAACAGTGCCTACAAGTACACCATTGAAGGCAATTCGTATATCAGATGGTATGCTTCTGTTGGACGGTAAACCAACTGGAATTCATATCTCTGGAAAAACAAAAATAATCTATCGAGGGGCAGTATCAAGTAGTCAAACTACTTCAACAGAACAAAGTGCTATCATGGTAACAAGTGGCCAGGTTAATCCAACAGGAAGTACTAATCCAGCCATCAGATCAAATTCTCATGTAGTTGGTCAGGTTATGACACCTGCCGTTACAGAACAAAACAATAGCCTGTTATCAACAGGACAGGTCAGTGGACTGACTACAGTGCAAGCTTCTGCACAACCTATTGTACTTGCAAAAGCATCACCTGTAGTTATCAACCAGTCGCTGGTTCAAAGTACAGTACAATCGGCAGGACAACCTAGAAGTCTTCTTTCACAACCTGTTGTAACAGCAAGTTCAGTAACTCCAGCAATAAAAACAGTGCAACCATCTTCATTACTTAAATCTGTTGGACAAATTTCCAGTGTATGTGATGAGAGTTTAATACCAAAGTCTGTAGGGCCATCAGCTACATCCTTGGCTACAAGTTTATGTCAGACATTTTCTTTATCATCTCCCATTTTATCCAATCAAAATTCAGCATTTTCTCCACATACAAATACTGTTGTAAAATCTAGTCCTGTGCAGGTTAGTACTGACCAAGTCCTAGTCACAGGAAATATACCAAATATTTCTGATTTAGAAAACACACAAAAGACTAATCAATCCCAGATCATAAAAAAATGTGAAGAATCTCTAATGGGACCACCGTTACTGGTTCCGCCAAAAAGAAAACTGTCCGGGAGTCCAGAAAACAAATCAATTCTGCCACCAAAACTTCTACATGTGATAGGGCATTCTCCTTCTAATAATGTTATTGAAAACTGTGATAAATCTGAAAGTCGTGTATCACCACCCAACATTGAATTCATGGGATCCTCCGATTTAACTGATACGGCAGACAATTTGTGTTGTGATAATGACAATTCAGTCGGTGCTTCTGTGAACAACCAATCTCAAAATATGGTCAATAGTACCAGTGCTAGTGATATATTTCCACCGTATAAAATTGCACATTCAAATTCTCCTGATAAAGGAAATCTATTTGAAATATTAAAAACAAATTTAACAGAATCTTCAAAACCAGCAGAAAGTTCAAGTTCACAGGATTCATGTGATTCTGGGTTGTCAAAAGGCATGATGGACAAAGTTTCTACATTTGCTGCTAGTTTACAGTCAAAAACTCTGTCTGGTCAACTTAATATTCCATCTCACTTACTACAGAAATCACCAACGAAAGATGATCAGGTATGTTGTCATGTGATTCATCATTTATTTACCTTTTTTCAATTGATAAGTATGGGTTTGATAATTTCAAGAAATATTTTTTTGAATTATAATGACATGATCATAATTTGAACAAATCTTGGCATGCATTTATATTTTAGTTGAATTCTTTATTAGCAGATATGCTTACCTGTGCTTTATACTTTCAAGTCATTAATATTACTCATTTTCATGGACTTCAGGTCTAGATAAAATCACACAAATTTAGGTGCTCAACAAAATTCAAAACTTCTATACATTATGTTTGTATACAGAATTTGTCAAAACCATGAGATAAAGTAGCCATAAAGCACTAATTTTCCTTATACCACAAAAGTTAATACCAACAAGAATATATTGAATCTACAGTATTTTATACAAAGTTTTTATTAGATTTTTATTGTAAAATAGCAATAAATCTTTAACCTTTGCATATTTATTTACGATTTTGCAGATAACAAGCAGTTTCTTTTGCCTCTGATAAATATTTTTGACCATTTGTTAATTTATACAAGTTCTGTTTTGATCACTGATTGTTTCAACCATTTCAGACAATCATACTTTCTATTTTCATAAATGCACATATCATTTAAATGTCATTTAGTTTATTAGTTCTAGTTTGACTATCGTTTCTAGCTGTATGCTTCTCACTGCATGGCTTTAACTACAGTAGCATTCCTTTTTCAGCTTATAACAGAATTCATTGAAGATTCCAGCATTGTTCCTGTTAGTCATACAAACTCTCAGAGTTCTGTAGAAGGTCACCCTGAATCTCCCAGTATATGATAGAATTGTGTAAGATATTACATGTAAAACCAATTTGATTTCAACTGTAACACACAGTTTGCACTTCCTTTAAGTATAAGACATATTGTGGTCACTGTACAGACACTCATTAAGCATTCTAGCATATTCTCATTCTAAATTGAAAAAATACATGATAAAACTTGAATATAGAATTTCCCTCATTTTGTTGATTAGGGCTATTCCAGAAAAAAATGTATGGGGGGGTTGGAAGGCACATTATATTAATAATACATGGGTGATGGGTATCAGAGCAACTTTTCACACTATAATGCACTACAATTCTCAATTACAATTGTCTGGGTGGTGGGTGCTGACAAAAACTGCCTTCCAACCCCCCCATACATTTTTTTCTGGAATAGCCCTTAGATCAATATGTTAACATGAAGAAAGGGGAATAATGCCTGAGAGATATTAACACTATAAATACACATCTATGCTCCAGCTACTACAAAGTGTCTTATATGGGCATGCTTCAACACTTAAGACAAGGTGTGAATGAATGGAGACAAATGAAAGATTTAACAGGAGTTTGCCTTAAACATGTTAAAAGAAGATATAAAACAGTAAAAGCACTGTCAAAAATACAAAGCTTTTAATTTTATAGGAAAGATGCATATTTTGTCTGCTAAAGACTCAAGTGATACTCGAATCAAAAAATGTAATTAAAAATGGAATACAAGTATGCAAGACCCAAAATTCTGAAAAAGATTTGCAAAAACAGTGATGGTAATTTATTTCTGGTGTATATAAATACGTAAACATGATTCTTACAACTATTGGAAAAATATTTTAATTTTTTGTTGTAGGGTGAACACACCAGAAGGCAATTCCTGTTTCTGAACAGATGTACAAATCTTATGTATAAAATAAATTTGTTTTATTTATTTTTTCAGAAAGGACAAAATTTATCTGTGAACAAAGAAGGGAATCTACCATGATGGATTTAGATACTGTGATAACTACATGTCTAGCATATCTTTACAAAAACTACTTTTATGTCATAATCTTCTATATGATGTCACAAATGTCTAAGCAAATGTTTGAAATATTTTTATATATAAAAAAACACAGACTGTAACAAAACATGTAAAATTTGAGTACAATAATGACAGTCACAGAACAAATGATAAAAACTGTTTGACACTGCGTGTGATATTATAAATATTTGCATGTGATACAGGGTTTGTGTACATTATCAGTTTATACTAGCTTGTTACTGAAAGTTTTATCAGAGGTAGCTGAAAGCAATGGTCCTATTTATTTAGTTAAACAATTGTCGATGCATTTAATTTTTACCTAATTATTCTATGTAAATCTTCAATTTTCATATAAAAATGTTATGTGTGTTTAAATGGTTTCTAATTTCATGAATTTCTTGTATTTTTCTTTTTTTATGGGTAATTGTTTCACCTTTGGTTATTCCAGAAAAAAATGTCACTAGGGAACTGCATGCCATTTATAAGTTATTATGTTTTGAGGAGGTTAAAAGTTCAAAATTTTCTATGTAAAAAAAATATTGTACCTTAATCTTGGTGTGTCTCTGGTACCCTTTAATTTCATTGGTGTCCCGTCTCCCATGATACACCTTTTTCTGGAATATCTCTTACCTTTTTGTTTTAATTTTCTTCGATATAGGAAATTTTTCTTAGATAAACTCTATGTTACAACATTCTTTACAAGATGACATAAAATATTGGCATCATAAAAAAAAAAAATACCTTTTGCATGTTTTTACATAAATTATTTAGGGAGAGATTTTCTTGGGGGGGATTATAATGTGATATATGTATGGCATTATAGAAAAAAGTTGATTTGAATAGTATATGACATTTTGCTGAAAAAAATAATTTCTAATTCCATCTAATTTCTCATATTTAGAAGATTCAGAAAACGGTTGTTGTGAACTGCTTTTTTATTTCAACATTTTTCAAACTTAAAAAAAGACCATTTTTGTTATTTTTTATTGAATGCTGTAAAAATGTATAGTTACAAAATATGATTTTTGTGTTTTGTATGTTAAGAATGAATTATTTTTTTTGATATGAAGAATGGACTGGTTTATAGGGTGACATTTTATTGATATCTCTTTCTTGTGGAGCTGTTAGTGAGCAGTGAGATTTCTTTTTTCATGAACTTCTTGAATCAAATTAATGTTTGATATTCTCTGCTAATGTCAATGGAGGGGACATTTGTTGTACAGGATGGAATAATTATACCAACAATCAATTAAACTGTGGAACTGACATATATAAGAGTGAGATTTGATGCCTTTTAAAACCTAGTTCAGCTTCACAAGTTTCATTTGAAAGACTAGTGTGTAATATTTGAGGGTCTGGAATCTCTGGATGGGGATTACAGAATAGAAGGCCCCCACAAAAATGAGTAGGGAATATTTGAGTGCTATAATATAAAGAATAGAGAATATTGAGGTGCTAGAATATAAAGATAGAAATTGTAAGGCAAAAAAAAAGTTTTAAAAAATGAAATTCAGACCCTCCTGTGTGGTATATGTCAGTCATTTATCAATTGCTGGAGTATCAATTGCTCTGGTGAATATCTCTATCATTGGCAATGAATCCACATCTTTTTGTTTTTATTAAAACTTATTAGCTTTGATATATTTGAATATTTCTATTAAGGGAGGTAAATGTATGTTCAAGTGATTAAAAGTAGATATAGGGTTCTTTTAATGATCTGTTTCAACTGTTACAAATGAGAGTCCAGTTTATGGAATATCTTCTACCAAGCTGTTCAAGTGATTAAAAGTAGATATAGGGTTCTTTTAATGATCTGTTTCAACTGTTACAAATGAGAGTCCAGTTTATGGAAT
The DNA here is from genome assembly GCF_965363235.1 of Mytilus galloprovincialis. NCBI lineage: Eukaryota > Metazoa > Mollusca > Bivalvia > Mytilida > Mytilidae > Mytilus > Mytilus galloprovincialis. The sequence continues at coordinate 23,960,779 of NC_134844.1, forward strand.
ATCTTCTACCAAGCTGTTATCTCACAACTATCATTCTTTCAATATTGCAATCTATGACGGAGAAAACATTCAGCTTTATGACCAAAATTTCAAAACTTTTTAATTTGTACAATCATTATGTATTTTTTGTAAAGAAAAAACTATTTATTTACAAAAGAAGTTACTTAAAATACAAAATATGATTGCATATGATTAATCATGAAAATCTAAATGCTTATAAATGATAACAATGCATGCATACAGACAGTACATGTAAATCCTATCTATCTCATGAAATATGAGCTTAAGCTATTTTATGGCTCCAATAGACCATAGAGAAAGATATATATAATACATATGTTTATAAAACAAGTCTGAAATGTTGTTTCAGTGTGTTAGACATGTTAGATGATCAGATGATAACTTGTGTATTTTTTAATAAATGACATTTTTGTAGATTTTTTCCTTCTTGACCAAGCATCCTATCTCATTTTCAAAAGAATAAAATGTTGCCTTAATCAGATATATTACTCAATGGGAAGACTAGCACATCACCATTAATTTTAACTTCAAAAAAGTTTTAGTGCAGTTGACCAAAAAGAATTCTGGAAAAACAGAAAAATCCTCAATTCGCCCAACATAATGATGAAACAAACTGTTGGAATAACATTTCACAAAAACTAGTTAACTTCTAGTTCTTTACCATTCTATGATAATGAAAAGAATTACTGGTTCAAAAATAATAACCTAAGAAAAAGTAATCCAAATCTGACTGGTTTAGGTGTGCTATCGTTTGAATAATGTTGAAGGAAACTGTTGCTAATTGCACTAGACACACTATGAACCACCTATATTTTTCTGGCAGATAGAGTGAAGAGGTTTCAAGACCTGCTTTCTCCACTGAGGTTACAGGTTGAAAACAAATTGACAAAATGAAGATTAAGGCATATCAAAATGAGAGGCTTGTTCTTATATATAACACATATCTGTACCGACAAAATCATTTTATAAGCAAGATAGACCTGGAAAGAAAGGCAAAGGGCTGTGATAAAGAATACAAAATCAACCAAAGTAGAAGAACCAATAGTCAATCTTGAATCTTCAATGAGGTTAATATAAAGGGGCATACAACTGAACATTAGAAAATTATGCCTCTTTAATAATGCAAAAGTATGGCAAATTTATTTTGTCGTACGCATTTCATAGTATTTAGTAACATAAAACTATCTTATACCTGTATCCTAACAAAAATAACTGAACCATGAGTTACACCAATCTTGGATGTATAGCTCATATGGTAAAATTTGTGGGAACCTTTTTCATATGAATGAGATGAAACTTGGGTACAGTAATCAAAGAACATCATAACCATAGAAGACTATCTTAAAGTACAAACAAGAGTACACACGCTGAAATGTCTTGCCTTCTTTACTAACCCTTGCTTTGTGTTGTAAGTCCTAAATATAAAGCTTTAGAACAATTATTTAAGTTTAAAATGATCTAAAAAAATGATGTTAGGGTCAGATAAACCAAACTGGAATTATATGTTCACCTTACAATCATTCCATACACCAAATATGCTTTAAATATAGTTGACCTATTGCACATCGAAGAAACAAACTTAACCAGGTAAAATTAACATTGCCATCAATGAACCATAAAAATTAGGCCAAGATCAGATGAACCCTGCCAGACAGACATGATCACCTTATAATCATTACATACTTAACATTTAGTTGACCTTTTTCTTATAGTATTTATGTAATAAGCTAAACCAGGAAAAGATTGACCAATGATTCAGGAAAGTGAGGTTTGGAAAAAAGGATTGGATGGTATTTGTCAGGCAGACATGTTAACCTTAAAGTTATTCCATACAACGCATATAGTTGACCTTGCTATTAGTAGTATACTAGTAAAACAAGCCAACAACAAAAATTAGCGTTGAGCATTGAACCGTAAAATGAGGTCAAGGTCAAATAAAACTTACCAGACTGACATGTACATCGTAAAATATTTTCAAACAGCAAATATAGTTGACCTGTATACAGTATTAGAACAACAGACCAAAACATAAACTTTTAACTTTAACCACTGAACCACGAAAACGAGGTCAGTGTCAGGTAACACCTGCCAGATATACAATTTCACATTACAATCGTTCCATACACCAAATATGGTTGACCTATTTCTCACAGTATTAGAGGAAACAGACCAAAACACATAAACTTAACTATGAACCTCTGAGCAATGAAAATGAGGTCAATGTCAGATGACACATGCCAGTAAGACATGCACACCTTTGAATCATTCAATACACCAAATATAGTAGACCTATTGGTTATGGTATCTGAGATAAAAACTTAACCTTTTTTGTTGTTGGTCTGTTTTACTAATACGAATAGGAATAGGTCAACTATATATGTTGTATGGAATAACTGTAGGATGATCTAAGAAATGAGGTCGAGGTCAAGTGAAAACTATCTGACAGGCACGAGGACCTTGCAAGGTACGCACATACCAAATATGGTAGTCAGATTACTCATAATAAGAGAGAAATTAAGATGCTCAAAATGTTAACTTTTTCAAGTAGTCACTCAACCATGAAAATGAGGTCAGGGACAATGGAAACTTTATAACATAAGGCATCTATATACAAAGTATGAAGGGTCCTTCTGAACTATTAAGCTTTTAACAGGTTAGCTGACTCCGTCGCCGCCGCCACCAGGATACTATCCCTATGTCAAGTTGTCTGCGACTTAACTTGGTGTCTACATTGGGTCAGGCTCATTAGACATATATATATACACATGAAGTGTATATGGCTTGGTGTATATTCTAGTGACCCTCTTTTGTCGAGTGAATATCAGAAGGTTAATGAAAATACACTGAGTCAAATTTTGAAAAAGAACATATTGATACTGAACATACTGGCGAAATATTATGGATAAGTCATATCTGGAATGTATTCTAAGTTAAAGTAAGTTGCATTTGGCAGGGGTGGATACAGACGGGTTTTTTTTTTAAATGGAGGGTGGCGGGTTCCACTGACCATATGTCAAAATTCAAAAGCGTTAATCGTCAAAAAAGGTGGTTTGTGATTGTTGTAAAAGTTATATTGTACAATATAAATTTGATACATTACAAGAACACAAACAAGTAAGAACCTTACAAGAGTACTTTGTTTGCTGACAGTATTTTAGTCCATTTAACTGCTCAATTGCCTTGATCACCTGCATGGGAAATTGGAAAACAATACAAAATATTTGTGAGCGATGGTGTTGAAATTGTTGTTGTGTGTGTAGTCTATCCAGAACACGACACATGGGATTTGAGAGCAGCAGAACGGGATTTGAGAGCAGCAGAACGTGACTTATCTTAGCCCATGTATGCAGTGAACGTATCTTGTCTTATACCATGCCGTATGTAGTGACGGTTTGGGTTTCAGTATTGTATTCTATGTATTGCTGGTAGATTATTTAGTCGAGGATCTCGTTCCCATCAGTTATGTTAAACCTTTACTGACTTTACTATTGAATTATATTATAGAAAGCAAAACAAATGGTTCGGAAGTTCAGGTTACTTTATATCCAAACAGGATAGTGTGAGCCAAAATTTGTTCCTGTGAAAAAAGTTCCAGTGGAACTAATTTCACAGGAAATATGTTCTGTGAAAACTTTTTTCACAGACAATTTCTATATAATTTGTTCCATCTCTATGAAATAAGTTCCACACTTTACCTGGTGAAATAAGTTCTGGGTCGGTGAAATTTGTTCCTTACCTAGTGAAATAAGTTCCATGTTTGTGAGATTTGTTCCTTACCTGGTGAAATAAGTTCTGGATTTGTGAGATTTGTTCCTCACCTGGTTAAATAAGTTCCTTTTCTATGAAATATGTTCCTTTTCTATGAAATATTTTCTATGAAATATTTTCTATGAAATATGTTCCACTGGTTTTAAACGAGTTATCATATATATACTGAGCACTTGTCATCAGTGAGTTTAAAGTCATTATAAAAAAAACATGTATTATATTGATAATGTAATAAATAATAAGTGTAAACATTCAATTTGGATCCTGTGGAGTAAAACAAAAGAATAACATTCTCAATTAATAATACTAAAAATTACACTTATGAACCAGGAAAGAGTAGAATAAGAAATAATAATAAAAGTCATTCCGAAAAAAAAAGTATTATAGTTAAAGATGAACATTTGTACTAATTAAGTAATTTGAAAAGGACAATTAATGTAACTAATCAATTATATTAAATTGCATAAAGAAACATAAGACACACTCTTTTAAAACTGTGCAATGACCATAGCTAAGTACATATATGAACACCCATGACAGATCAACAGGAAATAAGGAGGTTGAATACCACATAAATGATAAAACATACATTGTAGAAACAAATTATGATACATTATCATCATTCACTTTTATTTCTTATCTTCATCCTACAGTCATGCCTTCAATTGTAAATGTACCCCATGCAAGCATAGTACAACTATTAAGTGTAACAAGAAAATATTTTGCTGCGTAATATGTTAAAGGTACTTATTTTCTGTGAAATAGATTCAAGCAGAACATTTTCAATTTTTCATTGATTCCTGTAAAATACTTTCGTTCAAAACTAATATCACAGGAATTTATTTCACTTTTTTTTCCACAAATTTTAATATTGGAACAAAACTCATGGAGCTGTGATTTTTGTTCCGGAACTTATTTCATATTTGGTTAAAAAATTAGTTCCGGAACAAATTTTATAGTGCTGGAACAAATTTTCTGTAATATAAGTTCCCATGGAACATATTTCCTATGATATTTGTTCCGACGGAACAAATGTCACGCTGGAACAAATTTTTTGTTACAATAGCACATCATAACTTTTACGTTTAGTCCTGTTTTATAGCTGAGAGTTTGCAATGGGTTTTTATACGACCGCAAAAAAATTTGCGGTCGTATATTGGTATCACCAAGGATTTACTTATACAAATTATACCTTTACTATACAAATCCTTGGTATCACGTCGTCGTCATCGTCAGCGTCGTCCGAAGACGGATGGTTTCCGGACAATAACTTTATCATAAGTAAATAGAAATCAATAAAATTTCAACACAATATTTATAACCACAAAAGAAAGCTTGGGATTGATTTTGGGGGTTATGGTCCCTAAGGTTTAGGAATTAGGGGCCCAAAGGGGTCAAAACAAGCATTTATCTAGTGTCAGGACAACTTTAGTATAAGTAAATAGAAATCAATAAAATGTTAACGCAATGTTTATAACCACAAAAGGAAGCTTGGGATTGATTTTGGGATTGATTTTGGGGGTTATGGTCCCTTAGGTTTAGGACTTAGAGGTCCAAAGGGACCCAAAACAAGCATTTATCTAGTGTCAGGACAACTTTAGTATAAGTAAATAGAAATCAATAAAATTTTAACACAATGTTTATAACCACAACAGGAAGCTTGGGATTGATTTTGGGGTTATGGTCCCAAAGGTTTAGGAATTAGGGCCCAAAGGGGCCCAAAACAAGCATTTATCTTGTGTCAGGACAATAAGATGTGTATAAGTATTTCAATTGTTCTGAAATTGTACCACACTGTTTAATACCATAAGTAGAAGGTTGGGATACATTTTAAGGGTTATGTGGCAAACAGTCTAGGAATAAAGGGCAAAAAAGGGGCCAACAACAAGCATTTTGTAGTTTCAAGACAATAAATTGAAGTTATCTTTCTTTGTCCAATCCAGAATGGTTGTTGAATCACCTAAAACCAATTGAAACATTGAAACATTGAAACATTTTATTTCACTAAAGGCCTCACATGAGGCATGATAGTACAACAATATAACAAACATATTTACAAATGCATGAATAAATGGGAAGGTAAATATCATTTGTAAATTGACATTACAATTTAACAGAACTTGGCTAAGCCAATAAGAACAAATTTATCTTTGCTATTCATTAAATTAGAGAAGCTCATAGTATTTTTAATTTTACAAATATCTGCAGGCAAAAATTTCAGCCTTTCAGCATTAAAGAAAGTACAATCATATATATAATGAAATTCATCTCCTAACACATTGCTGTTACATAAATCACATATTCTTTCTGATCTATCAATGCTATAAAATCTACCACATTCAATAGGTAACCTATGACTACTGCATCTATATTTACACAAATTAATTCTAAGATCAAAAGGCAATGTAGTTAAATAATCTTCAAAACCAAACTCAGACTTATACATTCTATAATTTAAACATTTTGAGGTATTAAATATCTGAGCCTTCCATTCATTTACAAACAAATTGTGGTAATAGTGTTTCACATTTTTAGACAACTGACAATTTGTATCTATATATTGATTATTCCAGGCATTAATAAAACCACATTCAGATATAATATCTTTTACACAATTCAACCACTTAGAGTGGTAAACATTACCAGAATCAAGTTTATATAGCATTTCATACAATGTTCGAGAAATTTTCTCTTTTTTGCCAGTAACAATACGTTTCCAAAAACCAACCATTCTTGCTTTAATATTAACAGACATTGGTACTCTACCTAGTTCACCATATACAATGCAATTAGGTGTACATTTTTTAACTTTCATACTTTATGAAATATTCTTTGAAAATTGGAGTTATCTTTCTTTGTCCAGACTAGTAGTTGAATCAACTTAAGTCAATGCTATATACAATATACAATGCAATATTCACTTTACTACCAACTGAGAAATTAAAGAAATCTTTACCATTCAGTGATTACAAGCACTTTGATTACCATTCTAGGATTATGCCCCTTTACAAGTGGAAAAATTGAAGATTTTTTTAGTTTCTGTTCTCTTAACTTAAGTTTGTCTTAACTAAATTTAGTGAAATATGTATATAATGCTTATTACCTCTAAACTTAGTTTAAATTCAATTTTTGGCAGCTTCACTTTTACAGTTCTAAAGTTATGTCCCTTTATAAGGTTATATGCTAGCGGGGTCATCGTCTGTGTCCCTTTGGACACATTCCCCATTTATTTTTTTAGAAGTTACTATTAATGAATATTAATTTTAACCATGCCTATGACATTTTATATTTTAATATTTTATGGTGTATTTAAATGATTAGTTATTGTTGCAAACTCCATTAGTATTTGAATTGAGATCATTTTTGGAATAAGGGAAAGGGGGAGGTAACAAAATTTGAGAGGATTAATATTCAACAGCATAGTGAATTTCTCAAAAGCAAAAAAAAATCAAGTTCATTAGACTACATTCATTATGTGTCAGAAACCTATGCTGTTTCAACTATTTAATCACAATCCAAATTCAGAGCTGTATCCAGCTTGAATGGTGTGTCCATACTTGCCCCAACCGTTCAGGGTTCGACCACTGCGGTTGTATAAAGCTGTGCCATGCGGAACATCTGGTTGTCATTATCGGAGGCAACCAGTGACCGAAAGTTGCTATAACCTCTAGGTCATAAGTTGTCTCACAAATTGCAAACAAGCTTCCAATAGGTCGTATACACCTTCTGGAACAAATATGGATGAGTGCATATTCTCTTTGCTCTCTCTTTGATCTTAAAAGATACAAAACAAAAACAAAAACAAAAACAACAAAATATAAAAACACCACAACAGCAACAAATTATTACAAAAAGTAAACCCTAAAAAAACAATCCAAAACATATCACTGTGAAGGGAAAAAACAGGATAACTCTATCTGACCATTCCTCTTGTACCTAATTTTTCTGGCTCACGTTAACTTAAAAACGAAAGGAGCCCTTCATATGCTTTAGAACTTAAGGGTGTTATGGTCTAATTACTAATAAGACACTTAGTACCTACCGAAAGAATAGAGGAAAAAAGTTTTTTGCACTTCTTTTTATGTTTATTTCTTTTTTATTTGCGTTTTTTATCACATTTTGTCCGTTGTCTTATAGCGTTCCATATACAAATATCTAAGAGATGATATATCACGAACTATCTGTTAAATTAAATGTTCGGGCGACTTTTGTGAGCCTTATTAACACACGGAGGATCGTTTTCCGCATGATGTTTTCAATTTAGGTTATCTGAACGATATAAGCAGGAGCTATTAGAATCGTCATTAAAAAGGGAAAGTAACAATAGAAAAGCAATTGTGAACTGAAACATCCAAAATCTATAAGAATAGGACAAAATTTGTGTTTATATCTTATTTGTATAACCTGAGTTTAGGTTGGTAATTTCCACAGTATGATTAAAGATTTTTTTTATTATTTTGAGCAAAATGTCACTGAGGTAACAATATACTGTATAGTTCTATCATAGTAACTCGAATTTTGACGGATCTTTACTGAGTTTTCTATTGAAGGGGTGTAATAGGTCTTGTTTCAGAATCCCTATTTTTTCTATTGTATACAAGTGAATTACATTTTGTGCACTTTTGAAAATAAAATGGTGTTTAAACAGTAAGTCCCCACAGGACTATCTGCAACCCGTCGAAAACTATATTGCTGAAATATACAAAAGATTTGTCCAAGGACCGTGGGGAAAAAACCCAGCTTAAATCATCTATTCACATTCCCAGTAATTGTATTATTATATCAAACTTTCGCATTAATCATTACAGAAGAAGGCTTTATATATATATCAGTTGAAGAAAATAGATATGAAATCAGTTTCTTCAAAGTGTTTTTTTGATAAATACGAAAACGTGTTTCATAAGATAAGACAGAGCTGAGACTACTATATGTGTTATAGTAGTCTCAGGACAGAGTAAATATGTTGTTATACTGTCAACTGGCGAAATTGAAGGACCACTAAAAAAACGTAATTTATCTAACATAAAAATAAAATTGAGAATGGAAATAGGGAATAAGTCAAAGAGACAACAACCAGATCAAAGAGCAGATAAAACATGAAGGACACCTATAGGGTCTTCAACGCAGCGTGAAAATCTCGCACCCAGAGGTGGACTGACCTCAGCTGGCCCCTACATAAAAATGTGTACTAGTTTAGTGATAACTGATAAACTCAAATATTGTTAACTGCTTTCTTATTTTCCTACCGGTATATCATTATTTGTTTATTCGTATATCATGTACATATATAATCACGGTAAATTGTTGACAATGCACCGGTGTATTACCGTTATTACAAGTAAATATTTAATTTCACTCTTTACAAAGAACGGGCACTATAACAAATGCATCATATTGCTGGTGTTGATAAAATAACAATTTCTATAGAAATATCCCGTTTTGCCGGCTTCAATTGAGATATTTTAAATAGAGCCGGCAAAAATTCATATTTACAAATAAAACGAAACCGCGGGAAATCTTTTCGATTGATCTCCCTTGCATTGTTTTAGCAACAGAAGGCGCTACTGTTTCGGATGCTGAAGATGTTATGATGAATCAGGCTTCGAATCAGAGACTGGTTAAAAAAGGATGCTAAATTTAGTCTGCAGAGTGTTTAATTTATAGAAATTAATGCAATGTCTACCAATAATCTAAAATATTCAAATAGACGCAAAAAACATATTGGATTTACGCGTTATCAACACATGGTTTTGGGTGGAAATTGGAAAATGTATTCCGGTGAATTGTATTGATCTGTTATATGTTAATGACAGTGGTTCTACTTGGGAAATTTATGTGGCATTTTATTAAGTTTTCTTATAAACGTTTTATGATACAATGTCAAGGTCCACGCGGATGTCACTTCACAGAGACGAGCAGTATGTTGGACCATATAAGCTGGAGAAAACACTTGGAAAGGGCCAAACAGGTATCCACATTTTCCAATAATCTGTGTGCCAATACTATATGTTTCAGTTTGCACCCAAAGGTATGAAACATTATGGTCTACATCACCAGGGGTTTCATTATCTTTCATCAGAGACATATAAATACAGTCTATATATGTCTCTGCTTTCATGTTGACTGGTACTTTCCACGTTTCTAGGTGGTACTTTTCAATTTATTCCATGAATATCTTATATGAAAATTCCTACATTTAGGCAGTACTTGTCAATAGCATAGGAGGGTAAAAGTACCGGGTACCGCCTCCTAATGAATGGCCTGCATCACTGATTTAACGGACAGGTTATTTTTTATTACTCTGCTTTTATTTTAAACACAACAATCTCTTATGATGAAACAAAAATAACAAATAAAAAAATACACACTGAAAACTGGGGTTTAAGTTAAAAAATAAATGAAAGAAAGAAAAACTGAAGACTTATTGAAAATAACCCTTCAACTATGAGTATTATATAGGGGGTCTCATTGGGGGGTTCCGATACCAGATCCCGCTTACTGTTTTGTCAGATTGCCGTATCCCGCTTACACTACGTACGTAAGCAGTTCTCATTTTTTTGTCATTTCCCGGGTCCCGCTAGACCTCATTTCCCGTTTTCACAACACAATAATTTGACTTTCCCGTGTCACGCTTACCAAAAATCGGCAATCCCGCGTCACGCTTAGACCCCAATGAGACCCACTATATAATAATGTTGTATTATGTCTCTGCCAGCATCAATGAAATAACATACCAAAGGTTCACTTTTCTCACACAATTCAATATTCCATACCATGTAAATTGCATGACTCCATGTTCATGTAGTATAAAAAATATATATATCAAACGTTGAAATGTTGCAGGTGCATCATGTGCATTGCACAATCAGAACAGCATTCCTATATATTCAGCATTCATATATATTTGTAAAGTCCAAGCGAAGTTATAAAAGCAGTTTCTTCATATCATCTTCATGCATCGCCACAACATTACATGTACCCGCTAGTTGAATCTATTGTTGAAAATGAATAGCTTTACTCAAAGCATCAAATGATTCCTCTACATGAGGTAGTGGGTAAGCATCTTTGTATGACTTCTGGTTAATTTTTCTAAAGTCCATGCACATGCGCAGGGAATTGTCTTTTTTCCAAACTAAAACAATAGGTGAAGTGTAAGGACTTGTGCTTTAACGAATAATCTATTATATACAGGTATTACAAATAATGTCTAGCACATTTTAGAACTGAGAAAGTATCTGGTATCAGTATTTCAACATGAATACTATTCAAAAAGGAGCAAAAGTTGTTGTTATTTAACACCGATTCTCCAAATATAAAATGACATTATGAAACACATACATTCAAATGTACAATGTATGTTACATATCCATTGGATGGGGATCCAGCCAATTTGAAAAAAGGGAGTTCAGACCCCCAAAACACCATATAAAAAAAACTCAGATTATTCATCATATTCGGAAGAAGACCCTGAAACATTTACATGACTAATTTGAAAAATATCATTAGCTAAATAAAATCTGCCATGTACTAAATAATGTATTACATTAGGAAGTACATGTACTAGCTGTCATAGTTTCTGACCTGTCAGACAAGCAAATGATTATGAACATGCAGATTTAAACTAAGTAGATTTTTACGAAATTTACAAACTAGCCCCATCAAGTTGTCCTTGGTCATCAGTCATGTCAGTGGAATTTAAAAGGTGCAAAAAATGTACCTGTCCCAAGTCAGGAGCCTGTGATTCAGTGGTTGTCGTTTGTGTACAATGTATGTGTTACATATTTGTTTATTGTTCATTTTTTATATGATAACTTTGATAAGGCGGCTAGTTTTCTCGTTTTACATTGTCATTTCAGGCTTTTTTAGCTGACTATGCGTTATGGGCTTTGCTCATGGTTGAAGGCCGTATGGTGACCTATAGTTGTTAATGTCTGTGTCATTTTGGTCTCTTGTGGACAGTTGTATCATTGGCAATCATACCACATCTTCTTTTTTACACATAAAAAAAAAACATCCAATGAATATTGGAAAAGCACTTAATTTACACATACATGACATAGATGTAATAATGATATAATGAACAAAGGAAAAACTATTATCAACCATCACAATGATGATCAGTATTAGATCTAGAGGGGTAACAATTCACTAAGACACACCAAAATTTCACCTATTTCCTTCATGTTAAATTTGTAATTTACTGTTACATGAAGTTAATATAGTGATTTCAGTCTGATCAAATTGTTGATATGACATGTAGTACAAAGGCTTTGTACATAGTTAAATTGATTGGTATTTTGTTTGGCAGAAAAAAGTAAAATCAACTGATAGCACAATCTTTTTTATCACATGTGCATAAAACAGATATCTTATAATTATTTTAAGACATAAAAAGCGTGAGTCAGTTTGTGTAGATACTTTAAACATCTGGTAATACTTTGATATTCTGACTGCTTCAAACTTTTGCTAAATCTAAATTGTATTAATTGTGAGAGAATAATCGTCTTAATTCAACACTGTCAAAACTAGTTTGACCTCATTAGATACATTTATGTCTAATATAATTCAGAGACCATTAGAGGGAACATTTCATATGTCATGTACATGTATGAGGAGCTTATTAAATAAATTGAACCATAAAAAAATATTTAAAATTGTTAAACCTTTTTTATAAGGGAGTTTTTTTTTTTTTTTTTTTTTTTTTTTTTGGGGGGGGGGGGGGCTCCAGTCATGCTCCAGTGATACCTTATATAATCAACCACATTTTCAAATTCATCTCAAATTTAGCTAAACAATGTTAGATCTTCAAATAAGCGTTAGCAAATTTTGTTCTTCCCTAAACAGGACTCTTCCCTTCATCATGTTAATGTAATTTTGATTTAATGACAAAAGAATTTATACTTAATCATGGTATTTCTACAAATTGATACTGATTACCATAATAAGAATTACTATCTGATATTATCCCAAATTATCACATTATTTTTGCTGAGAACATTAATGAGACAGGTGCTGGAAATCCAAGGATGGTGTATTGAATTCTAGGGTGGAGGATCACTACCCTGAAATGCCTGGAGTGATCCCTGTTCATTTTTTATTGACAAGGGAAACTTTGTTAGGACCAGTAAAGCAAAATTAACCCCAGGAAGTGAGCTGTATTGTTTACATTATACCACATGGCATAATAAACTAGCGATCAGCTGTTTCTGAAGTTATCTTGACTTGTACATCATGTTGTAAGGTGTTTTCAATGATCATGAGGTCAATTATATCAAATGATGCCTACACAGTCTTAATAAAATTTTTGACCATATGCTACTGGTGCTACATGTACACAAATTATCATGTGTATGAAAAGTATAACAAACAATAAGATTATACTTAATTTATCTGTATGATAATATGGTAATTACCACTTATGATAATAGGTAGTTATTGATGTGAACATGTCAGATCATTAATCTTGCATTATACTTATATTGATTTACGTGAATGACCTTAAGAACGAAAACACACATGCTAATTTATTGAATATTTACTAGTATATGAATACCCTTTAAAAATTTGTTTTTTTGGTTGTAACTTCAGGTTGTAATCATTATCATGATTATATTGTTTCAATTGTAAATTGCTTCTGACATACACCAGAGATGATTTTCACCTGTATGGTTCTTGATATCATTTAAGAATTGAATGCTTCTTTTTGTAACTTTATTGGGGTGTAAAAGCGTTGACCGAAGTACATTTTGTATGAAGCGCGGAATGTGCGCACGGTCAACGCTTTTACAACCCTATGAAGTTACAAAAAGAAGCATTCAATACTTATAATTACATTTTTTTAGCAATGATCATGAAAACACGAATTTTATTATTGTTTTATTTCATTCACCTGTGCACTTTATTGTGGGACCACGTGTTATCATGAATGAAAAGTTTTATTGTGCAATGCAATTGCTTACGGAATAACACGTGATGTGCAGTTAGCCAATCAGAATAAAGTATCATAATGAAACATACAACTAATGTAATTATATAAGTATATCATAAGCTTTAGTGCAATTCATCAACTTATGTAAAAAATGGTCAAGATTTATCTGCCCTTCTTCATGTTGTTAAAATCTACCAATAATCACAATACTAATCTTGTGTACAACTCTTACAGTACAATACTTTAATAAGGTAGCTAATTGCATTTGCATGAAGACGATAGGGTCCTTCACAAATATTAACAATTTTGTACAAATACATGTGTTGCTTAAGTTCAGCATTTCCTAGTTGAGAATTTCTTTGCAAAATGCACATCATTGCCACATGTTTTATATTTTGCACTAATCCTGATTAAGAATTCAGAATTTTCAGTAAGAACAAATTACATACATTTAACAGGATATTCAAGATAGATGACACAACAACCTAACAACGTCATCTGTATATACATGTACATGTAGTCTAAAGGAGATGTTTAAACTTTATTTATTTTGATGAGAATTTTTGTAATCTTTAATTTTATGTTTTTTTATTAAATTAATTTTAATAATTGGCAGAAGACCCAAATTATAACATTGAAGATATACATGTTTATCCTCTCCCTAAAGTTTAGGTGAACTTTTGATATTGATGTTAACTTTCAAATTTGTTTGGTAAAAAATGAGGATTAATTGTTATGGATATCTTGACTTTCCTATAGCAAGATAAATAAAGAACATATGTAAGATTTTTTGGTAAATCAATTAGCCTTAATATGTTTATGTACTGTTAGATAACCTATCTGTAATCACCTAGCTAGATAATGAATTAAATTAATATCATCACATGTTAAGTATAGGGTATAACTGTTTCCATTCTTACAAGTTAGGCAGTTGATATCAAATTGTCCGTTTCTATGTATGTTGGCGTTTGATTTTGTAACAGTTCAGTTTTACTGTTGTTCTAGATCTGTTGTTCTTGTGTTTTCCTCTTAAAATTGATGTGTTTTTTTACCCAGATGGCAGATTTGTTTCCACTTAATCTATTTATGACTATTGAAGAGCTGTATACTACTGTTGCCTTTTCTTCACCACTTTGTCCAGTACACACACTAGCAAAGCTGAAGCAACACATTGGGCTCATGATTGTCATTTTGCATTGCCTTCCATGATTCCACAATGCTTCGAGATAGATTAGACAGAATTCCAAAAGCTATAGGACATGAAGTTGAGCACCTGTCCCTTACTTGAGCAAATATTAAGGGAGGGGGAGATCATGAGGATAAACATTGAACTCAGTAGAAAGTTTCATGAGTTATAAAGCTGCATTACAGTTTAAGATGGTACTTGAACTTTAATTTTCTCTAAAACATTAACTAAATATAGATCTGAAAGAGAAGACACACACCGCCTGGTATGTCATTTAGAATAGAGACAATGTAATAGTATATAAATATACATTTATATATGTATGGACCATCTCTATGATTGTCTTTAATATGAACCTTTTTAGGTTTGATGTAAGATTTGTCCAGTTAATTACTGGACCAATACTAATATTCAATTAACAATAGAGTGCATTTGACCTAAGAATCACTTCTGATTGAACTAATATTATTGAAAATCCTCTGAAAAGTGTGCCTTTATATAAGGATAAAATATTTGATTAACATTATAGTGTCAATACATACATGAATATAAACTCTAAGTATTCAAACAATAATTTAATGCCTGAGCAAATCTACACAGTAAAACATGAGAGAATTAATATGATTTTCCAATAACATAGAGATACATTGATGATTAAATGACAAAAGTGTCCTAAAGGCCAATTTATTGATTGGTCCTGGGTTTTTCCTGTAACTTTCATCAATTATTCCAACTCTATTACATTGTGGTTTTAGTGTTTACAAACATTTTATATAATTAGTGAAACAGTTATTCTTCGGCTGTTGTTTGCTCTATGGTCGGGTGGTTGTCGCTTTGACATATTCACCATTTCCTTTCTCAATTTTATGTATATTATGCACATTCTCTGATTTACCTTATACATGGACATACATGTATAGTTACGGAAAACCTTACATTAAAAAAAAGCGGGGAGAAGAGACACAGGTGTTTTTACTGACAACAATGCATGTATTGAGTACCCGTTACATCAGAAAAGCAGAAAATAATCAGGATAACAGAAAAATTTATTACAATGGATTCAATCAAACCAGGGGGGACTCAAGTCATCAAAAAACAAGTACTGCAGTACTTGCTTTAAAAGGCCGATTGGTGGCGCCTGTGTCTAAAAAGTTCATCTACAGTTATCATTAGCCTGTTAGCCCTAAGATTTCCAACCATTTTATTGATCTAATGATCTTAATTGATAAGGATTGCCTTTTCTGGCTGCCATGATATGGGCAAGGTAACTGAAAGTGGCAATAAACAAAATAAAAAATCCTTGCTGTAACGTGAGGGTAGTCGAATTGCAACTAGTTAGCAAACATAGCAACAGAAATCTTACAAGATTTCCTAGAGACTAAACAATTTGTATTTTTATGATTTGATACTATGCACGTCTTTCAACATAGGTAAAAATATTTAAATATACACTTAACGTGCACAGTATTTATCAACAGATGGACTGTTTACTAAAACTGCAACATGTACGGAAACGTCGCCATGCGACGTCATCAAAACGTCATCTTTTTAAAATAAGCAAATAAAATATGTTACACGTATCCATTTCTTAAAAAATGAAGAGTTAGCATGGACTAATATCCAATAGTTCAAAATGTTTGAAGAAATTAAAAAAAAAAGCTCTGTTATTAGACTTTTGACAATGCAAATTTACGCATGGATGCAATTTGGGTACTCCTCATTACAGAATCGTTGATGGTTTATAGACCCTGTTAGTTCAGATTAATTTTTCTATGATTCCATATGGATTCAAAATTAAATTGGTGTTACCATATAGTAAATAATGATACATCTACAAAAAAATACATGATGAAAACTTTTGTCTTAAGCATAAATAAACATAGGTTAAAAACGGTCAAAGTAGGTGCAATTTGGGTTCCCACACCTTACATGACAAATAGCTAGGTTAAGAGAATTTGGTAATTATTGTTGGTTTTTTTTGGCATAAAAGTTCTTGTCTCAATTAAGTCTGATGTTAGTAATCCTGAGGTTGTTGCTGTATATCATATTTGTTTTTGGTTTATTTTCATGTTCATAATTCAGGCTATATGTACATACATTTGCATGAAGTCATTGAAGAGTATAGCTTTGAGAAATAACATGTTATAAGATAATTTTCATATTATTTTTACTTATATTCTTGAAAGAATGATGGATCAAAAGATGTTTTCAGTGGCAAACATTTACATGTACAATCTATATTCACATTTATGTTTTAATGTTTTAAGAAGTTACCCTGCGTTATACTATAGCTTGATACCACTTTTTAAATGTGCTAGCTTGGAAGGTAACATTCATTCAAAGACATTTTACTTAATCTGGATGCATTATTAGGACTTGAGCTTGTTTTGGTATATATTCCCCTGAACATCATCTTAATGCTGCATCAGCAAAAATCTGCAGTACTCAGATTGAAAGTCCATTGGACTTTGAACTTACACTATAATACTTCTTGTTTGTGAATGTCTTATCATACTTATCTACCGTTCATTATTTCTTTTTTCTGACTTGTACCCCACTGATTGCTAACAATTGAGTAATGTTTTCTTCAGTCAAGCCATCATTTACTTCATTACACAGGATTGATAAGTATTTAGATGACCAGTTGTGTTTCCTTTACTAGCCTGTCTGGAAATCTAATAAGCTTGTTTATTGACTGTTGAAAATGTCCAGTTCTTTGTTACATTATCCAGGAAATACAGTTTTTGATGATTGTTCATGATCAATGATGAAATTGAGAGTACGAGTGCTCAGCCCAAAGACTAAATGTTTATTTATTTTTTTCATTTTTCATACAATTTACATTTTTGAATGACCACAGAGGGCCCAGTCCTTTCCTTTGTGGAAAAAATTGGTTGATAATTTAGGAAATCACTTTAGCATAACTGGAGGGGGCATCCATATGAAAAGTTCTGGATCCTCCACAACATGTTGTACAGAAATTAAAATTTTGTAGAATGTGTAAGATTTTCAATCTTTAGAACAATGTAGAAAGAACAAACTTTCTTTCCTCAGGTACTGTCATGACTATAATCCAAATCAGATATGAATATATATGGCTCTTTCATATCCCTACTTTTGAAGAGCACAGTATATAGTGATGAAGTGTCCTTCAATCCACCTTTTATCTCCTGAACTGCTTGATTGTTTTTTGCATATAAATCTTACTCATGAGCTTACTCACAAAATGTCTTTTTATTTGGTAAAATTTGGCATGACATGAACTAGTTGTATCTGCAGGGCATATTTGTATCGACTTATTTATATTTTGATATTTGTACAGTACTGCCTAATAGATGGTCCTCTGGATGCTTTGTTGTAGAAACAAATATCCTGTACCCTTTATTCCTACAGAAACAAATACTGTAATATTTGTTCAAGCGGGAACAATATATAATATATTAATATTTCTTCCATTTGTGACTCCTCTCATATGAATTAATTTTAATTCATGCATGACATCTTTAGCATGTTTTGATATTTTCAGTTGCATGTTTTTGCACATATTTGTCTTTTACTTTTAAAGGGCTTAGGTGGTCAGAAAATTCTGATGTGTTGTGATATATTGTTGGTGATTCTGGGCCTGCTGTCTGTGTTATGTATTATTGAAACATTTAGAATTGTACATTATAGAACAATGACTTCTCTTTTAACTCCTACAGATCAATAGATCTGGACTTTCTATCTCCTATCAATTGAATTTGTTGCTTTCTACATTGTGATTACTATTTTATTTCAGGAAGTTTTCTATAATTTTGAATTAATTACACTAACAGCAGGTGTGCTGTATTAAATATCATACAGAGATGTAACTTTTGTTCATGTTACCTTTCATCTTCGAAAGAGCTACTTTGTCTGTTAGGTTTAAATTGATTTAGGAATGCATGTGAACAAAGCCACTGTTTGTGAATATGCAAGTAAAATGATGCAGCATAATATAAGTGATCATCTGTTAATCGCACATCAAAAGCTGAAGAACAAAAGGCAATTGTCATCGAAAAAAAATGTCAATTCTTCAATATTTTATGATTTTTTGTTGAAAGATTGTATGATACTCAGACAGTAAGAAAAAAAAATACAGATTTTGAAACAACCTTGCCTAGAAGATGCTGACTTCTCAAAGAAAATTCATTACATTGGACAGTCTGTATCCAGACGAAAAATCACTCTCTGAGTCTCAAATGTTAACTAAGTTGTATCAGCAATAATTTCATCATCAATCATCCTTCGTGATAGCCCTATTACCACCCTGATGTACAATGTACCAGACAAACTTTACTTCCTTGTTTCAAAAGAAAGATTACATAATGAAGAACTACAGTGTACTTACTATCAGTAGATGTAATAAAAATGGTTTTTTTTAATAGTTTCAATGTCATTGCCGATTGAACCATACATTGTTGACCATGAATCAATATTTATATATATGTCAGCAACTTTGTCAGATTCAAGTTCTAATATTGTCTTTTAAGTCTATAACATATCATAAAGATTTACTTACTGTATATTCAAGTTTATAGTTTGAGTTAATTCAGTCATTGTTGCACTGTCCAAAATTTAAGCATTGCCTTATTTTGGACCAGCTTATGTTCTGCAATATTGTATTTGTAAATCCTTACTTATGAACGCTTCTTAAGATCTTTTATTTGCAAGAAGATCTTTTATTCGCTAGGGGGACATTAGCCATACATTTTGCAATTCCTTGTTGCATTGTGGATTTTTAAAATCAGACAAGTAATTGGTTGTGGGTCTTGCATTAAGGGTTTTTGGGACAGAGAAATTACTGTTTGTTTGTCTTGCATTTTTATACGACCACAAAAAAATTTTGAAGTCGTATATTGGTATGACTTTGGCGTTGTCGTCGTCCGAAGACACATTGGTTTTCGCACTATTACTTAAGTTTAAGTAAATAGAAATCTATGAAATTTAAAACAAGGTTTATGACCACAAAAGGAAGGTTGGGATTGATTTTGGGAGTTTAAGTCCCAACAGTTTAGGAATTAGGGGCCAAAAAAGGGCCCAAATAAGCATTTTTCTTTGGTTTCACACCATAACTTTAGTATAAGTAAATAGAAATCTATGAAATTTAAACATAAGGTTTATGACCATAAAAGGAAGGTTGGGATTGATTTTGGGAGTTTTGATCCCAACAGTTTTGGAATTAGGGGCCCAAAGGGTCCAAAATTAAACTTTGTTTGATTTCATCAAAAATTGAATAATTGGGGTTCTTTCATATGCTGAATCTAAATATGTGTTTTGATTTTTGATTATAGGCCCAGTTTTCAAGTTGGTCCAAATCGGGGTCCAAAATTAAACTTTGTTTGATTTCAACAAAAATTGTATATATGGGGTTCTTTGATATATGCTGAATTAACCATGTATTTATATTTTTGATATTTGGGCCAGGTTATCAAATTGGTCCATATTGAGGTCTAAAGGGTCCAAAATTGAACTTTATTTGATTTCATCAAAAATTGAATTCTTGGGGTTCTTTGACATGCTGAAACTAACCATGTATTTAGATTTTGGATATTGGACCATTATAAGGTAAATGTCCAATTTAAAATTTCTAAGTTTTTAAGTTTAAGTTCTTAGACCACATTCATTCTGTGTCAGAAACCTATGTTGTGTCAACTATTTAATCACAATCCAAATTCAGAGCTTTATCAAGCTTGAATGTTGTGTCCATACTTACCCCAACTGTTCAGGGTTTGAACTCTGCAGTCGTATAAAGCTGCACCCTGCGAAGCATCTGGTTTGTTTGTGAGACAGGGAAATGATTAGTTGTGTGTCTTGCATTGTGGGTTTGTGAGACAGAAATGATTGGTTGTGTGTCTTGCATTGTGGGTTTGTGAGACAGAAATGATTGGTTGTGTGTCTTGCATTGTGGGTTTGTGAGACAGAAATGATTGGTTGTGTGTCTTGCATTGTAGGTTTGTGAGACAGAAATGATTGGTTGTGTGTCTTGCATTGTTGGTTTTTGAGACAGAGAAATAATTGGTTGTGGGTCTTGTGTTTTGAGTTCTTTTTAAACAGAAATGATTGGTTGTTGGTCATTTTAATTGTATGTTTGTGAAACGGAGAAATGATTGTGTGTGAGTCATGTATAAAGGGTTTGTGAAACAGAGTAATGATTGTGTGTGAGTCATGTATAAAGGGTTTGTGAAACAGAGAAATGATTGTGTGTGAGTCATGTTTAAAGGGTTTGTGAAACAGAGTAATGATTGTGTGTGAGTCAAGTATAAAGGGTTTGTGAAACAGATTAATGATTGTGTGTGAGTAATGTATAAAGGGTTTGTGAAACAGAGAAATGATTGTGTGTGAGTCATGTATAAAGGGTTTGTGAAACAGAGAATTGATTGTGTGTGAGTCATGTATAAAGGGTTTGTGAAACAGAGTAATGATTGTGTGTGAGTCATGTTAAAGGGTTTGTGAAACAGAGAAATGATTGCTTGTGAGTCATGTATAAAGGGTTTGTGAAACAGAGAAATGATTGCTTGTGAGTCATGTATAAAGGGTTTGTGAAACAGAGTAATGATTGTGTGTGAGTCATGTATAAAGGGTTTGTGAAACAGAGAAATGATTGTGTGTGAGTCATGTTTAAAGGGTTTGTGAAACAGAGTAATGATTGTGTGTGAGTCAAGTATAAAGGGTTTGTGAAACAGAGTAATGATTGTGTGTGAGTAATGTATAAAGGGTTTGTGAAACAGAGAAATGATTGTGTGTGAGTCATGTATAAAGGGTTTGTGAAACAGAGAAATGATTGTGTGTGAGTCATGTATAAAGGGTTTGTGAAACAGAGTAATGATTGTGTGTGAGTAATGTATAAAGGGTTTGTGAAACAGAGAAATGATTGTGTGTGAGTCATGTATAAAGGGTTTGTGAAACAGAGTAATGATTGTGTGGGAGTCATGTATAAAGGGTTTGTGAAACAGAGTAATGATTGTGTGTGAGTCATGTATAAAGGGTGTGTGAAACAGAGAATTGATTGTGTGTGAGTCATGTATAAAGGGTTTGTGAAACAGAGTAATGATTGTGTGTGAGTCATGTATAAAGGGTTTGTGAAACAGAGAAATGATTGTGTGTGATTCATGTATAAAGGGTTTGTGAAACAGAGTAATGATTGTGTGGGAGTCATGTATAAAGGGTTTGTGAAACAGAGTAATGATTGTGTGTGAGTCATGTATAAAGGGTTTGTGAAACAGAGAATTGATTGTGTGTGAGTCATGTATAAAGGGTTTGTGAAACAGAGTAATGATTGTGTGTGAGTCATGTATAAAGGGTTTGTGAAACAGAGAAATGATTGCTTGTGAGTCATGTATAAAGGGTTTGTGAAACAGAGAAATGATTGCTTGTGAGTCATGTATAAAGGGTTTGTGAAACAGAGTAATGATTGTGTGTGAGTCATGTATAAAGGGTTTGTGAAACAGAGAAATGATTGTGTGTGAGTCATGTTTAAAGGGTTTGTGAAACAGAGTAATGATTGTGTGTGAGTCAAGTATAAAGGGTTTGTGAAACAGAGTAATGATTGTGTGTGAGTAATGTATAAAGGGTTTGTGAAACAGAGAAATGATTGTGTGTGAGTCATGTATAAAGGGTTTGTGAAACAGAGAAATGATTGTGTGTGAGTCATGTATAAAGGGTTTGTGAAACAGAGTAATGATTGTGTGTGAGTAATGTATAAAGGGTTTGTGAAACAGAGAAATGATTGTGTGTGAGTCATGTATAAAGGGTTTGTGAAACAGAGTAATGATTGTGTGGGAGTCATGTATAAAGGGTTTGTGAAACAGAGTAATGATTGTGTGTGAGTCATGTATAAAGGGTTTGTGAAACAGAGAATTGATTGTGTGTGAGTCATGTATAAAGGGTTTGTGAAACAGAGTAATGATTGTGTGTGAGTCATGTATAAAGGGTTTGTGAAACAGAGAAATGATTGTGTGTGATTCATGTATAAAGGGTTTGTGAAACAGAGTAATGATTGTGTGGGAGTCATGTATAAAGGGTTTGTGAAACAGAGTAATGATTGTGTGTGAGTCATGTATAAAGGGTTTGTGAAACAGAGAATTGATTGTGTGTGAGTCATGTATAAAGGGTTTGTGAAACAGAGTAATGATTGTGTGTGAGTCATGTATAAAGGGTTTGTGAAACAGAGAAATGATTGTGTGTGATTCATGTATAAAGGGTTTGTGAAACAGAGTAATGATTGTGTGTGATTCATGTATAAAGGGTTTGTGAAACAGAGTAATGATTGTGTGGGAGTCATGTATAAAGGGTTTGTGAAACAGAGTAATGATTGTGTGTGATTCATGTATAAAGGGTTTGTGAAACAGAGTAATGATTGTGTGGGAGTCATGTATAAAGGGTTTGTGAAACAGAGTAATGATTGTGTGTGAGTCATGTATAAAGGGTTTGTGAAACAGAGTAATGATTGCTTGTGAGTCATGTATAAAGGGTTTGTGAAACAGAGTAATGATTGTGTGTGAGTCATGTATAAAGGGTTTGTGAAACAGAGTAATGATTGTGTGTGAGTCATGTATAAAGGGTTTGTGAAACAGAGAAATGATTGCTTGTGAGTCGTGTATAAAGGGTTTGTGAAACAGAGAAATGATTGCTTATGAGTCATGTATAAAGGGTTTGTGAAACAGAGAAATGATTACTTGTGATGAGAGTCTTGCATACTGGGTTTTAGTAATGGAACACACAACTTATTGGTTGAGGTTCTTGCATTGTGTGTTTTAGGAACAAACAAATGCTTTGTTGATCAGAGAATGGCAGTTTATATGTATACAATGTACAATTATCAAGTTGTGAATTTAACAATTTGTAGGATTTTGGAAAAAATCGGAGGTTTATTTCCGAGTGGGTAAGAAATAATGCCTTGGTCAAATATATTGAAGCTTTTTTATATTCTTGATTATTGTTAAGACAAACCAGAGGATGGTGTCATTCTTGAAGATTTTTCAAAGTACATGTTGAAATATGACATATGAAATTTGTATTTACCTGGTATTTATTAATTTGAATTTGTGGAGGATCAAATTCTCTTAAAACTATACCATATGCATAAATAAAAATATGTTCAGAATTTGTGTTACTTAAACAATTGTGTATGTGAACAAACATTTTTATATGTCTCTAACTTTGATTTTATTCGTTTTTTTTAGGTCTTGTGAAGCTTGGTGTCCATTGTGTGTCAGGAAAACGTGTAGCCATAAAGATTGTCAATAGAGAGAAACTTAGTGAATCTGTCTTAATGAAGGTAAAACAAATAAAGATTTCATCAATTGCTTTAAAAAAAATTACATACAGTCCAACCTGAGATGAAGCTTACCTTTTAACTAAGCAAAAATCTTGTTTCTTCAAATTGAGATCTTCTTATTACAGGAAATAGGACAACTATTTTTGGTATAATGGGTTGTTGCAAAGACTATTTCTGTCAGTTGGTTTTCAACTGACCTTGACCTCATTTCTTGTATCCCTTTATTTGATATGAGGTGAACTTGTCTGGCCTCTTGACCTTGACCTCATTTTCATGGCCATTGTTAAGTTGTTGTGGTTAAGTATGGCTCACAGATTCTAAATGTAAGCAATAATTCAGCTATATTTTGTGTATGAAGGATTGTCAAGTGTACATGTATGTCTGTGAGGGTTCATCTGACCTTGGCCAAATTTACTTTATCATTGATAATGTTAAGTTTTTTTTATCTTTAATAAAGACTTTACTAGCATAATCAGTTAAGCAAGTGAGGCAATTTAGAGTGTGCACACTTGTGTTCAACTGTTTAGACAAAGGTGATTTGCAGCTTGATGAATTGTAAAAAACTCTTATGGTTTTTGGTTAATTGTGTTATAGGTTAGATATTCATTAACATACATATATAATCCACATATCCTATTTTATACATGATTTTATATATACATATAAACCAGTACAAAGTACAAAGTATTGGAAGAGAGAAAACTTTTTTCAGAAGAAAGAAAAGAATAAATTTAAACGTTTAAAAGTCTGTGCCTCAAAATAAGTTTTCCTTCACAATTTCACGATTTGGAAGAAAAGTTAAAAACCTTTACCCTGGTATGTTGAACAATATCAAACTTCACAGTATTGGATATTCTTGGACTTCCAAAAGTCTTATACTTCAGATATCAATAATTAATACTTAATGAACCTGATTATAAAGATATACAGGGTACAGCAATATTAATTGAATTATGCTAGGGAGCTGTTGGTGATTGCATCCTAATAGAAATATTATTTGGTAGAAGATAAACAAACTGATGAGGATAAGCAGGTGTGGAAAACTCAAGTTTTTTACAATTCAAAAACTAATTACATCTAGCTGTGATGTTACAGTGTGCAATATTGGTGTATTAAATTCTGTGTAAATTTTAAAATAAATCAAATTAAATAGAAACTTCAATCATTCTGTCATATCTGATCAAAATTTGAATCTGAGTTACATGTTCTTATCTTAAGAAATGAGATATATCTGCATTGATAGTGAAATAATTCAGTGCTGGCTTCCTGTGTGAACAGGGAAATATGCTAGATAATTCAGATCTTAGATAATTCCGAGAGAAATTTTGAATCCCAGGGAGTTTCCTATAGTTACATCCTTGCTTTGGTCTCATTAATGCATCATTTAAAACGCAGTAATTGATGTCTGAAAATATAAGCTCAATCATCTAGGGAAAATATTCATATCAAATCTTTACTTGAAGATTAATTTTAAGGTGTTGTCGTCACATTTGGTTTGTATGTTTTAAATACATAACATCAAAAATGTAAATATAAACAAATGTAGGAAAAATCTACCAAATTTATATAATGAAACTGTTACAAACTGCTTTTAATGTAGTGTGAATAAGCCAATGAGGAAAAAGGAAAACCACATAAACAACATAAACAATATCTCTTACTGCAATGTTTACTTATCCATGAAATAAACAACCCTCTCCAACAATAAATTCAAAGGCTGTAGTATGAATTAAATGGTTATGGTTTATATAATAAGAAGACAGCAACCCAACAACCCAAACTATCTAATAAACAGAGGACAGCTTGCTCAGTTTTCATTAAGAGACAGGTCACCATGCTCCAAATTAGTCATGGTCTTTTAAAGATGAGAAAAGATTTAAAAGAAAACATAACTAAATATCTTCCATTAATACCAAATCATTGTTACAAAAACATTAAGATATGAAAAATGAGGCAACACAGTTCAAATACACATGATAGAGTGGATGTAAGTTATTATAGGCAACCTGTATGTGGGAATGACAGATATGACAATTAATGACAGATAATGACAATTTATTACATATGTGACATTTTATGACATATATGACATTTTACCACATATATGATATTTTACCACATATATGACATATTACCACATATATGATATTTTACCACATATATGACATATTACCACATATATGACATTTTACCACATATATGATATTTTACCACATATATGACATATTACCACATACATGACATTTTATGACATATATGACATAAATGGTATTTTTTAGTCAGAAGAGGAATATGACAGAACTTTGTTTTCCATTATTTAGTGTGTTTGGCTTGATTTTGCCATTTGTTAAGGGACTTTCCATTTGTTAAGGGACTTTCCATTTGTTAAGGGACTTTCCATTTGAATTTATTGAGGTTCAAACTACAGTAAAACCACGGAACAACAGGTCCTGAATAAGGACAAGTGCAAACAAATGCAGCTGGTTTAAAAGTTAAAATAGGTACTAATCTTCACTTTATTAGAAACAATAGTGTACATTACAACATAGAAAGACACACTAAAAAAAATCAATTGAAATGGCTTAACTCAATCAAAAGACATATTAACACAAACAAGTGAATATACACTGAATGAATGATTTGATCTATGACACACGGTAAATACAAAATCAATAAAATAAGGGGTGTAGTTTGTTTATCTGGAACATGTATCAGCACAATAACATGATAGTCAATGTAGACAATGAACTCTATAGTATTCAAGTGTTCAATTATTTTGTAATGAAATTGGTTTATTGTTAGTTCATCTAAAATCCCCAATACCAGTGTTTGTGAAATTACATTTACCTTATTGCACTTAAGACTTAAAAAAAAAATTTACAAGTTGAGGATTATTTTTTGCATGTCCTGTTTGAATTATTTCCATAGATAAACAGATGAATTTGATACAGCTGTGTTTACTGCCATTATTTTTAAGTAGTCATTTGGGGGTAATTTAAATAAAAAAAATAACCACAATTTTTGGTTATTTAAAAAAAATGAATAAGTTTCTCTTATGCCTTACAGAGTTTGATTTAAACAACCACACTCTAGTTCTGATATAAGCTGTATTACAAAACCAGTTATTGTCTTTATGGAAATCTGTTATATTACATGCAAGTTATTCCCTTAGGAAGGTTTTTTACGAAATGTCTTAGATAAATTAAGTCACTTCTCCGTTGTATAATAATGTTTAACTTTGTATTAAGTGTTAACATAACCAGAATATTCTATGATGCCAAGGTCTTCTGCCTACATTTTCCATGGATAAGATTCTGTAGGGAAAATAACTTACACTCAAGGAATTTTGTGGTATTTTCTAATTAGAGTATATACATTGCGTTATATAGATCCCTTTATTCAATCTGCCTTGAACTTCAACAGAATCAATGTTGTCTATCGATTAAACAGTTCCAATATAAGTTATCGGAGGCAGTTCTAACGGTGCTATTATATTTGATAATGTTTGGTAGAGCACTCTTTGTATTCTTCATAATTTTATTTTTATTGATAACTTTTGATTTACTTATATCAAGGAAGAATTTCCTATTATGATACAATACCAGCAATTCAATAAAATATTACAATGAAAGAATAATGATATTTTATAAAAATTGATTATCATGAAACTAGATTTATTCAGTAATACTATCAAAGGTTTTACAATGAATTGGGTCAGCAGAATAATAGGTTGTGAGTTCAACTCAACAGAAAGACCAACACCACATCTTCTAGAAAATAATGCGATATTTATGGTTTTTAAATCCCTAGATATTTAATTAAGTTATGGCAATTATTTATATGAATTCTGATTTCTTTATGTCTACTGTACCAAATGAATCCTGGTTTAACACATACCAGAATACTAATCATTTCCAACAGACAAACACACAAGTGCGAAAAAGGAATACACATGTGCATTCATATACTAGAAATTCTGCATGCCAGAATAATAAAACCTTAAATAAACAGAGTAAGGGGTAGTAGGAATTCTAAGCTGTATTCTTAAAGAGCTGGTAAATGATTTTTGTCCAAATCCAAAGAAAGAATTTTTTTTTTGGCGATTTGAATATAAATCAAGTACTTATGTTGGTTCTGAAAGTCAGTAAAAGCTCAAAAGGTGCTAATGCACCTCCTGACTAGAAATGAGAAAGGAAAAAGAAAGAACACAGTTAATATTTGATAAGCCATATGGATTTAAAGGGCAGTGATCTGAACTATTATTAAGTATGTAAATACAAATAAATGATGTAGCATTGTCTTAATTACAGAAATAAGACAGATAAAGACTTTATCCTTTTTGTGTTAAATAACAAATGAACAAAAGATTTGTTGATAATTGAGAGGATAGACTTCTTGGTATAGTCTGTCTGCATTGAAATGCTAGATGTCAACAAGTTTATTAATTCATGCTGCTGACAACTACCATTCTCTTCATTACCTTGATGTCATCAGTTTTGTGGTACCATTGGGAAAAAATCCCAAATCACATGATATCAACCAAGTCTGGTTGAGACTTTTTCTAGTTTTCAGCAACTTTATAGAAAAATATAGTTTTTTTTAGATAGTACATCACTCATTGAATATTTGATATCATAAAAATAAATAGTAACAGAATGTGTTTTCAGGATTCAAAGGTGACAAATTAATGTTCTCCAAAAAGCTTGAACCTAACTTCATTAAGTCATCCTCTAATGTATTCTGATTATATTCAGGTAGATGAATTTGATAAAAATTATTAACAATGGTGTATTTATTTTATTGTAGGTTGAAAGAGAAATAGCCATTATGAAGCTTATAGAACATCCACATGTGCTAGGACTATTTGACGTATATGAAAACAAAAAATACTTGTAGGTATCATTAACTAGAGAACAAGGAAGTAGAATAGGTCATTAGGTTGTCATCTGGATGAACTGCTTTTTTTTAATACAAAAATTAAGCTTGTCATTTTGCCTATGTATGAATGGGCACATGTTGCATTTAGAAGTAAGAAATGATTTATTACCATTTTACAGTTTCGTTGAGTGGTATAATGTACTTTGGTTAACTCGATGAGAGATGTATATTGTAACAAGTGCATTTGCAGATGTTTTTTTTACCAATAGATGCTTTGTTAAATTAGCAGCATTTTAATAAATCTTACACTTTTTTTCTAAATATAAAACAAGGTATATTTAATGTATGTAAAACTATTGAAACTAATGTTGCAGCTGCAGAATTTGTTCTTGAAATTTAAAATTTAAGTTTGAATAATTTTTCAGATGACATGCATGGCTTTTAAATAATGTTGTTTTCTAAGACAAGATGCCCTTCTGGATTCTGCTTTGCTTACAAAGAAAGTGAAGACAGTAGAACTTAGGTGTTCTTTTCAACCATAAATTGTTTAAATATTTGCATCTTAAGATAGGATTGAAAATGTATCACTATAAAACATAGTACTTCAAGGGAGCCCATAAGAGAATTCAACATAACTGACAGTTTATATAAACATTGTGGTATCTTTTTTTTTTAAGAAATAATTTCTCACTGCACACACTAAAGCAAATAATATGGTATTAACTTGACAGTAATTTGAGTAATATTGATATTCATAAGCCAGGAAACATGATTTTCATAAATCTTTCGTTATCCAAACAGCTTCAAGCAAACAATATTGTGTTTTGCACATAATAAATCTGTAAAAGTACAAACTAACCTCAATAAATACATGTTTCTGTTCTGTCACTATTCTTGTCTATAGAGAGCATCACAAGAGAGCCATGGTGTAGTGGTTAGTGTATTGGACTATTAACTCAATGGTTCCTGGTAGGATTCCCGTTCCTGGATGAAAATTTCAGGGAACAAATTTTCGGCTCTCCCTTAACACCATTTGCGAGTATGGTCTTGAGGATAAGATGATAGTCTGTCGGGAAGGGATGATCAATGTCTAATCTGTGTTAAGAGAGTCATATCTCTTGCACGTAAAAGACACTCTTGTATATTTAGAAAAAAGAGCAGGCTAATATTGCTACAAGGCAGCACTCGCACCCGCAAAGTGGAAAGAGATTTATATAAGTTGCAAAACCTGTTTCCCAAACTATAAATAAATATGTTTAAATAAACACCAACAAACCTGATTAAGAACATGTATATGTTCTGTCACCATTCTTGTCTATAGAGAACAGCACAAACAGACCTGAATAATACATGTATCTGTTCTGTCACCATTCTTGTCTATAGAGAACAGCACAAACAGACCTGAATAAAACATGTATCTGTTCTGTCATCATTCTTGTCTATAGAGAACAACACAAACAGACCTGAATAATACATGTATCTGTTCTGTCACCATTCTTATCTATAGAGAACAGCACAAACAAACCTTAATAATACATGTATCTGTTCTGTCACCATTCTTGTCTATAGAGAACAGCACAAACAGACCTGAATAAAACATGTATCTGTTCTGTCACCATTCTTGTCTATGAAGAACAACACAAACAAACCTGAATAAAACATGTATCTGTTCTGTCATCATTCTTGTCTATAGAGAACAGCACAAACAGACCTGAATAATACATGTATCTGTTCTGTCACCATTCTTGTCTATGAAGAACAACACAAACAAACCTGAATAAAACATGTATCTGTTCTGTCACCATTCTTGTCTATAGAGAACAGCACAAACAGACCTGAATAAAACATGTATCTGTTCTGTCACTATTCTTGTCTATAGAGAACAGCACAAACAGACCTGAATAATACATGTATCTGTTCTGTCACCATTCTTATCTATAGAGAACAGCACAAACAGACCTAAATAAATACATGTATCTGTTCTGTCACCATTCTTATCTATAGAGAACAGCACAAACAGACCTGAATAAAACATGTATCTGTTCTGTCACCATTCTTGTCTATAGAGAACAGCACAAACAGACCTGAATAAAACATGTATCTGTTCTGTCACCATTCTTGTCTATGAAGAACAACACAAACAGACCTTAATAATACATGTATCTGTTCTGTCACCATTCTTGTCTATAAAGAACAACACAAACAAACCTTAATAAAACATGTATCTGTTCTGTCACCATTCTTGTCTATAGAGAACAGCACAAACAGACCTGAATAAAACATGTATCTGTTCTGTCACTATTCTTGTCTATAGAGAACAGCACAAACAGACCTGAATAATACATGTATCTGTTCTGTCACCATTCTTGTCTATGAAGAACAACACAAACAAACCTTAATAATACATGTATCTGTTCTGTCACCATTCTTGTCTATAAAGAACAACACAAACAAACCTTAATAAAACATGTATCTGTTCTGTCACCATTCTTGTCTATAGAGAACAGCACAAACAGACCTGAATAAAACATGTATCTGTTCTGTCACCATTCTTGTCTATAGAGAACAGCACAAACAGACCTGAATAAATACATGTATCTGTTCTGTCACCATTCTTGTCTATGGAGAACAGCACAAACAGACCTGAATAAAACATGTATCTGTTCTGTCACCATTCTTGTCTATAGAGAACAGCACAAACAGACCTGAATAATACATGTATCTGTTCTGTCACCATTCTTGTCTATGAAGAACAACACAAACAAACCTTAATAATACATGTATCTGTTCTGTCACCATTCTTGTCTATAAAGAACAACACAAACAAACCTTAATAAAACATGTATCTGTTCTGTCACCATTCTTGTCTATAGAGAACAGCACAAACAGACCTGAATAAAACATGTATCTGTTCTGTCACCATTCTTGTCTATAGAGAACAGCACAAACAGACCTGAATAAATACATGTATCTGTTCTGTCACCATTCTTGTCTATAGAGAACAGCACAAACAGACCTGAATAAAAACATGTATCTGTTTTGTCACCATTCTTGTCTATAGAGAACAGCACAAACAGACCTGAATAAAACATGTATCTGTTCTGTCACCATTCTTGTCTATAGAGAACAGCACAAACAGACCTGAATAAAACATGTATCTGTTCTGTCACCATTTATGTCTATAGAGAACAGCACAAACAGACCTGAATAAAACATGTATCTGTTCTGTCATCATTCTTGTCTATAGAGAACAGCACAAACAGACCTGAATAAAACATGTATCTGTTCTGTCACCATTCTTGTCTATAGAGAACAGCACAAACAGACCAGAATAAAACATGTATCTGTTCTGTTACCATTCTTGTCTATAGAGAACAACACAAACAGACCTGAATAAAACATGTATATGTTCTGTCACCATTCTTGTCTATAGAGAACAGCACAAACAGACCTGAATAAAACATGTATCTGTTCTGTCACCATTCTTGTCTATAGAGAACAGCACAAACAAACCTGAATAAAACATGTATCTGTTCTGTCACCATTCTTGTCTATAAAGAACAGCACAAACAGACCTGAATAAAACATGTATCTGTTCTGTCACCATTCTTATCTATAGAGAACAACACAAACAAACCTTAATAATACATGTATATGTTCTGTCACCATTCTTGTCTGTAGAGAACAGCACAAACAGACCTGAATAAAACATGTATCTGTTCTGTGACCAATCTTGTTTATAGAGGACAGCACAAACAGACCAGAATAAAACATGTATCTGTTCTGTCACCATTCTTGTCTATAAAGAACAACACAAACAAACCTTAATAAAACATGTATCTGTTCTGTCACCAATCTTGTCCATAGAGAACAGCACAAACAGACCTGAATAAAACATGTATCTGTTCTGTCACCAATCTTGTCTATAGAGAACAGCACAAACAGACCTGAATAAAACATGTATCTGTTCTGTCACCATTCTTGTCTATAGAGAACAGCACAAACAGACCTGAATAAAACATGTATCTGTTCTGTCACCATTCTTGTCTATAGAGAACAACACAAACAAACCTGAATAAAACATGTATATGTTCTGTCACCATTCTTGTCTATAGAGAACAGCACAAACAGACCTGAATAAAACATGTATCTGTTCTGTCACCATTCTTATTTATAGAGAACAGCACAAACAGACCTGAATAAAACATGTATCTGTTCTGTCACCATTCTTATCTATAGAGAACAGCACAAACAGACCTGAATAATACATGTATCTGTTCTGTCACCATTCTTGTCTATAGAGAACAGCACAAACAGACCTGAATAATACATGTATCTGTTCTGTCACCATTCTTGTCTATGAAGAACAACACAAACAAACCTTAATAATACATGTATCTGTTCTGTCACCATTCTTGTCTATAAAGAACAACACAAACAAACCTTAATAAAACATGTATCTGTTCTGTCACCATTCTTGTCTATAGAGAACAGCACAAACAGACCTGAATAAAACATGTATCTGTTCTGTCACCATTCTTGTCTATAGAGAACAGCACAAACAGACCTGAATAAATACATGTATCTGTTCTGTCACCATTCTTGTCTATAGAGAACAGCACAAACAGACATGAATAAAAACATGTATCTGTTTTGTCACCATTCTTGTCTATAGAGAACAGCACAAACAGACCTGAATAAAACATGTATCTGTTCTGTCACCATTCTTGTCTATAGAGAACAGCACAAACAGACCTGAATAAAACATGTATCTGTTCTGTCACCATTTATGTCTATAGAGAACAGCACAAACAGACCTGAATAAAACATGTATCTGTTCTGTCATCATTCTTGTCTATAGAGAACAGCACAAACAGACCTGAATAAAACATGTATCTGTTCTGTCACCATTCTTGTCTATAGAGAACAGCACAAACAGACCAGAATAAAACATGTATCTGTTCTGTTACCATTCTTGTCTATAGAGAACAACACAAACAGACCTGAATAAAACATGTATATGTTCTGTCACCATTCTTGTCTATAGAGAACAGCACAAACAGACCTGAATAAAACATGTATCTGTTCTGTCACCATTCTTGTCTATAGAGAACAGCACAAACAGACCTGAATAAAACATGTATCTGTTCTGTCACCATTCTTGTCTATAAAGAACAGCACAAACAGACCTTAATAAAACATGTATCTGTTCTGTCACCATTCTTATCTATAGAGAACAGCACAAACAGACCTGAATAAAACATGTATCTGTTCTGTCACCATTCTTATCTATAGAGAACAACACAAACAAACCTTAATAATACATGTATATGTTCTGTCACCATTCTTGTCTGTAGAGAACAGCACAAACAGACCTGAATAAAACATGTATCTGTTCTGTCACCAATCTTGTTTATAGAGGACAGCACAAACAGACCAGAATAAAACATGTATCTGTTCTGTCACCATTCTTGTCTATAGAGAACAGCACAAACAGACCTGAATAAAACATGTATCTGTTCTGTCATCATTCTTGTCTATAGAGAACAACACAAACAGACCTAAATAAAACATGTATCTGTTCTGTCACCATTCTTGTCTATAGAGAACAGCACAAACAGACCTGAATAAAACATGTATCTGTTCTGTCACCATTCTTGTCTATAGAGAACAGCACAAACAGACCTGAATAAAACATGTATCTGTTCTGTCACCATTCTTATCTATAGAGAACAACACAAACAAACCTTAATAATACATGTATCTGTTCTGTCACCATTCTTGTCTATAGAGAACAGCACAAACAGACCTGAATAAAACATGTATCTGTTCTGTCACCAATCTTGTTTATAGAGGACAGCACAAACAGACCAGAATAAAACATGTATCTGTTCTGTCACCATTCTTGTCTATAGAGAACAGCACAAACAGACCTGAATAAAACATGTATCTGTTCTGTCATCATTCTTGTCTATAGAGAACAGCACAAACAGACCTGAATAAAACATGTATCTGTTCTGTCATCATTCTTGTCTATAGAGAACAACACAAACAGACCTAAATAAAACATGTATCTGTTCTGTCACCATTCTTGTCTATAGAGAACAGCACAAACAGACCTGAATAAAACATGTATCTGTTCTGTCACAATTCTTGTCTATAGAGAACAGCACAAACAGACCTGATTAAGAACATGTATCTGTTCTGTCACCATTCTTGTCTATAGAGAACAGCACAAACAGACCTGAATAAAACATGTATATGTTCTGTCACCATTCTTGTCTATAGAGAACAGCACAAACAGACCTGAATAAAAACATGTATCTGTTTTGTCACCATTCTTGTCTATAGAGAACAGCACAAACAAACCTGAATAAATATATGTATCTGTTCTGTCACCATTCTTGTCTATAGAGAACAACACAAACAGACCTGAATAATACATGTATATGTTCTGTCACCATTCTTGTCTATAGAGAACAGCACAAACAGACCTGAATAAAACATGTATCTGTTCTGTCACCATTCTTGTCTATAGAGAACAGCACAAACAGACCTTAATAATACATGTATCTGTTCTGTCACCATTCTTGTCTATAAAGAACAACACAAACAAACCTTAATAATACATGTATCTGTTCTGTCACCATTCTTGTCTATAAAGAACAACACAAACAAACCTTAATAATACATGTATCTGCTCTGTCACCATTCTTGTCTATAGAGAACAGCACAAACAAACCTGAATAAAACATGTATCTGTTCTTTCACCATTCTTGTCTATAGAGAACAGCACAAACAGACCTGAATAAAACATGTATCTGTTCTGTCACCATTCTTGTCTATAGAGAACAGCACAAACAGACCTGAATAAAACATGTATCTGTTTTGTCACCATTTATGTCTATAGAGAACAGCACAAACAGACCTGAATAAAACATGTATATGTTCTGTCACCATTCTTGTCTATAGAGAACAGCACAAACAGACCTTAATAAAACATGTATCTGTTCTGTCACCATTCTTGTCTATAGAGAACAGCACAACAGACCTGAATAAAACATGTATCTGTTCTGTCACCATTCTTGTCTATAGAGAACAACACAAACAAACCTGAATAAAACATGTATCTGTTTTGTTACCATTCTTGTCTATAGAGAACAGCACAAACAGACCTTAATAAGTACATGTATCTGTTCTGTCACCATTCTTATCTATAGAGAACAGCACAAACAGACCTGAATAAAACATGTATCTGTTTTGTCACCATTCTTGTCTATAGAGAACAGCACAAACAGACCTGAATAAAACATGTATCTGTTCTGTCACCATTCTTATCTATAGAGAACAGCACAAACAGACCTGAATAAAACATGTATCTGTTCTGTCACCAATCTTGTCTATAGAGAACAGCACAAACAGACCTGAATAAAACATGTATCTGTTCTGTCACCAATCTTGTCTATAGAGAACAGAACAAACAAACCTGAATAAAACATGTATCTGTTCTGTCACCATTCTTGTCTATAGAGAACAGCACAAACAAACCTGAATAAAACATGTATCTGTTTTGTTACCATTCTTGTCTATAGAGAACAGCACAAACAAACCTGAATAATACATGTATCTGTTCTGTCATCATTCTTGTCTATAGAGAACAGCACAAACAGACCTGAATAAAACATGTATCTGTTCTGTCACCATTCATGTCTATAGAGAACAGCACAAACAGACCTGAATAAAACATGTATCTGTTCTGTCACCATTCTTGTCTATGGAGAACAGCACAAACAAACCTGAATAATACATGTATCTGTTCTGTCACCATTCTTGTCTATAGAGAACAGCACAAACAGACCTGAATAAAACATGTATCTGTTCTGTCACCAATCTTGTCTATAGAGAACAGCACAAACAGACCTGAATAAAACATGTATCTGTTCTGTCACCATTCTTGTCTATGGAGAACAGCACAAACAAACCTGAATAATACATGTATCTGTTCTGTCACCATTCTTGTCTATAGAGAACAGCACAAACAGACCTGAATAAAACATGTATCTGTTCTGTCACCAATCTTGTCTATAGAGAACAGCACAAACATACCTGAATAAAACATGTATCTGTTCTGTCACCATTCATGTCTATAGAGAACAGCACAAACAGACCTTAATAAAACATGTATCTGTTCTGTCACCATTCTTGTCTATAGAGAACAGCACAACAGACCTGAATAAAACATGTATCTGTTCTGTCACCATTCTTGTCTATAGAGAACAGCACAAACAGACCTTAATAAAACATGTATCTGTTCTGTCACCATTCATGTCTATAGAGAACAGCACAAACAGACCTTAATAAAACATGTATCTGTTCTGTCACCATTCTTGTCTATAGAGAACAGCACAAACAGACCTGAATAAAACATGTATCTGTTCTGTCACCATTCTTGTCTATGGAGAACAGCACAAACAAACCTTACTAAAACATGTATCTGTTCTGTCACCATTCTTGTCTATAGAGAACAGCACAAACAGACCTGAATAAAACATGTATCTGTTCTGTCACCATTCTTGTCTATAGAGAACAGCACAAACAGACCTGAATAATACATGTATCTGTTCTGTCACCATTCTTGTCTATAGAGAACATCACAAACAGACCTGAATAAAACATGTATCTGTTCTGTCACCATT
Organism: Mytilus galloprovincialis; assembly: GCF_965363235.1. Classification (NCBI taxonomy): domain Eukaryota; kingdom Metazoa; phylum Mollusca; class Bivalvia; order Mytilida; family Mytilidae; genus Mytilus; species Mytilus galloprovincialis. The sequence goes on from NC_134844.1 coordinate 23,998,554, forward strand.
CTTGTCTATAGAGAACAGCACAAACAGACCTGAATAAAACATGTATCTGTTCTGTCATCATTCTTGTCTATAGAGAACAGCACAACAGACCTGAATAATACATGTATCTGTTTTGTCACCATTCTTGTCTATAGAGAACAGCACAAACAGACCTAAATAAAACATGTATCTGTTCTGTCACCATTCTTGTCTATAGAGAACAGCACAAACAGACCTAAATAAAACATGTATCTGTTCTGTCACCATTCTTATCTATAGAGAACAGCACAAACAGACCTGAATAAAACATGTATCTGTTTTGTTACCATTCTTGTCCATAGAGAACAGCACAAACAGACCTGAATAAAACATGTTTCTGTTCTGTCACCATTCATGTCTATAGAGAACAGCACAAACAAACCTGAATAAAACATGTATCTGTTCTGTCACCATTCTTGTCTATAGAGAACAGCACAAACAAACCTGAATAATACATGTATCTGTTCTGTCACCATTCTTATCTATAGAGAACAGCACAAACAGACCTGAATAAAACATGTATCTGTTCTGTCACCGTTCTTGTCTATAGAGAACAGCACAAACAGACCTGAATAAAACATGTATCTGTTCTGTCACCATTCTTGTCTATAGAGAACAGCACAAACAGACCTGAATAAAACATGTTTCTGTTCTGTCACCAATCTTGTCCATAGAGAACAGCACAAACAGACCTGAATAATACATGTATCTGTTCTGTCACCATTCTTATCTATAGAGAACAGCACAAACAAACCTGAATAAAACATGTATCTGTTCTGTCACCATTCTTGTCTATAGAGAACAGCACAAACAAACCTAAATAAAACATGTATCTGTTCTGTCACCATTCTTGTCTATAGAGAACAGCACAAACAGACCTGAATAAAACATGTATCTGTTCTGTCACCATTCTTGTCTATAGAGAACAGCACAAACAGACCTGAATAAAACATGTTTCTGTTCTGTCACCAATCTTGTCCATAGAGAACAGCACAAACAGACCTGAATAATACATGTATCTGTTCTGTCACCATTCTTGTCTATAGAGAACAGCACAAACAAACCTGAATAAAACATGTATCTGTTCTGTCACCATTCTTGTCTATAGAGAACAACACAAACAAACCTGAATAAAACATGTATCTGTTTTGTTACCATTCTTGTCTATAGAGAACAGCACAAACAGACCTTAATAAGTACATGTATCTGTTCTGTCACCATTCTTGTCTATAGAGAACAGCACAAACAGACCTGAATAAAACATGTATCTGTTCTGTCACCATTCATGTCTATAGAGAACAGCACAAACAGACCTGAATAAAACATGTATCTGTTCTGTCACTATTCTTGTCTATGGAGAACAGCACAAACAGACCTTAATAAAACATGTATCTGTTCTGTCACCATTCTTGTCTATAGAGAACAGCACAACAGACCTGAATAAAACATGTATCTGTTCTGTCACCAATCTTGTCTATAGAGAACAGCACAAACAGACCTTAATAAAACATGTATCTGTTCTGTCACCATTCTTGTCTATAGAGAACAGCACAAACAGACCTAAATAAAACATGTATCTGTTCTGTCATCATTCTTGTCCATAGAGAACAGCACAAACAGACCTGAATAAAACATGTATCTGTTCTGTCACCATTCTTGTCTATAGAGAACAGCACAACAGACCTGAATAAAACATGTATCTGTTCTGTCACCAATCTTGTCTATAGAGAACAGCACAAACAGACCTGAATAATACATGTATCTGTTCTGTCACCATTTTTGTCTATAGAGAACAGCACAAACAGACCTGAATAAAACATGTATCTGTTCTGTCACCATTCTTGTCTATGGAGAACAGCACAAACAAACCTTACTAAAACATGTATCTGTTCTGTCACCATTCTTGTCTATAGAGAACAGCACAAACAGACCTGAATAAAACATGTATCTGTTCTGTCACCATTCTTGTCTATAGAGAACAGCACAAACAGACCTGAATAAAACATGTATCTGTTTTGTCACCATTCTTATCTATAGAGAACAGCACAAACAGACCTGAATAAAACATGTATCTGTTTTGTTACCATTCTTGTCCATAGAGAACAGCACAAACAGACCTGAATAAAACATGTATCTGTTCTGTCACCATTCTTGTCTATAGAGAACAGCACAAACAGACCTAAATAAAACATGTATCTGTTCTGTCACCATTCTTGTCTATAGAGAACAGCACAAACAGACCTGAATAAAACATGTATCTGTTCTGTCACCATTCTTGTCTATAGAGAACAGCACAAACAAACCTGAATAAAACATGTATCTGTTCTGTCACCAATCTTGTCTATAGAGAACAGCACAAACATACCTGAATAAAACATGTATCTGTTCTGTCACCATTCATGTCTATAGAGAACAGCACCAACAGACCTTAATAAAACATGTATCTGTTCTGTCACCATTCTTGTCTATAGAAAACAGCACAAACAGACCTGAATAAAACATGTATCTGTTCTGTCACCATTCATGTCTATAGAGAACAGCACAAACAGACCTTAATAAAACATGTATCTGTTATGTCACCATTCTTGTCTATAGAGAACAGCACAAACAAACCTGAATAAAACATGTATTTGTTCTGTCACCATTCTTGTCTATAGAGAACAGCACAAACAGACCTGAATAAAACATGTATCTGTTCTGTCACTATTCTTGTCTATAGAGAACAGCACAAACAGACCTGAATAAAACATGTATCTGTTCTGTCACCATTCTTGTCTATAGAGAACAGCACAAACAGACCTGAATAAAACATGTATCTGTTCTGTCACTATTCTTGTCTATGGAGAACAGCACAAACAGACCTTAATAAAACATGTATCTGTTCTGTCACCATTCTTGTCTATAGAGAACAGCACAACAGACCTGAATAAAACATGTATCTGTTCTGTCACCAATCTTGTCTATAGAGAACAGCACAAACAGACCTTAATAAAACATGTATCTGTTCTGTCACCATTCTTGTCTATAGAGAACAGCACAACAGACCTGAATAAAACATGTATCTGTTCTGTCACCAATCTTGTCTATAGAGAACAGCACAAACAGACCTGAATAATACATGTATCTGTTCTGTCACCATTCTTGTCTATAGAGAACAGCACAAACAGACCTGAATAAAACATGTATCTGTTCTGTCACCATTCTTGTCTATGGAGAACAGCACAAACAAACCTTACTAAAACATGTATCTGTTCTGTCACCATTCTTGTCTATAGAGAACAGCACAAACAGACCTGAATAAAACATGTATCTGTTCTGTCACCATTCTTGTCTATAGAGAACAGCACAAACAGACCTGAATAAAACATGTATCTGTTTTGTCACCATTCTTATCTATAGAGAACAGCACAAACAGACCTGAATAAAACATGTATCTGTTTTGTTACCATTCTTGTCCATAGAGAACAGCACAAACAGACCTGAATAAAACATGTATCTGTTCTGTCACCATTCTTGTCTATAGAGAACAGCACAAACAGACCTAAATAAAACATGTATCTGTTCTGTCACCATTCTTGTCTATAGAGAACAGCACAAACAAACCTGAATAAAACATGTATCTGTTCTGTCACCATTCTTGTCTATAGAGAACAGCACAAACAAACCTGAATAAAACATGTATCTGTTCTGTCACCAATCTTGTCTATAGAGAACAGCACAAACATACCTGAATAAAACATGTATCTGTTCTGTCACCATTCATGTCTATAGAGAACAGCACAAACAGACCTTAATAAAACATGTATCTGTTCTGTCACCATTCTTGTCTATAGAAAACAGCACAAACAGACCTGAATAAAACATGTATCTGTTCTGTCACCATTCATGTCTATAGAGAACAGCACAAACAGACCTTAATAAAACATGTATCTGTTCTGTCACCATTCTTGTCTATAGAGAACAGCACAAACAAACCTGAATAAAACATGTATCTGTTCTGTCACCATTCTTGTCTATAGAGAACAGCACAAACAAACCTGAATAAAACATGTATCTGTTCTGTCACCATTCTTGTCTATAGAAAACAGCACAAACAGACCTGAATAAAACATGTATTTGTTCTGTCACCATTCTTGTCTATAGAGAACAGCACAAACAGACCTGAATAAAACATGTATCTGTTCTGTCACCATTCTTGTCTATGGAGAACAACACAAACAAACCTGAATAAAACATGTTTCTGTTCTGTCACCATTCATGTCTATAGAGAACAGCACAAACAGACCTGAATAAAACATGTATCTGTTCTGTCACCATTCTTGTCTATAGAGAACAACACAAACAAACCTGAATAAAACATGTTTCTGTTCTGTCACCATTCATGTCTATAGAGAACAGCACAAACAGACCTGAATAATACATGTATCTGTTCTGTCACCATTCTTGTCTATAGAGAACAGCACAAACAGACCTGAATAAAACATGTATCTGTTCTGTCACCATTCTTGTCTATAGAGAACAGCACAAACAGACCTGAATAAATACATGTATCTGTTCTGTCACCATTCATGTCTATAGAGAACAGCACAAACAAACCTGAATAAAACATGTATCTGTTCTGTCACCATTCTTGTCTATGGAGAACAACACAAACAAACCTGAATAAAACATGTTTCTGTTCTGTCACCATTCATGTCTATAGAGAACAGCACAAACAGACCTGAATAAAACATGTATCTGTTCTGTCACCATTCTTGTCTATAGAGAACAGCACAAACAAACCTGAATAAAACATGTATCTGTTCTGTCACCAATCTTGTCTATAGAGAACAGCACAAACAGACCTGAATAAAACATGTATGTGTTCTGTCACCATTCTTGTCTATAGAGAACAGCACAAACAGACCTGAATAAAACATGTATCTGTTCTGTCACCATTCTTGTCTATAGAGAACAGCACAAACAAACCTGAATAAAACATGTATCTGTTCTGTCACCATTCTTATCTATAGAGAACAGCACAAACAAACCTAAATAAAACATGTATCTGTTCTGTCACCATTCTTGTCTATAGAGAACAGCACAAACAGACCTGAATAAAACATGTATCTGTTCTGTCACCATTCATGTCTATAGAGAACAGCACAAACAGACCTGAATAAAACATGTATCTGTTCTGTCACCATTCTTGTCTATAGAGAACAGCACAAACAGACCTAAATAAAACATGTATCTGTTCTGTCACCATTCTTGTCTATAGAGAACAGCACAAACAGACCTTAATAAAACATGTATCTGTTCTGTCACCATTCTTATCTATAGAGAACAGCACAAACAGACCTTAATAAAACATGTATCTGTTCTGTCACCATTCTTGTCTATAGAGAACAGCACAAACAGACCTGAATAAAACATGTATCTGTTCTGTCACCATTCTTGTCTATAAAGAACAGCACAACAGACCTGAATAAAACATGTATCTGTTCTGTCACCAATCTTGTCTATAGAGAACAGCACAAACAGACCTGAATAAAACATGTATCTGTTCTGTCACCATTCTTGTCTATGGAGAACAGCACAAACAGACCTGAATAAAACATGTATCTGTTTTGTTACCATTCTTGTCTATGGAGAACAGCACAAACAAACCTGAATAAAACATGTATCTGTTCTGTCACCATTCTTATCTATAGAGAACAGCACAAACAAACCTGAATAAAACATGTATCTGTTCTGTCACCATTCTTGTCTATAGAGAACATCACAAACAGACCTGAATAAAACATGTATCTGTTTTGTTACCATTCTTGTCTATAGAGAACAGCACAAACAGACCTGAATAAAACATGTATCTGTTCTGTCACCATTCTTATCTATAGAGAACAGCACAAACAAACCTGAATAAATACATGTATCTGTTCTGTCACCATTCTTGTCTATAGAGAACAGCACAAACAGACCTGAATAATACATGTATCTGTTCTGTCACCATTCTTATCTATAGAGAACAGCACAAACAGACCTGAATAAAACATGTATCTGTTCTGTCACCATTCTTGTCTATAGAGAACAGCACAAACAGACCTGAATAAAACATGTATCTGTTCTGTCACCATTCATGTCTATAGAGAACAGCACAAACAAACCTGAATAAAACATTATCTGTTTTGTTACCATTCTTGTCTATAGAGAACAGCACAAACAGAGCACAAACAGACCTTACTAATACATGTATCTGTTCTGTCACCGGAAACTGGAGTTGTAATACAAGACTGGTACCTATAGAGAACAACACAAACAGCACCATAAATATATACATTGTACTTGTTATTGTTCGATCACTCTTCTCTTTTGCTGTAGTGGTTCTATCAGTCTCTTTATCATTTAACAAATAAAACTATAAAATCAATTCTATATAAAGCTTTATGTTTTTATGAAGGTGATAACACATTTATTTAATTGTTTAGAAATGCTTAGCCTTGAGTCTATTGGCCAGTCTGTCTCCTGTGTTAATAAAAATTCTCTGCAGACATTTTCTGATGACAAAAAAATAATTTCCCATAAATTGTCATCCTGGGGTTTCTATACCAAGGTTATATCACACTGAATTAGTTTGTAATCACCTCATATATAAGGTCATGAACAGATCTGAAGGGAGGGGAGGTATTGAAACCATATACAATCATTGTTATTCTTTCTACTTTTTTCAGCACTCATTGTACAAGGAACATTTTTATCAAAGTTGTCTTAGCTTACAGTGTAATAATTTTAGAGAATGATCAGTTATGTTTTATAATTGTTACATCAATCAATTGCATGCAGTAATGCAAGTCCAGACATGATATTGGTCTTGTTTTTGGGATCTGATTGCTTTCAAGCAATCTGTAGACTTTTACCGCTGACTCAGGGCTGCATTCCCTCACGTCAACCGTTTTATTCTACACATTCAGCAACATCTCAGATTCTTATGATTGTCTTGCTTTAAAAGGTAAAAACAGGCAAAAGGATTGAACATAAACAACTTTCCTGTAATGTTCTTCTCATAATCTTCATGTTTGGTATTTCCCTTGACCTATATGCGTGTTTTTAACAACACGGAAAAGCAGAATTAAGCAGTATTTATATTAAGTGTTTTTATAAATTTAGAAACATGTCAGAGGGAATTCCCCAGTTTTGATAAATGCGAGAGTTCTCTGAATTCCAATAATTCTATTTCTGTCATATAAGAACTGAAGTGGAGTTTTTCCAGATTTTACCGTTATGAAACTGATATTTGATACTGTACTCTCCGATAAAGAAATGGAGAACCATTCATCATATCATTTCATAAACGTTCTTGTTCCAAATCGCAAGTCGCGGGTTTGTTTATGTTTTAATGCGCATGCGTATAGTTTTCTTGATTTCAAGGGGTATCAGATTGAGTGGTTGCTCTGGATTCCCCGCTTCATTGATTAATTTGAAACTCATGGGATTCTTTCTATGTCTGTCTGCTATTGAGGCTTTAAAAAAGGGGGGGTATACTGTTTTACCTCTGTCTGTCAGTCCGTCCGTCCGTCCGTCCATCAGTCCGTCCGTCAGTCAGTCCGTCCCATGAAACTTTCGTCACATTTTTCTCAGGAACTACACATCCACCCTTTCTGTAATTTGGTATCAACATTTATATATGTCAGCCATACCGTGTGATGCGTTTTCAGATTCATCACTTGACAACTTCCTGTTTACCGAACACTTGTCTGATTTTACACATGATAGCCAAGTTGAAAATTTTCGTCACATTTTTCTCAGGAACTACAAGACAAGGATTTCTGAAATTTGGTTTCAGGATTTATATAAGTCAGCTATACTGTGTGATGCGTTTTCAGATTCATCACTCGACAACTTCCTGTTTACCGAACACTTGTATGATTTTACACATGATAGCCAAGTTGAAAATTTTCGTCACATTTTTCTCAGGAACTACAATACAAGGATTTCTGAAATTTGGTTTCAGGATTTATATAAGTCAGCTATACAGTGTGATGCGTTTTCAGATTCATCACTCGACAACTTCCTGTTTACCGAACACTTGCATATTTTTACACTATTAATATTATCCACTTGCGGCGGGGGTATCATCAGTGAGCAGTAGCTCGCAGTTTCACTTGTTGTTGTTGCATAATTTTAAATCATATGCATCATTTAAATTAAAATTAATGTAGTCCACGACACAGTTTACCTAACACCTAACACCCCTTCAGCCGAAATAGAGTCTTCCATATTATCATTTCGAATTGTCTCCCTTCCGGAAGTATTTTCCGTCAAATCGAAATACAATACTACTCATCAAGAAAAAATAACTTGTTAGATGTCGATAAACGTCGTATTATATTCAGAACGATCTCAATTTAAACAGGGGAGTGTGTACGGAAATGAGTCATGCCCACTGACCCAAAGGAAAATAATATTTAAAGAGTTAGAAATGGGGTTCCTCCTAGAATTAACAGTGATAAGATAGGAAGTGAAATACCTTCTCTCACTCTCAGTGACTGCTGTGGAAAGTAAACTTGAAATTAATAGTACAAAAATAAAACACAAGTATACATTGCTCATACACTTGTATCCGGGATTGGCTATTTTTAAAGTTGAGTGACTATTCAGATTATTACATTTTGCATGTGCAGTTGAATTAGTTTTGAAAATAATACTATCCAGCTGTACCAGGGCTGCCAAAAATGCGTGAGACTCACGCATGTTCATGCTTTTTTGCGGCAGTATCCTTGGATCTATTTTTTTCCCTCTTTGATCTTTTCAATTTTGGCCAAATCTTATGCATTTGCTTAATGAAAAGTTGGCAGAACTGCTATACATGTGTCAATGAAAACTATGGCAATCGTATCCCTCAGAGCATTCTGCTCTTTGATTATAACTTTTAACCACTAAGTAAAAATTAGAATTTTAAATTACCATTTCCAAGAGAAAAGGAACTTATTAGTGCTGATAGTAGAAAAGCATAATGATTTATCTAAGTTTGAGCATACAGATGTACTCTAAAAAAAATGCTGTTTTTTTCAAGATTTTTTTAAGGAAAGCAGGGCATTAAAATGCAAGTTGAGTTTCTTCAATAAAACATCATTGATTGGTGAACATCTTTGAATAGAAGCTGACATTTAAATCAATTGAGCAGAAACAGAATATTGAATTTAATTTATTTGAATATTCTAAAATTTTAAACTAGTTAGTGATAATTGAAAATCTTTACTTAAGATTGATTTCTTGTACTCATGATTAATATGCAAGTAGACATGTAATTTAAATAGGATGATCTCTGTCCAAAGTCATAATTTATAAATTGTCAATTAAGTCATTCATTCTGATATATCTTAACCTTGTGCCATGGAGGCTTTCCAAACCAAATACAGTTTTTGCAGGGTTTTATATTCTGGTATTTGATTTATGTGGATGTAATCATAGTTGATTTTTATAATGATGAATAGTCTTTTTAAAAAGTCTCTTGACAAGACATTTCCATTCGAAAATAAACTTTATTCATGCTAAAATCCTTGAAAATATCAACTGACTTTCAAAGTTTTCATTTACAAATGACCAGTTTTCATCAAGTATAAATATAATACTTTCTAACACCTGGAAAAAAAACCCCATAGAACTTACCTGTTGTACAATGTATATATATGTTTCTACAAACACTCTGTAACAAATGCTTAATTTGTATCTTCATCAAATCAAGTTTTATATCTTATCATTCTACTCTGATTGAGAAATTACAATACTGTAACAAAAAACAGCTTGTTAATAATGTACCAGGGTTGTCCATGGGTACCTTGGAGATGACATTAAAGAGTGGTATTGGTGAAAATGTCTAGGAAAAATAGAAGTAACATGCATTCATTTCTTACATTTCAGATATCTGGTACTAGAACATGTGTCTGGTGGAGAATTATTTGATTATCTGGTGAAGAAAGGTCGACTCACACCAAAAGAGGCACGACGGTTCTTCAGACAAATTATCTCAGCTTTAGACTTCTGTCACAGTCATAACATATGGTAAGGTTGGATGCCACCAAACAGAGTTAGGAAAAAGCCATTATACTGTTGCATGTGCTTACCTCAAAATCCATTTTAAAAATAATGTGGAAGCATTGCCATAAAACATCAAAAATCCACCAAAGTCAAAGCTATGTTTAATTTAAAAGAACCTGGAGGTCACAGCACAGCCTTTAACCATGAGCCAACCCAATACTGTAAAATATATTATAAAATGCCTCACATGAAATAAACAATGTCTTTTTTATACTTATATTACAAAAAATGTATATTTATATAAGGGTCACATGCTATTTTTTGAAAGTCATCTCAATGTGCATTACAATTTGTCTAGTCCCAAAATATCAGTCAATGTTGATACTTTATAAAAATTTCAGGGTTTTTTTTATTGGTTCATATATATGGTACTTTGACATTCTTATATATAGATAATGTTATAAATGAAATTGACAGTGAGTTAATTTGGTGGGAATGAATTAGGCAGTAATCAAATGTCTCTTTGTCTGTGGTATACTTTATAATACATTTTGTATTTGTCATTGCACTCTTCTATCAGGTCATTAATTATAGAATCAATCTTTAATTTCAATGTTGGTAACAAGTGATTTAATTTGATTTTGCGTAGTATAAATAGTTCAATGACAATTGGTTTTCTTTTGTGGTATTCGATCATTTCTGTCACTCTGGTCAGACCTATTACCCTTGTCATCATGGTCTAGCTAATAACCAACTATTGATCTCTAGTTTACAGTCAATAGAGGTTGTCAAACCCTTTTATTCTTTGAAAGAAAAAGACAAATGTGTTCAATAAAAGATTGGCATCATTTGAATTGAGATAGTTATCCATGTAGCAGGAAATCTAAAATGGCATATGTCTGCTGGGGGCAATATTTTAATGGTGTAATTATTTTATAATTTTTTTTATGCAGTCATTTTATTATTGGTTAAATGTTCTTGTGTATATTATTAGAGAGGGTACAATTTTAAGGTTATATAAGAAAGAATTACACAAGGCAAAATCCCATAAAAATATATAAGATTAGAATTACTGTGATTGACTTATTGCTGTTCTTAATCATTACAGTTTCTACTCTTCCATAAGGTCAAAAGGCAATCAAAATAAACTTAATCCGTCAAGAGATTATTCAACTTATTTAGAAGCTGTTTAGATATGATAGCTTGGAAGTTCCTCAAGGAATGAACAGAGGAGTGTGGAAAAACAGTTCTTAAATAAAAAAAATTATATAAATGTGAGCGATTCAAAATTGTTTTTTTTTTTGTCCCAGCGTATTGCATTTTTGGGGACATGGAAATACTAGGCATCTGTCTGTTTGTTCTTCTGTCCATTTGTCATATCATCCCTGTGTCCGTTCCTTCTTCCATCGGTCCATCCTGTCTTCTTAGCGCTCTCTGAGTATAATTCTTGGCAGATTTTTATAAAATAGGTTAATATCAGCAATATCTCCTACAAGTTATATTATCATGTTAAATAAAACTTTTTTTAAAGAGCTATGCCCCTTGGAAATGTTACATTTATGGAAAATGGCCTTGTTAGAGTTCTCAGATTTTATATCAGCTATATCTCGAACAAGATTTATAATAGTGGACGATTGAATGTTAGATTGAATAGTTATGCCCCTTAGAAATATAAACTATGAGCAAAGTGGGGGACATTGGAACTCTGTTCTCTTATTTTCTTACAAATGTGTTTTATGCTTCATTTCAGTCACCGTGATCTCAAACCAGAGAATTTACTTCTGGATGACAAAAATAATATACGGGTAGCTGACTTTGGTATGGCATCATTACAAGTGGAAGGATCCATGTTAGAAACTAGCTGCGGGTAAATTAATTAAGAAAAATTTAGTAACTTGTTACAGCTCAATTGGTTTTAAGTTTGGAAATGCTTTAAGTCTAATCTGTCACTCACATTGAAGTTTGAAAAGAATAATCTTGGGAAAATTTTCAAATCAGTGCAGCATGCCAAAGTTGTGTGCCGCACGTGTGCCGAGACTTTGACTTAGTGTTATTTGATTACTTGACCTTGAATTGAATTTTGAGACACATTTTAACTTTAATCACTAAAGTTTGGGTTGAGATTAATTGTGTTCATCAGCTAATGGATCCCAAAAACAAGGATCTTTGGCTATATTGTTCCTGAAATAATATTTGTAAAACTTAAACTTAAGGCAACTCATTTATCTTTAATTAATAACATATAATTATAACACAGGTCACCTCATTATGCCTGTCCAGAGGTCATAAGGGTAAGATTGACCAATCAGAAGCATGGTATTTTGATGTCGTGAATGATGTATTTGTGTCTTCTTTGAACATTAATTTTACCAAGTCATCTTTTGTTGGTCAAATATTTTTACACATATAATTTTAACTCTGCATTTTTATAGATTTTGTGTATTGATTTGCATTATGTTTCTTGTGTTTTTTGTTTTATTTTGCTACACCCATTAAATTGAAAAAAAAGTTATGTGGAATATTTCAAAGACCCACTATTAATGAAGTTCTAAACCTTATTCTTAAAAGACATGTTTGTATGATGCTTATATGCAATGCTGGTGATTTTGAGAAAAAAAAAATTGAATAAATTATAAGCATTCTACCCAGTTAAACAACCTCTGTTTGCATAATTTTAGAAAGTATTCAGTCCTGAATTTATTCAGTTTTTAGTTTGTTTCAAAAAGAATTAATAGAGTATTCTGGGGTTCATGTCTGTGGCCCTTTCACAGTCAGTTCTCAGATTAAATCTATAGATAGCCTTATGATTTTATGTTACTAGATTGAGATGGATAGTAGTAGACTATTGTAGGGTCCTTTTCTGTTGGCCCTTTCACAGTCAGTTCTCAGAAAAAAAATCTATTTACAGCTATTTAATTTCATGTACTTACTATGTGTAACTGACTTAAAACAACCTAGTATTTTTATGTTTATAATAATATTTTAGACCTATATATATCAATATTTCATCAGCACACCCTTAGTTTTTTCTTATTGTAAGTTGGGCTATATAGAAACAAAAACAAACCTTTTTTTTTGCAATGAAAAAAAACCCTTTTAGTGCAATGGGCTACCAATATGTGTTAAACAATGGACCGATCTTGTACATTGTTGAAGGAATTATACCTTTAGTTGTATATGTTGAGTGTTTTAATTTTATCAAATAAAAAGTGAAATTCATAACTTGATGGGTGGTTCTATGTGCTGTACGCCATGAACAGGTCTTGTAGGCATAAAAACCTTTAGTAATATGTTTAAAGTGTTTTGGAAAATTTTAATAATGGCTGGGTACATTTGTTAGTTTTGCCAAAAAATTGATTGAAATTGGAAATACATCAAATTGATTGAAATCTGTTATTAAAATGTGCATGATGATGGTAAAATTGTTAGTCTTAAGTCATTACCATTTTATATGCAGTCACAAATTTTGCATTGCTGAAAGCATTGCATTTCCAAATCTAATGCATCGTTGATATAAAAAGTGATTGACAATAAATCTATACATTGCATTGAAACATTACGCACATCCATAAATAATTTTTACTTCTCTATATCAATGTTTAAGTGAATGTAATTGACAAAGAAGAAACAAAACCACTAAACAGAACATTATAACATAAGACAGTATAATGAATAGAAATTATCCATAAAGTATTTGAGGAAATTGTGATGAGGAAACAATCATTATTGTCAATCTGTTATCTACTAAAATCAATAGAAAATTGTTTATGTGATATATGGCATTTACAATACACAATTATACAGTGGTTTTCTGCCATGTCTATTTATGTGTTAGTATTCTCTCACTCTAAGATAATGATTTTTTTAGACATTGTTGGTTAACTGGACAAGGGACTTTTAAGAAACATTTAATAGGGAAAGCCTCTTGGAGTTGCAGATGTAATATGTGCCAAGGCTGGGGAAATTTGAATATTGTTCTTTTATTTTGTTTTATTTTTAGATTTGAATGTTGTCTGTAGTTTTAGTTTGTGCACATGGATATTTAGTTTTTGTAGAAGAATTTATATTTTCTTGTGAGTGCACATTGCATGTATTACAGAATGATTTTAAAAGGCTTATTTGTGTGGCTTATATCGTCATGAGTTAACCATGGTATCTGCAGCAAGATATGTTGAAGAGCTATGAATTAATTTTTCAAGTGTGGGAGATCGTTGTTTTTACTCTGACTAGGTCAAATTTAAGACTTTAAAATTGATATTTACAGCTTCTCTAAAAAGCGTATTTTCAAGAGTATAGGGTAAGCAAAATCTGGTCAACTTGGAGTCTTGATTAATGTGATCAGAAAGGGTGACATGTCTTCCTGCTAACTGTTATATTGTGAACTAACACATTGAAAATACACTCAGCATGTTGGTCTTGAAGAAAGTAGGGATAAAATTCATATTACATTAACAATTTTTTAGATGACTGTTAATGTATATATTGTATAGTTAAATTTTGACAGCAAAATATACCTTTATGCTGAGTGTATAATGTGATTTTGTTAAAAAGACCAGTATTTATTATTTATAGAATAGAACAAAATTGCAAATTACTAAATGATGCAATAAAATAATGGAATACGGGATGGATGCCCCTTGTGAAAAATGCAATGAATTTAAATTTTGGTATTACCATATTTGAAAGGGAAAGATTTTTTTTAACAGCTGATTTGTGAAGTGTTGAACTAAACTAGACAGTTAAATGTAGCATCAGCATTTCTGTTACTAGACAATAATTGTCAAGTCATCAATCAGAATTTATTTAAACTTTGGTAGAAATTGTATCTGGAATTCAAAGGATCCCTATTGATTTCTCAAGGTCAAGGTTACTAGCTATAATAAACACTGACATTTTAGGATATTTTGATTTGTTTGATAAATGTTGATTCATATATTCAATCTTAATGAAATTTAGAAAGAACATGCACCATGGAGAGATTTGTTAATTGATGTCACTAATACCAAAACAAATGTCACAGGGTTAAAACTTAGATTTTTAAATTGAACTTTTTACTTATCTATAAACTTTACATTATAAATAAGGAATAAACTGTTTATGCCTACTGCCTTTTAAGGCTACATTTTATGATATTTTATGTAGAGCATCTTTAAAACTAATGTGTCCTGTAAGGTTTGACCTTCCAATGACTTTGATGTTTAACTTTCTGGGAAGCTATTAATTTTTTTCTATTATGAAGTTATTATGTACTTGATGAACATTTCTTTATAGAAACTTGTATGTTTGATGAAAAGGAGAAGGTTCAGTAAGACCCCTTTTTGGCCCCAAAATATAGCAGTTTTACAAAATTGTCCAAATGTAATCGTCAAGCTATTTGTTGGAAAGTAGAATGATTCTGCTACATAAATATGGGCTGTTTTTGACAATACAATGCACATATACCCGGTACTAGCTTCATTAAGTCATGCTAAATTACTGAAATCTTCACAATTTTAGCATTTTAGTTAAATTTTAGACGGTTTCCGTCTTAAATGAAAGTGGCCGCATTCGTGTTCATTCATAATATTGAAATGTAAGTTGTATTTGATGATAATACATAATATATATAAAGGTTGAGGATGAACAAGGATACGGCCACTTTCGTTTTTGACAAAAACCATCTGAAAAATGACGGTTTTTGGCATATTTGATAGATTTTTCATATTTAAGCTTGAATAGGAGCGTTTTTAATGACTTTTAATCAGTTAAAATCTGTCACATAAACTAAATGAATCAATTGAAATAGACACTTAAGAGTTTTAAAAGTGTCTAAAATATTTCGTAAGATGAACTTAAAAATTGAGACCAAAAACGGCCCTTACCGGACCTACTCCTTTGTGATTGTTTCAGTGAATTAACTTTTTTTCTAATTACAGGGAGAAAAGTATGATGGCAGAAGGGCGGATGTTTGGAGTTGTGGTGTTATACTTTATGCATTATTAGTTGTAAGTGTTATCACCAAATTAAAAGATGGAGCACTGCAATCCTTTTGTGGTAGATGTGAGCAGCTGAGACCTTATTACTGAGGGCCAAGAAACAGTCATATTTACCTGACACACCTAATCTGAATGGTTACTGACCATAATGGAAGATTGGGATTTAGGTCACAAATATTTTTATGCCCCTGCTGTACCAGAGGGGGCATTGAGTCTTACTCTTGTCTGTGCGTCCCAAACTTGGTTTCCATTCTCAAACTTTAGTTTGCCTCAACCAAATGTTATGAAACTGATACAAAATACTTACCATAAAGAACAGATCAATTTTGAGTTTTGGTGGCATCACTTTTTTAACGTTCTAGAGTTATGCCACTTCAAAAATTTGAAAAATTGCTGAAATTTTTGTTCCTGTTCTCTAACTTTAGTTTGGCGCATCCAAACTTTTATACAATGCTTATTACCACAAAACTTGGATCAAGTACAAATTTGGGTAGCGTTTCTTTTACTGTTTTTCAGTTATGTCTGTTTATAACTTTATTTATATGTGTCCCATTGAAACATTCAACTATATGATACTTTTATTTAATCTTTATCCTTAAGACTTGAATTTAAAAGGGAGAATTATCAGATCCTTGTAATTCAAGTGCGGACACATGATCTGTATTCAAAACAGAAATATGTTCCTGGACTTTCTTCTTGTGCATTACTGTCAGAATTCTTGACAATTAGATAATGTACTAACTTTTTAGAAATGAACTTAAAATATGATTCATAATGCTTTGTATCATCATTAAAGACTTTTTTTTTTTTTTTTTTTTTTTGCAGGGAGCACTTCCTTTTGATGATGACAATCTTAGGCAGCTTTTAGAAAAAGTGAAAAAAGGCGTATTTCACATTCCACATTTTGTTCCGCCTGACTGCCAGAATTTATTACGAGGGATGATAGAAGTAGATCCAGAAAAACGATTAACAGTATGTATTATAGTTCATTTATGTGGAAAAGAAGGGGCCATCAGTCATTTGATACATAGGTTGAAGTTGGTGGCCAATGAAATTATGCAAAATGGCCAAAATCTCTTTCCAATCTTTCATTATAACATAAATAGAAATAGGATGCATATATTTCCCTTAAAAGATGACATAGTCTTCCTTCCCTGCTGTAGTCTAAAAAGCTGACAATTATGCTTCCATTTCTATTTAGGGCTTTGCTATATCAGTATATAATAGAAAAACTGAGGATATATAGGGTATCCATCCATGACTCAAAATCTACTTGTACAGCTAAAAATACACAAAGAGCAAAGGGCTTTTATTGCTGTTCTTCATCTCAAAGTCATAATGAGGCTTTCAACACAGAGTAAAATGTTTGTAAAAAACTCACATTTCACTGCAAGTTTAAGATGGCCATACCACTGGTTATAGCGGAATTCTGTTGCAAAATGATAATGATTTGAAAAACTTATCAACACCTTATCATCCGATCCTGTCAAAAAAGAACATACTGGAATGTAAACATAATGTTAAGAATGAAAAATAAAAATTTAAAAATAAACAATAACATTTTCTTTTTCTTCAGTTAGAAGATATTCATCGACATCCATGGGTGATAGCGTAAGTATCTTAGAAATGAAAAAATGCTGTTGATATCGAAATGGTTGTAGTTATGTCACAAATAAACTCTTAAAAAAATAAATACTCAAAATGGTGTGATAACTGTCAAGTTTTTGGTAGGAGTGCAGAAGTTCTAAATTTTATTATTATTTCATGCTGAATAGATAGATAATTAGAAGGCAAGTAAGTTAGCTGAATTTTGTTTAAATTAAATTAAGCTGTTCCATCAACATATACAACATGGTTTGATAATTAAGTTGCATAGATTTTACACAACATTTCATAATTTTTGATAGACAGACAATCATTACAAGAAAATCCAAAATTATATTTTATTTCCAAATGGAATGCAACATCTTTAAATGCATGTGTTCTCCATGCTTCAATAATGCAAAGAAAATCAAATGAAAAGCTTGATTTAACTTTTAATTTCATGGTTATAGCTTCAAAATGAAATTATAAGAATTGAAAATTTCTTTTTTGTAACTTTTTAAGAGTTATATTATTGCTGACTGCACACATTTTGAGCATATTGGCTCTTTTGCATTTCATACAAAATGTGCTTGCCAACACTTTAACACCCAATTAAATTACAAAAAGAATTATTCAAATCTTATTTAAAAATATTTTACTAAACATAAAACGAAGT
Organism: Mytilus galloprovincialis; assembly: GCF_965363235.1. NCBI lineage: Eukaryota > Metazoa > Mollusca > Bivalvia > Mytilida > Mytilidae > Mytilus > Mytilus galloprovincialis. Next base: position 24,016,824 of record NC_134844.1, read on the forward strand.
GTATAACACCTCCCCCTAAAATTATTCTGTTATTTATTTTAAATCTCAGACTTACACAGCTGTTTCAAATTAAGTTTAAGTTACATCAAGACTTTAATTTTTTTTACATATTTTGATACGTCTTTGTCCAACAAAGCATTCTTTCTTAAGGTTTGAAATTCATTTCCAATGCCAGTTCTTATTTTTAGAATGTCATGTTCCAGTATTACAATAATAGATAAAATAAATTAATTGGATGAAACTTATTTATCTAGAATTTGATGGTGACTCAAATTATGATTGGTTTAGTTTATTTATGTTTTATTGACGATTATAGCTATTTTTGTGCATTTTTCCTTTGATCTTTTATGTGATAATTTTTCATATCATGCTTCTCACTTGAGATGGAAAATTATCCCTAGAAACTAAGGAGGCAGGTGGCGTTGCTAATTGACATGAAATTGACAATGTCGTCAGGCATAGGTAAAATAGCGATAAACAGATTATTATTGGTCATCTCAACTCGATTGCTTTTGTCATTGAGATGATCAACGATTATCTATTAATATTGGATGTGAATATTAAAACAAATGATCTTCACATGAAAGTTGCTGTGTGTTGAGTTAGATTTAGATAGGGTTTTATACAAGAAATGATATTATTTTAGGGGATCAAAACTAGAGTTTGAGATGGAACTCCCTGTTATACGTGCAGTACAGGTATACAATATCTACAAGGGAATGATGTTTGCCTTTATGTTGGAATACAGAAAAATAGATAATCTATTCACAAGTGACTAAAAACATACTTTTTGTATTCCAATAAGAAGGTAATCTAACATTCTTTCCATGTTCAAAAGCATGTGCATGTGTTGAACAGGGTTGAACATTAATTGTTATTGTTAGGGATGACATCGAAAGTTCAATGAAGAATAAAAAACTTAATTCATATAGTTTCTTCACTTACCCCCCTACCCCCCTCTTAACTTAATTTGGGAAACATTGATTGACCAATAAGGATATATGTAAAATCGATGTCAATTTATACAAAACTTGCAGCAATTTGACCCCCCACCCCCAAACTATTTGAATTAAGTTTTTTATCCTTCATTGATTTTTTGATGTGGTCCCTTATGGTTATTCTGTGCATTGAAATGATGTTAATGATGGATATGTAGTTTAACTAATAAATAAAAATACCATGCAACAAAGTATACATATGGATAAGGAAAATTTAGGTAAAGTACCGTTGGAAAAATAAATACTTTTATCCAAATCAAGAAAGATTGTTGTTAGTTTCCTTGAGTTCATAAACTTAAAAAAATATATAATTAAGATGGCTAGATAACCATTGAAATATTTTAATACCCATCCATTTAAGTCATGGTGTTCAATTAAACTTTTTAACAAAATTCCTGTTAGTGCTTGTTGCATGGTATTAGTAACTGAATGTTATACAATTTGTTGAATGGTTATGATGTTGCATATTTGATGTTTTGTAGGGATTCACAAGGTCATATAGAATTAGAACAACCAGTAGCACAGATTGTGCAGGTATACATATACTAAGCTTTATTTTATTGTTAAAATCTTGGAAAATTATCAATTCTTTAGCTTGTTAAGGCCTTGAAAAATTAAAATGTATGCCCCATCACATGAGTTGATACTCAAGCTGGGTGGCATTAATATGCTATCAATATCTATTATTTTCTCTGCATTGATCATGATGAAACTTTTACTTGATAGACCTTAAAACACTGTTCATCAAGACTAAATAAATCCTGATGACTTTTTTATAGAACATAAATAACATGTTTTTGATTGTAAATTTAAAGGTTAAAAGTAAAAGCACTAGCCAGTGACTGTACAGGTTCATTTAAACTGATGTCAAAGGTAAAAAGTCAAAGTTAACAGATCGGTCTTACTTGTCCTATAAATGTGAAATTTCATTTCCTGGTAACTTTTGGTCATCAACACGAAAGTTTATAAGAAAGGCTTTATACTCAAATTGTTTTTTGGGTAGGATGGATCAGTTTATGGTTTAATTTTTTTTATTGTATAATAAACTTACCCTGCTTTTTCTGTCATATGTATTACCTGTGAAGCAGAAGGCGCTAGCTTGTCTAGTAATGGCTCTCCTCGGTCTGTCTGTCTGGCAGTATGTCTGTCAATCCATCTGTTTGTCCGAAAAAAATCTTTCGTCAAAGTTTTCTGGGCTTCAATTAAAGGGAATGGTTAAGTATTTGATCTGAAATTAGATAATGTTGAGTTGTAGCGAGCAAGCAATACATCTGCCATGTGTCTACGTTCTATTTGTGAATAGTTTGAAAATTTTACCACTCTCTATCTACAGTATAACCTGGCTAATCTGACACCTCAGTATTCCGACACCCTGCTTTATCGGACATTTTTCAGTTCCCCAGTGTGTGGGAATACACAGGTTGAACTATACATGGTTTGTGGAGGTGTTGACAGGAATGATTAGTTACACTCCAGTATACATGTTACCTCAAGTAATTACATGCAGCGATGCAGGTCCAGACTCTGTATTGGTCATGTTTAGTTATGACTTGATTGAATAGTAATTATAGTCTAGTTGCATTTTGATGTTGAGTTTGGGCATGATTGTCAAGTTGTATTTTATTTATGTGTAAGATTTTTAAAAATGCATCACTAAATTATGAAATACAAGAGACGTGAATCACTGTGATGAATAATTTGGAGAAGAAAAAAATTGAGTAACAGTAAATTACTTTTTGTGGGCCGTTCTGTCTACTTATTTTCTTTTGTTTAATCAGAATACTTTGTTTTGTAAAACTCACAATATTTTAAAGTTTACATTGAAAGGAACCAAACATCACAGAACTACTTTATAAGATGTGCATATGTGTACCAAGGTTAATTTTGAAGTTTCTTCCAGTATATCATGATACATGTATTTGCAATTTCTGCTGTTGGATAAATTAGCAATTCAAAATCTACTAAAATTTGAAATGAATTGATTGTAATGTTTTTGCTGATTCAAGGATCTTATTTTATCATTTTTAAAGTTCTATTTAGTTAATCTATTTCTCATTTGCTTTTTATTGTACCGTATAGAGGGTTATTTTCACAGGTGTAAAATTTGACGATTTTCTTTTAATAAGGTATACGAAATATTTTGGCGGTTAGTATTTTGGCGGATTTAAATTTTTTATCAATACCTTTGCATTTGCACTTTAAAATTGGCGATTTTGTTCTATTTGCGAAAATTACTCGCTATACAGTACGTTAGACACCAGAAATCCGTTAAGAATCAACATATGTGCCTGTTAAAAAACCGTTTTATTTTCAGACTTCCATAATACCAGATATACAAGATTTAGACCCTGATGTTTTATCAACTATGAGTTCTTTACAGTGCTTTAAAGATAAAGACAAATTAATACAGGAATTACTTAATTCCAAGTAAGTCTATTGAACCATATACATGTAATTACATTACCAGCATTGTAGATGCATACATAATAAAAGTGTTCAGATAGTATTTCTTCTATCAAATGGCTGGTAATATACTTAGCCTGCTGGCTTTGGCTTGTGGTAATCTGAGGCAGCACAGTTTAACAATAAAAACAAATTAAAAATGTATTGTAAAACATTTTCCAAGTACAGTTATTAAGGAGATTTGCTACTCGGTTTTAAAATAACAATCTTTTTAAAAGTCTGTTATGAATGATAGAATATATATAAATGAAGTAACTAAAAAGGCAGAAAACATTGATAGGCTTGTTTTCGAGATATATAAGCCATTGAAAATATATCAGGAAATTATTCTCTAGATTATTCATACATTTATCATTGGTACCTGTAATCTTTAAGCAACAAAATTTTCCCTTCGATAAAACCTCAAGGTTCTGAATATCGGACAAAAAGTAAAAACAAGAGAAACCGAACATCCTTAAAACAATGTTTTTACGAATACAACAAGAAGAAAAAAAGCATTGATCAAAGCAACTGTCAAAAATTAAAGGTAGCTTTTGGTTTCACTGGATAGAATAAAATATAATTTAAATTAATTATTCAAAACCAAAGGGATAATTGTACCGACAAACAATTCCATTAAATCAAAAAGATATTCTATAAATTAACACTGAAATAAGACATTAAATTGATATGTTAGAAGTTTGTTCACACAAACAATTGATATATAGTGTTAAAACCTTTTAATTCTGAATCATTTCATCATTTGATATTACAATTTATTGATATTATGGTAGGATAATTTTACTATAACCTTGTTTGCAATGTTGTTTATTATTATAATTACAGACACAATACAGAAAAAGTAGTCTATTTTCTCCTCCTAGACAGAAAACTCAGGAATCCAAGCATTGAAGATGAAATTGATATCAAAACCAGATCTGAATCAGGTTCGTTATACATTAAAGATTAAGGTCATGTTGTATAACTATGACTTTATTTCTCTGCCATCATGAAAGGAATGTTGTGAAGCAAAAATGTGTGACTTAAGCATCTGAGACATCATTATGGCTACCATCAACACTATAATTTATCATACTCTAGTTTCTAAGTTTCTCCTGAGGTCTAGTTCAGTACCTGCAATCGCCCTACACTAAATTAATGGCCTCTATAGACAACATTCTCTTAAAAATTTGGCGTGATAACCCGTTTTTAACGAGAAATTTTTGTATCTGTGAAAGAATTTAGTAAAGGTTTAAATAAAAATGTGGTAACGAAACCCCTGACTAAATAATATACCAGTTAAACAAATTATTTTCATTGAAATCTAAAACATGACTACAGACACAGGCATAGAAAAGAAATTGTTAAATATACACACCTTAAGAAGGGTCTAAAGTGTGAAACTGACATATGGACAATTGATGCTGCCTTAATAGCGTTATTAAAAGTAAGTTCCTGTGGGTAAATTTCTACAATAAAATAAGAAAATCTTTATTATTTAGGGCAAAAAAATCATCAAGGTAAGTGTTATTAAATTTATCTATTAAATTTGATTTAGACAGATCTTTACTAACACTAGTTAATTGTTGATTAAATATATCCTCTGTATTCTGCCATTCTCAGATTTCCTCAGAGTTAGAGCTTTTTGGTTCGAAAGTTCAGTAATATCCATTGTCTGTGCAACCTACAACAAACCATCCCTTTTATCATCACTGGATTTGTACTCTTACTCTTATACCTCAGTCTATAACAACTGTCATTTCACCGATTTGTAAACTGTGAAACTGAATAGGATCTCACTGTATGTACTGTAAAATCTGTTATTTTCATCTTTCACTAATATATCAGTCCAAAATAACTATGATTTGTAAATAGTCTAACTGAATAGGATCTCACTGTATGTACTGTAAAATCTGTAATTTTCATCTTTCACTAATATATCAATCCAGAATAACTATGATTTGTAAACTGTGAAACTGAATAGGATCTCACTGTATGTACTGTAAAATCTGTAATTTTCATCATTCACTAATATATCAGTCCAGAATAACTATGATTTGTAAATAGTCTAACTGAATAGGATCTCACTGTATGTACTGTAAAATCTGTAATCGTTATTTAACTCAATATCTCACTCCAGAATGACTGTGATTTGAAAAAAGTAAAACTGAGTAGGATCCCACAACATGTATATGTACTATAAAATCTATAATCGTTATTTAACTCAATATCTCAGTCCATAGTAACTGTGATTTGTAAATAGTTAAATTGAATAGTATCTCACTGTATGCACTGTAAAATCTATATTGTCATCTTTCTCTAATATCTCAGTCCATCATAACTGATTTGTTCATATTTAATTTGAATAGGTTTTCACTGTATGTACTGTACATCTATAATTGGCGTTTTACTCTATTATTTCAATCCATAATAACTGATTTGTAAATAGTTAACTTGAATAGAATTCACTGTATGTACTGTAAAATCTGTAATTTATCATTTTACTCAATATCTCAGTACATAATAACTATGATATGTAAAAAGTTAAACTGAATAGGATTTCACTGTTTTAACTGTAAAATCTATAATTGTCATCTTACTCTAATATTGAAGTTCATAATAACTGTGATTGTAAGTAGTTAAACTGAATAAGGTCTCACTGTATGTACTGTAAAATCTGTAAATGTCATCTTACTCTAATATCTCAGTCCATGATAACTTTGATTTTTAAATAGTTTAAGTTTTAAATACATTTCACTGTATGTACTGTAAAATCTGTAAATGTCATCTTACTCAATATCTCAGTCCATGATAACTTTGATTTTTAAATAGTTAACTTAAATACATTTCACTGTATGTACTGTAAAATCTGTAATTGTCATCTTACTCTAATATCTCAGTCCACAACTGCTGTGATTTGTAAATAGTTCACTTGCAAAGAACTCACTATGTGTGCTGTAAAATCTATATTGTCATCTTACTCTTATTTCAGCTGACCCTCCAAGAAAAAGAATTGATGTTGTTCAGTTAAATGGACAAAATGGTCAACCACGGTAAGCTTAATAAGCCAGTAAATGACTTTATTTGTAAGATTTATTATGCATTACGTACAACATGTACATTAGTTACATTGCAAATGTATTTAGTAACCAAAATTTTCCTTTAGCTTTTGAGAAAATAAGAGATCAAGAAATAACACTTATTTTGAATTTGATATAATAGTATCAATTTTCATAACTTCTTTATAAATTCTATCAACACATATTATGGTAAGGATATAAATAGGATTTTTCTCAAAGTTGTAAAAAAAATATCACATTCAAGTCTAAAATGACAAAATCGCAATAATAATTGCTTGCAATAATTTCTGAATTGACAGTAATCATACTAACCATACTTACCAAAAATTCTATCTACACAAATTATCCCTAGGAGGTATAAGTGAAAACGTCTTTATTCTAACTATATAATTTATACTAACTTATCTTACTAACTATACTAACCTTACTAACCATACTAACCATTCTATCTGCACAGATTATCCTTAGGAAGTATTAGTGAAGGCTCACCTACTGCCTCTCGACGAGCTTTAGCTGTTCAAAGAGTGTAAGTTATCATGCAGATTCCTTTCATTTATTGAAATCTGATGACTGTTAACTCCAAAAGTGTACTGAAAATACAACTTACACTAGGGACAACTTCATTGAGATGATCAATAAACATGGTGGAATACTGTGGACTCATTTATTTTCCTGGGTACCAACTTTCATGGATAGAAGCAATTATATTTTCATTAATATCTGATTTTGTGGTTTTGTCAAAGTCTGCATACAAGCCTGTAGAAAATATGTCCTCATATCTACAAAATTAATGAAAATTGGTATCCCATGAATCATCATTAGAACTTGATCTTACAGAATTTTTTGAATTATTGATGATGGATGATGGATAAAAATACTTACAAATAGATATTTCTAAATCCCAGGAGTTATAGAGATGCAAAAAGATGTAGTATGAGTGCCAATGAGACAACTTTCAATCCAGTTACAATTTATTAGTGTTGTCAAATCGTGCGCTTTTGCCTAACCAGTTACTCGGATAATCGTTTCGACCGATTAACCGGTTAATCAATAGTTTAAGTTGATGTTTGAAGGCCTTATCTATAGTACCCTACATATAGATATAAGAAGATGTGGTATGAGTGTCAGTGTGACAACCTTCCATCCATATCATACATTTACGTGTTTATGATACGATGAATTGAAGTTTGTCCTGTGGTATTATAAGGCTTATCTGTGAAGATTCCTGGCGAAGTTTGACTTTTAATATTCAAATACACCGTATCAGCTATTACGTTTGTACTAACTTCAGATGGAAATATAAAAAAAAAAATTCTTGATTTCGTAGAATTTTTTAATTTGTCTGAAACCGATGATTCTTTCATTTTCTCTTGTCTCCGAAAATAAATTGGAGTAATTCAATTTTAAATGATTAAGCCTGCTACTCGTTCTATCAAGTATACATTGATTACATTCACATTGGTTTGCATTTCACAACTTTTGAGTTAGCATTTCGTTTAAAGTATGACAAAGCCTTGCACGACGGAGATTGCCCATTCAGATGTAGGTCTTCACAATATTAGATCAAAAAATGAAATAATGAAGTAAATCACAAAAATTTAATCCTATTACTGATTTAAAGTTACTGTTAAAAAAACATGTATACTAATTATGTTTCCTTAAGATCTTGCCCCGAGATGAGAGACAAGTTTTAATTAATATTATGTTTTTGGATTAACAATAGCAATCAATACTATCGACAATTGATCTGTCAAATTAATTACCACGGTGACAATTTTTAAAGAATACATTACCATTTAATGATTTCAATACAAATTTTATCAAATCTACCAAAATTGAAAAAAAAGTCCAGTTAACCGGTTAGCATTTTTGGTATTCAGTGTTCGGTCGTTCAAAAGGTTAGCCGTTGACAACACTACAATTTATAAAAGTAAACCTTTATAGGTCAAAGTCTTCGACCCAGAACCATGGTTCACACTGGAAAGTAAGCTATAAAGGGCCCCAAAAATTAATAGTGTAAAACCAACAGTCTAATCTAATTAAAAAAAACACAAATGAGAAACACTTTATATGAACCACATCAACAAATGACAACTACTAACATCAGATTCCTGACTTAACACTGTGGCAAAAAAGATGCAGAGGGTTTTAATAGGAACCAACTTCACATTTATCTGAAACAAAAGTGTAACATCATGTACTAATACATTGCTTATGAGTAGACAAGACTTGTGTTATGTCACTGTGACATTAACCCTATAAAACAAAACCAAAGACATCTAGAGGTCCATATATGATCTTCTTTAATGCAGTGTAATGTGAAAAAATGGTGTTTTTATCACAACAGTATTTCATCAAATATTCTAATTCTGTGAACATTGCTCCAGCTAAATTTTATACAGCTTTGAAGCATAGGATACTTAAAGAAATGAAATTTTATAATAATACCACACACAGTGTTATACAGCACTTTATGATATGGTGATCATACAAATTTTAACTTTCTTTGTTTTAAAGTCAATATAAATATGCTTTATTTCAGTAGAAAAGCGAGCCTGTCAGGTAGTACCAGTAGTTCTCCAGTTACCAGTCCACAAATGTCTCTCCGTCGTATTCCCCCACACAGTCCTTCAGCAACGCCACCTGGTTCACCAAGTAACGTAGCCAATACACCATGGAAATCCAGACTGCATACGATCAAAAACAACTTCCTAGGATCTCCTCGATTTCATAGACGTAAACTACAAGGTACACTTATGATGAACGGTAATATTATGGAAATGGATTACTTAGAAGGTGAACATTGTTTCTATGCATGCTTGAATGCTATAGATGTGAATCCACCTGTTGGAATAAATTGTTTTCATGGTTATTGAATTGAAGGGAAAGATTTGGGATGTCAGATTTTACAAATTTGAAAGTTTAAAACATTTTATCTCAATGCAACAAAACTCTAAAATTGTACTCTGTATTTGAATTGTGTATACCAGTTATTTTATTGGTTATTTCTACCTAGTCAACACTCTATAAACCAAATGTTCAAGGATCATCAAATCTGGTTTACATAATAACTAGGTTAAAGTCAAAATTCAGGTCAAATCAAGGTCATTGCAGAAAAATTCTTTACTCCACTTCAGTGTAGTTTGTGCTTTTGTACAGTTAAACCATAGTAAATTACAAGTTTGTTAGACTCAAAGTAACTTAAGACATGGTGGGATATCTATTTATTCAAAGAGAGAGGTCATTTAGATATCAAATGTCATGGTTAAAACCTATGTTATTTGGTACTAGCTATACTGCTTGCTCAGTTTTCTTGAAAGTAGGATCACCTAATCACAGACATCTGTTTAACTCAGTTTTTGAAGGTTGTTCATAGTAATTTGCCATACTAGAGACAAGCTATTGAACTTTGTATGTTAGGAACGTCCCTATACTAGTTTCATTTATTGGATAATATTGGTTTTGAGCCTGAGGTCAATGTGTCACAGAATAGAAGTTGCTTCATAATAAAAGTTCCAAAAGGAAAAAATATTCTGGATATTATTTCCACAGGAATAAATATTACAGTATATGTTCTTACAAAATAAATGGTATAGAATCAGATTGTTAGGCTGAACAAATATACGTTGACAAATGAAAACAATTTATTCCTAATGTTCCTGAATACTAACAGTGAGTATACTTACATACAACAGTCTACTAAATATTTCGTATATATATTGTTTATTTGATGAAACTTAAAAAGGAGTGGTAATTACTTAACTTATACTATGACCAAATTAAAATTTATGAGAATGGATTGGTTTTGATTTGACAGCAAAAATGTGTTTTCTATTGGAGGTATGAGTTTGTATAATACTATTTTCTATGGGATATAGGGATACCTTTGATCTTATTTTGTAAGGATGGTAGGGGTAAACTATAAACCACGATTTATTTTTGCAACTTTCGCGAGTAGAAAAATCACGCAAATATCAATTTTTGTGAAAAAAATTTGCAAAATTAAAATGCCGCAAAGTGGGCTAGAAAGGGTTTGAATAAAGTATCCGGGAATATAAGTTGGTTAACAGTATGTGATCCTATTTTCTATGAAAGTTAGGTGTACCTATGATCCCATTTTGTATGAGTATGGTATTCAAGTATTAAGTCATTTTGTATGGGGTGTTGGGATATCTATGATCCTATTTTCTATGGGATGTAGTTGTATCAATGATCCCATTTTGTAAAAGTTGGGTACTTGGGGTAACTATAATCTGATTTCATATATATTGAAGTAAGTATTAACTCATTTTTGTTTGGGACAAAGGCGTATCTTTGATAACAATTTGTAAGGGAGGTAAGAGTAATTGAGGTAGGGTTATATATGATTCCCACTTTTTGGATAATTTTAATAATAATGCTTGTTTTTCTATTTAACATTAGTTTCTAAACTAACTTATGCATGCTTTCATTAAGAATTTGGTACATTTAGAATATATTTAGTCCAGATCATTTGTAAATAACCAAAATGGTACATTTTCACAATTTTCCTGAATTTTGGTTAGGAGAGATTATTTCTCTATTATTGAGATGTCGTCAAGAAGCAGATTTCAGTCATAATTTGGAATTGAAAACAACTAACAATAACAGTATGTGCAGCTGTTGTTGAAAGCAAAAATTTATAAGACATAAAGTGGCAAAAACTAGATTTATGTGTAGAATTTATTTTACCGCCAAGTGAGAAGCATCTTATTTCTTCCTCATCAATAATATAAAATCGAAATGATTGTTGATAAATAGAAGTGATTGACTGTAAATCATGGTATTTTAATGACTGTTGTTTATGAATTACAGTGCCTACAGATGATGTGTCCTTGACACCGGAGTCATCACCGGAGTAAGTTGCTATTTAATCTTTACAGAACCAAACTTTAACTTAGTTCTATGAGTCATGTCACATGAACCATTTTGAAAATGTGCATAGTTTCTGAATTTGATAGACCATGCAACTTTTTTTAATTTGACTTGTGCCCAAAAAAGTGAGAAAAAAATCTAAACTATTGATGTCGTACAACAAGCTGGACTCCAAAATATTTACATTCTTCATTTTTTCACTATAAGTCACCTTAAAAACAGATGAATACAATCACAAACTATTATCATTGTAAAAGTTTAGCTGTTACATTTTGGCATTAGGTTGTCCTCTGGACAATCCTGTGTGGATCAGTAATTAACATGAATTTGTATTGTAGAATGACAAAGAAATCTTGGTTTGGTGCTTTGATGGGATCAGACAGAGAAGAATTCCATTTTCTAACAGGGCAAGATAAAACAATAAGTCAAGTCAAAGCTGACCTCATTCATGCATTCCTATCTGTAAGTTACAACACAGACTAAGATTAAGCTAATAGTCATGTGAAAATTTACCTTAGGGCTGTTCCATTAAAATGTACAGGGGGTCTCATTGGGGGGTTCCGATCCGGGATCCCTCTTACTGTTTTGTCAGATTCCCGTATCCCGCTTACACAATGTATGTAAGCAATTCTCATTTTTTCGTTATTTCCCGGGTCTCGCTAAACCTCATTTCCTGTTTTCACGACACAATAATTTGATTTTCACATGTCATGCTTACAAAAAATCGGCAATCCCGCGTCACGCTTAGACCCCAATGAGGCCCACTGTACATGGTACCTATGGAAGGCACTTTAAAAATGGGGTTATTACCAAAAAAGGCAGATTAATATTAAGATCACTTACATTTCCAATATGCAAAATCTTAAATGACACCAACCCACAGTTGAAATTAAGAAGTGCCTTCCTTGTGTCCCATGTATGTTTTTATGGAACAACTCTTATCACAAACTCCTGTAGGAAAGTTTAAACAGAGAATAGGACAAAACTTAAAATTATGTGTAGAGAAAAACATGAAGCCGGAAACAGTTAATACAGCAAAGTCCATGTATAAACAAAAAGAATATTCATATTCTCATTTTATGCATAAGTTGAGGGAGAAATGTTTTATTATTTATCTACAATTACTTTTAAAAAAAAATTAACAGATATATATATATATACAGCATATACTTTCTGTGGACACATCATAAAAATTTAGAAAACAACTGTCAATTTTATAGGGAACTAGGGTTGATGAAGGTAATTTTAGAAAAGACAGACATATCAAACAGGAATTATTTGTTATCAATAGTAAGGTTTTTGATGACCACTGAGGATCTTGTAAATTTATGATTTGATTGTTATCTTTCAGACTTCTGATTTAAGTCACAGTGTTGTGTCCACCTCAACTTTCAGAGCAGAGTATCGTAGAACAAGTAATACATCTATGTTTTCTCGTAGTGTACGGTTCCAAGTGGACATAACTCCAGCTCATACAACAGGGGTTACTACGGGAACCATGTATTGTTTGACCTTTTCACTTATATCAGGTAGGTTTAATTTTTTGTTTGAATATTTTTTGGAGCTTTTAAAGATTGAATTAGATGATTAATTCTGTTATTCCTGCGCTTTTAGAATAGGTTCTTACTCTCTTAATAATTTGATTAATTGTCACATTTGGTATACTGCAGTTTTGTTTGGGATTTTTCCTTAATCATTAGAGAAATAGATTTTGAAATTTTTATAATTTTCCTGAATTTTTGTTAATATTTTGTAAAATTTTAATTTCAAAATTGAACTATCTAGTGTGTAAATATTGTAACAAGAGCAGTATTGTTGTAGAATCTATTTACCAATAATGAAAGCCAAATTGAAAACTACTTTCTTATCTTTTCTTTTCTAACATTTATTCATTCCAGGACCATCTCGTAGATTTAGAAGAGTTTGTGAACATTTACAAAATTTAATGTTAGGTCCAAGAGGGGATGCTTTAAACCAGAGAAAAGTCAGTACGGATAGTACATCGTCTTATTCATCAGAAACAGGACTTTCTCCAACACACAGCTGTTCAGCTAGGGATAATGGCGATGAAGAGGTAATAATTAAGAAATAATTCATGGAAGCCATATATTGTTGGAAATTCACACATGGCCTGGGCCGTGATATTCGAATTTTATTCTGAGCGTTTGCCATTTTTAATTTACATGTTTTTCTCGTAAGCTTCTATTAAATCCAAAGTTGACATTTTGTAACTAAGGAGCCGCCATGTTGACTTGCTGAAACGAGTAAATATGCGAATAATGCAATAGAACAGAAAATAAAACAAAACCAAAATCAGTTTTAATACAATATCATACGAATTCCGATGGTTCACGTAACAGAAAACTTTCAACTTTAGCGGTTTCATTTGTATGACGTCATGTTTTGAAATGACTTAAATGCGCTAAAAAGATTAATAGACTTTCGCGGAATTTTATTTTAATTTTTATTTTGTTGATTTCTCCGAGCTCTTGTGCATTACTTCTTTTTATTATGCATACGAATAAGGAAAAAAGTTATTTTGTGTTTTTTTAATTGCCCTTTTTAAAACAATAAAATCGGCAAAATAGGTTCCAATACATGTAGATTTATGTGGGAAGTATATTGTAACAGCCATTACTATGTATATCTCTGAGTCTGCGCTAAGTATATTTTATCTAGAATTTTATCACAGTGTTGTTTAAAAAGCTAAAGAAGCACGTCATATTAGAATTACTTATATATAGATAAATATGAAGTTCAATAGAAATAGTTTTTTTGGGGGAAATCTGTGCTTATGACCTGAAAAGAATTTTGTTGTTGTCTAATACATATTATATTCCTGTTCCCTAAGGACAGCTATCCATTTATTCAGCTATTACATTCCTTTTACAAAATAAACAATAGTATGAACAATTGAAAGACAAAAAAATGACCAGAACTATCTGAACCAAATGAAAAAGGTTACATGTATTAAGTTTCAGCTTTATGCATGGAGAAGAGTTTTCTTCTATTAAAGTGTTTAAAATGCTCAAAATTTCTTAAAAATGTTGCTTTAGTTCATCTATATTTGTATTTTATTTTACAGGTATTTGAGAAGTTACGAGTTTGTAAAACTCCCACACCAGTCCGAAGAGAAGTACCCCGTGTGATAACTAATGGGAAAAAAGTATTAGTCGATCATCATTATCGTAAAGATAAAGTATGACGAAGAATATGCATATATGTGTTGAAGCCAAAATGATGGAGTACATGGTTGTGTGTAAGACAGGGATCATTGCATTATCATATTCATCCATATTGTGAACTGGACCAATCATATACTTGGTTTATTTATCTTTACACACTGATAGTCTTCAGTGAAAAATCATTTAAATTCAAATACACATAGCATGTTTAAGCTCATAAGCTCATTTTTACAGACTTATCATCTAAAAGTTCTGAATTAAGAAGTGATATTTTTTCTCTCGTATAACAAATGTCACAGAAGATGACATATGCATGCTTTTATACTGCAATCAGCTATTTTACTATACAGATAAAGCTATACGTATAAACGTTAGCTTAATACGTCAATGACCTCAACTAACCTATAAGCCTCGCCTTCTTACCGGAACTACTATATTTCATCAACAACGTCACGTCACAACCATGACAACGTGTAGTAACAATGGTCAAACTTTTATGAATTTAAACTTGTTATGTCTTCAAATTGGTAATTTATATACCATGTTTATTAAATGTTATTAATTAAGTTCATTTTTCCTTTCTAATTCCTTACAATGTCAATGTCCTGCCGCCTGGACTACGGTCATAGGGAAATACCCCAAAAATGGTACCCCAAGACGGAAATTCCAAACACTTTTTTTAATAATATTTGTTACATATTTTTTTTAATTTTTTTATTTTTTATCGATTTCAGTATAAAAACAATATACGTATAGTGTCTAAATATAGTGAGAACCTTGTATCTATTGATATACAATTTAAGATGAAAAGAGCTGAATGTAAAAAGAAAACCATTATACTGCAGCAAGCACCATTATTGCTGTCTTTATTAACCAGATATAGACATATAAACTTTTTTTCTAAATCTTAAACCACTAAACTAATTACTTCTTTGAACAGGCATTGCTGTAAAATGAGAGTGAAGTAATAAAGAAATATGTTGCTTTTTTCTGATATATGAAATTTTCTAACTTAATGTAATGTAATTTAAACTGTTGAAATTTAGAGATATCTTTTTTTGGTTCCATTTAATTGTTAACTTTACTTGCAGGAATTTAAAGAATTCACTATGATTAAATAATCATATATTTTTGTTTCTGCAGAGCAGAAGAATTTATTATTTTTTACAATTGGTGAGATTTGCTCTTGAGTGAAACTTACTATCACATTACTTTTCCACCAGGTTGTGTTAAATATTGCTGTTAAAACCGTTGCAGGTTTGTTCGTATTTTTTAGCTGACTATTTTGTTGGTCATAACTTAAATACAAATTTCCATTAGTATCTATTTTGACTACACCTCTGTAATGTCCTCTTTATGTTATATGGGTAACCATGAGTTGTGATATATAAGACTGCATTTTTGTTTACTAATTTACATTGTAACATAAAAATCATGACTTGTTGATGACTGTAAGATAGAGAGAAAAAATAATATTTGTAAAACCTTAATTACATAAAACCAGTGATAATCAAATAAAACAGACCAAAGTAGGTCAATAAAGATCATTTTGTAAATTTCATTTATCATTTATCATTTAATAAAATGACACCATTTAATATATTGAAAATCACACTGATCATAGTTTATGAATTATGATATTGCGGTATTTGATTTCTTTCACTTGAATAAGTGAGCACTGATCAAGCTATGTTTTGAATTGTTCTATTTCCAAAAGTGTGATTGTTTAATTATTATAATTTATTGATGGAATTAATAGGTTATGATTGGTGTGATTGAATACAAAACCTTCAAATATAAACCATTGGTATCTTAAATAATATTTTCTGGGGTGTTCTCTCTGTTTTAAAATAATATTGTTAAGACATACATAATTAAAAGTATTATTAAGTGTCGATTTTTGTACGAACCAGACGTTTTAGAGGAATTTTAAAACATGGCCTTACCAGAGTATTTTGAAATTACCCTCATTCTGAGTTAGAAATGGTAGGTCTTTCATATCTGTGTGTCATGTAATTCAAGAAGAAATATTTAGATAAATTTTGGTTAAATAATAGCAAATTTCAGAGTTAATTCCACTGAATTGGCTTTACGCAAAAAGTTTATTATACACAAATTTACATCTTCGCATAATATATTTTGTAGCAAAGTATCTTTTAGTGTAAAGCTGTTGCTCATTTCTAAATGTAGATGACAGGATCTCAAAATGAGGTCATTTCTAAATATAAATGACAGGATCTCAAAATGAGGTCATTTTGGCAGTTTTTGCTGTTTTGCACTTTTAAAATCCTGATTTGAGTGGATCAATAAAAACATCAAGAAAAAGAACCAATAACTTTCTTTTAGGACATTCATATAACATGTATTAACAATATCCTTAGGGGTAAATGTATGATTTAAAAGAATTTAATGTAATCGTATGTCAAACATTTCAGAATTATATACAGATTTTTGTACACCATATATGACATTGTATAAGAATGTATTTCTTAGGTCTTTCATTAATATAACAAGACTCAGAACACCTGATCATTACTTATATTATACACTTATGATATAGAATAGAGCTACTGCACGAGTATTGGTGAATAATGTCCTGACTTTGAAGTAGATTTTATATTACCTGAGTTTGCAAGTGCAATATATATTCTTTAGGGGCAAGCCTCAGCCCGCCTCTTGATGGCGGATTTTTTTGCTGCGTTGAAGATTGGTGGCCTTCAGCTGTTTTCTGCTCTTTGGTCGTGTTGTTGTCTCTTTGACACATTCCTCATTTCCATTCTCAATTTTATCTACTAGAGATGATATTATACCTTACATATATAATAAACAATTCTATAAGTAATACCTTAGGTCACATGGAATTATTCAGTAAATTTTCAATAAAATACAAGGAAAGAAGAAGAACCCTAAAACTTTACACCAAGCAATGAATAACTTTTTGAGCATTTGTATTTGTATCTCCTATCAAATGATGTCATAGATGTATGTAAACAAAAAAAAGCAATGGTCAGGTAAGTAGTCCATCGAGCGACGAGGAAAAAAGCTTGGATATTACCAGTTATCTTGGTTTAATCAGGTGTCTACAAAATTTTACACGGGTGTGGAAAATTCAGAACCCCTGATTACGTTAAGATAACGGAATTATTTCTTATGAACAATTCCTTTTCTCATTTTTAAACCGGGATGTTAACCCTTTCCTCCATGGAACTTTTTTTTTCACATACTTGATTCGCATAAGATTTTTTCAATAAAAAAAATCATCAGGTTTAAAGTATTAATGCATTGGGAAAACGAATATTTTGTCAATGAAATTCATGTCAGATATTCTCATGAATATCCTTTTCATATTGGATACTATTTTTTTTTTTAAGTCTGATGCAGACATTTTGAAGTCAAAGAGTTTCAACTGAGGTTCTACACAGGCGTCAAAAGGCGTCATTATGGAGTAAAGGGGGTGGTGTCAAAAAGCGTCATTATGGAGGAAAGGGTTAAATTGAAAAATGCTAATGAAGGATTTACAGTGTAACATTTTTCAACATCATTTTGCTGCACATTGTCAATACATTTTTATACGACCGCAAAAATTTTAATTTTTCGTCGTATATTGCTATCACGTTGGCGTCGTCGTCCTGCGTCGTCTTGCGTCTTGTGTCATCGTCGTCGTCGTCCGAATACTTTTAGTTTTCGCACTCTAACTTTAGTAAAAGTGAATAGAAATCTATGAAATTTTAACACAAGGTTTATGACCACAAAAGGGATTGATTTTGGGAGTTTTGGTTCCAACAGTTTAGGAGTTAGGGGCCAAAAAAGGGCCCAAATAAGCATTATTCTTGGTTTTCGTACAATAACTTTAGTATAAGTAAATAGAAATCAATGAAATTGAAACACAAGGTTTATGAACACAAAAGGAAGGTTGGGATTGATTTTGGGAGTTTTGGTCCCAACAGTTTAGGAATTAGGGGCCAAAAAGGGTCCCAAATAAGCATTATTCTTGGTTTTCGCACCATAACTTTAGTATAAGTAAATAGAAATCTATGAAATTTAAACACAAGGTTTATGACCATAAAAGGAAGGTTGGGTTTGATTTTGGGAGGTTTGGTCCCAACAGTTTAGGAATAAGGGGCCCAAAGGGTCCAAAATTGAACTTTGTTTGATTTCATCAAAAATTGAATAATTGGGGTTCTTTGATATGCCGAATCTAACTATGTATGTAGATTCTTAATTTTTGGTCCCGTTTTCAAATTGGTCTACATTAAGGTCCAAAGGGTCCAAAATTAAACTTAGTTTGATTTTAACAAAAATTGAATCCTTGGGGTTCATTGATATGCTGAATCTAAAAATGTACTTAGATTTTTGATTATTGGCCCAGTTTTCAAGTTGGTCCAAATCGGGGTCCAAAATTAAACTTTGTTTGATTTCATCAAAAATTGAATAATTGGGGTTCTTTGATATGCCAAATCTAACTGTGTATGTAGATTCTTAATTTTTGGTCCCGTTTTCAAATTGGTCTACATTAAAGTCCAAAGGGTCCAAAATTAAACTAAGTTTGATTTTAACAAAAATTGAATTCTTGGGCTTTTTTGAAATGCTGAATCTAAACATATACTTAGATTTTTGATTATGGGCCCAGTTTTCAAGTTGGTTCAAATCAGGATCCAAAATTATTATATTAAGTATTCAGCAATAGCAAGAAATCTTCAATTGCACAGTATTGTGCAATAGCAAGAAATTTTCAATTGCACAGTATTGTGCAATAGCAAGAAATCTTCAATTGCACAGTATTGTGCAATAGCAAATATTTTCAATTGCACAGTATTGCACAATAGCAAGAAATATCTAATTGCACAATATTGTGCAATAGCAAGAAATTTTCAATTGGAGTTATCTTTCTTTGTCCAGAATAGTAGTTGAATCAACTTAAATCATTGTTTTATACAATATACAATGTATATTCACTTTTACTACCAACTGATAAATTAAAACAATCTTTACCATTCAGTGATAACAAGCACTTTATTTTACATTTTAATATTTTATGATGAATTTAAATGAGTAGTTATTGTTGCAAACTCCATTAGGAATTTGAATTGAGATCAGTTTTGGAAAAAGGGAAAGGGGGATGTGAAAAAAAATGGGGGAGGGGGTGGGTTAAATTTTTCTCATTTCAGATTTCATAAATAAAAAGAAAATTTCTTCAAACATTTTTTTGAGAGGATTAATATTCAACAGCATAGTGAATTGCTCAAAGGCAAAAAAAATATTTTAAGTTCATTAGACCACATTCATTCTGTGTCAGAAACCTATGCTGTGTCAACTATTTAATCACAATCCAAATTTAGAGTTGAATCCAGCTTAAATGTTGTGTCCATACTTGCCCCAACTGTTCAGGGTTCAACATATGCGGTCGTATATAGCTGCACCCTGCAGAGCATCTGGTTTATTATTTTTGTAATTTTTTTTGTGTTCATTTTTGGTTGACAATTTTGAATATTTACCTTTACTGGCCACAATTGTATGATACTCACCAATATTCATGCAATAATCCTAAAGCTTGCACAACTGTTAAAAACATATTAGTGCATAGTTTTAATGTATACTTCTTCAACAATATTTTAGAGTTGTCAGTACCAAGGGAAATAATATTTTATGTGATTTGTTGATATTTTACATTCATTAACCATCTTGTAGAAATGGACAGGTGTTTTGAGTGTTGTAATATTACATTAAACTTTGATAGCTGAGTCATTGTATGCATTAATGATGTAGTGATAAATACATAAATAAAAACATTGTCTAAACAAGTGATTTTATTTGTTATTTTTCTATCTATTAATAGACATTGAAATCTTAATGAACAATCAGTGTTCAAATGTGTTTTATATAGATAAGACTGTTGGTTTTCCCATTTGAATGGTTTTACACTTGTCATTTTGGGGCCTTTTATAGCTTACTGTTCATTGTGAGCCAAGGCTCTGTGTTGAAGATCGTTCTTTGACCTATAATGGTTAACATTTTATAAAATTGTGATTTGGATGGAGAGTTGTCTCTTTGGCACTCATACCACATCTTCTTAATATATCTAGGACTGCAAGATTTTATAAAAAAATTATTTCCCCTTCTTGATATGTTATGAATAATATATAAGAGAAAACATTTTTTGACTAAGTGAACCATGACAATGAGGTTAAGGTCAGGTGAGCTATGTCATATGGCATGTTCAACTTGCAGTCATTTTATGAATCTAATATGTACATGATTAAGCTGATGTATTTTGTACATCCAGTGGGAAAGACTACATGCATATGCATTCACGTAAAATGGGTTCTGCTGTGTACTAAACTAGCATGCTGAGTATTTAACATACTAGTATTACTAGTTCATAAGATTACAGTCCACAGGAAAACCCCTTTACCTTACCACAACACATATTTATTACTATGGGTAGACCAGCCTGCTTTTACACCTAAATGGTGTGTGTTTAATGGAGACAGAAATGTCTATTTTCAAGACTTTGATTTGATGCAAATGGGTTCAGTGTCACATGGACATCACTTTATAAACCTAGTAATGAATCTATTTGGTTTATTACTCATAACTGGAACTAGAGGCTCTCAAGAGCCTGTATCGCTCACCTGATTCTACTTGGGTTTTTGAAATCATATAAAAAAATATGAAATTTGGCTAAAAGTAACAACACTTGGCCATAATAAGGAAAGTACATTCATGCTATGTTTGATTTCATTCAATTCAGCGGTTCACTAAAAGAAGACATTTGTATGTATTTCCCATAGGGTCCTATGTTAAACTAAGTCCTCCACTGGTGGCCATCTTGGATGATGGATCCGCTACAAAGTAACAACACTTGGTCAGCATCTCATAAGGAACATTTATGCTATGTTTGGTTTCATTCCATTAAGTGGTTCTCTATAAAAAGAAACTTGTATGTATTTCCCATAGGGTCCTATGTTAAACTAAGTCCCCCACTGGCGGCCATCTTGGATGTTGGAATGGCGACAAAGTAACAACACTTGGTCAGTATCTTATTAGGAACATTCATGCTATGTTTGGTTTCATTCCATTCAGTGGTTCACTAAAAGAAGACATTTGTATGTTTTTCCCATAGGGTCCTATGTTAAACTAAGTCCCCCGCTGGTGGCCATCTTGGATGATGGATCGGCTACAAAGTAACAACACTTGGTCAGCACCTCATAAGGAACATTCATGCTATGATTTGTTTTATTCCATTCAGTGGTTCTCTAAAAGAAGTCATTTGTATGCATTTCTGTTAAACTAAGTCCCCCTGCTGGCGGCTATCTTGGATGTTGGATCAGCTACAAAGTAACAACACTTGGTCAGCATCTCATAAGGAACATTCATGTCATGTTTGGTTTCATTCCATTCAGTGGTTCTGTAAAAGAAGACATTTGTATATATTTCCCATAGGGTCCTATGTTAAACTAAGTCCCCCGCTGGCGGCCATCTTGGATGATGGATCGGCTACAAAGTAACAACACTTGGTCAGCACCTCATAAGGAACATTCATGCCATGTTTGGTTTCATTCCATTCAGTGGTTCTCTAAAAGAAGTCATTTGTATGCATTTCCCTTAAGGTCCTATGTTAAACTAAGTCCCCCGCTGGCGGCCATCTTGGACAATGGATCAGCTACAAAATA
This sequence comes from Mytilus galloprovincialis, assembly GCF_965363235.1. Lineage (NCBI taxonomy): Eukaryota > Metazoa > Mollusca > Bivalvia > Mytilida > Mytilidae > Mytilus > Mytilus galloprovincialis. The sequence continues at coordinate 24,039,095 of NC_134844.1, forward strand.
ACAACACTTGGTCAGCACCTCATAAGGAACATTCGTGCAATGTTTGGTTTCATTCCATTCAGAGGTTCTCTAAAAGAAGTCATTTGTATGCATTTCCCATAGGGTCCTATGTTAAACTAAGTCCCTGGCTGGCGGCCATCTTGGATGATGGATCGGCTACAAAGTAACAACTCTTGGTCAGCACCTCATAAGGAACATTCATGCCATGTTTGGTTTCATTCCATTCAGTGGTTCTCTAAAAGAAGTCACTTGTATGCATTGCCCATAGGGTCCTATGTTAAACTAAGTCCCCAGCTGGCGGCCATCTTGGATGATGGATCAGCTACAAAATAACAACACTTGGTCAGAACCTCATAAGGAACATTCCTGCAATGTTTGGTTTCATTCCATTCAGTGGTTCTCTAAAAGAAGTCATTTGTATGCATTTCCCATAGGGTCCTATGTTAAACTAAGTCCCTGGCTGGCGGCCATCTTGGATGATGGATCGGCTACAAAGTAACAACTCTTGGTCAGCACCTCATAAGGAACATTCATGCCATGTTTGGTTTCATTCCATTCAGTGGTTCTCTAAAAGAAGTCACTTGTATGCATTGCCCATAGGGTCCTATGTTAAACTAAGTCCCCAGCTGGCGGCCATCTTAGATGATGGATCGGCTACAAAGTAACAACACTTGGTCAGCACCTCATAAGGAACATTCATGCCATGTTTGGTTTCATTCCATTCAGTGGTTCTCTAAAAGAAGTCATTTGTATGCATTTCCCATAGGGTCCTATGTTAAACTAAGTCCCCCGCTGGCGGCCATCTTGGATGATGGATCGGCTACAAAGTAACAACACTTGGTCAGCACCTCATAAGGAACATTCATGCCATGTTTGGTTTCATTCTATTCAGTGGTTCTATAAAAGAAGTCATTTGTATGCATTTCCTATAGGGTCCTATGTTAAACTAAGTCCCACGCTGGCGGCCATCTTGGATGATGGATCGGCTACAAAGTAACAACACTTGGTCAGCACCTCATAAGGAACATTCATGTCATGTTTGGTTTCATTCCATTCAGTGGTTCTCTAAAAGAAGTCATTTGTATGCATTTCCCATAGGGTCCTATGTTAAACTAAGTCCCCCGCTGGCGGCCATCTTGGATGATGGATCGGCTACAAAGTAACAACACTTGGTCAGCACCTCATAAGGAACATTCATGCCATGTTTGGTTTCATTCTATTCAGTGGTTCTATAAAAGAAGTCATTTGTATGCATTTCCCATAGGGTCCTATGTTAAACCAAGTCCCCCGCTGGCGGCCATCTTGGATGATGGATCGGCTACAAAGTAACAACACTTGGTCAGCACCTCATAAGGAACATTCATGTCATGTTTGGTTTTATTCCATTCAGTAGTTCTCTAGAAGAAGTTCAAAATGTAAAAAGTTAACGACGACGACGATGGACGACGGACGACGGACGCCAAGTGATGAGAAAAGCTCACTTGGCCCTTCGGGCCAGGTGAGCTAAAAAATCAGGACATAAAAAAATGCTTTATGTGGGATAAAAGAATGCACCTAAATTACCACAATAAAATACTTACCAGAAGAAGAAAAAAACATGTACAAAGACAAAATACTACTGTAGTTTTCCTTGGTGGTCATTGAACCATTAATAGGACAACCAACAATACCATGGATTCATTTATTTTTGTGGATATCAATTTTCATGGATTGATGAAAAATTTTAATTCATGGTTATGCCAATCTCTGCATACAAAGCCATAGAAAATTTGTAACTTATTGGACATTTGAATTTGTGGTTAACCTGTACCAGAGGTAAATTGGCATCCTACAAATAATAATGAATCCACATTATGCCAATGGAATCCCAAGATTGTAAGGGGTCTGTTATCAGTATGCCAGATATGGATTATCAAATCTTTGCCACTCTAATACATGCAGATTTATACAGAGCTAGTGGCCAATATGCATCCCTATATATGTCTTGCATATCAAAAATATTACAGGCAAGACAGCATTGAACACAAGAGTGTGTAACTGTAAGCTCTTATACTTATCATGATTTAATTTCATACCATATGTACCATACACCAAATATAGTTAGTTTATTGCTTATATCAATATTTCAAGCAGTGGCTGAACCTTGAAATGAGATGAAGGACAAGTCATATAACATACACAATAGTTTGTGCCTCTACCAGATCGTAATCCTTTAGTCTTGTATGTTGCAGGCAAGACTAGCACAGTACAACCTTGGTGGCCAAATTGTCCAAATAACTAGAATATTTATGAATCACTTGAACTAGTCAACATTGTGGTTTCAAGTTTATTCCCTGCACATGGCAGGTGAATTCTACACCAGTGTTCCTGCCAAAGGTTGTAGGTTCTCTCAAGCTTTCTTTATCAGTATAAACTGGCTTACGTGCCGAAACTATGATTGTACCTTCAGTACTTAACATTTATTAAGAATACATTTTTTCTGAAAAATATTTTGCATTCTGATCTGAATTAATTTGTGAATCACATTTATCAGTTAATCTAAACATTAATTTATTGTTGAAAGTAATAATATAAAATGTTATCACAGAGATGTCTCGTTTTTTTGTAATTTCGATAATGCAAATGTTGAAATTAAAATAGCAACAGTTTAGCATGTAAGTTTGGCAAATATTCAATCCCAATGAACCATGACTGAAGGTACATGGCTAAAATCATGGAAATGAGATGTTCCAATGCTAATACAACTGCATACTAAACCTAAACACAAACTAACACTAAAACATGTAAACTATATATATAAGCAAAATTTCAAAGTCAATAAACCATAACTGAGGGGGTGGGGTCAAATAATCTCCATGGAAATGAGATGTGCCAATGCTAATACAACTGCATACCAAATATCATTGACCTACCACTAGTGGTTCCTCATAAACCGACCTAATCACAAACAAATACATGAAAACTAAGCAAAAGTTTCAAAGTCAATAGACAATGCCTGAAGGAGTTGGGCCAAATAATCGCCATGGAAATGAGATATGCAAATTATGCAACTGCATACCAATTATCATTAATTTACCACTAGTGGTTACTCATAAACTGACCTAATCACAAACTAATACATGAAAAATAAGCAAAATTTCGAAGTCTATAGACCATAACTGAGGGGGCAGGGCCAAATAATCTCCATGGAAATGAGATATGCCAATGCTTATACAACTGCATACCAATTGTCATTAACTTACCACTCGAGGTTCCTAATAAACTGACCTAATCACAAACTAATATATGAAAAATAAGCAAAATTTCTAATTCAATAGACCATAACTGAGGGGGCAGGGTCAAATAATCTCCATGGTAATGAGATGTGACTTGCCACTAGTGGTTCACCATAAACTAGACCTAATCACGCCACCGCTCGAGAGAGACTTTTCATTGATTGACTACATCTTTCAAACAACCTTAACACTATTAATGATCAATGACTTAGGTCAAGGTCAAATAAACCCAGACAGCCAGTATCTGGGAAAAAACAAACTGTAGAAACTTTTCCACTGATCATTGAAAATGAGATCAAGGAGAAATGATACCTGCCAGACAGACATGAAAACTTGACAATCAATCCATACACCATATATAACTGACCTACTACTTATAGTATCTGAGAAATAGACTTTATCATGTAACTTTAACCTTGATCATTGAAATGAGGTTGAGGTCAGGTGAATCATCTGAGACGTATGTTGGGGCTTTTTATATCAGACTATACTAGGTTTTTTCTCGATGTTGAAAGCTGTAAGGTTGCCTATAATTGCTTACATCCACTTCACATGTCTTTTTTATCAAGGTAAGCCATTTCTATCAGATTAGAGGGCAGGTGGACATTTTAAAAGCTATAAACCCAGTGCATTTTATGCACCTGTCATAAGTCATAAGTTGGTGTGGTTTGTTTTCTATGAAGATTGACTGTTGGTTTTCCTCTGTTTGATTTGCTTTACACTTGTCATTTTTGAACCCTTTTATAGCTTTCTGTTCAGTGTGAGCCAACAGTTCCATGTTGAAAGCCATAATTCAACCTATATTTGTTAATTTTTTATACATTTGGACTTGGATCGGGAAATCAAATAATTTTAGTTTGATTTTTGAAAAGGCATCACAGATTGACATACAAAACGACATATATATAAATGAAACTTTTAATGCACAAGTTCATATGTTACAAAGATTACAGAAACATTATCCACCGATATATCACTATATCACAATCTGATTAACACCATTCAAAGTTTCATCAATGTCTGAAAATTTTTCTATTTTTTTTTTTCATTATTTTTTTTCTTTTTTTTTGACAAAAATGCTGGATGCAATCAATACTATCTTTGATTGACTTTTGTGTTTTGTTCAAAGATGTAAATATAAACAAAATCATAGAACTGAATGAATAAACAAAAAATACGTAAGTTACTTGGTATTGAATCAATTCCTGATCAATTTTTGTACAAAAGAGTTCATATCAGTCTCTACAACACCACATTATTAAAGTACAAAAAATCATCTGAGTGAAGCACTTTCATTGGATGTTCATTTTAATCTGTACAATCACAACTTAGGTTTAAACGTTGTTTGCCGTTGAATATTGCCTTGCCACGTCTATAATGGCAGAATTATGCTATTTATACATCAAGTTGTGGACAAAAAAAGAGTGGTCTGACACATACATACATGCATACATACAAATTTATAAGTACCCCTTACAATCAATACAAAATGAATTTACAGTAATTTTAATTTGTATTTTGATGTGAAATGAGGATGTTTAGAATTTTGTTAACAAATGCATGGTTCAAACATGTAAAGCCCAAGGAAAAGAAAAAGCTTTCAAAAACTGTAATCAAATTTGCCCAAAGATCAATTATTAAGAATGCTATCACAAATAAACCACAGTCCACATGCTTAATCATCCACAACTTTATATATATAAAAGCTTCTGACATGCTGTCTATGACACTTGTTGTGCCTGTGGCTTTCCAAAGCCACCTGATGAGCCACCACGATGTCCACCACTTCCACTTCCACGGCCACCTCTCGGAGCTCCTCTTCCTGCTGAAATGAGAATGTGTTATATTTAAAAGCGGAGTAGCATGTGAATCAAATGATTTGATAAACTTGAAGTCTATGTAAAGTTGTATTGTCATTGACCTTCAAATGCCAACTAGAGATTTGGAGTCATTGACCTTCAAATGTCAACTAGAGGTTTGGTCATTGACCTTCAAATGCCAACTAGAGATTTGGAGTCATTGACCTTCAAATGCCAACTAGAGATTTGGAGTCATTGACCTTCAAATGCCAACTAGAGATTTGGAGTCATTGACCTTCAAATGCCAACTAGAGATTTGGAGTCATTGACCTTCAAATGCCAACTAGAGATTTGGAAACTATATGCTATTCCATGAATGATAGGTGTTCCAATGTCGAACTCAATAAATCAGATTTACACACTTATGATCCTTTAAGCAGCTGATATTGCAAGGGAATTAAGCCTATGATACCATATTCATTTTTTGAAACAAGAAAATTTACTGTGACAGTGACCTTGAACTTTGAACTATTTACCCCAAAAGCACAAGAAATTTTCCCCATGCTGGTGTCTTTCACCTTTATCAACAGGAAAACTAAAATTGCATACAGAACCTATTTGTTTGTGACAAACAGACCAAAGAACATGTACAATGTAATGACTGCATGAACAGTTCTTTTTTCAGGGACTACAAAAAGATTAGAAATTCAAAATTTAAAATGCCCAGATGAAAGAACTTCAAAGGACTGACTTTCAAACTCCTAAATACAACATTAAAACTCATTGAAGGGATGATTTTTATCTCTTATATAAAAATTCACATTAGTTCTAACTTGTTGACTTGTTTCAGAAATAACTTAGACATAACATTCATCACATGAATGTAATTGTTATGGGTGGCTGAACAAATATCATGCTCCAATAACAAAATTCATGCAAAACAAACATCACTCTCAGCCCATGTACAAGGGAGAGCTGTTTTTGCATGCATCTTAAATGCATTCTTATATTAACAGGGTTGGTGCATAGTTTTCCAAACATCCTTCAATGTATAGTTAATGACCACTTATAAATCTTGAGTTTTATCCGCCATCTCAGATATGATGTTTGTTACTGTATATAGTCAAATCAATAACTACGAATGTTATCAAGACTCAATCATGACCTCTTTTTTTTGGTATGTAAAAATTTGAGTTTTATAATAATATTTTACCAATTAGTTAATTGATATCTTGATTGTTTATGTGTGTGTTTATTATTAGATATTAATTTCTGGAATGATATTAACGCATAAATAGGATTATAACTGTAACAGTATTGCGGATAATACATCTGTGACAATAAAGATGTGCAAAGTTGACACGCACCTCCCCGAGGTCCACCTCGTGATTGACCACGTTTAAATCCTCCATCACGATCACGAGAGTAGCTGCCATTATAACCTTGGTAACCATCAGGACGATAGTTGTCTCTTGGTGGGTAGCCTTGGTAACCACCTAAATAAGTAAATGTTTTACACAAAGTTAATAATAATGGTTTAAAAGAGAATAAAATATCAAGAAAATGTATTTTTTACATACAACTAAGTTTGAATCATATTTGTAGTACAATTAAAGAGTGATATACTTTGTATCCTTATAATATATACTGAAAACTAATATACATATTTTTAAGGTAGTGTTACAAAATAATGCAAATATGATATGAAGTGTTGAATACTGTAATTTTTTTTATTGTGACAGTTTTTGATTACTGCCACTTGGTGAGTATTGCAATATTTACATTCTGATATCTGATACAATTTCAAGAAAAGATCCATACAGAAATATGAAATAGTAAGTCTCGCATTTTTGTCAATTCTTCAAAACTTTGAATAATAAATGCATGCAAAAATTTCTTGATTTTCAATTTGTCAAACTTGGTTCTTTTCCTATATTGGTACATACAAAACAATAGAAAATCAGTATTATAAATCACCATGAGAATAGACTATTTTTCATATTACTGACTTTTGACTCTGAATTATATAATTTTTTAGACTGGTTACCTTTTCTATGGTAGAACATCTTGCTACCAAGTCAGGTATGAGCTGGCTAAAGAAGTAAAACCAAGCTTCCAATTAGTATAATTTTGGGGAAAATTAACTGTTAAACATTTCTTTACACGACAAAATCATCTGAAAACAGTAGACTTTCCTCTCAATTAACACCAATTATATGTTTGTTTTTACTTTGCTCTTACTTGACCAAGTATCAGGATGTACAATCACAGAAAGAGTAACCTGTTGAAAATTATATACTCCAGAGTCAAAAGTCGATAATATGAAAATAGTCGACTAGTTTACAATAATCTAACATACGCTTTGAATTCAAAATTGTGCATATCAAATTATAAGTTTGTTGAAATGTAAATTTAATATTAAAGTTGTCTTTTGTATAATGCAAAATCTTTTGTTTGCAACCTATTGACAAGTGATCATGCTAATGCTCTTTAATGATGGTTTGATTTTACAAATGTTAATGTTGGAATATAAAAATATGTTTCTGATCAGCAGTAAGTATGTGGCAACAATCTTGCATTAAATAAAATTCTGTAATCTGTAGAAAAAACAGAAGATAATTTTAGGGCAAATATGCCATACTAACCTCGGTTTCCACCCCTATAATTGCCTCCTTCTGATCCACGGTTATTTCTGTCTCTGTAGCCGTTTGACATTCCACCTCGGTCACCACCTCTTCCTCCACGGCTTTTCCACTGGTTACCTCTATAACTATTGCTTGACTGGAAATTTCCTCCTTCAAAAAATTACATTACATTAGTGTTAGAAATAAGTTGTCCATGCCTTTGATTATTGGTTCAATTTCTTTCCTGGTAAATAAAACTTAGCTGTTTCATGAACTTGTTACAAAGGAAAATTTCTGATCTTAAAACTCGCTAATAATGTGAACACCTGGGCATTTAGATACTGCCTTTGAGGGTCAGAAAAAGCGAAGCGACTTCATTCACCTAATTGACCAGTAGCCAGGGCCTGCAACAGCTAGGTGAACTATAATCTTGTTAAAATTTGTTTGGTCCAATACAATTATAACAGATATTAAAAGTATACAAGAATATGTGTCCATGCTGAAATGACCATAAAAATCAGGGTCAACTTGAAATTTAAGTTCACCTTACAAGGAATATGTGTAGTTTCAAGATGATTTCACCCAAAGAACAGGGTAAACCATAAGTTGAAACCTAAGAATAATACAATAATAAATAGTTTAACATAACATTTTCTGTAATAACCCACCAGGTTCCAGTGTGTCCTGTGTTATTAATACATATTCTCAGTTTAATCATTCTTCTTGTAAATATTTTTACCGGGAAATCGACTCCAATTTTTGTAAATTGGTTTTTATTACAGTAAAATCAGAGATCAACAAAAAACCGTGATCATGTGATAGTCTTATAGTTGTTAATGTCTGTGTCATTTTAGTCTTTTCTGGATAGTTGTCTCATTGGTAATCATACCACATCTTCTTTTTTATATTACACTTTTGTGATAAAACCTTTTATACGCCTTTTACTGGCAATAAATGAGCTCATGTAACCCCCATCTACAGTAACACACAAATCAATATGTAAATTTAATTCACTGATCATTTTTCCTACCTGTACCTACCTTCTGATTGTTCATTTTGTTGTGAGTCTTCCCCATCTGGGTGAGAGGCAGAGTATAACTGAGACTGGAATACTCCGGCATTTGGATTCATGGTAAATTTCTTATCTTGGGACTCGGCGGACTGGGAGTTCTGTTCAAAGAATACAATTTTACATTTTACATTTATTAATTCTAATTTCAAAATTTGTGAAGTGTCCATTTTAACAGTTGTATCACATATTTTGTTTTGAGTGACCATAACTGTATTTCTTGAATTTCATTTTATATTAACACATGTAGAAAGACGTGATCTTCTAGTAAAAGTTTTCTTTTGCATTTTATTATACTGGTTATTCATTGGATACCAATTTTTGTTGTTTTTTGTGTGTAGAAGTAAACCACAAATTAAAATGCTCAACGAATTCTTTAAGGTTGTTAGCAGACATTGGCAAAACCATGAAATCACATAGTCAGGAAAAAGGTAAGTTTTCTGCAATCCACGAAAATTAATGAATCCAATTTTTTAATATTCTTTCCTTATAGTCAGTATACATCTTTACAAATAAATATGAAAAAGTTTATTTTCCTTACAGACCTATATGTAAGAGAAATCTAAGAATACACAGTTGACTTACAGTTTGTATCCTTAAAGCTGGACCTATTACATGCATACACATACACAATGTATGAAACAATACTCATCAATCCATGGCACAAGATGATGAGAAAATACTTTATCCATCATTATGTTTAAAGCTTGAATCGTACCTGTTGATTGGAATCGCGACCAGGTGGCATCTGTGAATGTAATTCAAACTGGGAAATTGTTGAATCGGGCACACTTTGTCCTAAAACTTTTTGTGAAATAGTGTCCTCACTGAATAAAGAGTCACTGTTTTGTCCATATGATTGTGATGAATGCCCAGGTTGTGAATATGACTGTGGTGTTTCTGCTGTCTGTGATAATGATGGTGTTTGTTGCTGCTGATGAACGTCTCCTCCATAACCCGAGTTGGTGAATGTCTGTGACATACCACTATCGGTCTGTCTTGATTGTGGTCTTCCTGGCATAGGATGTGCTGCTACCACAGCTGGATCCATGTGCGGGGCTGTAAAATATATCAAACATTAGTTTTGATTGTCATAACTACTAGATTCATGTGCGGGGCTGTAAAATATATCAAACATTAGTTTTGATTGTCATAACTACTAGATTCATGTGCGGGGCTGTAAAATATATCATACATTAGCTTTGCTTTGATTGTCATAACACCCCTAAGTTGCTGCGTTAATGTCTCACCAATTTATATGAACTGCATAGCCATACGATTTAGAAAAATATTTTAGTTACACCATGTCAGGTTGAACAAAGTTAGACCTTTACCTCATTTCACTAACAAAAGAAAAACTTTTGAATTGGTTGATTTATATTATATACATGTTTTTGAGTAGGAGAGGGAAAATATAATAATTCACCTATCAATAAAAGTAGTAGTTTTCAAAGCATAAAATCTATTTTGCAAACAAATGTTTGACCAATTTAGACAGCAAGCCACTGTCTTGACTGAACCCACTCCTATGATAATATCTAGACCTGCATATACATGGTATCAATCATTATCAAATATACATGCAAGTAAATCTATGTACTCTTCTTGTTCTTTTTTCCCCAGTGAAAACATTAATACGGTTTAAACAATTTCACTTTTTTTAAAAGATATTACATGTACAATATACAAATTTCTGATGCCCAGATGTAAATTATAGTGTTGTTATTTTTTAATCATCATTTTTCAAATACAAATGTTTTTCATCTGTTACTTTCCTAAACAAACATGTGTATATTGTACCTACACTGGTTTAATATATTGCAGATAACATAAAGAGGTGAGGTATATGTCATAAAAAATTGTGCACACACACACTGCAAACAGGCTATGTTTAGTATGTTAATGTTATATAAATTAAACTACATGTAAATATTTAAATCTACTAAAACTGTTTGATGAACCTAATTACTTCAGAATATTGTGATTTTTTATGTGAAATTTTGACCCAATTTCTTTGAGTTTCATGCATCAAAACATTAAGTAATAAAAGTAAAGGTTTAACGAAAAAATTTAAAAGAAATATACAATAAATACTAAGGGCTCTCTTACTAATGTTTTGGTGTCATATCTGCACTTTTTAAACCCTCAAATGATGTTATTTTTTATATGTTAATTGTATATATTATTTAATTCACAGCAAACCAATACTTACAACAGTCCATGGCTGACAGCTGGAGACTAACACCTAATAATTATCAACAATTCATTCATACTCTGGTGCACGACTCTTAACATGCCAAACTTAAAAGGACAGAAACATTCTCGTACCATAAAGAGTAAAACAGTAATTGGATTTATTTCAAAATTTATGAAGATCAAACAATTTAGTTAACTACAAAAGTAGAAAGTAGGGCAGTAAAAATAATCAAAATAAATGAGTACAGTATTCCTCAAAATTGGGATTATTTTTCAGTTTATAATCTTAGTGCAAACAATACAGGACAACAACAAGTGTTCCCCTTCTCCTATTTCTGTTTATAATTGTTTCTTTACAAGATACATTTTGTACTTGGGGGAAAGGAAAGACAAATGTATCATATTTCCTATAAATACTAGTACTTTATGATCTCAATTTACTTTAAACTGTTCCAGAAAGGGGTTCAAAGGGTAGTCATAAATCATATCTGGTGGAGGGTTCTATTTTCCCATATTAAATTCTTAAGGTATTATTATATAATTATTTTTCCTTCTCCCTAACGCTCCTCTTTTCAACATTAAATTATGGAATAGCTGTGTCAACACAATCAAAATTACATCAAATCTCATATCATACCCTAACTGTTTTCTCTTAACTCAGTAAAATTATTATAAATCAAACATTATTCCATAAAGCTTTCACACAAAAATGAATAAAAAGCATGCCTGTTTGCTATAAGAGTCAAATCAGAGTAAACTTTAGGTGGGTGAACTCCAAATGCTTTTAGTATATATTACAATGAACACTGTAAAGTGAGGAATTTTGCAGACTTCAAAATTTCAAACTTTATAGGACCAAACATATTTGTCAGGTTACTATTTTCTTAAATTCTCATTTTTGCCTACTTAAGAAATCAAATTTGCACAATAATTGTTCTGAAAACTAATCCTAATCCAAAAATTTCAAAAAAATGGAAACCTTGCAAAGTTTTTCTCACTTTAAAGTATAGTCACAGTGGCAGAACCAATAACAGCTGAAGTGAGACAGGCATATGCTGTGTATTAATTGCATATCTTACATTCCATATCTATTGTTGATTCTTGTAAAAAATTAAAGTTGCCTTGTACTGAAGAGACTATTTCTTGGAATGGTCGCTGGCGTTGGTAAGATACATCTTGTTGTGTTGTTGTTGCCGTTGGAGCTTCTGAGAAAAAAGAATCTGGGTCCTGTAAATTGTTCATTGGTGGTTGTCCATTTTCTGTTGTCATTTCAGGTTGTTCTTCAGACACATCTGGTGGTAATGCAGACTGAACTTCTACAGAGTCTGGTTCAGGAACTTCCTGAGCGTTAACAACCACAAATTCCTGTTCAGTATTGCACTCCTCTGCAGTTTCTTCCTTGAGAGCTTGTTCAAAGTAGCCACACCCACTTATATCATCAATGAGTGCCTTTAATACCTTGTATGTTGTTCCTACTACTTCTTTCTCCTTTGCATCAATTAAGTTGACAACATGATCTGCGGCAGTGGTTAGTTGAGCTAGATGATCCTTGTCAGCTTCCCGAGATGGATTAATCAGTTTATACAAATCGTCCAACTGATTCAAATTTTCTTCCGACAAAACCTGTAATAAAGATTGCACTTTAAAACATGGTATGGCATTTAATTATAATCAGATTCTGAAAACTTAAATATTGAAGAGTGAATTTCTTTTTACAAATTTTCCAGATCGTTATATTTCATGCATTTAGAAGCAACAAAATATTGCAAGAGTACAGTGACATGTCTTGTGTCTGTTGTGTGCAAGCATATTAAAATATTTCTTTAAATATGAGGTTAATACAAAGCACTGTCATTTTGTCTTTGGTTCTATTTTATTCTTTTCCATGTAATTATTGCAAATTTAAAATGTTTATAGAAACTTGCAATACTACAAATTATATTACTAGGAATCGGTGCAATTTGATCACAGCACAAAAGATATAACTGTGTGCTCAACGCCAAACTAACCACCTCTCCATCCATGTCTGCCTGACTGAAAATAACTTTTTACTTAAACTGAACCTAGACTTAAAAATATCATTACTTACCACAGCTCCATGTCTGCCTTTCTGGAAGTCACTTCTCACTTGATCTGAACCTAGACCGTCAAGAAGATTTTGAACTCTTAACATCTCCTTCACACGTTTAAGTTCAGCAGTCTGACGTTCCAACTTTTCCTTCTTTGCATGCTTCTTGTTGTACTTTTCAGCCTAAAATAAGAAATGCCATATCAAATATAAAGTAACTTTCTTGGAGCATTTGAAAACTGTTAAACCTATTCAAAACTTCAATTTGAAAGCCTTCAACATAACACTGGCAACAGTGTGAAATGCAAAATCTGAACAAATATTAAGTTATATATAATATATCATTATGCAATGAAAGGAAATCTGTGTTAAAGCCTTATATTTGAATATCTATGAACTGAAAAGAAGGTATCAGGTGTAGAAATCATAGTTAGGAGTAGCAAGGTTAAATATTTTCAGAAACCTATGAAATGATAATTATAGCCCCATTTTTGTTTGTTCAGTTTGTTAAATGGTTTCTTTATGTAAAGGCAAACTATACAATTTTAAAATTGTGTCTTTTAATTTAGAACTACCACATGCTTAAACATAAATTTTTCTGTAACTGTAATTTTGACCTTCGTTTTACATTAATGTTATTTCAGCTTGCAAGTTTAAAGGAAGCAATGATCATTCAATTTCAACACACTGGCATGAAATTATAATTATAAACAATAAAAGATTTATCTTACATCAGCATTGATGGAAAGAAACTGCTTCATAAGCTCTTGAGCAAAGATCAAGTTCTGATCAACTTCATTGTACTTGTCTACTGCAACCTGCAAAAAATTATTATTTTATAGATCATAATACATCTCACATTATTTAACAGTCAAAATTTCACAAGCACTAACGTATCATGTTTATTCCTCTTTTTTTAATTTCATTTTTTTTGGGTAAAATATATATGTTTCCTTTTTCATAACATTTCAATCATTTTTTTTCATTCACAATTTATATGAGTTAAATCAACATGAATACTTTACATTTTTGAAGGGCAGCACATGCATGCAATTAATCACAAATTCGTGTACACCATTTAATCCTTTATTTTAGACTGGATTTTTAGTATTGGTATTGTCATCTGATAAAGTCGTGCTGATTAAAAGACACAGTTTGCTCTGCTTTCAAAACCTTTCTGTTCTTTGAACCCATCGACTTGGAACTTATCAATTATTGGTAATATTAATTATTTGAAAAACAAAAGGGTCTCGAATGGAGTATTTTGTTTATCAACAGCATTGTAATATATAAAGTTATAAAGTTGTATTCTTTGATTCACCGTTTTTTCGTCATGTTGGCTGACAAATTGGAAACTGTACCTATGCCTTATTTCAAGTCTAGAATTTTAGTATTTGTATTGTCATTTTATTAAGGCCAAAATAAATTAATAGTTTCCAGTTTCCCGACCCTACCTCTGTTTCTGACGCCGACCCTAAACATTTTATTGACAAAAATAAAAAAAAAAATGAAAAATCCGGATTTTTCGGTCTGTCCGGATCCGACTATTTGTTTAGAAAACTACAGATCTTTAAAACGTTTGATAGCAACGACCAATATGGATAAGTCAAGCGTTTCAAAAACCAAGATTTTTAATAAACAAGCATGGCTTTTTGACAACCGTGCAGCGTATTTATTAGCTGTCAAATATGCAAAATGTGATCACATGTTTGCAAATATAATGACATCAATTCCGGATAATTACAATATGATGAATCTTTTTAAAGAACAACATGATGGACCTATAGACGAAAAAAAAGTTTTAAGACATACAAAAACATACATGTACGACAAGAAAATAATTGACAAATAATTTTAAGAGTAAAATAAGATTAATTTACTGCTAAAATCAATCTAGCTTTTGTTGTAAAAAATGCTCTTACGAATGTTGTAAAAAATTGTTCTCAGACACAACATAACGGCTGTTAACGCTTTTGGGGATTTGACAGTTGGAGTTAATGATGACAAGAGGCAGACAATGTGTACCGAGAAATAGAAAACTTTCCCCAGTAGGCAGACATGGTGTATGATTCATGTTCATTTATAAATGAATCTGCCCCTGCACCATGTCTACTTTTATTTTTTTAAATTTTCTCTGGCTGGCACACAACAATTTATACCAGAGAAGGAAAAAAGTCATGCCCTATTAATATCTACAATTTTTTTCCATGTATTAAATATAAAGACAAAGATTCTCACTTTTCTCAAAACCTGAAATTTTAATATTGTCAGAACCCCACTCCTCAAGATTAAATTCTGTCAAACATCAAAAAACATCTATTTATTAAATAAAGAGGGTGGAAGAGTATTACCCAAAAAAAATCATAAGCCGCTGCTTAGGCCAAATAAAATAATATGTGTGTTTCCTGTTTCATCTTTGAAAAAAATAGGGTAGGTAGGTAGGGATTTTTTTTTATTTTACCATTTTTTTTACATTGAGTCTATGGGAGAGAAATCCTGACTTTAACAGTGCTTATTGAAAAATGACCAAAAAAACTTTAGGGTAGGCTATTTCTAAGCTTAAAATATAGGGTAGGTAGGGAAACAGGAAACACACATGCTTTTTTATTTGGCCTTAGCATCAATTTACAGTGATTCTACTACTAAAAAAAGGGGGTAGGAGTCTGTTCCCACATGTATACCCTGTGTGTCATTAGCATTGTTAGGTTCAACGAGGCCAAACAATAATACCATGCCAGATTTTTCACTGCCATTTTTGCTTTAAGATAATTAATTGGCAAGAACATATTCCTATTACGGCCCATGAAATTCGTAAGTTTATTTTCATATTTCTTATATTTTTTACAGAAAATTAACTAGAGGCTCTAAAGAGCCTGTGTCGCTCACCTTGGTATATGTGAATATTCAACAAAGGACGCAGATGGATTCGTGACAAAATTGTGTTTTGGTGATGGTGATGTGTTTGTAGATCTAACTTTACTGAACATTCTTGCTGCGTACATATATCCCCATCTATAATGATTGGCCCAGTAGTTTCAGTTGAAAGTGTTAGTAAAAATTGACAAATTTTATGAAAATTGTTAAAAATTGACTATCAATTCGTCTGAAATTTTCAGGGCAGATAGATCTTGACCTGATAAACAATTTAACTCCATGCCAGTTTTGCTCTTAATGCTTTTGTTTTTGAGTCATAAGCCAAAAACTGCATTTTACCCCTATGTTCTATTTTTAGCCATGGCGGCCATCTTGGTTGGTTGACCGGGTCACCTGACACAATTTTAAAACTAGATACCCCAATGATGATTGTGGCCAAATTTGGTTTAATTTGGCCCAGTAGTTTCAGAGGAGAAGATTTTTGTAAAAGATTACTAAGATTTATGAAAAATGGTTGAAAATTGACTATAAAGGGCAATAACTCCTAAAGGGGTCATTTGACCATTTCGGTCATGTTGACTTATTTGTAAATCTTATTTTGCTGAACATTATTGCTGTTTACAGTTTATCTCTATCTATAATATTATTCAAGATAATAACCAAAAACAGCAAAATTTCCTTAAAATGACCAATTAAGGGGTAGCAACCCAACAACAAGTTGTTCGATTCATCTGAAATTTTCAGGGCAGATAGATCTTGACCTGATAAACAATTTTACCCCATGTCAGAATTGCTCTAAATGCTTTGTTTTTTGAGTTATAAGCCAAAAACTGAATTTTACCCCTATGTTCTATTTTTAGCCATGGCGGCCATCTTGGTTGGTTGACCGGGTCACCGGACACAATTTTTAAACTAGATACCCCAATGATGATTGTGGCCAAGTTTGGTTTAATTTGGCCTGGTAGTTTCAGAGGAGAAGATTTTTGTAAAAGTTAACGCCGGACGCAGGACGACGACGACGGACGACGACGACGCCGGACGCCGGACGCAAAGTGATGAGAAAAGCTCACTTGGCCCTTTGGGCCAGGTGAGCTAAAAAACCTGTAGATTTAATTAAGTACTAATAAATATCAAAGAAGCATGCAGGCACATCAAATGATTTCATTTTGAATCTTTTTCTGCTGTCATCGATAGAAAAAAATAAAAAGTTTTCATAAAATAAAATGTTTTACCTACCTACCCTACCTAATTTTTTTCGGGGTGACATAGGAAACACACTATTTATTTATTTTGGCCTAAGTAATGCTGATTAAAATAGTACAACATTTGTACAATAGGAAACAATGTGACAATGATTGAATTTAGTAGTGTCAACCCTGTGATTATGACCAGTGTGTATAGCAAATCCCAAATACACCCGCTTGTTGGTGCGCCTGACAGACGTGAAACGTACAGATATTAAAGGTAAAATGTGAAATATAATGCCATGACTAAAAGGAAATCACATCGGATGGTTCCGGAATTTATTAATTTGTCTAATTGCTTATTGTTTGAAACAATAATCGATGTAAAAGGGTAAAATTTTCAGTATACCCTATCAAGTATATATACCCTTATATAAGTTTGACTTCTAGCTTTCTTCAGTTATACGTTTATTAGGTGAACAAACAAATCATTTTAAATGGTCTTTAGATTTAGTAGTATAGATACAATGCAGTCTTCACGACAAACTTTTAAATCTACAGGCCCGGAGCTCAAGTTTTGAAAATTTTTAGTTAGATTCTGTTGGCCTGTAGATATGATTTTTACAGGCCCGAGAGCAATTTTACTAGCCTGGGCTGCCACTCAGCGTGAAGACTGTACAATGTCATGGTATTTAGTATGTTTGGAGTCCAAATGTTGCACTTAAATAACAGATAAAACTTGAATAAGTATGCTACAGCTCATTTGGATGCAATCTTTTCAACCAGTCAATTGTAGGAGTGGAGAAAACTAGTGGATGGTACCATATGCCCATCTTTGTGTAGGGATATGTTGCTTCTTTTGTATCATAGTAATTGAACATACAATACCTTGAGAATGATAAGCTTAAGCTATTGTTTTAATAATTCTACGAAACCTTTTGTTTAAATTTGAGTGAAAAGACATGCATTAGACTGTGGTCCTGTCCCGTCTGTCCACCCAAATTTCACTGATGGGTAGATGGTGAAAGAAAATATCACCTGATCTGTAGTATATACATTCACATGTATCATATACTACTGTACCTGCTGGTCTTTCTCCAAAGGAATTCCTTTATCCTGCTTCTCCCTGTAAGCATCCAACTTCCCCTGAAATATAAGCAGAATTTATATACATATATATATATATACCATGCATACTGTATACATTTACATAAATTTATAATGTCAAATATTTTTGCATTGTCTTCAATCTGCAAAAAAATATCCGAGTTCAAGAGTTCAATAATTAAAATCTACAGGTATAATGAACTCAACTTAATCCCCTATCCTATAACAAACCCAAACCGAACACTAAATTAAAGAAGCTTGTTAGACATGTTAGATTTATAATAGCACTCTATATCATGATCATTAACCATTTTAAATGCTTTTAACATGTTTAAGCATCACAAATCATCAATGATTGT
Organism: Mytilus galloprovincialis; assembly: GCF_965363235.1. Classification (NCBI taxonomy): domain Eukaryota; kingdom Metazoa; phylum Mollusca; class Bivalvia; order Mytilida; family Mytilidae; genus Mytilus; species Mytilus galloprovincialis. Next base: position 24,057,650 of record NC_134844.1, read on the forward strand.
TTTCATTAAGGTTGATTTCACCTTCAGGCTTAAACTAAAGATGAACCTTAAAATTTATGTCTAGTTCCTTGTCTCCTTGCTTTATCAAACAGGTCACAACACACTGGGCAAGTTTATCTCCCTAGGCTTCCTGATTTTGCCTTAAAGTAAAGATGCATGTACATGTAAAACAATATATTTGTGTACTCCTCATTTTTCAAAAAAGTTCTCCAAATGTCACCTCATGATTGTAATAAAATTTCCTGATTTGAAATTCAACAGTATAAGCTTCTATATGAAACAACGTTTACAATCATCCCTTATGAAAATGTTTATGCAACACAGACTACACGAAATACGTCGGACCGTCGGACAAATCCGGTGAATAATGAATCGGTCTGGTAAAATTTTGTTGAATTCCGGTCCAAATGTCCGGTGTTTTTTTTCCATGGATTTTTCTAACATTCTAGCAAAATTGACAAACGATCTCAAATTCATTTTCATCTTTATTATTCATCACAGCGATGTTTATTTTGTTCAACCGCTAGCTTTATGCCGAATATCGCCAACAGGTAATGTGTAAATCCGGGTAAAAACATATCTGACTGGAACTGACTGTCAAAAACAACAATGGATGCCATCATTGGCACAACAGGAAATGTAAATAAAACCGGATCAGATTCTATGAACAGATAAGGATAATTCCAGGTTTGCCGATTTAAATACAATAAATGAATAAAAATCCAAGCAGATCACAAAATTTAGCTATGAAATATAAACACTAGAATTGAAAACCAAAAGATCTATGAAAAAGAAAGAAGAAACAGGAAATGATATTTTATACAGAAACTCTTAATTATGTTTAGTTCACAAACATTGTCAAAATCCAATAAAATGGGACATTACTCTTACACTGGCAGACCTATTTGGAAAATCACCGTGATTTTTGTAAAAAAATCGGTGTTTTTTGGACAATCTGCGCGGAACGGATAATTAATAGAGGTTCATCGTAAATTTTCCGTTTTACAGAATATTTTGCGGTTCTCCGGAGATTTTCCGTGTCTCAGGGAATTATCCGTTTGTCCGATAAAACGGGTGTGTATTGAGTCATTGATAGAACCAGTGATGCGTGAGCGACGGTTATTAAAAGGTCGGTTGTATAATCCGTTATGCGTGAGCGACGTTCAATCATTAATTGATCGTTGTATAATCCGTTAAGTGTGAGCTCGAGGGACGGTTGTATTGAGGTACAGATTGTGATATATGTAGAAGTTTACAGAACTACTAGTATCATTAATCGATTGAGATATAAGGAATTTTCAAAAATTTATCACATAATGTTTCTGTAAATTTAGAGAGAAACAGATTATATATTTCTCGGGGTGAAAGGTTTACTTTTATGGTGGAAAAATACATGTGTATTTCTGAGGCCGCAGATCATTTAACCTTCATTGGCAAATAGGAATTTTTAAAACGGTCTTGATCACCTGCTGATCCATTAATCGTTCAGAATGAAATGCACATTTATACCTCTTGGGGTTGAAGGCATATATTAGCAAAATTAACAATATGCTACGATGAGATAATAACAAGTTGCGAATTTTAGTCCGAATGTGTATATATATATGGGCATATGGACATACATTCATCTTTATAATTAATCAGTTCATCTGTCATTTGTTTTATTAAATTACTTTTCAATTGTGGTATAAATACAATTTTATCATTGTGTAAGACGATTTGAGAATAATGCTTTCATCGTAAATACTTCAGAAATTATAATTGATTCAAGAACCGTTTATTGGAACAAAAATAAAATGAACGGCTTGGAGGAAGTTCTAACCTTAGTTGATATCAGGGGTTAATTGGTATAGCAGTATGTTACGTAATACAGCGATCGTCGATGCATAATATGCATATGTATGTATATAGTATGCATGCAACTGGATTTCGACATCTCGTGGGTTGTCTTTTAGACAAAGAAGTTCCATTTTAAAGATATGAAAGTACGTCAATGCACGTCTTGTAAACTAATCTGTTACTTTTTTAAATATAAATAAGTTATATTTTAAAAGATTGGATGGTTATTTCACACGTATCAAAGTTCTTCTGTCATCATTACTGTTTTTCAATTATATTTTGAGAGTTCGATCTTAAAAGTTAAAACTAAGTTCGTCCTGACATTTATGGAATATTTGCCACTGGAAGTTAAACAACCAACAATCAATCATCTTATTACAAAATTTAAAATATGCCTGAGCGATAATATTCTTTTAAATTTTAATGTGAAAGACAGTTTCTCCATTTATAAGACGGAACTTCCCGGTCTAATGTTAAGTGTATCTACATCCCGGGATTGAGATTTATTTACTATACTAGCAAAAAAAAAAGAAAAGAAAAGAAATGATGATACGTTTTTTTTTTAATAATTAAATAATTAACGTTAAAAATATATGTAATTAACTTGATCTAAAACTTGACCTCGCTCATAATAGAGAATGTTAAAAATCAATTGTGTCGACTGCACGGGATTGTCCAACGGCGGGAAATACCCTGTAACTATAAACACAGGTGATGTTACTGACCGATTGTGGAATGTCAACTCAGGGTTAAAGTGATGTGTAATGATTGTGCGCTTGAAAGTTGAGGCTCTAGTAGGTTCATTTCAATTGATAATCGATAATCTAAAATCATTTTTTTTTCCAAATCAACGATGAAGTTTTGGATATTATGGAAGGGATTTTGTTTAAGGACAACGGAGGTACCTTAAAAGTCTATAGGAAAATATACAAATAAAATAATATAAAATAATTTCGAAGGTCACAACTTGTATCTTATAATTCAATGATAAAGCGACTTCATCAGTATTAACAGTTGTAAGATTGCAATCAGATGACTTTTAATTTTGTTTGTGTTTCAGGAGTGGGAGTGTATAAGATTACCTTATATTACAATGTTTGTTTATATTGCTTGACCCTTATGGGTGTAATTTTGCAATAAAGATTAAAAATATATACTTTGGATGTTCCATTCTCAGCATTGTTTCTGGTCTGTCTGTTCGTTTGTTCGTTCGTCCGTCTGTCCCGCTTCAGGTTGAAGTTTTTGGTCGAGGTAGTGTTTGATGAAGTTGATATCCAATCAATTTTAAATTTAGTACACATGTTCACAATGATATGATCTTTCTAGATTTAATGCCAAATTAGAATTACCTCATTTCCTCATTTCCTCAGTCCACTCAGGGACTTTCTATAATAAGTAAAGAAAGTCCCTGGTAGTCCCTGGTCTGTTAAACAGAAAATGATAGTGCGGATTGGGCATCCGTGTATACTAGTGACACATTCTTTTTTTTAATTTATTAAACTTGTTCTCAGTGGCAGATCCAGATTTTTTTTATATATAAGGAGAGGGGAGACTAACTGATAATGTCATGAGAGGACCAGCTCCAGTCATTCTCAAGTGATTCCCTATATAATCAATATTTATTTTTCAACAAAAGGGGGCGGACACCGTGTCATTCCCCCTTTATAGCCGACTGAAAAACTCAAAGGGCTGTTTAGGCAGTCAATGTCGTCAAAAACTTCTATGTGTTGTATAGCCAGTCATTGAGTCAGTGTCGTTAAAAACTTCCATGTATATCAATCAATCAAATCAAGACTATTAAAAACTCCCATCAACGCCATTCCCCACTAAATCCGGCTCTGGTTCTATTAATTTCATTACTTCTTCAACATACTAGTATCGGGAGCATGTGAGTATGGTAGCACTCCGTAGATAGGTCTGTAGTTTTGCATGTAAGACACTAACAGTTGGCCTAACGTATTAGAAGGCCAGGGTTGGAAGGTTATTCAACATTCTGTGGCTCAATTGTAACCATATTTTCTGTGAAGTGCTACCTAAGCCGTGTCCTGGTGAACCCTACCCATTTTTTTCAAAGGATTTTCCAATAGCACATCGAAACGCTTCCAGCATTCTATATTTTTTTCAAATTGTACCTCAGCATAATACAGGTCATGAGGTACATTTGTTTGATGTACATACTGTTTAATTTCCTGTTACTTCGAATTTTCGGGATTTTTTTTTTCATCAGATTTGCCCTGTTGTCTTTTCTTTTAACTCCGTGTAAACCCTCACACGCGATGTTTACAGAATTATTTGTTTGAAAAATTAAATTTGTTGTATTACCTCTTTTATCAAAATAATATTTAGTTAGCTTTATAAGCGCCTTTTCAAAGTCCAAGCATTGAACATTGCAAACACATATAGATATTTTCAAATGAATTAGAAAATATCTTCCCAAATCGACAGAACGAACAGAGAGATATTTGCCACTGGTCTTTACCCAGTTAACGATTCACTCTTAAATGCATTTCTCAAAAAACGATGGGAAACAGAAAAAACCCAGACTAAACAGAAAAAAACCAGACTATATCTTTTGGATAAACAGCCAAGGACATTTCCAGACATGAATATAACTGCATGGACCATCGCTTACAAGTTTTGTGACAGAACAGGCTTACAACTTTACTATAGTACATGTACAGTGCTTAGAACTCGCATAATTTTACTCCAGTTTACATAGTGCATTATTTTATGTTTTATGATAACAGAACTGTGTTTTATCAAGGTTTATCATGACTCGTATGGTTTTATGATAACTGATTTCTGAGGAATATGTTTAATAATGTAAACTTTATTTAAAGATACGTTTTTAACCGGATTTTTGTGACAAAAATGTCGGTTATTGATTTGGGGATGTACGGCGGGCGGGCGGGCGGGCGGTCGGGCAGTCGGGCGGGCGGGCGGGCGGGCGGCAATCAAATGTTGTCCGTGCATTAACTCATGAACCGTTCAACCAAAGCTTTTAAAATTTTAATATGTTATTACTGACAACTATTCGAAGGTCAAGTTCAATAATGGCGATTTTGACTTTTACCGTTCAGGAGTTATGGTTCTTGAAAGATTGAAAAATGGAGTTGTCCGTGCATTTACGCATGAACTGTTCTACCAAAGCTTCCCAAATTTTAATATGTTGTTACTTATGACAGAATGGAGGTCAAGTTCAATAATGACGAATTTGACTTTTACCGTTCAGGAGTTATGGTTCTTGAAAGATTAAAAAATGGAGTTTCCAGTCGTGTCCGTGCATTTATGCATGAACTGTTCTACCAAAGCTTCCGAAATTTTAATATGCTGTTACTGATGACAAAATGGAGGTCAAGTTCAATAATGACGATTTTGACTTTTACCGTTCAGGAGTTATGGTTCTTGAAAGATTGAAAAATGGTGTTTCCCGTCGTGTCCGTGCATTTTCTCATGAACCATTCAACCAAAGCTTTTGAAATTTTAATATGTTGTTACGGATGACAAAATAGAGGTCAAGTTCAATAATGACGATTTTGACTTTTACCGTTCAGGAGTTATGGTTCTTGAAAGATCGTAAAATGGCGTTTCCATTCAGGTAGTTGCATTTACTCATGAACCATTCAATCTAAGCTTTTCAAATTTTAATATGTTGATACTGATGACAAAATGGAGGTCAAATTTGATATTGACGATTTTCACTTTCACCATTCATCAGTAATGGTTCTTGTGATATTGCCAGGACACAAATAAATGTTAATAAATCCGGTTTGCTGTCGTTGTGACAGCCTCTTGTTTCCAATTGGTGCTAAAGAAAAGCACCATATGAATATTCATGAACCTACAACGATTGGTCAAAATCGTTATTTAAAAATCCTGTTTGTGAGATGCAGATTCATTTCAATACCGAACTTTCGTCTATATATTAAGTTTCACAAGTGTATAACACGGAGAAGCTATCAGAAGGTACATTACTCCCATTTTGTTTGGGTGTGAACCATCGATGTTCACAGCAATATCAAAGAATAAGATGATGATGGTAGAAAGAACTATGGGCGTCATGTGGCAAATATTACATGCATATCGGACCATGAGTTGTCAATCTGTATGAAAAGATTTCCAATACAACCATATTATTGAGAAGGAATGTTCACATGCTCTCGTTCTTGTGTCGTTCACCTTAGACACACATCCTTTTAACGATGTTTAAAAAAAAAGACAGAACCAATTTAATGTCATATATCCCTATTTTTTAATATAACTATAACAAGAATACCCCTATTTAGCGGACAAGCAGTTTATTCTTTTTTCTGTTATTGAATATTGAATACCAAGAAAGAAAATAAATCCCGAAATTAATTTGAAACTTTGATACTCAATAGTTTTCCAGCAAAATATTCACATCCCTTGGGGATAATTAGTGTTTGTCCAGTTGCATATATAACATGCATGTCGGAATAGGAAATTTTGCATAATGTACTTTCAGAACCATGTTCACATCATTATACATTATAGCCAACAATTGTGATGACAACTCCTTCCTTTGTTCGAGAACAATCTTGTTGAAATAGAAATTTGTGATTTTACTATGTCCATAACTTCGATGAACCCAAAGCAAGTTAAATATCGACATGTATTTAATTCAAATAAGTTCTCTTCTTCTTCTTCGTCCATCGACATCCAATGATAACATACTGTTGTCATACAAGGACTAGTTTATTTACAAAACTTTTAACTCAAATAAACAAAATGTATGTTTCTTTCTTATGTTCAATGTAAAAATGTATATAATTTTGAATTGCAACTATCTATAGTTCCGTAACTTTCTATCAAGGCGTATAAAAGAATGGTCGATAAGTGCGTATATTTTTGTTAAATCAATATTTCTTGTACGTTTCAAACTGTCCTTCACTTTTGAGAACGAGTACTTACATTTCCCCAAATTTACCCTTGGAAAAAATGTGAAAACAGATTTTTATTTTATCAAATCTTTTTTTTTTGGAATTATTTAGATTTTTATAAATAATATTCTTTACAACAGAAATGTAATTTATAAACAAGCTTATGCGTTTAATAATGAATAGTATATCGGACACGCAAGACAGAGATTTATACTATACACCTGATAGTTCAAAATGGAAAGTTTCAAGTTATCGGTCGTATACACTGATCAATACCCTTAGAAGTGAAGCGATGCATGAACTTGCAAGTCCGACAGGAAATCGCTTGAATACCTGAACGGGTCACCTCACAATACATTTGGGAGTAATACCTTTAGCCATGCTGGTGATCAGACAAGGGAAGGTACAAATTTATTTAAATAAGTTTATTACATAAAAGAATTATGAACAAATTAGATTTTCGAAAACAATTTTCACGGAACACTTATTTACGCTCATTTATGACTTTGAACTATGACTTTTTCACCAATTCCCATATAAACAGTTAAAAACTACATACCTTGGTTACCACGGTATAGCTGACTTATATTAACCCTTAAACCAAATTTCAGAAATCCTTGTATTGTAGTTCCTGAGAAAAATGTGACGAAAAATTTTCAACTTGGCTATTATGTGTAAAATCAAACAAGTGTTCGGTAAGGGAGCTACCATTTGATTTTTATGGGGGGGGGGGGGGGGGGGGGGCTAGGAGGAAATTTGAAAAAAATAGGCAGGACAGGAGTTTTGAGTAATAAAAAAAAAGGCAGGATGAGACACTTGCAAAAAAAAAGTCAGGACGACAATTTAGGTAAAAAAAAGTCAGGATCAACTAAAAAAAAAAAGGCAGGACCGAACAGAGTGAAAAATAAAAAGGCAGGACAGAGATCACAGCTTAAAAAAAAAAATGCAGGACAAAATTTTTCATCCTAGCCCCCCCCCCCCTACCCACCCCCCCCATAAAAATCAAATGGTAGCTCCCTAAACAGGAAGTTGTTGAGTGATGAATCTGAAAACGCATCAGCTGACTTATATTAACCCTTAAACCAAATTTCAGAAATCCTTGTATTGTAGTTCCTTAGAAAAATGTGACGAAAAATTTTCAACTTGGCTATCATGTGTAAAATCAAACAAGTGTTCGGTAAACAGGAAGTTGTTGAGTGATGAATCTGAAAACGCATCAAGTTCCAAGTATAGCTGACTTATATCAAGCCTGAAACCAAATTTCAGAAATCCTGGTAGTGTATATAGTTCCTGACAAAAAATGTGACGAAAAATATTCATGGGACGGACGGACTGACTGACAGACTGACGGACGGATGGACTGACGGACTGACGGAAGGACAGACAGAGGTAAAACAGTATACCCCCCTTTTTTTCAAAGCGGGGGTATAATTAAATATCTTGCAATGCAAAGCTAGTTGTTTGCGATGTGCGATGATGCGTGGCTGCATGGTAGATTACCACGTGAATTAGATCATTTTGATTATCTTTGAATTCACCACAGTCGCTTGAATTTTAGTGATGTATGTACGAAATTTTTTTTTTAAAATACTGTTATATGTATAATATATATAACAGTATTTTTTTAATTTTTTTTCCATACATATATCACTAAAATTCAAGCGACTGTGAATTCACTAACACGTGGCTGTTGACACATTACACGCAATATACTTAAAATACCTGGGGCAATTTACACTTCTGGTTTATTGTCCCTTTAACCAGCCAGTGTATCTGTGTATGATGTATTTATCTACCGTGCAAGGGTTGTGTAGCCAGTCAAGGTCGTTAAATGTATCTCTAGCTTCATTGACAGACTCCCATAATATATTCGAATTTTGAAAAAAAAGAATGTGGAAGGACGTAAAGACAACATTACAAATTGGACTAGTGTACATGCAACATTCAATCTATTTCTTGTGTGACAGTTTACTGACTGTCAAACCCGTGTTCAATTTATTATTTTGATATGGTTCCATCATTCGAAAATAAGTTATCAAAATCTCAGTAGGCTAAAAAAAAACTACTGGATTTTACCCACAGAGTGCAACAAACACAGGTCACGGAAATGGTCTCTACTACTTCAAACTTTGGCAATCTAAAATGAAATCTAATCAGTCAATTTCCCAGTATCACAATTTCATGTAACAGAAGAAGATGGTGCCTTGAAGATATATATATATATAGCTGAGTAAAATAAATATTTTTTTAAACAAGATATATGCAGGGAGCTCTATTTTTAACCAACCCGCGCATGAACAGATTCATTTTTTCTTGTATTTACTTCCTGAATGACACGACTCTAGAAATGTTTGCCACTGGACATCAATTTAAAAATTAAATAGAATCAGACAGTCATGCTCGAGCAAATAACATTGAGAACGGAACTTTATAGCAAGATATATACTATAGTGTATACAGATTGTATTTGAACACATACGAGGGTCTTGAATATTGTCTTATAGTTGTAAGTAATTTTTCTGTAGTCTTCATATTTTCCCCCATTATTCTATATTCTTTGTTTTCTTGGTGTCTATTTTATTTACTTTTTTGGCCCTTTGTTGTGCACTTTTTGTCCATATATATTCTCTCTTCTTCTATATAAATCCTATTCAAACCCTTATAAACATACACAATCAAAATGTTCAACTCAAAACCCCAGTTGACTTGTCATCCATGGAGTTTTTCTCAACCGTTGAGAATATAACAAATGCTAAATGAGTCCGTTTAAAAAAAAGATGTGGTGTGATTGCCAATGAGAAAACTCTCGTTAAGAGACCATATGCCACAGAAATTAACAACTATACATGTAGGTCACCGTACGGCCTTCAACAATGAGCACAGCCCATACTGCATAGTCGGCTATAAAAGGAGAAAAAGTCTAGGAGTCCATTACTGATATTACATATATATATGATTAATGTATCACGTATACGTCTGATGCTTAATTGTTGGCTCTGCTGGAAGGCAAAATATTTAGCTCTTTACTGACTAGTATTTAACAACTGAAACTAGATAAGTTATGAAAATCAAGGAATCTATGTATGCTATAACAGCAAATTTGAACGGAACCAAAACGCAACTTAGTAAAATAATAAGTATACAACTTGCATTCCAGCATTTTAATATTGGTAATTATTAATGATGTAATGCGTAAATAAGTTATCCTACACAGTGGAACAAATGGGAAGCCAAAGTACGTTAATGTCTGGATTAATCTTCTGCAAAAACAATGTCATTTTGTTTATTTTATCTGGTTAAATCTTCTGACATCAGACTCGGACTTCTTTAGAACTGAATTTTAAATGTGCGTATTGTTATGCGTTTACTTTTCTACATTGGCTAGAGGTATAGGGGGAGGGTTGATATCTCATAAACATGTTTAACCCCGCCGCATTTTCCCGCCTGTCACAAGTCTCTAGTTTTAGTCTCTTGTGTACAATTTGGAAATTAGTATGGCGTTCATTATCACTGAACTAGTATATATTTGTTTAGGGGCCAGCTGAAGGACGCCTTCGGGTGCGGGAGTTTCTCGCTACATTGAAGACCTGTTGGTGACCTTCTGCTGCTGTTTTTCTATGGTCGGGTTGCTATCTCTTTGACACATTCCCCATTTCCATTTTCAATTTTATTTCAATAAACTGACTTAAATAAAATTTAAGCAAGTTAAACTGTAAGCTTGCCGCCGTTGATACCCCCACCGAAATATTTCGGTTCACAGGAAGTTGTTGAGAAATGAATCTGAAAACGCACCACACGGTACAACTTACTTGCATAAACCCTGTAACCAAATTGATAGATACGAAAAAGATAGATACGAAAAAAAATTACTTAAATAAATTTTTAATTTACATGTAATGTATGACGTACTTAAAATCATCTTTGTGTAAAGAAACGTTTGAATTGGCTGATCTTTTTGTAAAGCATGCTATTTTGACGGTTACGGATTCAGACTCATTAAAGATGCATTTCTTTCTAACACAAACGATGCAAACGGCTAAGCTCGCACATGTTTTGATCATTTCTTTCAAACACATACGTTTGCAAAGTTTACATAAACTTTGACAAACTATGCAAACGCTAAAAATGCGTCTGCAGTTTGTCGTTTGTTAGTACAAACGCTGCATTTGTTTCTAACTTCAACCTGATTAAACGAAGTATTTGTTTCTACGTTTGTAAAAAAGTCTGATTACCAACAACATGTGCATGAATTATTGAAAATTCAAACAGGGTCATTAAAGATTTATCAAACGATGTATTTGTTTCTCGTGTATCGTTTAGAAAACAGTAACACACGCGACACAACGTTTACAAAATTCTTGTTAGAAAGAAATGCGGCCTAAGAAAAATCTTATTAGAATCACAAGAAGTTCTGATAGGTCGTAAAATAAACTTCCCATCACTTTATTCTTTTAACATGTCAATTTCAAAAAAAAAAATTCGCAACGATGTCATAATTGAAAGCACGAGGAAGGCTGACCAAAATGTTCAACTTGCGGCTAGTGATTGACAGGTGTGATTATATCTTGGGGCTCTTGTGGGGAGCATGGTGTCGGACGGAAAAAAGATTTCCAGTATTCATATATATATAAATGTCGATCTGATGTGGAAAATTGTGAGTTCTTTTTTAATAGCACAAAGAAAAAGACGTTAGAAGAGTAACAATGTGTAACTATAAACGAATTAAAGTTTGATAAAAAAAAAAAAAAAAAAAAGCATTCAATATCAAACCTTCTTGGTTGGAGAAAACATGTTCAACGTATACCTGCAAATATGTCTTAATAAATTATTTTGTGTATTTAAATTATCTCCATTGAATACAATACAATTTATTAAATGTATCTATGATATCCTCCGTAAATAAATATCTGTACAGGTAAAGTTAAATTCGGATCAACAGATTGATTTACGACCTTCCGCTTGTCCATGTTGTATTGCAAAAATATCACAGCAGGTGTTACTCACACTAGACAAGTGTCAAATCAGTATGACATTATGTCGGATTACGGCATCTGCAGTAATTAAGACTCTGTTTTTACTGTTTTTACAGGAACTGATTTATCTTAACATGACAATAAAGAAGAATTTTGTAAGGTGAACATATTTGTAGTATTGCAAAGTTACCACGTGCACTTTTCCTGTTCATTGGTCACATTTAAATAGATGATTCTTTATTGAACTAAATTCGATATTTAAATTGCAAGTAACTTTAATATCAAAACCACCGCTTTTTATTTCTCGACTGAAAAGGGTAATAAGACGGTTATTTTTATCTGACTGTAAACATTGTATATAATCACAACGATCTATTAATAATCGTTGCTCACAGATAACGGATTATACAACGATCTATTAATAACCGTCGCTCACGCATCACTGGTTCTATCACTGACTCAATACACACCAGTTTAATCGGACAAACGGATAATTCCCTGAGACATGCGGATAATTCCCTGAGACACGGAAAATCTCCGGAGAACCGCAAAATATTCTGTAAAACAGAAAATTTACGATGAACCTATATTTATTATCCGTTCCGCGAAGATTTGCCAAAAATCGCGGTCATTTGCCAAATAGGTCTACCAGTGTTAACTGAAATGCATTCAAGCAATTGTGCACAACTTTCATAACAATATACCCTCTTGTTACATCATTTTGTTTTAATTTGTGCATTTTGGGGAGGAGTAGGGCACAACAAAGTCATATGTTTGTTGTTTTTTGTCGGATAATATACAATTAAATGAGAAAAAAAAATTGGTCTGGTAAAATTTCATTCGGTCTGGTAAAGCTAGGATGCTTACCAGACCGAATGTCCTGTAAAAATAAAATTCATTCGTGTAGTTTGTATGTAATGCACTTTTGATGCATGTCATTGATTATTACTTGTCAGTCTATTTTTGCTTCAATAAGAATCCTTTTCCCTGCAACTTCATTTAATTTTTTTTAGTAAATAAGACTGTTTATTTGTCAAAATCCCACAAGTTCCATGTGAAATAAATATAAATTTGGACATCACAAAGGAAAATGTGGGACACCCCACAGGTAAATTAATTGTATGATTTTCAATGTCAAATGCCACAGATTCCCAAATAGAGATAGTGTTTGTATGTATATATATATAGCAGTAGCGGGTCCAAAATTTTTCATACAGGGGGCCAGCTCCAGTCATTCCCTTTATAATCATCCAAATTTTTCCCCAGAAAGGGGGTCCTGGGACCTCTAGATCCGCCCATGTTTAAAAGAACCTAAATAAGGAATATACCAATCCAGTTCTCTTAAATGAACAAGTTTCTAAACTTACACCAGATAGCTCAAGGTTAAAATGAGTAAATGAAGCTATCAAAAAATTGGGACTTAATGTGACATAATAACATTAATAACATTGTGATGTTGAAATTGCAATAAAAAATGGAAATATACGGGAAAGTGAAAAATTTATGTAGTCTATTCACTTTTGAGGATTTGCTCTTATGCACACAACAGTAAGAAATTTGGACCAATAGCATTATAATGTTGAAATTGCGATAAAAAACGGAAATTTATGGAAAAGTGAAAAAATTTATATGCGTCTATTCACTTTTGAGGATTTGCTCTTATGCACACAACAGTAAGAAATTGGGACCCTGATTACAGAGTTGATGATACAGTGTCTTATCATTTCACTAAGTTGTGGAAGATTCTCATAAATGGGTTCTCAATTTCTTTTAAGGAGTAAATTATACCCCAAAATAATTTTTGAAGATCTTCCTCAGTCTGATTTAAGAATTAAAAATGAACTCTTTACAGTAGTTTGAAAGAATTAAATCTTGCTTTGAAATATACGGCTTTCTTTATAAAATGATGTTAAGTTATCAAAAATCGACTTCTTGTAATACGACCGTTTTGGAATCATAAGGAACCTTGCATTTTTAATACGTTTCCGGTTTTGTCCGCCATTTTGTCTAGTAAATGCGTCATGACCATTTTTGAACAAAACTAAATAGTCTTTGTACATATAATCCAAAAGATAACAACAAAAGTATGAAAAGAGGCATCTTTAATCATCAATCTTTAACGCCATGACACATATAATAAACTGTTATAATTATCGATTGAGAATACACGAAGAAACCGAAGTTGCTAGGGTCGAATTCCTATGAGCAAATGAATAGTTCACAATGTCAATGATTTACCTTTCTTTTTTCAAGATTTCGAACTTTTTTTTCCAAAACTGCTAGGATCTGTTTCATTGGATCCCCAGCATCCGAATTGACTTGTTTCTCTGCTTTTGTAGAGGCGGCAGGCATCGTTCAACGGCAACAACTCGACATAGATTTTTCACGTGCTTCGATAATTTTCGTAGTTCCTCAGTCTTAACACTACGGAGTTTTGATTCCTCAAATACAAGAGATGGGTAAATATGTTAAAAGTAAACTTGAAAGGCACGAATTTTAGGAAAATAAGAGATTGAGAATAAATTGAAACATTATTTGAATCCAAATTAAATAAATTTATGAAGCACCGAGTAGACTGGATACCTGTTTAACTTTGAGCGAAGTGCAAGGCAATTCCAGATGAAAATAAGAATGAGGTAAACATTCTGTTATAAATATAAATCACCAGATTGGAGCACTCCACTTTGGAAAAGAGTCTTTATATCAGAACCAGTATTTAAGAAAAACAGGTAATAATATTTTGAACACATTATATTCAATAAAAACGTGATTTCTTGTCCCAGCCACTTAAAAAAAAATATGTTAGGATCTATTGATCTATACACAACTGAGTTATTTTTTGTACAGTCAGCACATTGAAGTAGATCTAACTTGCATTTTTAAGCAAAGAAACATGCTATTTTTAGAGGGATTAATCAGTTATTGATCCCTGAATGGTTCAAAATAATCAAAATGGCATGCTTTAGACCTCCTGAAATTCAAACTTTTATTGAAAAACGTCCATTTAATATATGATCGTTTCGAAACATTTATCAATCAAAGTGTAACTTTAATAGCTGCTATTAAAAAAATATATATTGAGCATCCATTTGTATGTACATACGATAAGAACAAAACTAAGATTTTTGAACGGTATGTTATAAAAAAAATAAAAGGTAAAAATCTCATTGCATCATAAATTTGATAAAACATTAGGGACTTATCATCGCCTCTTATCCTATCATTTTTTATCTGGGAGGGGCCGGGGCTCAGTCGGGTCAAAATACAGGGGGGATCATTTTTTTCTTTCTGTATGTGGAAGAGGGGGGTTCAAATTTTTTTTTGTAAATTCAAAGTGATCAATATTTTTTTACACATGGAAATAAGTATTTCACATACTTCAAGAGACAACATGTCAAGAAGAACATTACAACAGTCAAATCTAAATATATTTTATCACCATTCATATACAATTAATTATGAGTAAAACATCACAAGACTTTGGTGATGTAGGAAGCTGCATATGTGTTTCATAATCCAAATAATTTAGTCGTTATACATGTATTTCACTCACGTTGATCACTAAATTCACAAGCATAATACTGGCTGCCAAGTTTTGTCTTAATCAGCTTAATAGTTTGAGAAAAATTAAATATAAATTATAACGAAATCTACAGCGATTTGTGCAAAATTTTGTCCAAAATACAAAGCATGCCGAATCATGAAAGAATATAGTGTAGAGTAATAAATTCTCCAATAAATGATTAAATATTCATCTTATCTGCATACAAACAGTTGAATTTAGATACACAAGACGATTCTGAGATGCTGAACACCACTAAATTAGTAATGCATCTTTTTGTTTTCATTACAAGATTCCTTTGGGTCCATTTATACTCTTACTTTTTAGGCTAATAAATCAAAAATTTTAGGTTACTTTCACAATAAAGGAGTTACTTTATTGTTCAAGCTGAAAGCATGAACTATCCATAGAAAAGTTTAGCGACTCAATTGACGTGTCAAGCAAGGCAGGCGCGGATCCAGAGGGGGGGGGGTTCCGGGGGTTGGAACCCCCCTTTTTTGGACGATCAATGCATTTGAATGGGGACATGTAATTGGAACCCTTTGTCCTGGGTTAGGACCCCCTTTTTAAAATGGCTGGATCCGCTCCTGCAAGGCCTTACGTAGAACTTAAGTTTAAGTAGCGTTCAGGAGAGGGACATAATTATACTTGATTTCTCTTAGTAAATAATGTGTTGTTATTGTTTCAAAAAGTTATTTTTTTAAAGTTACTAAGGATCAAGTTTTCTTTAATAGCACAATATAGGAAATTAGAAAAAAAAGTCAGGAAAATCTACCCAAAGCACTGGCTTGTACTACCTACTTATATTCATGGAAGAGGCCTCATGGAAGAGCCCTATTTCAAGACAATTTCCCCTCAAATATGTTTTTGGACTCAATCAACTGAGAATATTTCATTTCCTAATTTTCGTGAAATAACATGATAAGTGTTTTGCATGTTAAAGTTTTTGCATGTTTGATAGAGGGGGGATCAATTTTTTTTAAATGATTTTACTAAGGGGATCAAATAAAAATAGTCAAATATTAAAGGGGGATCAAGAAATTTTGTATGTTTGATTTCAAAATGACCAGCCCCCCTCCCAGGTAAGAAATGAAAAGTCCCTAAATTGAACTTGTTTTGAAATAATTGTCAAGTTATTTGAATTACATTTGTGGAAATATTTTTTTTTTACTTGGCTTCCACTTACATAAAGTCAGCAAAATAACATATTTTCCATACCGTTTCCAGCGTCGGAAATCACTACATCTACATGATCTACATCGTTGAAATGTAAAAAGGGTCTAAGACCCATCACGCAAGTACTAACATAAAGTCACTATAATGTTGATGCCGGCAAAATAGCCATTTTTATAGAATAGGCTATTTTGCCGGCTTGAATTGGGATATTTCAATAAAAGCTATGGCAAGCCGGCGTTCTCGTCAAAACTATGTTTAAACCATTTTTCGAGAAATTTACACACTGAGAATTACAAAAAAACACACTGAGATTTAAAAACTTCAAAACACACACTGAGAATTAAAAATTACACACTGAGAATTAAAAATTACACACTGAGAATTAAAAATTACACACTGAGATTTCATAAAGACGCACTGAGATAACAAAAATGAAAAACACACACTGAGAATTGAAAATTACACACTGAGAATTGAAAATTACACACTGAGAATTGAAAATTACACACTGAGAATTGAAAATAACACACTGAGATTTCAAAAAGACACACTGAGAATAAATAAACTGAAAAACACACACTGAGAATTGTTAATTACACACTGAGATTTCAAAAATACACACGGAGATTAATATGCAAATTACTAATGAATATTCATGAGATGAATAATTCAACAGATTAATATCTTGATCTCAAAAACTCTTGTCATTATAGTGAAATGCGATTCCTTCAACCAATTAACATTCGTAATAAATTTCATGACTTAACATCGCTCATATTCACAAGTTTGTTGCCTATAATTCATATCATTACTACCAGTGTATCGGGACTTAAAACCGTTTTAGCATGGGTCCCTTTTAAAAAGTCTTCCAACTGTTACCCTGATTTCGCAAGTTAATCTTTTATATTTTTGTTACGTTTATATGCTATTATAGACACTTGAGTAAAAACGTCACTGCATTATTTGTTTTTCAGTGCAAATTGTTCCAAGTTTTCTTATAATTTTAATACAAAGTTTTTTACCATTTGGTATAAATATTTTGTAATAAGAATAAGCGGGTATTTTTTTTTGTTCTTTTTTTTTATGAATAATTTGGAACCAAATCGAAGGACTAACGAGTTCTGTCCCCTAGTTGCTTTAAGCTTGTAATAGATTCAGATTAAGTATGCTAATTAGATATGTGCGCATAAAAAGTGCGCACAAATCTCAGTGTGTCATTTTAAATTCTCAGTGTGTGTTTTCAATTTATTTATTCTCAGTGTGTCTTTTTGAAATCTCAGTGTGTTATTTTCAATTCTCAGTGTGTAATTTTCAATTCTCAGTGTGTGTTTTCATTTTTGTTATCTCAGTGCGTCTTTATGAAATCTCAGTGTGTAATTTTTAATTCTCAGTGTGTGTTTTGAAGTTTTTAAATCTCAGTGTGTTTTTTTTTTTGTAATTCTCAGTGTGTAAATTTCTCGAAAAATGGTTTAAACATAGTTTTGACGAGAACGGCTTGCCATAAAAAGCCAACACAATATATGTTGAATGTGATTAATGGTATCAGGGTGAGGCCGTTCCCAGCTACCAGAGATTGGTATATAGACGGAGTGGCCGACCTTGAAGAGGCTTCTATCTCTATAGGCAAAGTATCTATCTTAGTTAATTAAGATTTGGGTCAAGTGCACCTTACACCTGCATGATTCAAACTCACAACCTCAGCGTTGACGGACTCAGGCTATCGGAATACAGTAGTTTGACTCAGACTTTATCATAAAAATTATTCATGTCTGACAAAACAATTCATTGAGCTGAATCCAGTGGTGTAATTATTTTTTTCTAGCTTCGATGATCTTCGATAAACGATCCATAAAATGAAAAAGGGGCCGGGTTACTCATCAATAAATTTATACACATTTTACACACACAAAATGTTCACAAAATGACACATTGGTTGAATTTACTTGCATGCAATATTTTGAACATCGAAAAAGACAGGCATTATGTTTGTTGACCACATTAATATCATTGTGTAAAAAATCTACACGAAAATCCGTATTTTGGTGACATTAATCAATTTTTATTTAAAACCTGGTCCGTCAATGGGTCGCATGTATAAAACCTGGTCTGTTAAGAGTTATGAATGGCAATAAAAGTATAACTTTATTGCTATATTGGGTGTTATCGGATCAAATGGATAAGCTCAAGACGAGTGGCTAAAATATACGGAAACAACACATGAACAATGAACAATTTAGACAATGGAAATTGAAAATTGATAAAAATGGTTCCAGAAAGTGTAATATTATAGTTATTTTAATTTGATTTTCATCCAAGAATGGTCGCATATATCATGTGGATTCTGTTTAATATAGCCATGAATGACACCAATTTGTCCTCTACATTGGTAACTAGATATATAAACAGAGATAAACGTATGGCACGCCGTTATTATATTTATTCAATTTCAAGATATCTTATTTAGTTAAATAAGATATCTTATAAACTAATTGAGATATCTTATAAACTTTTAGAGATATCTTATATATTAATTGAGATATCTGATTTATTAAATAAGATATCTTATATATTAAATAAGATATCTTATTAAAATGTTTATAAAGATATCTTATTAAATATATAAGATATCTTATTTAAAATATAAGATATCTCTATTAATTTATAAGATATCTTATTAACTATATAAGATATCTTTTATATAGTTCATAATAGAGATATCTTATTTACTAAATAAGATATCTCCATAAGTTAATAAGATATCTCTATTAGTTTATAAGATATCTCTATTAATTAATAAGATATCTCTATTAGTTTATAAGATATCTCTATTAATTAATAAGATATCTTATAAAGTATGTATTTAAACGATATCTTTATAAAGAAGTAAGATATCTTATATACTTTATAAGATATCTTATTAATTAATAGAGATATCTTATTAACTTATAGAGATATCTTATAAACTAATAGAGATATCTTATAAACTAATAGAGATATCTTATAAACTTTTAGAGATATCTTATTAACTTATAGAGATATCTTATAAACTAATAGAGATATCTTATAAACTTTTAGAGATATCTTATTAATTTATAGAGATATCTTATTTAATTGGTTATAAAGATATCTCTATTAGTTTATAATATATCTCTATTAATTAATAAGATATCTCTATTAGTTTATAAGATATCTCTATTAATTAATAAGATATCTTATAAAGTATGTATTTAAAAGATATCTTTATAAAGAAGTAATATATCTTATATACTTTATAAGATATCTTATATATTTTATAAGATATCTTATTAATTAATAGAGATATCTTATTAACTTATAGAGATATCTTATAAACTAATAGAGATATCTTATAAACTAATAGAGATATCTTATAAACTTTTAGAGATATCTTATTAACTTATAGAGATATCTTATTAACTTATAGAGATATCTTATAAACTAATAGAGATATCTTATAAACTTTTAGAGATATCTTATTAATTTATAGAGATATCTTATTTAATTGGTTATAAAGATATCTCTATTAGTTTATAATATATCTCTATTAATTAATAAGATATCTCTATTAGTTTATAAGATATCTCTATTAATTAATAAGATATCTTATAAAGTATGTATTTAAAAGATATCTTTATAAAGAAGTAATATATCTTATATACTTTATAAGATATCTTATATATTTTATAAGATATCTTATTAATTAATAGAGATATCTTATTAACTTATAGAGATATCTTATAAACTTTTAGAGATATCTTATAAACTAATAGAGATATCTTATTTACTTTCAAATTAAATAAGATATCTTATAAAAATTAAAGATATCTTAATACTTAATAAGATATCTTGTTAAATAAATAAGATATCTTCAAATTTGAATAAATATAAAAACGGCGTGCCATATAAACGTCGTAATGTAACTAAACATCAGTAAGTAAAATATATTGGGATGCTAAAATATAAAGAACAGAGAAAGAATAATGAGCAAAATAAATAAAATGTAGAGAAAAGTAACATAACAATTTATAGAATACAGAAATAAACAACACTCCCAATACGGACCCTCATGGTATACACGAGAATCTGGATGGAGACGCAGAATATAGAATGAAAGATAAGGACAGTAGAGAGTGATGCATTGCTAAGAGAGAGAGAGAGAGTAAAAATCAAAAATTGTTTAAGAATACACACATGAAACACCCCTGGGTGTTGAAACAGTAACGGATTGCGATGTACTCAAATTGGTGACAAATGCTATAAGTTTACATACGCATATGGACAACTGCAGTTCTCCTCTGAGTCTGCACTTATGTAGAAAGGAACTAAACGGAATAAAATGAATTAAAACTCAAGATAACCAAATGTAGCTGCATTCGCTCCTTTCCATTTACTTCTTTAGAATGATTTGTAAATAACATATGATAAGTAATAGAAGAACAGAACCAATTGGATGATGCTGACGAATTAGCGTTTAACGTCCAGTGACAAATATCATGTGCATATGAGAACGGCAACACGTTATATGTACCCTGTGTTGTATTAGAAAGACACTTTCAGTTCTTTTCCTTTTATAACGTGCTACTTTGAACAGCCACAAACATTAAGGCTAATTGAAAAAGTTAATAATTAATTCATGCATATTCCAGCGGCCAATCCATGTCACGCTATATTATAGTGACACACCCTTCAATAACATTCAAAGAAAGTCAAAATAAAAACGCTCTTACTAGAAGGATATCGTATTGTATTTTTTTTTACTTGAGAACTTCGCATCTCAATGGGAAAATATAAAGGTAGCCCAAACTATTTTCTTGGCTAAATAACTCTGAACTGACACAATTTTAATTGTCCAACCCATTAACATACTTTATTCTCATAATTTTCACTAAAACGTGGTATTATTCACGTTATATTACAATTATGAAATATTAACTAATAACCGGTTAGCCGAGTGTCGGTCGTGTATATGCTGAGCTTTTTTAAAATGATTATCACGAAATTGAATAGACAGTCATTATGATACCAGTCGGAAACCCGGTTGAAATAGAACAATAGAATCGAAGCTCTTTGTTAGAGAAGGCGATAAATGTTTACTGTAATGTTTACTATAGTGACAAACATTTTAAAAGTTAATAGAAACAAACAAAATTACAATTTTCTTCTCAATTTCGAAGTGTTTTATTTTAAAAACACCATTTGCATAAGTTTTCTATTTATCTAGTACATAGTTAAGCAGAACAACTAGATATCAAGTCGACGACATGGGTATCTTTCAAGTTGGATGAAGAAAATGCATAACCTCCGATTTTTTTTTACCACGGACGGAAAACATATCAATCTATTAGTTCAGTAATTTTCGTTTCTGCCCTTCCATTATGTGACTCAAGAAAAAATTCAAAAAAATGGGTAACAATTGTACCGAAAAGAGTGCACCTTTTTATGTTAGGGCGTGTTTGAGTTGAATATTTTGTCTTGATATCGTACAAAGCAAGAATATTTCATACATCGTCTCGCTTCAGATTCTCTGATTTTTATATATCAAAGCTACAGCTTGACTTTATAACATAAAAAAATCACAGCACTAAAAGATGAAATATATGGGTCAAGTGAAATACCTATCTAATGAATCACAAAAACAGAGTACGAATAGCTATTTTTTTACTGAAAGTACTTGACGACAGTCTTTCAAGTTGGATGATGAAAATGCATATCTTCGAAAAATTATAATTTTGTGTGTGTGATAACTAGGGTTTATAGTCTTCAACCACTAAAAAAATCTAGTCTGCCCTTCCACGAAATATTTAATTAGATTTTTTTTAAATGTTTATGAATTTTTGAAAATTCCACCTGACAACCGATTAGACAATAATATTAAGTTGAATCAATGCAGACAAGATCATTAACTGATGCTCATTAGCTAGTAGATACATTTGTCTTTTAAAATACAACTGACATATAAACTGAGGATCGTAATGGTGCCATGCGGATAAATTTATCGATTTTCAAGAGCAAAATTGGCAGCGCGTCATTCCTACAATGGCTTCCATTTCTACGACTGTGAAAATTAACTGGCGTAATGGGTGATAATTTTGACGAAGTAGAATCCTGACTGCTTATAAAAATATTGTTTTGAAAATTTTCCTAAATTTTGAATTTAAATCTTAAAATACACCTGTAAATTATTGGTGTTACCAGAGACATATAATATATAATGTATTATATGTCTCTGGTGTTACTGTCAATGGTGAGACCACTTTGATAAAATAACACCATTGACCAGTTAAGTTACACCACTGAATATATAATGACAATCAGCATTTGTGTTTCTTTCTTGTTAAACAAGCGAATTATCATATTATTTATGAAAAACAATACTTATTTAACAATGTTTTAACAATATCATGTATATATGGTCCATGCCACTGCTGGTGGAGATTTATTTCCCCAGCCAAGTAGTCAGCACTTCTCTGTTGACTTGAGTTATCATTGATATGTTCATAATGATAAATTAACTGTTAACAAAACTTTGAACTTTTGGAAACTAAGGCTTTTCTACCTCAAGATAGATTACCTTAGTTGTATTTGGCAACACATTTTAGGAATTTGTGGTCCTCAATGCTCTTCTACTTCGTACTTTATTTGGCCTTTTCAACTTTTTGGGAGTCGAGCGTCACTGATGAGTCTTTTGTAGACGAAACGCGCGTCTGGCGTAAATATAAAATTTTAATCCTGGTATCTATGATGAGTTTATTAACATATACAAAGTTTTAAAAAACTGGTGTATGCTGGAAACTAATGACACTATTTAGTCACACTACTGACATTTTTAGTTATTGATATTATGTTATATAATTTGAGATTTTTTTTCCTTCTTTTTCTTTTTCTCAGTGTTCTTTATTTTTTGTTCAGTACTTAATAAAAGTAAAATTTGAAATGTGTTGTCAATGGTGATACTTTTGTGTCATTGGAGTTACTGAAGGGTCAGTGGTGTTACTATATAAAAATGCGATATTTTTATTCATAAATGAAAGTGTGTTTAGATCGTATACTAAGGATTAGGCATATTCTTATCATTTCATCTTATATATTTTACATATATTCAATTTAAGTGTATTTTTTAGTATTTACAACAGCCATAATTAGGACAGCCAACTTTTTTACGACAATGTATTCTGAAATCTATGTTTGAATAGAATGCACAGTTATATGAATAATGTCAATAAGTAGTAATTTAAACCTTAACAACAAATTGGAAGAGTTGTTTGATGTTTAACAATAATATTTAGAACACAAATGCATGTTTTAAATTGGTAACACCATTGACACGATTCTATCAAAGGATGACCTAAAATTGTTAAAATTGAAGGAACTCTTCATTTTTCCCATTGCATATTTCTGAATATAGTTGCTACCATACTATAGAATAGAGGGGCACATTTAAATGTTTTAAACAATGACATAATTTTTCCAAATATTACTTCATCGAAATTTGCATGATTTTTTATAATGACCCATGTACGTTCATGGATCTACAATCTGTCGACTCCTTATCTTGGAATTGCACAAGGTCATGTTTTTCTCTGACTGCTTATGACGTCTTTACACTAAATTCATTGGATGCTAGATCGATAATTTAGTCTTAGATGCATGATTTTTCTAAAGTTTATTAGTTGTCATTGGCTTTGAGCTAGCTGTCAGTAACTGCGAATACACAGCTAAGGTAATCTATTCATGAGGTAGAAAAGCCTTAGTTTTTCAAACATTTAAAGTTTTGATTACAGTTAATTTATAATTATGAACATATCAATGATAACTCAAGTCAATACAGAAGGGCTGACTACTGGGCTGGTGATACCATCGGGGAAATAAATCTCCACCAGCAGTGGCATCGACCCAGTGGTTGCAAATAACCTCATCATAGATACCAGGATTAAAATTTTATATTTACGCCAGACGCGCGTTTTGTCTTCAAAAGACCAACCAGTGACGCTCGAATAAAAAAGTGTTTAAAAGGCCAAATAGAGGACGAAGTTGAAGAGCATTAAGGACCAAAAATTCCTAAACGTTTGCCAAATAAAACCAAGGTTATCTATTCCTTGGGTAGAAAAGCCTTAGTTTTCATAGATACCAGGATTAAAATTTTATATTAACGCCAGACGCACGTTTCGTCTACAAAAGACTCATCATTGACGCTCCAATCAAAAAATGTTTAAAAGGCCAAATAGAGGACGAAGTTGAAGAGCATTGAGGACCAACAATTCTTAAAGTTTGCCAAATACAGCTAAGGGAATCTTTTTCTGAGGTAGAAAAGCCTTAGTTTTTCAAAAAATTAAAGATTTTTTTGCAGTTAATTAAAAATTATGAACATATCAATGATAACTCAAGTCAACACAGAAGTGCTGACTACTGGGCTGGTGATACCATCGGGGAAATAAATCTCCACCAGCAGTGGCATCGACCCAGTGGTTGCAAATAAACTCATCATAGATAGCAGGATTAAAATTTTATATTTACGCCATACGCGCGTTTCGTCTACAAAAGACTTATCAGTGACGCTCGAATAAAAAAATGTTTAAAAGGCCAAATAGAATACGAAGTTGAAGAGCATTGAGGACTAATATATATATAAACAAAATATTAAAAATTTCCAAAACGAATTGACAAGTTTTACTCTGTTATTAACGAACCTGCCGCCCAAGAAAAGACATCAACCAAGTAACCTCAGTCAATATGGACAAAACCTGTGTTCAAATCCTAATGCTCGGAAGATCGTCTAGAGAGGTGTACATTTGACAGTACTGAAAATTGACTTATATTTAAATAAACAATATACCTATGTATTAGTACATAACAAGAAAAATCAAACAATATTGAGTGAACATACGTTCTGTCGATACATGTATCTTGAAATTGCACAATGTTTTGTTTTTCTCTGACTGTAAATGACGTCTTTACACTAAATCCATTAGATGTTGGATGTATACCGATTGGTATTTCAGTCTTGGATGCTTGATTTTATTTTCATTAGGTGTAAATGTCTTTGAACTGGCTGTCAGAAGCTGCAAGTACTCTGAGATTTTTCTTTAGTGTTTTTGTTCTTGTGGGGATGTATGAATACACTGCCACGTCCGGTCTGTGTTTTTGATAGATGTTTTTTCTTCTGCTTTTTATCTATCCGATGAGTTAAGCCCTTTTCAACTGATTTTTATTTTCTACTGATTTTTATATACTAGTATGAGTTGTTATTATGTTGTACTGTTGCACCATTGGCCCTATGTTAGGGGTATGGTTTGGAGTCACCTAACTAGTTTACTCTGCCGCATAGATCAGGCCGTTATAGTTTTCTCGTTTAAATTGTGCTTGACAAGTTGACCTTGGTGGTGTTAGTGGGCGATGTTATGACCTGTATTCAACTTCACCATTTGGAACTCTTGTTTTAATAGCTTCCTTGTGAGCAGGACCCTCTATCAAGGAAATTATGATAAGAAATACAAACCCAGGAATATTCAGTCTTGTATTATTTTTAATTTTAGTTTCTTGTGTACAATTTTGAGTTTAGTATGGTGTTCATTATCACTGAACTAGTATATATATTTGTTTAGGGGCCAGCTGAAGGACGCCTCCGGGTGCGGGAATTTCTCGCTGCATTGAAGACCTGTTGGTGACCTTCTGCTGCTGCTGTAGTGAGAGAACATCATATGTAGCGGAAAGTAAAGTTAAAGAATATTGCTAACTTTTTGTCTTTCTTCCTAAGAATTTCCCGTATGAAGTCAGCCTCATAAGAATAACGAAACAAGTCGGAAAGAAAAGGGGCACGCTTGGTTCCAATGAGAATGCCGATAGTTTGTTGAAAAACATGTTCTCCAAACGAAACAAATATGCTGTCAATCAAGTATCCTGATAATGTCCGTTGACCTGTTGACTTGATTCTGATTTTAATTACATCAACGACATTCAGAAAGAATATACATATTTTATACAATATATTGTTTTTTACTTCTGTTTTACTATTCCGCCAACTAAAAGGCAAAAACCCAGGATAGAATTCCGTTTTGATTATTATAGAAATATATCACAACCTGAACTCTTATAGGTAAAAAGCGAAATTGAGAAAAATGCACTCCTAGAAATTTCGTCTAAACAACGACGATGTACAAACGCACTATATAAGGAATTGTTAATGTATTATAATTTTGTTGTCAGAATAAGGTCATTCAGATTTTGTCACATGTCTTAACGTTTGTAGTTGTAAATCTTATTTATTTCTGTTGTATTCGTGTGTTATGGTAAAGATAATTAATCATCCAGTTCACTTATTAGATTTTAGGGAGCTACCAATTGATTTTTAGGGGTTGGGGGGTCTAGGATGACAAATTTTGTCCTGCAATTTTTTTAGTTGTAATCTCTGTCCTGCCTTTATATGTTTCACTCGATTCGGTCCTGCCTTTTTTTTCATGCCAAGAAATCCTCGCTAAAAATTCCGGTCGACCTCCTACGGCAGTCATTAGTAGCTAAAGATTTGATTTCATTCAAGAAATTAATTTATGACCCTCATGTACGTGTCGCTTAGAACACGGCCATATACCAAATGGTCAATATCAATCATCCATGTAATTTGCTCTATGGGGTGTTGGCAGAATTTCAACGGAGGCAATTTCTTGGCATGATTAGTTTATCCGGACTTTTTTTTACATAAATTGTCATCCTGCCTTTTTTTTTTGCAAAGTAGCTCATCCTGCCTTTTTTTTAACGCAATACTCCTGTCATATCCTGTCCTGTCCTGTCCTGTCCTGGCCAAGTGAGCTTTTCTCGTCACTTTGCGTCCGGCGTCTGTCGTCGTCGTCGTCGTCCGTCGTCGTTAACTTTTACAAACATCTTCTCCTCTGAAACTACTGGGCCAAATTAAACAAAACTTGGCCACAATCATCATTGGGATATCTAGTTTAAAAATGTGTCCGGTGACCCGGCCAACCATCAAAGACGGCCGCCATGGCTAAAAATAGAACATAGGGGTAAAATGTAGATTTTGGCTTATAACTATGAAACGAAAGCATTTAGAGCAAATCTGATAGGGTAAAATTGTTTATCAAGTCAAGATCTATCTGCCCTGAAATTTTCAGATGAATCGGACAACCAGTTGTTGGGTTGCTGCCCCTGAATTGGTAATTTTCAAAGAAATTTTGCTATTTTTGGTTATTATCTTGAATACTATTATAGATAGAGATATACTATAAACAGCAATAATGTTTAGCAAAGTAAGATCTACAAATAATTCAACATGACCAAAATGGTCAGTTTATCCCTTAAGGAGTTATTTCCCTTTATAGTAAATTTTTAACAATTTTCATTTTTTCGGTCATTTTTTGTAAATTTTTACAAATTATTGTCCTCTGTAACAGAAGGGTCAAGTTTATTATAGATAGAGAAAACTTTAAGTGGCAAGAATGTTCAGTAAAGTAAGATCTACAAACACATCACCATCACCAAAACACAATTTTGTCATGAATCCATTTGTGTAATTTGTTTAATATATACATATAACAAGGTGAGCGACACAGGCTCTTAAGAGCCTCTAGTTTTCAAATTTCATCCTAGCCCGCCCCCCTAAAAATCAAATGGTAGCTCCCTTTGTTTGGATCAACGAAATTTACACTATATATTTGGTTTACAGTTTGATTCAGAAGAAACACCGGCATATAGGTGAATAATTGTGCACTTTGTGTTAAAAGCATAAAATTTGGTAGACACCTAGTTTGTACCAATCTAAACAAAATTAGATATGGATCGAGGCAAGTTCAATTTTATCCACTTCCGATTTTATCATAAAAATGGCGATCATGCATTTGATAACTGAATATGGTTAAATAATTCTTATAACTGGTCGCCAACGTTTGATTTGTAGACGATTCAAGTATTGTGTATTCATTGTTTGACATAATGTATCAATTCTTTGAAGCCCTCGGGGTATTTAAGTCGATTTTTTTTTCACTTCCGGTAAAAAATATCACGAAAAACGTAATTTAGGGACAAAATACATATGTTTAATAAAAATAAGCAATGTTTCCAAAAAAAAGTTTGAATATCATTGACCTGATTTGTTCAATCATACATCAGAATAACGAATCGCTCGATTAATGGCGTAATAGTGGTTTTGGCATTCAGAGTCCTTTTATTTAAATCTTTAAGAGCTTATCTTTGAATTGTTATTTAGACTCATGATTTATAAAGTGTAAGTCTATCTACATTCAAAAATAATAATGAAACGATAATATTCACCATAAATGAATTTCAAATTAAAAGTCAACATTTCTTATGAATTTTAACACGAAATTTCGACCGGAAGTAGACCAAACGTCACCAAAATTCTGCTACAACTTCATAAACAACTCTGAAAACAATCTGATGCACTTCCGATCAAATTCAAACATCAGTTCTTGTAGTTTAAACTATAAAAAAATAAAGAGAATTAAAAACGTTGAGTTTCAACATGCATCCGCCATCTTGGATTTTACCGGAAGTAAACTATATTTCTAGCTTGCCTCCATATATAAAATTGAAGAGTATAGATAGAAGTATGTTTGAGCA
Organism: Mytilus galloprovincialis; assembly: GCF_965363235.1. Classification (NCBI taxonomy): domain Eukaryota; kingdom Metazoa; phylum Mollusca; class Bivalvia; order Mytilida; family Mytilidae; genus Mytilus; species Mytilus galloprovincialis. Next base: position 24,086,704 of record NC_134844.1, read on the forward strand.
AAATTTGGTGCTTTTAACATGAAGTGCACAATTCTTTCAAATATTACATCTATCTGCTGTGACGCTCGAATAATATTTAAAAGAAAGGTAAAATGAAGTACGAATTAACTGGAAAATCATTGAGGACCAAAAAGTTTTGTCAAATACAGCTAAGGTAATCTATTCCTGAGGTAGAAAAGTGGGAGGTTTGGTAAGCCAAACAACCAGATTCAACCCATCAGTTTTCTAAAAATGTCCTGTACCATGTTGAAGCGCCGACCGTTATTGTAAATGGTTGGCAGATATTATATAAATATCAATTTTAAAGTCGAAGGAATAAAACTGTTTTGAAGTCCAAACTTTGAATAATCAAGAATAAGATTTGTTGGAATTAAATAAAAGCAGCTTTATTAAAAGCTAATATCATAAATAATAATTATGAATCAATTACAATATATCTAAATAGAATTGCAGTGTGTGCTACTATATTGAAAATACATGAATAGTAAAATCTAGGTCACTTACTAAAAACAGCTGATCTGTCTGCTATATAATTTGAAACTGACTATACTTTTCTCTAAACGTTTAAAAGATCAAGTTAATCAATACACCTAAAAATAGTACGTGTGTACACAAAATGAAAGTAACCAAAATGGCCATAAAGTTGACAAGTTCGATTTGGGATAATTCTAACATTATAAAAGGATAAATATGGATTAAATAGGATGCATTAATAACTTCTGAATAAGGTAATTATGTTGTAACTATAGAAAATCATTCCGCATAACAAGCAAGTGTACAAAAAGTGAAAACATGTATGACCTAGTTTCGCGGAAAATATACGCCGGGAAATACGAATGAATGAACGTTATTATTAAAATAAACTGCAAATAATCGTGGCACAACACTGCTCCTCTTAAAGAAAAAAGAATTCTGTCCCTAGAATTGATATAAAATGAATGAATATTCAAATTTCAACTAAGAAGCATACATACAATGTATATAAACAGTAAAATAATAAATATTATATATATAAATCTCATAAAATTAAAGTTCAATATGAATACAAAGTTCTTTTCTATTTTCTTGAATTCACAACACAAACGGAACTTCTGATCTTCTTAATACCAAAATGACCAGAATATGCAGTATCGCGACAGCTGATTAATATTGGTATCAGGTCCGTTCGCGCCCAAAACACTTTCTTTATAACAGCTGATACCAGAAGTTGTAAATGATCTAGTTCACTTTTAACTTCTCTCCATTTTTGGTATATTACTCCACCAATACGGACAAGATTACTCCAATTCAGCCAATAATGTCTTACTGCTGGGCTGAAACTGGCACATTTATCTCTATCTGGTGTTTCTTCTGCATCCATCCATTTATGTAAAAAGGTGTAATCTGGGTCTTCTTTCTGGAATGTACTCATCTCTTTTTCTGTGTATTTAGTTAACCAACTGGAACAATTACCATCACTTGACTGTGTTACATTCCTTATCATAGGTTTATCTGTTAAATTCTTTACATTATCAACCTTTTTTCTAAATTCTGACCATTCTTGTTTCCATTCAATGCATTCAGTGCAACTGGAATCAAGATTTCCCTCTTTCAAATGTATACAAAGATCATTTTCATTAGAATTTCTAGACATTGCATCAGCATTAGAATGTTTTGTTCCTGGGCGGTGTTGAATGTCAAAATTGTATTGACTAAGACTTTCAATCCATCGTGCTAACTGTCCCTGAGGGTCTTTAAATGCAAATATCCATCGTAATGATCCATGGTCTGTTCTCAGCAAAAATTTTCTTCTGATCAAATAGTGTCGAAATTGCTGCATAAATGTGACAACTGCAAGTATTTCTCGTTTTGTGACACTATACCTCTGTTGTACCCTGTCTAGTTTCAATAAATCCTTTAGATGATCTGGTAATGCAGGAATTTCGGCCTCATTTCTGCATTTATCATTCATCTCCCAGGAATTTTCTGCTTTACAGTTCCGAATGGTACTATTCCATTCATCAGGAATACGTACTGGTTCATCTGTAAGGTTTATATTCATCTTCAAATTTAATTGTACAGGGTGGTCCTCCATATTCACCAGTCTAAAGGGAATGACTTTCTCAAAAGGGTCAACAAGGATTTGTGTAACCATAATATTCCGATTATCTTCAACCACTGATTTTAGCATGGTATATCTGGTATCTATAGCATCAGTATTATAACTCCCACCAAATAATATCTTCTCAGAATTGGCTGGAACGGTTACATTTTCAGTTAAAACCACTCTTGCTATCTTGTCATCCACCTTCCTCTCAGTGTAACACTCTATCCACTTGCCGTCCACATGTATTCCCTTCTTAGAGTTTATTGTAATGTCAAGTTCATCTACAATATCACATCCAAGAAGAATGCTATCACCAATAGGGGCAATATACATATCCCAAGAAAATTCATGGTTCCCAAGTTTAACATTCATCATAGCTATTCCATGGGTCTCCATACTTTTCCCTGCCTCAGCTACTACTAAATTTCTGGTCGCTTTCTTTAATATTGGTCTCTTTTCCTCAGGAATCCCAAAATACAGACTGCTATTAAGAACCGTCACTTCTGCTCCTGTATCCAAAACAGCTTTGGTCACCTGCCCATTAATACTTATGGGAACTTTAATTGTTGCTGACCTCACTCTGTCTATCTGGATAACACAACTAGATTGCCGTCTACTGTCCATCTTCTCTGTTTTCATCATAGGAGTCATTACAGCTGTCGAGGTACTTTGTTCTGACGTCAACTCAGACATTACCTCTACAATCTTTGTTTCTCTCACAGGTGACAAAGGACTTAAATCCTTTTCTTGTTCTTTATTTCCCTTCTGCATCTTGGATTCTTTGAAAAGAATATCAATATCAAAATCTGCTGACTCAGCATCTTCATTTCTCATCTCTAAGAAAGCTGCTGACTCATCATCTTCATTTCTCATCTCTAAGGCTGACACTTGGCCAACAGTCCCAGCCTCTACTTGTTTAAAGAATTCTCTTCAGTGCTATTCTTATACTGTTGTTTATCATTTTTCTTATTTGGGCAGTCCCTGCTGTAATGCCCTGCTTGATTGCATGAATAGCATTTGGAGTTGGGTTTCTGTTGTTTTTCACTAACTGCTCTCTTCTCTGTGGTTAGATTCATCAGCTTTTCCTCCACTATTTCTCCAACTGCCTTTATTATATCTCTGGTCATAGACTCTTTCATGTCCCTACCAAACTGATTCAATCTCTCCTCAGTTACGAATCTCTGGGGACCTGCTTTTCTGCAGTTGAGGTCTTCATAGTCATATCCTTCTTCTTCTTCCATTGTCTCCACTTGACGGATCTGAGTTTTTCCTTTCATGCCATTCTTACAAGTTAGATGCCAAGTCACCAGGTTTATCGTTTCTTCCATGGTTTTTGGTCGCTTGGTCAGCACATCATATGCCAGACTCTGATCAGGTAATCCAGACAACATATATTCAATACTGATATTATTGAACAGCTGTTTGTCCATTCCAGGGTAAGCCTTTCTAACCATGCCTTCTATCCTAGCAGCATATTCATGGATGCTTTCTTTATATTGTTTCTTGATGGTCTGTAATTCACGTCTGTAGGTCTCCGGAAAATTGTTGTTTCCAAAACGTCTTTCCATTTCTGAGTTAAACAGCATAAAGGAAGTGCGAACTTCTGGAGCTAACTCTGTGGCAAAAGTAAGGGCCTCATCTTTAAGGACTAGAAGGATTTCTTCTGTTTGCTGTCGTGGACTCCAGTTATTACGTTCTGCAATTATCTGGAACTGTACCATAAAAGTTTTCCAGTCTCCTTTACCATTAAAAAATGGAAGTCTTGACTTATAGGAATCTTGACTTGCAAATGATTCTGTTCGATTTCGCATTGGATAGGCCGTCTCACTAAATCTTGTGTCAGGGTAGTATGTGGAATTTTGTTGATTCCATCTATATGGTTGTTGTTCACTGTTACCATGGTTACCATAATTTCTATATTGTGACTGCATACTATGTGCTGAAGGTTGGGATTCAGTAGTCATTGTTTGCCTTATATTAAATTCTTTCTCTCTTTCAAGTTCTTGTATCCTTCGTCTAAGTTCCATCACCTCATCTGGTTGATGATTCACATATGTTGATCTGTTCAGATTGCTGTCACTCAAAGAAGATGTTCTGGGCCGTGATAGGTTTGTCATGGTATTTGTCTGATTTGCTGTCATTGGTTGAGTCAAATTAGTAGTACTATTCATTGGATTTGAATAAGAACTTACATTTATACTATTAGTACTAATATTTGTATGTAACCCCCAAGCAGGATATGACTGACTGTTTAACCTAATACTAGGTGAACTTATAGTATTAAAGTTTGAAATGCTGGGACCAGCCATTGAACTATTAAAATTATTAACACTTGTAATTGAAGGGTAAGTATCAGAAATAATACCACTAGCCCCTGGTGCACTATTCGAAACAATTTGTGTCTCATTTTCTCTTGTTAAACTCGAAAAATTGGAATTAACACTACATAAGGGAGCTCTTGGGGACCCTCCATTATTTAAAAACATAGGAGGTGGTAGTTGTCTGTGTCTTAAATTCATATTTAATATACCAGACTGAATTAATACTTAATTTCAGTTACCCTTATATTATTAAAATATTTTAAGGAAAAATACACCTTGAGTTTCAATAACTCTTGGTGTTCAATAATTTATTTATGGAAAATACATCTTGAATTTCAATAACTCTTGGTGCTCAATAATTTATTTATGGAAAATACACCTTGAATTTCAATAACTCTTGGTGTTCAATAATTTATAAATGGAAAATACACCTTGAATTTCAATAATTCTTGGTGTTCAATAATTTATTTATGGAAAATACACCTTGAATTTCAATAACTCTTGGTGTTCAATAATTTATATGGAAAATACACCTTGAATTTCAATAACTCTTGGTGCTCAATAATTTATATGTAAAAATACACCTTGAATTTCAATAACTCTTGGTGTTCAACAATTTATTTATGGAAAATACACCTTGAATTTCAATAACTCTTGGTGTTCAATAATTTATTTATGGAAAATACACCTTGAATTTCAATAAATCTTGGTGTTCAATAATTTATTTATGGAAAAATACACCTTGAATTTCAATAACTCTTGGTGTTCAATAATTTATTTATGGAAAATACACCTTGAATTTCAATAACTCTTGGTGTTCAATAATTTATTTATGGAAAAATACACCCTGAGTTTCAATAACTCTTGGTGCTCAATAATATCATGTAAACTACAGTTTGAGTTTCAATATATGCTGATTTGTATGTTGTTGGGTTTTTTTCTATGTATTACTTTTTTCCTCTCTTTTTCTTTTTTTTTTTTTTTTTTTTTTTAAATGTTCTTTTTACCGCTGCCACCAATTGAAGCGCCGACCGTTATTGTAAATGGTTGGCAGATATTATATAAATATCAATTTTAAAGTCGAAGGAATAAAACTGTTTTGAAGTCCAAACTTTGAATAATCAAGAATAAGATTTGTTGGAATTAAATAAAAGCAGCTTTATTAAAAGCTAATATCATAAATAATAATTATGAATCAATTACAATATATCTAAATAGAATTGCAGTGTGTGCTACTATATTGAAAATACATGAATAGTAAAATCTAGGTCACTTACTAAAAACAGCTGATCTGTCTGCTATATAATTTGAAACTGACTATACTTTTCTCTAAACGTTTAAAAGATCAAGTTAATCAATACACCTAAAAATAGTACGTGTGTACACAAAATGAAAGTAACCAAAATGGCCATAAAGTTGACAAGTTCGATTTGGGATAATTCTAACATTATAAAAGGATAAATATGGATTAAATAGGATGCATTAATAACTTCTGAATAAGGTAATTATGTTGTAACTATAGAAAATCATTCCGCATAACAAGCAAGTGTACAAAAAGTGAAAACATGTATGACCTAGTTTCGCGGAAAATATACGCCGGGAAATACGAATGAATGAACGTTATTATTAAAATAAACTGCAAATAATCGTGGCACAACACATGTCAAGAATATATCAGTTGTAATCAAATGGTTAGTTTCTATGTGTGTTAGCGTTTTTTGTGCAGTTCACTGTTTCTGTTATTTTGTTGTTTATTCATAGTTGATGTTTGTTAGTTTTTAATCCGGATTCGTTTTCTCTGTATCGACTTTTGACTTTAGAACAGTAATATACTACTGTTGCCTTTATTTAAGCACATAAAACGGGAACATTTGCGCTGATACGAACTCAGAACAAACACTAGATACATAAAAAAACATCAAAAAGCGAACCCATGACAAACACTAGAGTTAAGAAGAGAAAGCATTTAAAAGGGGTAACATTTTAAAACGAAATAAAAGTAACACATGAAGAATAAGTAACGAGTAAAAGAATAAGTAACGAAAACGTAATGAATGAGGAAGAAGTAACGAATACGGAATAAGTAACGGATAAGAAATAAGGAATATCAACGATTAAGAAATAAGGAATAAATAACCAACTTGAAGACCCTGGATTTTTGTTATGCTTTAATACTGAGATTATTTTGTTATGATTGTATCCCAAGATCTATTTTTTCAATGCTTTTTATATTGTACTTTAATCATTTTTAGCTCTATTTTTTTGTTCAAGTTAACAAAACATTCTCCCAATACATGGAATTGACTGAACTCTGTTTTTAAAAATTGTCATGTTTTCCGACGTGGATCTGCGTTCAGACCATTCAATAATTGTTATTTTTGGATCCCAACGGAACGCTCGTGGGACTTCTGCATTATTCCATTTGACCACGATCACGTGATGTCCTTGGTGTTCGTGAATCATTTGCAGAATTAAATCCCCCAAAATAAATTCATTGTTCCATTGGTCATTTACGAATTTATCTGATCCAATGATAACAAAGTTCCTACACGATTGAACTGCTTCGGAATACGCACGCGCTTTTGTTTTACCTGGTATCATATCACGATCATCTACGAAAACTGATAAGTTATGATTTTCGAAGAATGGAACGAACGAATTTTTTACAAGACTGTATTCATCTTCATTATACGTTATCATAATATCATATTTTATAGCCTCATTAACGGACAAATTTCCGATGTTACATGGACACGCTTCAGGGAGTGTATGTTGAGGACCCTGGATTAGAATGTACCTCGAAACCCGTCTTATAAATATGTAATGATAAGATTTGACAATCAATATTATTATTATGCATAAATCCATAGCAAATAAAATGGTGACAACATTTTCCACAGCGTGCATATAATGATTAAATGCGTTTTCGTCATCTTTGAAAAATTGAAAGGAATATCTCCAGTCTTCACTTTTTGATATGCGTCCAATGACATCTTTCCTCAGCTTATCATATTTTTGTCTTGAATAATGCGTAAGACCAGTTGGGAGCACAACAAAAGAATAAGGTAGCTCTATCTCTGTCAACACTGACCTGTTTAGATTCTTCACAAATGTCAATTTCTGGGCAAAGAATTTGTGTTTGCCGTAAACGAATGTGCAAACACATGCCAGTGAATTTGCCCAAATTTCGTTATTTGAAGATGAAAGTTTAATAGAATTAAGTTTTCGTTCGTCGAAATATGTATTGTAGTATTTTTTGTACAAATACTTTACCATGGGTCTACAACCATCAAATTCCTTATCGCATAGTGCCGAGGTATCGCCAGATACATTTTCACTTACAATACTAGATATATTATTTGAAATTACCACGTCATCATAAGTCGACTGTGCATAAAACTTAAGATTATAAATATTTAATATATAACCGTTTGGAACATGAATACAATGTTCAATATCATTTTGCATTTGCAGGAAAAAATATCCAATTTTAATCTTTATGGTCAGAACTGTATCCTTGTAGATTACGTCTCTTTCGCCCCAAAAACTAATTTCTGTACTGAAGTCTTCAGATTTAATAGATTTTATTGTTAAGTGAAACGTTTCATCTTTCCTATATGAATCATTGTCGAAATCTTTTATACGTTTTAAATTTTGTTCCCAGTAATATGATCGATATTTGCCAGTAAATGATGTATTTCGAAAGTCTAGGAGCTGCGTTGTCCATATCTTCGCATTACACGATATTTTGACATATTCTCCTGGTACTCGATAATACACTTCCCTACATAATGGTGTACGTATATTGTCTATTTTGGCATATGATCCCTCATATGTTAGCATACCCTTCGAAAGTACTTTATAAGAATGGTGTTTTTCATACAACTGCAATTCAGGCAACGAATAATCCATATTTCGGAAATCAGTTGAAAGTTGTACAGAGACAGTGGACGTCTTTAAATAAAAAAAGTAATACATCCAGTATTGAGCAATCCAAGCAAAATAGTCAAGAAAGAACACCAATATAAACGCATGTACCATACACACTATTATATACAATATAACCCTACTCTGACCATATTTTTGTATCCATTTATAGAGGCGGTATATGATAACACTTGTAATAGAGATGATTTCATCTTTGAAAACATGCATGAGAGATATAACATCAATGAATGTTAAGCAATCATAGACCATTTCCTTGTATTTCCTCGATTCTTTAACTAACTCCAATGTCTGGATGTGCTCATTATTTTGTGGAATCCCTAGAATAATAAATGGGGTTAAATATCTAAATACCCATTTAATTTTCCTTGGTAGAAAAACAGAAACAAGAATGCACCACATAATAGGTATATATATCCTCCACAGATCCAGTTCTATATTAGTATCAAGGCTTTTTAAAACGATGACAGGTAATATAAATAGCATTAACCTTACCACCAAAAATTCAATAACATCCATGAGTACTTTGCGTGTTTTTAATCCGTTCTGAAAATTGATAGGAAAACAGATATTATAAAATTGTAATGTGATTAAAAAATCTCTTTGATTTTCATAAAACAAAACAAGTTGATGATGAGCTAATAATTCATATTTAAAAGAGCAAGTGCAAAAATGTAAGAAGATGCAATGAGATAAAAGGTAAAATCACAAAAATAATGAACTCTGAGGAAAATTCAAAACGGAAAGTTCCTAATCAAATGACAAAATCAAAAGCTCAAATGCACAAAATGAATGGAAAACAACTGCCATATTTCTGACTTGGTACAGTCATTTTCCTATGTAGAAAATGGTGGATTAAACCTGGTTTTATAGCTAGCCTAACCTCTTACTTGTATGAAATTCGCATCAAATTTCATTATATTGACAACGATGTGTGAGCAAAACAAACAGCCTTATTCGGTAAACAAGTCAAAATTAGGGTACAGCAGTCAACATTGTGTTATAATCATAATCACGATGAAAACAACGAAAAATGTAACAAAGAAGCACAAAAAGGCATACAGACCAATCACATTATCAAAAATGAAAGACAAGAATACATATTATCATCAATCAATAACACAATGACGGGATATTTAAGTACAGAGCCACGTCATACTGTAATAGAACAATAACATAATGACGGAAAAATCATTAACAACATGGACAGAAAAACTCTTCAACTTCGTACCTTTTTTGGCCTTTTTAACTTCTTTTTTTCGAGCGTCACTGATGAGTCTTTTGTAGACGAAACGCACGTCTGGCGAATACACAAAATTTCAACTCTGGTATCTATGATAAGTTTATTTACAACCACTTGGTCGATGTCACTGCTGTTGGAGTTTTGATTCTATGTTGACATGAATTATCATTGAATATGGTCATAATTATAAATTAACTGTTTACAAAAAATTGAATTTTTCAAGTACTAAGGATTTTCTACCACAGGAATAGACACTACAAAAGTCAAAAAGTTTGAAAAGACCAATTTTTGTCTGAAAGTGCATGAATTTTTACTCAACATTCTTTCTATGTCTGAATTATTGAAAAAATTCTTAACAAAGTATGAATTTATCATATAAGGTTCTTGATTTTTCTTGACAAATTCTTGACTGTCCTAAATGTTTCTCGATCAGTCTTGAAATGTTCTTGACATTCTAAATTATATCTGAATATTGATACACGGTAAATAGTGATGTTTCGTCCATTTATAAAAACAGAACGGTACTGAGAAAAAATCTTTAAGGTTTAACAAACGATGAAAGATTGAATTAATTCATAAAACATATTTAAAGCTAACAATTTAAGTTGGCATTTCTTTTTGAATGATCAATGGGAGTATAGGTTCTTAATGCTAACGGTGTTTGAAGACTTGCTCACTATGATAGGTCACTAGTCTAAGGCCACATGTTAAGATAGTCGGTAAGATAAATTCGTTACATAGTGAACTAGTGACGTAATACGGTCTATATGGGGTCAGTAAATTCCATATGGGGATTTGAGCTTCGGTTTCACACAATATGAAATTTACTGACCCCATATATACATTATTGGGTCACTAGCACAATATGTAACATATATTATATTACCTCCTATAAATTTATGGGGATACGATTGGTTGACAGACTACACGTGGTAACTATATATATTTTGTGTAGGGTGCCCTAAAAAATACATGGTAAGTTACCATATAGAGTTAATAACCATGTGGGGTTAGTAAGGAATTACCCTTTCAAAACAAAAAAGAAATCTGAAAGGTTTAAACAGACGAAGAAACTGATAATGAACGATTGAAATTCATTCATAAAACAAATTTAAAGCTAACAGTTGTTATTGTTGCCATCTATTTTTTTGTATAGACAAAAGTAGGTTCTTAAACATGTTAAAACTAAATATTGACAAGACTTAATCACTTTGATAGGCCGATAGTCTTAATACCACATGTAAAGACAGTCGTAAGATAGATTCGTTACACGATGGGCTAGTGACCTAATACGATATATATGGGGTCAGTAAATTCCGTATGGGGTGAGACCGTATACGCTCACTAACACACCATGTAACTAATAATATCATGTATATTGGTCATGATTTGTAAAACTCAGAAATGTCCAGGAAATTCAAGACACAATTATAATTGTTCTATATAATAAGAATGTTCTTATCCCGGGCATAAAAAACAATGCCGTATTTGGCGAAACCTTTTCAACTTTTTATCTCCAGTGCTGTACAACTTTGTACTTTTTTCACTTTCGATCTTTTATATCTGGGCGTCACTTGTAAGTCCTGTGTGGAAAAGGCGCGTTTTTGGCGTATTGAATTTTAAACCTGATGCTTTTTGTTATCTATTAATCATGTTTTTCTTTGTCTAATATGTTCTCCTATTTATTTGTATTGTAGTCCTGTAATATTATGTTGTCATTTCAATGTTATATTTAACTTTGCCATTAAAGTGCGAGGTTTGGCATGCCACAAAACCAGGTTCAACCCACCACTTTTACTCCCCTTTAAAAGTGTCCTGTACCAAGTCAGGAAGATGGCCATTGTTATATTGTTGTTCGTTTCTGTGTGTGTTACATTTTAACGTTGAGTCGTTTGTGTTTTCTCTTATTTTTGAGATATTGAGATCAGACGTGGCACGGTACTTGTCTATACCAAATTCATGTATTTGGTTTTCATGTTATATTTGTTATTCTCGTGGTGTTTTGTCTGATGCTTGGTCCGTTTCTGTGTGTGTTACGTTTCGGTGTTATGTCGTTGTTCTCCTCTTATATTTAATGCGTTTCCCTCGGTTTTAGTTTGTTACCCCGATTTTGTTTTTTGTCCCTGGATTTATGAGTTTTGAACAGCGGTATACTACTGTTGCCTTTATTTATCACAAGCCCAGTAGTCATAACTTCTGTGCTGACATGAATAATCATTGATATGGTCATATTTATAAATTAACTGTTAACAAAACTTTAGAATTTTTGAAATACTAAGGCTTTTCTACCTCATGGATAGATTACCTTAGCTGTATTTGCAAACCTTTTAGGAACTTTGGTCCTCAATGCTCTTCAACTTCGTACTTTATTTGGCCCTTTTAACTTTTTTGGATTCGAGCGTCACTGATGAGTCTTTTGTAGACGAAACGCGCGTAAGGCGTAAATACAAAATTTAATCCTGGTATCTATGAAGAATTTATATTAAAATGTCAAGAATTTGTCAAGAAATTTTAAGACCATATTCAGAATGTCGAGAATTTGTCGAGTTAATTTAATACAAATTTAATATGAATCCGAATTTGTCAAGAAAAATTGAGACACAAGTCATATTTTTGGAGAGAATGTCGAGTAATTGTTCATGCAAATTAATACAAAATTGGCTTTCCAGACTTTTGTAGTGAGAGTACGTTAGCAGAATTTGGCAAAACGTTCAAGAACTTTTGTTCTTCAATGCTCTTCAACTTTGTACTTTCTTTGGCCTTTATAAACTTTTTTTGATTAGACGAAACGCGCGTATGGCGCATATTCAAAATTTCTATCCTGGTATCTATGATGAGTTAATTTTATCGACCCAGTGGTTGTAAATAAACTCATCATAGATACCAGGTTTAACTCTGATAATGTCGGTTAATTTAATTGACAATTAAATTGCATTCGGAATATTTGGTCTTCAATGCCCCTAATAGTTATCAAAAGTATCAGGATTATAATTTAATACGCCAGACGCGCGTTTCGTCTACATAAGACTCATCAGTGACGCTAAGATCAAAATGGTTATTAAGCCAAAACAGTACAAAGTTGAAGAGCATTGGGGACCTAAATTCCAAAAAATGTACCAAATACGGCCTAAACGTCGTACTTTATATTGATGTTTTTACTATTTTGATTCAAGCGCCAGTTATGACGATAAGCGTGTCTGACGTACAAAATGATCAACGAGAATCTTTGATGTGTATGTTTTTAACGTATTATGACAGAAGTACGTCATATAGTATAACACGACAACATCCATATCTAAATGATAAACTATCTTTTGGAAACGCGACATTAAAAATAACAGATGTATTCATAATATAGTAACACAAACTTAATAATTTTCAAAAGAATCTACTTTGAAATGCGTATTATATTTATATATTATATCAATACACACATTGCACTTAAAATAGGTTTAAACCTTATATCATATGTAAATTATCGATATATGCATGTACGTATTGATTTAACTGGATACATAATGATAGAAACGATTGAATGGGTAAACTGAATGGTCTTAAAATACGTTTATTGAAAACAAATATTGGTTTTTAACATAAAAAGCATATAAGCAAAATGGAGAGTCTTTTCTTCAATTCTTATCATAACAACTTGATTATCTTACCTTCGGTTCATAACAACATCAAGCCAAAGTTCTATTTCAAATTCTATAAGACAATTCGAGAGAAGCACATACTAACTTAATATATATTTGACATGTGTGCGAAATAGATAGAATGCATTTGTTCTGGATGAACAGACATTTTTGAGTTGTCTTCCTTTTACTTGAAAGAAAACATAAAAACGTTTTTGCTCACAATATACTCACTTATAAAACTTTTAAATTAACTCAGTCAATTTATGTGTAGTGACATTCGCAATATTTGATATTGTGGATAGGCTTGTCAACCACAATTTAATAGATATAGGAAGATGTGGTATGAATGCCAATGAGACAACTCTCCGTCCAAATAACAATTTATAAAAGTAAACCATTATAGGTCAAGGTACGGCCTTTAACACGGAGCCTTTGCTCACACCGAACAGAAAGCTATAAAGGGCCCCAAAAATAAGTAATGTAAAACCATTCAAACGGGAAAACCAACGGTCTAAACTATATAAAAACGATAAACGAGAAACACGTATGAACTACATAAGCAAACGACAACTACTGTACATCAGATTCCTGACTTAGGACAGGTGCAAACATTTGCAGCAGGATTAAACGTTTTAATGGAACCAAACCTTCTCTCTTTTTTGAACCAATAGTATAACATCACAACATACAAAAACATACTATAAAATATCAATTGGAAGGCTTAACTCAATAAAAAAAACGCAAATTAACATACAATGAACGAACAAATTTGATCTTGGATATCTGACGGCAAACTCATAGTTAATAACATTTATAAGGGATAAATAATTAAGGTCAAAAGTAAATACACAGGTTTAAACGAAGTAAAAGTAAGATACAATTGTGAAATATTAAACAATTTATAGAAAATCTTCACTTTTGAAAAAAGCTGCGTCATATCAAGAAGATAAAAAATATACAATATAACGCAAGCTGTGTTGCATTTTTTTTCCGATTCATATTTTGTCAATTATCGTTCAGCTATGCTGCATTTTTGTTATTTGTTTAATTTTAAAGGTAATATTTTCTTAGATCTCATTTCTCTAATGTCTCGATAGCCACAATTCTACAAGGATGTATTAAATATAACTTAAAATAAAAGTTTCAATAAATTGGTCCTACAAGTTTATTTCCACGACATAAGTTCAAATTTATATTTGATTTTTTTAAATTGTTTTTCTACTACATTTTGTACAATTGTTTTTAAAGAAATGGAAAAATCAACCATAGTCTTTAAAGAGGATCACATTACATTTAATACCTAAATAAGGCAAGTTACTTATAAATTCCCCTTTTATGAATCTTTTTGGGACTTTTTAGATGAAAGTGAGTCTCGATTGAATACCGAAAAATAGGATCTAAATGAAATAAAATATAGGTGGCACTTTTGAAATATACATAATGTATCAGTTGGTCCTTCACTGAACATCAATCAATCAATCAATCAATCAATCAATCAATCAATCAATCAATCAATCAATCAATCAATCAATTAGTTAATAAATTAGTGTTTATTTTTAAAAAAGCTCCTATTTGATTTTAGTAAGGTACAATGATTGAAGATTGTATTTCTGTAAATATTAGCAATGCAATAGGAACTCCCTTTTCGTCTAACCTGTGCCACTTTTACTATAAAGTTTCGTAAAAAAAATATATCATAGAATGAAATGTTGATATGTACTTCTATCTTATTCAAAGGTCAAAACATAGGGGTGCCCGGCACATTTTTTTTATATTTATATGAACCAAACTTCTAAGAGTTTAAACTTATACTAAAATTCTGCTCTACCACTCACTTCACTATAAGTCCTTCTCAAAATTAGATTTCATCGTTTACCATGTGCATTCATACTGTTAACATTCACAAGTTATGTTTATTTGAGATGAAACATAGATATCATATCTGCGAACTAGCAGTTTAACGAAACAAAACATATATAAATATCATATATCTCCCAAAAGATGGATGGCTTGCGAGACAGCTGTATTTACAAAGTGCAACCGATATGATATACCGATAGTTTAATTTGGTTAAAACATACTTCATTTGCAAAAGAAGTAAAAGGGTTTGGACACAAGTTATAACAACATTAGAGACGTCCTCTCCCAATATAAATATAAACACAAAGTACATTAGATAATGACACAAAAACATAGTAGGAATGCATGTAATACATACTTCAAACGAAATAAGAAATAAGAAATAAAAATTAAAAAAAAAAAATACAATATAATAAGGAATAATAATGAAAAAACTGGACTGGAGTTTAGTTTAAACATATTTTATTTGCTGAATTAAAGCAAAATGGATTAGACACAAGTAAATCATACTTATGAAGTCTTCTCCATAATACAATATAAAGTTACAATAATAATATAATATAATGGACATGCATATAAAACAAACAATTTATGCAATATAATACTAGCTTTGATAGGTGAACAAAGAGGATAGAAAGTAAAAAGAGAAAAAGAAAGTTTGAAAAGTCGTATAATTCTGTGACGATGACTTGTGAATTGATGACAATGTTGACGTTCCGTGTCAGTAATAATAACGCTCTATCAAGGCATAAGAAATCTGTTTGACCTTTTTATGAAATTTTGAACATGTTTGAAAATTTGAATATTTTGTTCGTTCGAAAGTTCCAAGTGTCCGCAAATTAATAGTTTTGTATCTAAAACAAAGTTTTCAGATAGCCAGTTAAGGTTATGGAATAAGGTTTTTCTACATAATGTGTATTTTGGGCAAACGAAGAAGTAATGGTAGACATCCTCAATATCGGACCCACAATGGCAAGAAGGATCATCTATAATATTAGCTCTAAATAGGTCATTGTTTAAGAATGAAGCGGAACATCGCAATTGCGTTAAGATTATATTTAATTTCCTTGGGCCGTACAAATAAAACGTTTCAATTTTACATAATAGACTATCGTTTTTTAATTCTTTCTTAAATTTAGAAATAGAGTCGACACTGCGAGTTTTGGATCAAGTTTATTCCATTCACGTATAGTAGAGGGAATAAACGATTCAGTAGTAAGGGAAAGTCTACAAAATGGAACAATAATATCATGACCATTTCGCAACGGGTAGTTGGTTGTACTTTGTACACAAGGAGGTACAAGATTACATAAATATTCTGGTGCATGCTTTTGGTTCATGTTATAAAACATCTGTAATTTTCTTCTCCTTCTTCTTTCAAAAAGAGACTGGAGTGAAGGGTTGTAAAGTTGAAATTTAGAATGTTAATTGATTGTTTTAAATCTTTGTGTTATTCTGATATAAGATTGTACGGACTCAAAAAATGTCTTTGTTTTACTGAAAATAAAGGTCACCGTCACCGGCTAATAGAAGCTCAAT
Organism: Mytilus galloprovincialis; assembly: GCF_965363235.1. Classification (NCBI taxonomy): domain Eukaryota; kingdom Metazoa; phylum Mollusca; class Bivalvia; order Mytilida; family Mytilidae; genus Mytilus; species Mytilus galloprovincialis. Next base: position 24,103,333 of record NC_134844.1, read on the forward strand.
GGATATAGCATATCTTTCTAATTTTGAAAACAGTATTTCTCTTGCTTCGTTGTGAAAAGCGCACTCTAAAAAATAGTGTATACTATCCTCAACAGGATGACCACAGCTGCATGCGGTACTGGGTTTAATATTAACACGATGTAAATCTGAATATAATCTGATATACCGATCATTGATTATAAAAAAAAAATAACGAAATATTGGTTGCTGGTTACAGAGAATTGCTATTAATTACTTTTATAAGATCGTTTTTTCTTTTTTCTTTTACATGTACTTTGTTATTTTCATTAAATTGTTTTCGTTACACACTTTTTGAGTATTTATAACCAGAATTACATCTTTTTAGCCAACAACTTGGCAGTTGTAAACAAGTGAGCACTTTCCTTTTTATATGTAAGACAGTTACACTCAGATTTTACAAACTCTAAATCATGAATGTTGGTAGGCTCCATCCGAATACATGTGCGTTGATGGTTTACTTCAACTGAAATTATTTATCATATTAAGCCCAATCAAAACAAAACAAAATTACAAAAAGTGACTTTTCTACAGCAGTTTACAACTGTTTCCTATTTCATTCAATTAGTACTCCAGTACTTAATTTAAATACCTCATTTAAATTGTTCATGCTAATTTTTCATAACACTGTTCTGTCCTGGATTTTAGTGAATAATAATACGTAAATAAATGAATAATGCCTTTGTTTTTTTGGGTATAATTTATCATTTCCAAATGATAAATTCACAATTTTTGCCTAAATGCATGAATAAAGTTTTAACTGTTTAAAAGTGTAAATTATGTGAAAAAGTTAGTAATTCACTACCGGACTTACATAATCTATAAAATAGATGACACGATTGCTAAATTTACAGACAATTACTTGGGAAGAACATGAATTCTTGAAATTAAATCAAATTTAAAAATGACCTTCAGCATTTGCTTAAATGTAATGATTTGACCAATCATTTAAAAATAGCTATTTAATGACACATTATCGTTTGAAGATTAGCATCATCATATACTTAAATGTAATAAATTGGTTAATTTTCTGAAAATTACCATTAAAAAGTAAAATCACAAAAAAACTGAACTCCGAGGAAAATTCAAAACGAAAATTAAAGTCCCTAATCAAATGGCAAACTCAAAAGCTCAAGACATTAAACAAATGGACAAAATCTGTCATATTCCTGACATTTTCTTATGTATAGAGTGACAGTATCTTCAAATGTAAGGTGTAGAATAAATTTAAGTTAAAATTGTTTCAGGTAGTCGCATAATGTATTATTCCATTGTGTTTGGGGATAAAGTATCCTCAAGTGGGAGTAACTAAATTCATTTTGATCATTGTACATATTTGCCTTCTCCATTTGATACATATAATGCGTCAGTATCAAACTTTTGCTTAATAGTGACAAGAAACCCAAGCTTCGATTCACTTTACCAATTTCAAACAGAAGTGATAATTTTGGTAACCCAGTCTCGATATTATACTTGCAAGACGGTCTAGCTGTTGAGAGTGTCAGTGTATTTTATTGTTAATAGTGTGCAATGTTTTTGCTGAATAAGATTTTTGTTTGTTAGGCAAATTAAGAAAACGACCAATTGATAAAATCTAAGGTTCTTTAAAGGGCTAAACCAAGAGCCTAGCTATGTGCATACTGAAAAGTAGCAAAGTATAGACCCCTGGCTTGACATCACACCAATCCAATTGGAACGATGGTTCAAAATAAATGCATGAGGCTATCAGGAAGCCTATGAGGCTATCATTCCTAGAGGCTATCATGCCTATGAGGCTATGAGGAAGCCTATAATGAGACAACGAGGAAGCCTGTAAGGAGGCTATGAGGAAGCCTAGTAGTGTTGATGTTGAATTGGTGTTGGAATGAATTTGTATGAAATTTGACAGTTTATCCCCAGAAATTCTTGGGGGATGAGTGAAATTTTTGAAACAACCAGTGATAAAATTTCATAAATGAAATCAATAAACATAATGCTGAGATTGCTTCCCCTGTCATGGCAATATTGAAGGTGAAAGGAGGGGTCGGTGGGAGGCAAGTTTTTAGCTAAAACACTATTAGCACTATTAGCCAAGATTATTCTATAACTGCTTAATCTGCATTTAGATAAATGAATACTCAAGGCAGCATACACAGGTTTTTAATACACAACTTCTTAATGGGATACTCCTAAGTGGGAGGAGTTAAAACTGCACCCAGATTAATGTATCAAGAAACAAAGGACAAAGGAAGCCAAATGCCACAAGTGGTCACTAATTAACAAGACATGTATATTTGTATTGGAACTGATAAAATTAGACCTCCTGCTTGTTATGTAATAGGGAAATGTGTGTTAACACCTGAGCAAACATCCAACCTCATATCTTCTTGCAAATTCTTTGACCTGACAATTAAACCATCCTGATCTAACTTTCGGCCCTATATTTTAATTTTGCTAATAAATGTGTCAGTGAACAAAATCCTCAAAGTCACACATAATGAGTTCATATTAATTTCATAGTAATTTAAATAATTTAATTACCCCTGATTTCTTTCAGAACACACTGTTTGAACTCATGATATGTAAAATTAAGGATTTAGTGCTCACACTATTATCAACCTAATTTTTCCTGCTATCACCTATCTTGTAAATAAACTCCTGGGAAATACTGTGTAGCAATGCCATTGGTATCCATGTTTGAATTAAACATAAATCATAATTTAATTGCAACTTTTATTTTATATATATACATCACAATTATAATTTGGCCCTTGGGGAAACTACTCAGCTAAAAAATTTTAATTTTTTGCTCCATGCCTAAACCAAGAGCCTAGCTATGTGCATACTGAAAAGTAGCAAAGTATAGACCCCTGGCTTGACATCACACCAATCCAATTGGAACGATGGTTCAAAATAAATGCATGAGGCTATCAGGAAGCCTATGAGGCTATCATTCCTAGAGGCTATCATGCCTATGAGGCTATGAGGAAGCCTATAATGAGACAATGAGGAAGCCTGTAAGGAGGCTATGAGGAAGCCTAGTAGTGTTGATGTTGAATTGGTGTTGGAATGAATTTGTATGAAATTTGACAGTTGAAATTCCCTTGGGGAAACTACTCAGCTAAAAAATTTAATTTTTTGCTCCATGCCTAAACCAAGAGCCTAGCTATGTGCATACTGAAAAGTAGCAAAGTATAGACCCCTGGCTTGACATCACACCAATCCAATTGGAACGATGGTTCAAAATAAATGCATGAGGCTATCAGGAAGCCTATGAGGCTATCATTCCTAGAGGCTATCATGCCTATGAGGCTATGAGGAAGCCTATAATGAGACAATGAGGAAGCCTGTAAGGAGGCTATGAGGAAGCCTAGTAGTGTTGATGTTGAATTGGTGTTGGAATGAATTTGTATGAAATTTGACAGTTTATCCCCAGAAATTCTTGGGGGATGAGTGAAATTTTTGAAACAACCAGTGATAAAATTTCATAAATGAAATGAAATCAATAAACATAATGCTGAGATTGCTTCCCCTGTCATGGCAATATTGAAGGTGAAAGGAGGGGTCGGTGGGAGGCAAGTTTTTAGCTAAAACACTATTAGCACTCGATTGTGAAGGGAATTTCGTCTACAAATCTAGAAAGAAAGGTATCGATATAATCAGGTACAACACTTTGCCTTCCACCCGAGGCCCTCTTACAAGAGGTGGCTGGTATGTATGTTTTTTTTTATCGCACTGAGTGACACCCAACATTCACGGATCATCTGTTTAATGTCCAAATTTCGAACGAACGGGAATGGCTATATGTTTCTACATTCTGCTAAACAAACGAACGCTTCGATGAAGAGTTTTTTGACGCACAAGAAAAGTCCAGAGATAACCAAATTTTGTACCCATAATAACCACAAAAAAGGCTAGACACGTAATTAACTTCAACGCTTCAAAAATCGCCATCTTTACCTGGTATACAAATATAATCAGTTCACAAAAAAGAAAATAACTGTTTTTTCTGTTACCATTGTGTTATATCACACTATAAAAAAGTGAAATGCAAACAATACGTCTTGTAGTAGAATTTTTAACTTTTTTGATTAATAAAATTAAGTCAGATATAACCCTTTCGAGCACCCCAAACGACACATATATATAAATATCGGTTTAAAACATTCAGTATTAATGTTCTCAAATATGTTTTCAACATTAGTTGTTATAATTTTGATTTTCAATTTAGCAGTAAATGAGGGAAGTTTTATTGATAAAATAAATGACGAGAATGATCAGCTAAAACCAGGTAAGCTATATCAATCACTCTTTACTGTTTTACCTTTATATATTAGATTTAAGTACTATATGTCTGTCAAAATTCATCTTATTTTACCAATATCTGTTATATGAATGGCTTGGAAATTTTCTACGCGTCCTTTTGTTGATTTTGTGAAACTCATATTCGAAAAAAACCGTCAAGTAATGGTATATGTACAATCATAGTGCAGTTTTTTTGACGTTTTTGTTATTGAAAACAATGTATTCTTTTCAGAAGAAGGCATTTAAAATTATTTAGCGATAATGTTCATGCCTATTTCGCACACAAGTTGTTAGGCTTTGTTGACCTGTATTGCATAAGAGTTTTCCATCTATCAAAGATATACTGCACGGTTATATCTATATTTGACATATGAACCATGATGAGTAATAAACTATTATGCATGTGTGTTTTGTTCACACAATATCATGAATTTGTAGGTGACTGTCATACAAGTAAAAGGTTTAGTTACCTATAAAATCAGGTTCATCCACCGTTTTGCTACATCAGAAAATGCCTGTTCCAAGTCATGAATATGACAAGTGTTTTCCATTCATTTTTATGATTGTGAGCTTTTGGTTTTGTCATTTGTTAATGTATTTTCCGTTTTAAATTTTCTTGGAGTCGGTATTTTTGTTATTTCACTTTTTTGTTATACTTGGTCAAAAGTTTTGTATTCGGTATGGAGAACTGGTTGGAAAAGAAAATTTCAAATTTAGATTTTAGAAACTGGGTTTTGAAATGCCGTACCAGGTATCAATGACATAGTTAGGATTCATAAATATTAAATTTTGAAAACTTCCTGTGGTTAAAGTGATTTCCTGGGTTAATTATGTTAAAGAGGCTCAAAACAAATGAGAACCCTTGACATCAAGATCACTTAAAGTTATCTTAAATTACAATTTAGCAACATTTTTTGTTTGGTAGAATAATTATGCATATAATGAGATGTGAACTTTACTATAACATAATTACACAAATGAAAATTTACAAGATGAATGTGTCTGAAAGAACTTTCAGAACATATCGAGAAGGAAAAACGGGCAATTTCAACAGTATTCAAAATATATTCAGAAGGACAAACGAAAGTCTCAAGCTAATACAAACAAATAGAAACATTGCTTGGGGTTGATCTATCATAAAAAAGAAAGTAAAAAATCAGACAACACTGTAGCCACGATTAAAGACGACCACAAGACAAACAAAATTATAAAACATTTCACAAAAAACAATAGATTAAACGTATGTTCACAAAAAAGCTACCAGTAAATTAAGTTATGACGTAAGGATTGATTAAAAATATACATGTTAGCTGAGGAATTTGTATTTTGAATAGGATAGCTAGCGAGGCAACGTTTGCCTCTGCATGTTGACATAAATAGTTCATTTTGGTTGCCTTACCATAACCTCTCAATGAAACAATGAGCTAAAATGCTTTAACAGTTGATCAATTTGTATAGGTGTTACAGGCTGCATTTGGCTCAAAAATTTTGTTAGTCGACGTTACATAAGTAACCAGTGTATGTTCAAGTGTAAGTATAATCCATTAGGATATGAAATGAAAATAACACTTGATAAAATCCGTTCGTGCGTGCGAAACGCTTTTCTGCTTATGTTTTCTCCAGTGATGCTCAAACTTAATAGTTTCAAGTAAAGAATGTATAAATACCCGAAAACATGAGGAACAATATATATGTAGGACTCAAATCTATGGCGGGTTCCTAATCCAGTGCAATATGAGGTTACAAACGCTAAATAAATCAAATCTATGGCAGATTTTTGTTTTCTCCAAATTATGACAGATTAAGAAACTACGTAATTTTCCTGGAAAAAGAGTGAAATAGAACGTCACAATAAAGTAACGCCATATAAGTCGTCGCCGACTTCAGCAAAATTGTTGGATCTCCAAACTTTTCTGGAGTCATGTGTTTAAAATACTAAGGAAAACACTTTCCGTTTTCCAACTAGAACAATTTGCCAATGGTTTAAACATGTTAAAAGAAGATGTGATATTTTATCCATAGGAGGAACAATAATTATGTGATGTACAATCCGAATACCGCGATCAAAAAATGCACAGCTGTTTTTAGTAGTGGATATTTTGGGAATGGAGTTATAGTAAATATTTTAGCGTCTACGACTGGCAAAGAATTAAAAGTCAGAAAATGAAATTACTGATTACAACCTTGACTTAAATCGTCAAAGTGAAAAAAAATAATCGTAAACGCTGAAATAAAAATATCAAAAACTGCTTTCCATTTTTTTTCTAGTGTTTTAATTAATGGTTAAAACAGGTACAATGCACAAATTAAGACATGCTTTTTTTACCGGGGAAGATCATTTTAATCCTGATTTCTGTATTACGGTATATCCCTTCTATACTTTTTTATTGGTTGACCTCTATGGTTTTGTTTTTATTTCACAAATGTTTATAGACATGCCCCGTTGTCGTACATTTCAACTTACTTAAGCCAAGTCAGTGATTGTTCATATGTACTGCTTTGTTCTACATTTGCATAAAACTTGCCATAGATTTGGAAACAACAAAAATCCGCCATAGATTAGGAAATTACAAAACTTGACATAGATTAGGATTTTAAAAAATCTGCCATAGATTTGGGATGGCATGACGTCATAGTTGCCATAGATTAGGAATCTGCCATAGATCTGGAACCCACTATAGATGTGTTTTTTTCTACATATATAGCCAACAGGAACTTTGAAAATAAGGTCGAATTCATATATGGTCATCTTTGCCTGAAGAAGTTTGACCCTTTGTTTCTTATTAATTCCTTTATTTTATTACTACGAATTAAGAAAATATGGTATAAATCATGTCAGTACTGGATCACTTACTACTGAGCTTAACTTGCTTTCCTTTTTCAGAATGAATTAATTTGAATAGAACTTATTCAGGTAGTAATATATGTTGAATTTATGTAAAACAAGATATTCTTGCATTTTTCACAGTATCCACGATTAATTCCACATGTAAAAATTCATTGGAATGCAGTGGGAAACTTCTGTGCTTAGATGGTACCTGTCAGTGCGTTGCAGATCTAACATGGAATGGCACAAGCTGCATTACGAGTAAGCTTTTTGAATCCAAATTTTGAAAGGGTGGAGTTATACGTTAACATTACATTTTACAGCCAAGAATGCTGTAATAATCATGTCTGAGACAAAAAATTTCAAATCTGGTGACTCAAACATAATTGAAGATTTTAAAATAAATTAAGATTGACAACAAACTTATATAATTAATAATCTTCGATTGATTTTTGAAGGTTTGTTTCAAATATAACTTTTAACAATTGTAATAGGGTTACACTATGCCACAACCTTGTGGATGTTAGAATTGTACCAGAACATTGTGGTTGCTATTTGGTGTTGGGTATGCCTTATTGAAAATGACCTAATATGTAAAACGTAAACATTAATTGCAATTTATGAAATAGCTATAGTGAATTTTTGTGGTCACATTAAAGCAGAAACGTCATTTGCGATATAACTTGTCAAAATTATAAGGTATAATTAAAAAAAAAAGATATCTTATAGACATTTGTTGATTTTATATATTTTTGTTTACCGGCAAAAATGATTTTGTCATATCTTCTTTTAATGGTAAATGGTTATGACCAAGAAGTTGTAGTTTGGTTAAGTCTTTTCATTTTCATAATTACTGGTAATTACAGAAAAAATATTCGGTATGCAGTGCTATTCTCAGACGGAATGCCAAGACGATCTGTTTTGTGTGGCCGGAATATGTTCATGTCCAGATACGTACTACCTTGATGAAAACAAATGTGTTCGAAGTGAGTTAACTAAATGGTATGATATCGGTAACTTGCAGTTGTTTTTTGCTTATTAAAAGAAAGACGAAAGATACCAAAGTGATAATAGCACTCTTTAGTCGTAAACAAAATTAACAATATCATGGCAAAACACCGGTAAACATCCAACAGACCAATAACAGTATATATAACACATCATAGACATGTCAAGACTGAGCAGTACAAACCCCAACACAACAGGGGTGATCTCCTGTGCTCTGAAAGGGCAAACAGATACTACTCTACATGTGATATCCGTTGTGTTACTTTTATAAAAAGCTAAATAACAACAATACCGAACTACAAGAAAAGTCCCCCAAAAAAATGGCAAAATCAAAACCTCAAACGAACGGAAAAACGTTCATATACCTGACTTGGTACAAGCTTTGCCTTATGTAAAAATTGGTGAAAAAAAACCTTATTTTATAGCTAGCTAAACCTCCCACTAGTATGACAGTCGTATGAAATTATAATGACAACCATATGTGAAAAATACAAACAGTTCTGTAAAATCTAACGATGAGACATCACTCAATAGAGGATATGAAATTGATTCTTATCTAACCCATAGACAACACCAAATTAATAAACCATCGTTCATGGAAATTTTCTAATCCTGAAACAGAAGTGCAGATCTTGCTACACAGATGGCACTCGTAGTGTTGCTGATTATCAAATAAGAAGTCTAATTCGGAAAAGCACATTTGGAGAAAAGATAACAATATTGTGGTTTAGACAAAGGATCATGTCGGTTGTCATCTGAACAACAAATATTCCAGAACAGTCAATAAAGTTGTGATGTAGAATGTGCAATCTGCCAAAATATATAAACTAATTTTTAAATTGTGAAGAATCCTTCAAAAACAAACCAGCATGTATGCTAACTTATCTTCAAGAAGTCTATCACAATTGATGTTTTAATTATCTTTTGAAATAATAAAACAACAATTCAAATTGATGTTAACTTTGTGAAAAGTTTTCGTTTTGATGTATGATTCCAAATTTATTGACGCGTCGAAAACTAAAGATTGATTGATTGATTGTTGGTTGCTTCACATCCAGTTGCAACTATTTCATGCACGAAAACTCAAAAAGACTGATATTAAATTTGATACCAAGATTTATTGCCAAAATAAGAATGTTCTGTGCGTTCATGTGTACATCATTGTGTGTTCTCAAAATGTCTTGGATAAATTTACTTAATTTAAAGAATAAACACTAAGAATTTAGTATTTTCACATGAAATTGAACTAAAGTATTGAATACAAAGCTGGTTCTCAAATGCGAAAGATAAAAAATAAACTCCTCCTGATTTGATAAGATTATAGTTCACCGACCATTTGTAGTTCAATTATAGAATTTGGTATTACTGGAAAAAAAGAAAACATTCTTGTACTATTATCTTTATAACACTTAAAACTTTACTTTAATGAAAATTATGTATAATGCTATTTTTCTGCCATTCAGGGAAGGCTTCTAAAGAGGAATGCAGTAAATCAGCAGATTGCCAACCAAGTTTATCATGTTTTCGTCAGATATGCCAGTGTCCTTCCTCGGATTTTTGGAATGGTTCCATTTGTACATTGAGTATGAGTAGATTGATATATATCCAAATTATAGATATATACTATACATGTGTTCAAAATTCATGTAACACACCCGTATGTTATAGATGTATCCAAAAGCAACGAGAATCAAAAGATGTGTGGAGTATATGTCAGAAAGACAGGAACTATATATAGAGAACCAAAAGACATCTAGAGGTCTTTAACAACAAACAGGTGTCAAAATGAGAATTCTCCTGAATCTTAAAATGTAACAAGTTAAAAGATACGATCACAGATCTGCAATCAGCCTCACATTTCTCCAAATTACAAAAGCATTAATAATGAATTCTTACTGCAGAATGCATTTCAGTCAGTGCATGTATACTTCAATGAGTGTGATAAAAGATTTATTCCATTCCTAAATGTTTTATGAAAATAGCAACATTTTTATTTTTTGGAACTTAAACAAAACCACTTTAACGTGCAATTTGTTGCTAAGGATATTGCAGGTTAAAAAATAATAATTCATAATCCTATGTTTCAGGAAAAACTGTTAATTCTACATGTTACAGTTATCCAGAATGTAAGGAAACATTAGAATGCAAAGAGGATATATGTCAATGTAGAGATACCGATTACTGGGATGGCAGTTACTGTGTTAACAGTAGGTATTTTTGTTAGTGTTTACAGTCCTTACATGTACAGTTGGAATATATAAAACATTGCTTCTTACAGCCCGTAGATATACAGTTAGAATATATAAAAACCTTGCTACTTCATTGTAATGAGGACAACATAAGAAAAATTAACAATTTGAATCCGATCAATCTTTTAAAAGATTCTACACAATAAAGGCAACAGTATACCGCTGTTCGAAATTCATAAATCGATTGTGAAAAAAACAATTCCGAATTACAAACTAAAACTGAGGAAACGCATCAAATATAAGAGGAGAACTACGACACAACGGTAACACATCATTAAAATGTAACACAAACAGAAACGAAGTATAATCAAACAATGGCTATTTTCCTGACTTGGTACAGGACATTTAAAAAAAAAATGGTGGGTTAAACCTGGTTTTGTGGCATGCCAAACCTCCCGCTTTAATGGCAATGTTAAATATAACATTAAAATGACAGCATTACATGACAGGACTACAATACAAATAAATGGGAGAAAATATAGGACAGAGAAACACGAATAATAGCTAACAAAAAGTATAAGGTTTAAAATTTAATACGCCAGACACAGAAGACTAACCAGTGACGCTCAGGTGAAAAAGTTCGAAAGCCAAAACAAATACAAAGTTGAAGAGCACTGAAGACCAAAAGTTCCAAAAAGTTAAGACCAAAAGTTCCAAAAAGTTGTGACTAATACGGCTTAGGTTTTCTTTTTTTTTTGTAATGTGTTTATTGGCAAAGAACTACATGTATATTAACAATAGTAAATAAGTTCATAGTACATCAGCAAAATCGAGACAAGTGCATAAAGTTGACATTTTGAATCCTTCTATAAACATATAATATTTTATTAATAATAACTTTAAAAAAGAATAGAAAATCTTAATCTGAGGTAGCATGGATTGGGTAGATATTTTTATTTCGTGAAAGTTAACTTATAAAATCATTCTATTAGTTGGAGCCAGGGGTTCCAGCAGGTGTACGCTCTTTGCAGTGGTTTATTTTTATAAAATATTATTTTTTCAATAAACAGATTTTCTTTAAGATAATTTTTTAAGGCTACACTATTTACTTGTCCACATTGCATTTTTGTTTTGTATATATAGTATTTAGTTAATAGTATTATGAGATTTCTTATGTAGTTTTTTTCTGTTTTTTCTAATATCCCAAATAAGACAATATCTAAATTAAGTGGTAGTTCAATTTGGACTTTTGAATATATCCATTTATTAAGTTCTTCCCAAACATCAAAAACTTTCGGACATGTCCAGAATATGTGTTCAATAATTTCTATTGAGTCCAAACAGAAAGTGCATTTATTGTTTTGTGAGACTTTAATTTTGTAGAGTAATTTATTTGTTCCCAAAATTCTGTGATTTATCCTGTATTGGAGCCACTGTAATTTTGAGTTTTTAGTAATGTAAAACGGAAGTCTGTATATTTTATTCCAAATAATATTATGTCTATTTAAGATTAAGGACCACTTTTCCTGTGATGTGATATTTGTTATTTTTTCATTTAAAACATTGTACATGTCTTTTGATCCTTTTGTAGATTTCATAAATATAGAAATAGTAGTTGGTATAATTGGCCCATAAGGCTTTATAAGCTGATTACTTTTAATATTAAGACTTTTCATATAGGAATAAACAGCTGACATTACTCCTTGAAATATAAGAAAGTTAGGCTTAGGTTTTCTGTCTGGGATAGGAACATCCTTATTATTTAGAATAATTCATACTTTGGCAAACAGTAAATTTAATAAAATGGCTATATAATGGATATACATGATGAGACCGAAGTGGTGACTAACTATAGAATAAAAACGGATACATTACATAAAGCAACTTAAACCAGCACATCAGCCGAGTTAGCCAAAGTCATCAACACACTTGGTGACGTCACATTTGAATTTCTAAAAAGATTCCCCAAAAATAAGATAGAATTATGATAGAATTCAAGATTAGATTTGTAAGACTGATAAAACATTTATTTATAACTATGAAAATTACACTACTTATTAATATCAAATTGTGATAGTAATTAGATAATTAATTATATTATCTAGCTATGTCGGTGTTTCTTCTGAATTAAATTGTCAACCAAATATATCGCATAAATTTCGTTGATCCAAACTAAAATCTAATAAATGAACTGAATCATTAATTATCTTTACAATAACACACGAATACAACAGAACAAAATAAGATTTACAACTACAAACGTTAAGACATTTGACAAAATCCGATGAGAATAACAAATTTAATATAACATCAAAACTAAATACATGAATTTGGGATGGAAAAGTACCGTGACACGTCTTATAGCAATGCGAATTCACACTCAGCAAAACAGTCACAATCGAGATAAGTCACGTTCGGTAATGAAAAGATCAGACTACGTAATGACAAACTACAATCTAACACATGGTAAAAATGTCCTGCATAACATCGCCTCCATATAAGAACTTCTGTATTTCCGTGATAATAGTCTCTTAACTGTTTCAAATAGCATGTTCTTTAAGCAGTCTATATCATTAATTTAGTCTGAGTCAGTTAATCGTTTATCTTGATATTATGTGGTAATAAGTATAGATTATAACATGGCCTTTTCCATATTGGCCCTGGTATCATCCCGAGACTCCCATATCGGCCTCGAGGCTTTAGCCGAGGGCCCATATGGGTCGAGGGATGATACCAGGGCCAATATGGAAAAGACATGTTATAATCTATTTATCACATATCTAAGTTCTGCAGAATAGAGACACAAAGTTCAATTATTACAATTTAATGAAACATAACAGGTAAAATTTTGAATTTTGTATCACAAAAGTGTCGTTAAGGACGCATTGACGTGACGTCATTTGGAATCAGGGCACAATATGAATATCGTCTTTTTTGCCCCGGGCAATTTTGAGGTTATTGCATATGCAAAACCCAACGTATTCGTAACAAATATGTGATAAAACTTAATATTTTTTTATGTCGTTTCCGATCTATTTATAGGAAATGTTTCAGAGTACTCCAAAATACAGGTTAAAATAACATACGGTATTAATTTAAACAATTAAAAAAGTTCCCTCTTATTCAAAAAGAGATGCATCCTATTAACATTGGATTGTTTTATATTGGCGGTTGTAGGTTTTGATAATGGAGCGAGGAATGTATACTATGTAAGCTGTTTGTCTTTTTCATATCTAGATTTCAAATTTAATCACGCTATTAGCAATATCATAAGTATAATTTATACATAACTAAGTTTAAAATTTTAGGTCTTTACCTATCTGTGTACACTGTGCGATATCAAAAAACTGGTCTGTAAAAAGTTGATTATGTTTTTAACATAGTTATATTTAACTGCAGTTATAGTATAAATGATCGCTTTTACATTCGATTTACAAACTTACTTCTAGGGTTGTTTTTGAAGTAATTTTAACGATATACTTTTGTGTTTTTCTATCATTAAAGAAAAGTTACCAGGAATGACATGCAAAGATCAGTTTGAATGCAGACCAGAATTACCCTGTCTTGATGGTACTTGTAATTGTCCTGAAACAGAATTTCTTGAAGAACACAAATGTTTATCAAGTAAGTTTGAAAGGTTTTTCTTTCAATGAATGTAAATTTTGATATCTTCTGGAAGTAAATGTATGTGCGTTATTGTTGATGATACCAATACTTTATTCTTTTTTTCGATTTAAATATTATCTCAAGACAAGCATAAACGGTTTACAAATAACAGTAAAAACAATGAAATATCAGAAAGATATAATCAATTGTTCCTTGTATTTGTTTTGCACTTTTTTCTCTGTTTAGAGCTTTATTAAAATACACAGTATCATAGCTTCAAAAATGTTTTAACATCATTTAGACATATTTTATGAAAACGTCACCAACATGTAACAAAATGATAGATATTTGGTATGCTAAATTGCAAAGAACATCCTTAACAAACAAATCTTCTATCACAAATGAATCAAACCATTGCCTTTTAGATACACATTAATTCATTTAATCTAAGCAAAATTGAAAAAAAAACACTGCAAGACTGTATCAAAATTTTCTCTCCAGTGATGTTTCACGCCAATATATTTGAAAATCCAAATATTTAATTAAAGATTAAGAGATTATCTACCAAAATAAAGAAAAAGCATAGCCAAAACCGGCCAAATAAGTAGCCAAATTCTGGTCTTATAACTGTAACAAATACTGAGAGGAAATTAGTTGAACCTATTTCATCCTTTATATATTTTTTATTGAAGTCGTTTTAAAATAAAGAACGAACTGAATCCTTCTTTTTTACTTTAGAGAAAATTGAAAATTCTGTTTGCCAGACTACGGCTGAATGTAAAGACACTATGAATTGCAGAAATGGAAAATGTAAATGTACGGATTTGGAATATTGGAAATCAGAAAACGAGCAATGTATTTTAAGTACGTATTTTCTTTCTTATATTTTTGAACGTGATTGTATGTATTAACATGGACCAAAATATTTCAATTGTTCAAGGTCTGTCATGTATGCCTTTAAAAACATTATTAACCGCGGCTTCGGCAAGTTTGATTGTTTCTTTGGTTATCATGCTGCTATCGCATCCAAGCACCTGTGTATGAACTCCCAAAATATAAGGATGATAAACAAATAATCGGGTTTTCTGTGTAAAGAAAAAAATGGAAATACATAACTATTCAAAATTGAAAGCAGAACACTTTATTAATGTAATGCCACCATTGATTTCCCCTATCAGTGTTTGTTAAATTTGTATTTTTTGAAAAATTGTGCTTAATTTATCTTTGCTTTGAATAAAGAAATACTCGGCATGAGTAAATTTTTATCATATCCAGAAGTACAGACAAAATTTCACATACTATGTCATTGCAAATAAGATAATAACTATCACAGGAAGTTAAGGAATCAAAATTCCAAACTTTCTTTCCCGTTTACAAGCTTTAGTAACCATGTAACCACAAGTTTTCAAAATCTTTTATAGAAACACCAAATAAAAATGGTCCTTTGAAACACCCAAGATATATGTTTACGACTCAGAATTGCTACTGCAATGAAATGTAGGAATAATTTCCTACAACTGTAAAATTCAAGGCAAAAAATCGACCCTTTTTCGTATGAAACCGGATGTGACGTACTACAATTTGGTGGTATTACACCTCATAATAAATATCATCACTAAGAACACTTGTAGTATATTTTATAAAACAACAAGATTTTTCATTATTTTTTTTTCAATATCAGAAAAGGAACTAGGTGGTGATTGCTCTTCGTCAATTGAATGTCAGAAAAATCTAGAGTGTGACTCCGGTGACACGTGTGTCTGCAAAAGATCGACGTACTGGAATGGCATAAATTGTGTAAAAAGTAAGCACATAAAAAATATCGGTGATTTCAAATCATTTTTTTTTTAATTATGATTGCCTGATTTCAAATATAAAGAAAAGAACAAACTTGTGTATATTATATTTGTTTTTTTCTTTTGTTTTGGTTTTGTACATAATTTAAACCAGGTCGTTGGTTTTCTTGTTTGAATTGTATAACAATTTTATTTTTAAATTGACATGTAATAAAATTTTTTGCTAATTTTTGAAGGTCGAACATCCACTTGTTTATTTATATTTATTTTGTTATTGTCCGATTGTCGGCATGTTTTTTTTAAACGACTTCTGATATTTACTTAGATGTTTTGCCTGGAATATGCATTATATATATATGCTAATATTTGGGCACAATCAGCACACCTTTCAAACATCATAGGTAATAAATTAAAAAAAAATATCATTCAAAGTCTTTAATATTTCCTGATTTGGTACAATCATCAAATAACAAAAAGATTTCTCGTTATTTCTTATCATAGGGTGTATGAATTGCACTTAAATTGGTATGAAAATGAAAAAAAAGTTATCAAAATCATTTCCTGAATATACTTTTGTCTACGTCTTTTTAATCTTTAGATCTACCATCTGAGTGTGAAGACATAGACATCGACACCGATGGGGTGTATTCAGTATACCCTAAAGGAAAGACATCATCGAGAAGAATATCTGTCTACTGTATAGTAACGGAGGAGAAGAAATGGACGGTACATGTATTAACTGAAATATAATCTTATGATTTACAATAAACAGAGTATGTAAGACTGTCCACTCTGTCATCAAATTAACTCACCGATGACAGCTCGAGGTGTACTCTCATTTTGCTTTGAGTGTACCTGATATTTTTTGTTTGCAAAAACTTTGTTAATGAAATAAACAGTAAAGTTCATGTTTCCAAAGTGCTTTTAGGATTGACCTTCATAAGTAGCGTTGAAACATTTGAAAGCCAGGGATTCCTTAAATATTAGGATCTTTATGATCAAAAGTGACATACACAGATTATTAAATATCAAATAAAATTGAGAATGGAATGGGAAATGTGTCAAAGAGACAACAATTTAATGTCTCTTTTGCATCTTTCGCCTCTATTCGAACTATGTTTATTGATATTTTAACTTTCAATGAATTGTTTTATTAATTATACTGATGTATTTTCGGGTAATCAAAATGTTAAAATGTGTAAGAAAATTTTAAACATAAAATCGGAAATGGTAAAATGAATCATGCCTTCCCCTATCATATATGTTGATTTTAATGATATAATCTAAGTTCAAGCCTTTCACAATTATGTTAATCTTTATGATATAATCTGGACACTTTCGAAATACATTGTAATAGTCACATGTGTTGTCACTATGATGTCAAAAACCATGTCGAAATTGACATATTTAGTCAATAATTGCCATTTTACACCTAGTGTATCGACGAAGTATAACCAACGTTTTCCCCAAAACGATGTTTAAAACACAGTTAAATCTTTTGTAAATTTATTTTGTACCCACATGTTTTTAGAATTCACAATTTGCTCATATCTGGAAATAAATTATATGATCTAACGTTATGATGTTCATTGTAGTTTTTGCAGTTTTGCAATAAATTCAAGTAGGTTTGAAACCCAAAATGAAAATATGAAACACTTTTGCCTGGTATTCATATAAAGTATATAATTATTTGTGTATTTTTTTCGAATGTAATGCATCAATGTTTGGTTCAACATACTCTGTTAATAAGTTAGTTTAAATACCCACATCCAGAGTCCAAAGTATGAATGGTGTGCTGCAATTACCATATAAAAATGATTAAATCACAAAAATATCGATCTCCATGGCAAATTCATAAATTACCTTATCAAATCGCAAAACCAAAAACCTGGTTTTATAGCTAGCCAAACCTATAATTTGTATGACAGTCGCATCAAATTTCATTATATTGATAATGATGTGTGAACAAAACAAACAGACATAACAGGCAAAAATGTAAAAAATAGGGGTAGAGCAGTCAACATTGTGTTATAATCTTTATCACTATAAAAAAAAACCACACATATGTAACAAAGAAGCACAAAAAGGCATAAAGACAAACTACATTAGCAAAATTGAAATACAAGAATCCAAAAATTTACAAAATCACAATAACATAATATTACGAGATGTATAAATACAGAGCCAAGCCATATGTATCAAAGAAACACAAAATGGCATATAGACAAAGCACATTAACAAAAATGAAATAAAAGATTACAAAAATTATCATAGTCAATAACAAAATGACGAGATGTATAAGTAAAAAGCCATTATAAGTCATATGTATCAAAGAAACACAAAAAGGCACACAGACAAAGCTCATCAGCGAAAAATAATGACAAGAATTTAAAAAAATATTAAAACAATAACACAATGGGTATCACCAACCCAGTAGTCAGCACTTCGGTGTTGACATGAATATCAATTATATGGTCATTTTGATAAATTTTCTGTTGACAAAACTTTTAATTTTTCGTAAAACTAAGGATTTTCTTATCCCAGGAATAGATTACCTTAGCCGTATTTGACACAACTTTTTGAAATTTTGGGTCCTCAATGCTTTTCAACTATGTAATTGTTTGGCTTTATAACTATTTTAATCTGGGCGTCACTGATGAGTCTTATGTAGACGAAACACGCGTCTGGCGTATAAAAGGATAATCCTGGTACCTTTGATAACTATTTTCACCACTGGGTCGATGCTACTGCTGGTGGACGTTTCGTCCCCGAGGGTATCACCAACCCAGAAGTCAGCACTTCGGTGTTGACATGAATATCAATTATATGGTCATTTTAATAAATTTCCTGTTGACAAAACTTTAAATTTTTCGTAAAATTAAGGATTTTCTTGTCCCAGGAATAGATTACCTTAGCCATATTTGGCACAGCTTTTTGAAATTTTGGGTCCACAATGCTCTTCAACTATGTACTTGCTTGGCTTTATAACTATTTTGATCTGAGCGTCACTGATGAGTCTTATGTAGACAAAACGCGCGTCTGGCGTATAAAATGATAAGCCTGGTACCTTTGATAACTATTATCAGGCGCCAACCTTCCTCTAACCTGAAATAATAGTGTAATATCACAGCATAGAAAGACTAACTAAAAATGGTCAATTGAACTGACTTAACTCAATCAAAAGACATATTAACAAAGGCAAGTAAACATACATTGAACGAAGAAATTTGACCTATGACACAATGTAGATACAATATAAATACAAAAGGGGGAGGTGTAAAACAATATCAGTCAGACAGTTTTAACCTAAGACAGAATGTAGTTGAAAAAATAACGTACACTGGTAAATCTAATAATTGTATTGTAAGGAGTACATGGAGTACGGAAATATTTTTTACAAAATGAATAATTTGTTGTTCAGAGAACGCAAACAGCAGTACAAATTAGATTGGTAGTGAATGTGTTGCCACTCAGTGTATAATGACGAGTAGGGTTAAAATGTTTTCATTGTATATTTTTTTGTAGGTTATACAAAGGCGGTATGATGGTTCTGTAGATTTTTACAGATCTTTGTCTGAATACACCGAAGGATTCGGAAGAGTTGACAAAGAACATTGGTTAGGTAATTAGATTTATCTCTTATGTACGTTTTGGATCTCAAAACCCGTGATAATTGTTCGGATCTAGAAGAAACTATAGGTCCACGTGTCAACAAACCAATAGCGAAACACATGTTAAACAGGAAACAAACACTAACCTATACTAAATTAAAGGTTAATGACTTAGAACAGTCAAATACATAATGTGGCGGTATCAAACATGCTGAACATCCCTTATAAAGCTACTTTTTTGACAGTCGAAAACTTCTGATGAAACTACACATCGACTGAAATTGCTGTCTCTTGTAACGGTTTTCACAAAACAACTATTCAAAGTATGGATTCTACAGGGAATACATATTTTGATGTGAAAGAATTTTTAATAACTAATCTATCCATCGTAACGTTTCAAGTTCCATATATATTTTTTCTTAAAGATACCAGTTTTATAATTGAGTACACCAAGAACGCGTTTTGTATTCATATTAAGGGCGTTGTTTTGAAGCCAAATCAAAATAAAGTTGAATAGCATTGAGAACCAATTACAGAAAAGGTGTGATCAATCAGAAAGAAGACGAAATAATGCAGAAAAGGTAGTCAAAAATCACACTATACATAATACTTAAAAGATACCAGGGATTACCAATGATTTAGTGGGTAAACAGATGAAGGGGGCATACACATCGTTTTTAAAAATATTGAATTTCATAGCCAATCAATTGAAGAACTTAAGTTTTCAGAAGGATACAGTTTTTACAATTCTAAAATGTTTAACCACAGAGTGAATGTAATGTTTCCTGGCAAAAAAACTAAGTCCATTTTTAAGTAAAAAACGGAAAAACAGGATTTTGTTTTTACAAAATTTACTTCTGGATACTATCTTATGATCATAAACAAGCTTCTATCCAAGTTTAGTAGAAATCCAGGATAGTTTAAGAAATTATTAAAATTTCAAAAACTTTAACCACAGAGTGAATATTTGTGGATCCTTTGGATCTGAAAAAAAAAACAAACAACAGACAGAGTTTGGAGCCAATGGCCCAAAATATTGAATTTCATAGCCAATCAATTGAAGAACTTAAGTTTTCAGAAGGATACAGTTGAGAACTATGCCAAAGGATTAACCAATACTCGACACTTTATTTGAATGGTTTCAGACCCTTCCAAAAAACCGGAGGTTTTAGATGCGTTTTCTTTTATTTGAAACAAATAAGTTGTTGTTTAAGGATGTATTCTTCTGACTTTTCAGTCTCGTTCAGTCTCGTTGAAATCTCGTTCTTGATTTATTTCCAAAACATGTGATAGAAGTGGAAAATATCAATGAATTTTAAAAATATTATAAGTAAACATAAATCTGTGAAAAAATTTTGTATTTACAATGAATGGATTTTGCGTAATCCAGTTTTCAAATTTTACGACCAATCAAGGCAGTATGGTTAGCCAAAATTTTGAGAAAATGGGTGAGGGATACAAAAAATGATTTTACAAGAATCATGTACATCCCATATCATTTCGGCCTTTTCAAATTTCTTAGATATGTCTTTTTCCATTCATTTATAACAAAAAAGTTGAAATAATATGCATTTTGTTCTTAAAACTGAGAAAAATCAGAAAAATACAAGATTGACAGCACGGTAAATTTTAAACAAAAAAGCGTCAAAATATGATAAAACTTTCTTATATTAACACCTACCTATAGTTTTTGTAAGTAAAATTTATTCAGATTGGTCCACTTCATCTTTATAGAAAGTATGAGAAAAAGTTTAATTGTGGAACTGTGATTTTTTTCATGGTAATAGCCCAAAAATAGGTAAAAATCGATGAAAAATGGGAAAATCATCAAAATTGGTCATTTTCAAAGGGCCGTAGCAAAAATAGAAGTGCACCACCATATGATTTTTTCTTCACCAATTATTTTGTCACAGTCTTATAAACCCAAAAATCAGGTTAAGAAAAAAAGTTTAATTCTAGTAATTTTTGGCTCCTCAGAGGTGTACATCCTTAAATACACAGAGCCTCGAACGATATTATTTTATATGCAAAAACTATTATTTGGAATGTAATACTTACGAATTTGGGATTGACATCAAAACTAGGAATCCAACATACACTTTTCATCATTCATGAAAGAAGAACTTTAAGAAAATCCTCAATCCAACTTCCTGTCATTCGGTATTAACAGAAAAAAAGAATGACGAAAATATCCTATAATTGTACTACATACCATTTTACTGTGTACCTAAACTTCATAAAAATCTTGTAAAGACAATATATAGCTTGGCAGTCAAGATGTATGACAAAACATCTTTTTAAAGATTAGAAAACATTTTTTCCACAGAAAAGGTGGCCTGCAGTAAAACTGTGATGATATCAAAGAAGTATGGAATGTCAATCGGACGTTGATTTAAAAAAACAACTTATGAAAATCTAAAATAACAATATTTGCATTTCTAGATATATCAAAACGCTTGATTTATCTTGGCGTAACTACTTTTCCCCTCGATCATTTGAGAGATCGACTGCATCATTTCATTTATCAGGGTGTTGTTAAAAAATTGTGAAACGTAGTTACAAATGCATTGATTAAGAGCTTGAATAATCCTACTTTGTGTATAACCACAATGAATCCCTCAACAAATAAAGTGCAGAAACCAAAATGCTTTTTTTTTAATTGACAGCATATTTGTTAAATTTAAAGAATGACAATTCAATTTATAGTCGGTTCTTCAATGGGTACTAACTTCGCACCATAACTAGATTTCCCTTTAGTACCTATTTGAAGAAAAATTATAGAGAACCTTCCAAAAGTCACAAAAACATCTTCTTCTAACATTAACTTTCCATTTTTATTGCATCAGATGCAAAATCCTTAATTTCACTTTCATAAGTATTAATGATGTTTTGTCATTTAATAACCCACAATTTAATGAGTGCTTACATCTCGATTTAACCTTTACTCTGAAGTTGTTGTTTTTTTTATCTCCAAACCAGTGGTAATAATTTAATCTTTCGTATCCGGACACCATGAAGTGGATTGTAGAAACTATAAATTTGATATAAGTTAAGATATTGGACGAAATACCCTACATTTTGACATAGTAATCTATATGTTGCACCAGCGTCATTTAGATTTTGAAACAAAATACCTGGGGTTACCAATGCTGCAGTGCTTTTCAGAATAAAGGGATTATAGTCATCTAACAATGACTCCAACGCTATTCACTTCGTGTCTAAAGATTACTGTGAAAGTACTTTATTCGTGGGTATCAATTTTCGTAGTTTTAGGACAAGTTACATGTTCGTGGGTTTTTAAATTCGTGGAGTTTTGATTTCTGAAAAAAAAAATCCATCGAAGAATCTGAAACCATCCGAAACGCAGAGTCCTGAAAATAAACAACCAAGACAATCACATAAACAGTTTGCAGATTCCCATAAACCTTTAAATTTTCTGAAAAAGGGCAAACATATCGTCAACCGTCGTAAATAAATAAATAAATTGGGAAGAGTACCTATTGTAAAAAATTGTGAGGGTTCCGCGGAACCCGGTGTCTCGCCTACTTTTGCTGTTAATCGCAGGCTCAACAAAAATGAGGAAAAAAATTCATAAAAATATTCCTCTCGATACTATCTTTTGATTGTAAAAAGCTTCTGTCCAGTTTTCGTAAAAATCCAGGATAGTTTATGTATCTAATAAATGTTTTAAAAAAGATTAACTGCAGACTGTGTGTAATGTTTCCTGGCAAAAAAACTAAGTCCATTTATAAGTAAAAAACGGTGAAAACGGGAGAAATCTGACAAAAAAATCACTTGATTCTAATTAAAATAAATGATGTTTGAATAATTCGAAAATAATTAAGAATTAAATTAAAGTACCACGCCCATTTCTAGGATTTAAAACAAAATTCAAGTAATCTAATATTGATTTATTGTCCAATACACTAATTCGGCGATATTTTGCCATATGTAATTTAAACATATTTATTTATAGTGGATTGGGAAACAAGTTTTGCAACTTATATTAATCCCTTTCCACTTTCCGGTTGCGAGTACTGCCTTATAGCGGCATTAGCCTGCCATTTTTCGAAGTCTATACAAGGGTTCTTTAGCGTGCAAGAGATATGGTTTTCTCTTAACACGGGTCAGCTATTTATCGTCCCCTTCCGACGGACTAAGTATGAAGTCACATTAACTTTGACCTCTCATTACAACTTCATCCACTGCACAGAGCAAGTGCATGGGAGGAAATGTGATGTAAATGAACATCCACTGGACGATTTAAAATAGATAGAGCAGGTTTTAAAAGTACAAATATAAAACAACAGTCAAGTGAAAATAAGATTAACAATTGGAAACGCATGGGAAATGTAATCATTTTTTTTTATCATGACTCTTTCAATTCTCTTCTTTGTCACGTAATCGGTGTTATCTGTCTGTCTTGATTGTTTATTGATGTCACGATCCACTAAACTTCGGCAACAAATTCGAAAGATAATTAGCTTGCGATCATCTATCATCGAGTGAAATACTTTTTGTCGATAATAAGTTATAGATTCATAATGAATATAAAAAATAAAAACCGTGCATACAGAACCTATATGATTATACATGCATGCAATGGTTTAATAATTTCAAAAGCATTAAAATAACAAGAAACTCATTTAAAATGACTGTAATGAAAGCAAAAATGCTTATAGTATTTAATTTGTTTCAGGACTTGAAAACATTTATCGTATCTCCATCGATAGAACACATGAGCTAAGTGTTGTCTTAGAAGACTGGGAAGGCCAAAAAAGAGAGGCAAACTATTCCAATTTTTACATTAATTCCGGAAATTCCTACGGTTTAGATACATCGGGCTATTCAGGCAATGCAGGTAACTGGTTTTAATAGAAAGAAAAATAACCTATATATTCAAAATGAAGAATCTAATGAAACTCTTTATTCTGTATTGTTTAAAATTCTATACAACAATTAAGACTCTTTCTAAGTTCAATTTAGGTATATATTTACAACATGGCCTACATCGTGTTATATATCTTATCAGTTACATACCTCACAAATAAAAACTGTATTATTTCATTTCAATGAAAGTCTATATACATGATATACAGCTTGTACAAATTAAAAAGATGAACTAGTCTTTTCACTTATCAATTACATTTGGTGACTGAGACATCTTTAGCTTCATTCTGTGACGCAATAATTCGATGATTCTCGTGCTAATATGGTAATTATACAAAATCATCACAACAATGTGCTATCTGAATGTTTATAAATGTTGTCAAGTCTTATTTCCATTTGCTTTTTTGTCTTATATTCACATATGATTTTATATTGTTTTTCCTTTCAGGAAATAGTCTTGATTACAGTAATGGGAGATCTTTTTACACATATGATAGAGACTATGGCAATTGTGCGAAAACGAAAACAGGGGCGTTCTGGTTTCGGAGTGGTTACTGTTATAGATCAAATCTAAACGGAAAATATAACGGAACAGGTCAAACAGGAATTATCTGGAATGCCTACAAACCATATTATTCCTTAAAATCATCAATAATGATGATAAGAAGACGGTAATCGGATTTCAGAGTTTAAGGAATTCAACGTCTTAGTTCTTTTTATGAAATAACATTTAAAATTAACTAGTGGAAACTAACAATAACGGTTGAGTTGCTTTCTTTTGATGAATTAGTGTATATTGTAATCTTTTTTGTTTGTAATTTGTTTACTTTGGAAATAAAGACAAATATATACATCAAGCTTAATAACATGTGTACAGTTTTTAAGAATGTCTTTAAAATATTTTTTTAAACAGTCTTATTTATTACATCAACCCTATGTTATAAATACAAAAAACACGATGTGAATATATTTTTTTTTTATCTAGGACAATTTCTAATGGCAACCATTATCGATATATTACTAGTAATAATCTTTTTGTGTCAGAGGTGAATAATTACACTTTTTTTTTGCCATTACATAGTCAGTTTGTTTTCGTCTTATGAGTTTTAATGTTTGGAATATTCGCCTCTTGTTGCACTAGCAAGACAATAACATTAAACAAAATTGATTTAACATGTACAATAAGATTGAATCTGTTCAAATGTCAATAGATATAAGATGTGGTTTTGAGTGCCAAAGAGACAACTCCCCATCCACGTCAATATATGTAAAAGTAAACTATAATATATCAAAGTACGGTCTTGGCTTACACCGAGCATCAAGCGATAAGGGGCCCCAAAAAAATACTAGTGTAAAATGATTAAAACGGGAAAACCAACGGTCTAATCTATATGAAACACGAGAATGTTTTCTCCATCTGAGATTAGATGATTTATAAAAATACGATACCCTCACACAAGTAATTCTCATAAATGAATGGCTTCCCACATCTTTCAATATCAATATTCAAGCAAATCGGTTGACTCAAGATTCTAATAGCATTGTTATCATGTTTTAACTTTTTTGGTGTTAATTTGTACAGATTAAGAAATATGTCTCTCCAAAGAGGATTTAACTTTTGAATAATAGTATCTAAAAAAAAATCTCACAAAAACACTGGCCTCTGAGGAAAATTCAAACTTAGTCTAATGGAAAACAAATGTCATATAAACCGTCTCTCGTTATTTTCACGATTTTATCTATCTCAAAAATTTCTATATTATAATTTAAAAACAAAATTTATCTTTGGTAAAGCTTCATAGCGTCTATCAATATATACAACTGTCACATTTTACAGCAGATTTCAATGAGTTTCATCTATCTGAAAAATTTCTATATAATTTAAAAACAAAATTTCTCTTTGGTAAAGCTTTATAGCGTCTATCAATATATACAACTGTCACATTTTACAGCAGATTTCAATGAGTGTATGTGTAGCTAAAGGTAATCTTTGGTTAGTTTGCTTGCTAGCTGAACCGTGAAGTCATTATTAGTAAAGGTATACTACCCTCCTTTCGAAGTAGCATAGTCCTACAGACAGATATATTGGTTATCTAGTCTTGTATGATTTTGAATTTTAGTTCATTTCAATATTTAGGAGTTTAGTATGACGTCCATTATCACTGAACTGTACATTTATGTTTAGCGGCCAGCTAAAGCTCGCCTCCAGGTGTGGGATTTTCTCGCAAAGTTGATGACCTATTGTTGGTCATCTGCTGTTTTCTGCTCTTTGGTCGGGCTGTTTTCTCTTTGACACATTCCCCATTTCTTTTCATAATTTTATTAAAAAGGGATTCCTTATAGGTTAATACTGATGACGCATCCTCTAGCAATCATTTCTTGTTTTTTCTGTCTTTTTCTCCCGTTAAAAGTAATGAAAATTCCTTGTATTTCTTGTATAACCTTACTGAAGTACGATGAGAAAAACTACTAAACAAGAGATTTGAAATGGTAATGTTGATAAACATGTTGAAAGTTTTACGGACATCATGATGATACAATTATTGTATATTTGTAGCTCAGAAAAAAAATAATAGAAATGGTTTGTTTTCAGGAAGCCACAACCCCTATGCCTTCGTTGTCTATTAGTGTAAGCTATCAAAGAGAAAAAAACATGGGAGCAGACATACTAAATTATATGTTGCACTTGGTATCTTCCGTCGTTTATTTTTTAGTCCTTAAAGCTGTGTCTCGTCCACATTTTTTAGTATAGTTTATTATCCAATGGTATTTTCTGATTTTTTACCTATCCTTTATCTTCCAATCGGTAAATTTGACCGATAAGACAAATCTTCAGACAACTATGTCGCATGAAGTCTTGTATCGTTGACAATTGTGATATAAAAATGTGGTTGAGGGCTCAAATTTTATTAAAGTAATATGTGCCTGTAACTAATGTCATGCAATGTGTTATACCAAAGGCCCTTTATTGACAAGAATATTTTTAAGAAAACTGTCTGCATCTTCATTCTTAGATAGACTGTAAACTGTAATTGAAACCTGTACATATATAATATGTTTGATTCGTAGAGTAACATCATTAAGACAAACTTAAAACACACCCAAAATTCATATTCTTTTTTACCTTTTTTTTTTAGCAAAAGGGATGAAAACAGCTAAAACAAATCAGAAAAAGCTATAACAAAACATTGTTTCTGTAATGATTTATTATCAGGAAGTTGGACACCATATCGCTTCAATAAGGAAATAGTTACATTCAATAAGAATACACACATTTCAGAATAATTTCTCATATATTTGCTTGATAATGGGATTCTCAGATTAAGGTTACTTTGAGAAAAGAAGTTGGATCTACCAAAATGTTGGTCTATTCTCACAAAGAAGTGTCTTTCGGTTGTTTTCTGCTTATCTCTTTGACACTTTCTTATTTCCATTCTCAATTTTATTGCACAATTAATTTCATGCCTTTCACCTTTTACCTTTGGTATAGTGACTTAATGGTTAGACGAACAATCTGACGCCATAAAGGTCGCATGTTTAAACTTCACTGCCGCTGGTGAAAAAAAATATTTCCTATATTAAATATAATCTTAACTTAATTTTACTTTTATTTCAAATAAGATCACTGAAATACATGTTTAAGTTATGTTAAAAGGAAAAATAAATTCTTCATAACTCCGTTATTTTTGTATGGTTTGAGCATCGATATTTCAATGCACCTGGCACGTTTTCATCTTTTTTTTTTATATATGTTTGTACATATTACGTCTCCAAAAGGTGGTCCTCAGCTGACGTTTAAGAGATACCACATGACCAAGGAATAGATTATTTTAAATTTTCTACAAACATATCAGTTATCTGTCATATGAGTCTAAGTTGGCCTATGGATGAGCCTTTGTTGACATGAGCAATTTGACATATTGGACAGCGTTTATTCGGGTAGAAAACATAAACAAAACGTGCATCCCAAATGGTTAAGCATGAAATGATGACTGCAAAAGAATATGTATGCAACATTGCTGGCAATCAGTATAAAAATAATCTGATTACGAAAACAACTGTTCAAATCTGTTAAACAATAAACAAGGACACAAATAACCGTTGCAATATATTCAGGGCAAACAATACAGTATAAATATCTCGTTGATATCTCCTTAAAATTTTGTCACCAAGAAAGAACGTATACAAGTCTATGCAATGTTTTTCATCATTTGTCAGGAAATTCAATGTTTAATTGCTTTTAATATTGTTTTCCCCAACACAAAATTTCAGCCCCGTTAACATTTTAAAAATCGTCATCCCTTGATTGACAGGTAACTAAATATTTGGCCTGCAATAAACATGTCTGAAATGAAACTGTCAATAAAACCAATGCTAAATAAATTCAATTAAGCTCAATTTAGACATGAATACGTGATGTGCATAAAGATA
Organism: Mytilus galloprovincialis; assembly: GCF_965363235.1. Taxonomy (NCBI): domain Eukaryota; kingdom Metazoa; phylum Mollusca; class Bivalvia; order Mytilida; family Mytilidae; genus Mytilus; species Mytilus galloprovincialis. The sequence goes on from NC_134844.1 coordinate 24,131,993, forward strand.
TAAAGGTACACACAGATGTAAGCTGGTCATGATCACTTTCTTAGAATGTCAAATATATAGATATTTCAATATGTTGGAATGTATATGGTGTATATTCACTTGTATCAATATATATTTTGAATGAGTTAAGCCATTTCAATTGATATTTTATAGTGTGGGTTTCTATTTTGTAACGTTACACACTAAAAATCTTTAATTGAAATAATTTTACACGATCAAATAAAACATATACTGAACGATAAAATTGAGAAAGGAAATGGGGAATGTGTCAAAGCGACAACAACCCGACGATAGAGCAGACAACAGCCGAGGGCCACCAATGGGTCTTCAATGTAGCGAGAAACTCCCGCACCGTCCTTCAGCTGGCCCTTTAATAAATACATAATACATTTGATCAATGACACAATATATAAAAAAGTGCCAATAAGACAACTATAACGTGTTCTTTTTTTGTTATGATGTCTACAAAATACCTGTTCTCATCTTTTTATCTCATGATATGAATCACGGATTCGATGTGGTTTTAAAATATATCATTGAAATAACCTGGCATGATAACTGGGAAATTCATTTAAATGGGTTGTAATATTATTTAAATTTGTGAATTAGTAGGAAATTCTCAAACATCTCAAACAACCAACACTATGACAACAGACAATATATCTAAATGTGTCAATACTTTTCAAATAAATGACATATTTACCATCACTTGACCTATTGGCATTTAGATTCTTGGGGGGTGTTATCGGCTCAAAAGTCATGCAATCACATGTTTTTGGTAAAGATTGTAGTATGAAAGAGAATGGTTTTATTAGCACAATCTTGGGATGTTATGCCTTCAAACATTGTGTTTGATTTTGGCTTTCCAATCTTTTTTTCTTTTTCTTTTTTTATTGAAATCTGTACATTTGTTAGTAATGAAAACATCTAATACCGGTACCTTACCCCTGCCTCGTTAATGTTAGCAATAGATCATGTAAAAATATATGTGTTAGTATTTGTTAGTTCATTTTACAAAACATTATATCAGCTGTAGTTACATTAATATACTTGGTATGAGCGCGTCTTGCGTAATAAATTATACACCTTGTATTATTGGTGAATGTTGTTTATATTTTTTTTTATAAATTTCGTGTATGTGTAGCTAAAACGCATTAAAATTACCAGGATTATAGTTAAATACGCTCAACAAAACAAATTGAACCAAAAAATTATAATGACTAAACATGGCAGATCTAATTAAAAAAAAACTCCATGTTGCAGAAGTACTAAATGCCTTTACTTTTGTGAATCACAAATTGAGGTTAAGTTGTTTGGTCGAGTATGGTTCGGGCATTGAAAGCATTATAACATTAGATAAAGTACATGTCGAGAATGGGTCACGACTGATAAAATATAGACTTTAATATATGGTTAAGATTAGTACCGAGTATAAATCAGTTAAGTCGAGAAGGATTAACATGGGGTTCAACTCTATCCAGAAAAGTAAGAATGATTCATGTAGAGTATAAACACTGCGCATTCAATACTTGTACATGTTTCTAATGTAGCGTTTTGTCATCCATCGTGTCATATTTTTGCCCGTTTGAGAATTTGTTGACGTTAACTGCGACTTTTCATTTGGAATATATTAAGAGCTATGCAAAACAAGGGATATTTTGTTTTGTTAACAATCATCATGGATTTATATTATTTGCATTCCAAAGACATTGTCTAATCCTGTTGTGTGTGTACGTGTTTGTGCTGTGCTAAATTGGTTAAAGTTATAAAATTAACAAAAATAGAATGAGAATTTCGAATCAATACAAAAAAATAGATGGCAAACAATAAGTTTGAAAACATAATTTTTGATAATAATATCGGTAAAAAAAATAGTATACATAAAATTGTATGAGTTAAACCAACACTGAATTAGAGTTAAACAACAGTGAATAACTGATCATTTCAGTTTATTTCAAATTATTCTAACCGTGAAAATGTTATGCTAAAACAGCATTGTGTTGATATTCTTTAATCCAACTACCGTCGTCTTCTAATCATCATCATTGATGCTTTTAATAAACCACCTCCAAAGCCACTCCAAACAAACCCTGTTTCTCCTGTCTGGTTGTATTTTCCATTCAGGTTTGAATAATAACAGTTATTTTGCCAACCTCCCCTGTTCCAAGTTCGAGTACAACCGTTGACTTTGCTTTTAGTGTGAAATGATTTACCCTGATGATACTTTAAAGAGTCTCCTAAAATAAGACAAAATAATAGTAGATAAAAAAGTTATGCAAAATAAAATACAAAGATGTCTACAGGTAATTCTAATTGATTGTCAAGAGAATAAACATCAATGTATTAGAGATTGAGTTTATTTGATAAAAAAATGCATGCCTATGAAAAGACAGACAACTTCCAAAACATGACTTTTCAGAGAAAAACTTCCATATGTCAAATAACATCATTAGAAACAAGATCAAACGAATTTAATGACAAATGAAGTCGTAGGAAGAAGGAGAACTCGGATTTTAATAGCTAGCCTATTTAGATATCGAGATATAATTTATACAATAACATCATCAGAACAGACATTTTATTACATATACGACTAGATAAAAAAGAACGGGACGCTACAGGATGAGTTTACTTTTGTAAAGCACATGATCCAACAATACATATTTTGTATTATACTTTTTGGAACGACGTACTCTCCGTTCATTGTGTATGCGACCGTTTGTATCATTTGTCTATGCACCCAAGCAAAGTATTTATGATTCAAAAGAAAGACTTACTTATGGATAATCTATCAACTAGCATATACTCCAGGGCATCAGTAGATATACGTGTCAAAGAATCGAGGGGATTACTAAAACCGGGAGGTGTTAACTTACAATCATGAATTTCAAACCTAAACAAAAAATGTTAAGGTCCTTCTCGATAAAGTAAAATTGAAAATGGAAATGGTGAATGAGTCAAATAGGCAAGAAGCCTTCCAGTGAGCAGCAAACAGACGAGGACCATCGATGTGTCTTCAATACAGCGAGAAAAATAGTTTGCAGACACGGACAATTAAAGTTTAATACACAGCTAACCATATAAGTATTATCTACAACACTTTTATGGTCCGTTTGGTCTACTAGGATCATTTTCCATTCGAATATGCAATATTGCTACCCGTAGCAGAACGTCTCCGACGCTGTAAAATTGAGAAATTAAAAGGTGTGTCACTTTGTGTTAATTTGAAAGGATATTCAAAATATGGTTAATTTTGAAATTATTAAGAAACTAAGGATTCAACTCCCTCATGCAAAGTTGGCTTTAGATTAATTTGGCTTTTTATTTTAGGTAATTTTGACATATAGCTCTTCAACGGTTTCGGTACTTATCCTCTTCGGATTTCAAATGTTAGGTTTTGAGTGTTCCTGATGAAGGTAAATCCAGAAAAGCGCTTCGGACGCAATAAATTATTAAACGTGTTGTTTTCAATTTTTTCCCATTCTTATAAAAATTGGCAAATAAAAATGAGAGTATGAAATTGTTTAAAACTAGTTTGCAAACAACCCTAAGACTATCATTGATATATCAATTTTATCACTGTTTACTAAACTTTGAATTGTTCGAAATCAAAAGTATTTTTGATCCAGGAATAGATGCCCTTAGCTGTATGGCTTTTGCAAAATCTTTCGGAACTATAGATCTCAAAAGAATTTAAACTCGTACCTGATTTGGGTTTTTAACTTGTTTTGAGCATCGCTGATGAGTTGTTTGTAGAAAAAAACGCACGTACTAGGTTTAAAGCCGGGTATCTTTTTAGTTGTTTAGCTATAAGAGCTTTCTGTCAAATTTTTACAAAAGAGTTTCGTTCAGAACGTATTGTTTTTTGCAATATTCCAAAAATTATAAGTTCCGCAATTTAAAAAAAACGATCAAAAAGACAGTTTAATATTGTCAACTATACATGATGCAATCCTAGTAAGTATTGGCGTTTTCCGTCAAGTGATCTCAGAGGAATTGCATCCACAGTCAATCAATCAAATACAAACATGACAAAGAATGGATTCCAATAAAAAATCCTACATAAGACTTATAACATGATTTATAAAGGCAAACACCAATTGGAAATTCATTCCCATAGGAATGCCTTGCATAAAAACGGCTGCTGTGGTTGTTAAATTTGTTTTATGAAAAGATTTGACAAGTTTTCGTATATCAGGTATGAGCGAATATCCATTTTCAACAAAATTGACAAAGATTAAAACTTTTTAATCCATTATCCCTTCCCTTTATATCATAAGATATAGGAGATCCCAAAATTAATCCATTCAACCTTTCATACGGAATTCTTCGACAAGATAGATGCACAAGGACACACATAACTGTAAACAGCTTTTTTGAGGGGAAAAATCTTTTATCAGACCATTTAAAATCAATTGTCAAAGGTAGTACCTTTTTGAGTTTCATGCATGAAATACATCAACATTTGACCAACGGAAAACATAATAAACAACTTAATCGGGGATAGCTGCTTGAAAATGGGAGGTAATTGCTACTTCTAGTTTCTTAATAGATTACATCACACTGATTTAAAAAAAATGTTTTCTAGCTGCTTTAACATCAAAATGGTTACTTTTGGTTTAAACAAGATCACATCTGGTTGACCTTTATCAAGATCATATGTCGGCCAACCTAATGAAAAGGATCTTTTTGCTTTGTACTGTATAAATATGAAGTTGTGACAAAGTCGAAATCTACAAGAGTGGCTAAAGATAACAAAGGAACAGTCAAACTTATAGATCGAAAACAAACTGACAACGCCATGGCTAAAAAAAGGAAAAGACAAACAGACAAATAATAGTACACCAGACACCAAATAGAAAACTAAAGAATAAGCAACACGAACTGTAATTTTAAGGTACATGGATATGTATCACTCGAAAATTATCAGTTTAAACAATTACTACATTCTGAAATTTGAATTTTTCTAGGAGTTCTGTATTTTTGTAATTTTGCTTTTTTCTTGCATAAATATAAATTTTTGGTCTAGAAGTTTAGCTGCACCGTTTTTCTGGTTAGATAGTAATTTTGTCTACGAAAAAGTATTTTCTTATAAGTTGTGATTAGCTTTGAACTCACCTTTAGAAAATGTGAGTTCTACTTTGTGTCGTTAGTCTTTTTGTTAACAATGTTGTGGGTTTTGTTGATCTGACAAGGCAAACCATTTTAACTGATTTTTATAGTTTGTTCCTACATGTTTGTTGTGGTGTTACACCGACTAAAAAGTCTGCACCAGATTTTGTATGCGCTTGTCTAAATTTAAAGTCTGCAACTTAGTGATTGTCGTTGGTTGCTGCCCATCATTGTTTTTTTTATAAACTTTATTGACGGCGGAAATGTGACCAATATTTGCAAAACAGATTTTAGAAATACAAATCAAGAAAACTGGTGATCAGCGTCAGCTTTTTATGGATTCAGTGTATTAAAAAAACTAACTTAAAATGGAAACAACGATAAGAATTTCATTTACTGAAAGTTAAATCCGTTGAGAATTGTTTCAATGTCGTGGTCACAGGGGTCGAAATTAGCGCTAGTCCGGTAGTCCGGGACTAGTAAAATTTGCGTCGGACCAGTAGATTTTGTCAGCTGGTGGTCCGGCGGACCAGTAGAAATTTGTCGATAAAAATCACTGATTGCATCGCAATCTCCGTTTGTTTACAAAACAATTCACCTGTGAAATCAATTACACGGTATGGGGGTATTACAAATGATCAAGTTAATTAATATCTCGGGTGGGCGTCCTTCACAACAATATAAAATGTGGAAATTTTTGGAAGGAGTTAAACCGCCGGACAAAATAATTAAGATAACTGAAAATCAAAAGGAAGATCGAAATAAAGTATACGAAAGTGACTAAAGGAAACGCAAATACCAAAAATCATGGGAAAAAGATCGTGAATGGTTGCATTATATAGTAGATCGAATATTTCTGGACAGTGCTCCAGACGACCTAGTCAGGCACCCTATGGTCGTCGTGAGGATTGCGATGACGTGGAAGACAATGTTGATATTTTTTCTGTCCTTGATCCTGATTTTGATAAAGAAAATCATTGAGATTACCAAAGCCTTTATCAAAATCAGAATAAAGACTATTCCTTTGTCTAACTTATGTCGAAACGAAAGCATCACAATAAAATTAAACATCTGTCATTTATATTAGTGTTTGTCAAATGAATGTCATTTTTGCAGGACCAGTAGATTTGGAGCCGGACCAGTAGAGTTGTCAGTCCACTGGTCCGGCTGGCCAGTACACAAAAAAGCTTAAATTCGACTCCACGACTCGTGGATATCGAAAATTTTCTTAGCTTAAGGGTGCAGCATGTGGAGCAGGATATGTTTACCCTTCCATAGCACCTTGGATAACCACCGGTTTTTGGTGGTGTTCGTGTTGTTCAGTCTTCAGTTTTCTAAGTTGTTGTGTTTGTACAGTAGTTTGTCTTTTTGTCTTAATCTTTTTTCGGCATGGCGTTGACAGTTTAATATCAAGTTATGCTTTAAAAATGTCCCTTTTATAGCTTTCGCTATTCTTTTTAAGATCATCAAGAAAATAAAAGTATCCTTTTTCATGTTTTTAAGATAATTGTTAAATATAAAATTTTCTAAAATAAAACTTGAATTTTCATTTTTGTAACGACAAATAAATATAAATGATGTTATGCATAACAAATAAACTTGGAGGTAAATACTAATAATTTATGGTTGATTTTAAAAATGAATATTTGCTTATTTGAAGGGAAATTAAAAAAAAACATGTGTATAGCGATGTTATAATCATAAAGAAACTAATCTACAGGGTTGTCAATTTTTTTCAATCTTAAAGTTTATGCAATAAAAAAGGTAAACCTTTAAAATATTTTGAATGGTTAATGTCACAAAGTCGGCTTTACATCTTGTTTAAAACAAAAACGTATGTGAATTTACCTAACCAATGTTCTTTGTGTACTCTTCCAAAGCCTTGAGTGTATTCGGACAACGCCCTGTAGAAGTTTACGGTGCCATCGTATCGTCTCTGCATAACCTAAAAATAAAAAGAACAGAGGTATCGAATGGAATCTGTTCTTTTTAGTTTAAGATACAACGAAATGTTATCTTATACACTTTTAAACAAATCTATCGTTGATCTGTATTTTGATAAGACCTGTTTAGTTTTAGTCATTATTTTGTTGTTAAAATAGTATAGGCTTATGAAAGAGGGGCGAAAAATACCAGATGAACAGTCTAAATCTAAAATAAAAGAGGGATGAAAGATACCAGAGGGACAGTCAAGCTCATAAATCGAAAATAAACTGACAACGCCATGGCTAAAAATGAAAAGGACAAACAGACAAACAATAGTGTTGCTTAGTCTTTAGTTTTCTATGTTGTGTCTTGTGTACTATTATTTGTCTGTTTGTCTTTTTCATCTTTAGCCATGGTGTTGTCAGTTTATTTTCGATCTATGTGTTTGACTGTCTATCTGGTATCTTCCACCCCTCTTTTAGACAACAATATCACGTGTATATAGAGTGAATGTAATAAGGTTCTTCGATAATAAAAAAAAAAAAACCAACACATTTCTAAAAAATTTCTAACTTGATATTATGTAGTAGACTTATTTATGTTTATTATATAGAAAAAAATCGTAGTCTCACCTTCTTCGTTTATCATATGTTAACCAATCGTTACAGAAACGAGAAGGTTGACTTATTGAATTGAAACCCTTTAAATTATCATGCAATTGTAGACAAAAGTCAGTATGTATGTACCTCCAAAATATTGAGATAGTACAAAAAGTATATGATTGAGAGTTTCTCAAAGAAAGAGAAGCCTCATCTAAGTGGATTTAGTTCTTTCGTTCATAATATCCAAGTTGTCTGAACATCAACTATTCAAATATACTAGTCAACAAAAGAAACTTTGGAATAAAATTTATCAAAAAGTATTTAATATAAAACAAAATGAGATACACTATTTTAAAACGCTTTCATTTGCAATGTATGCAAATATGATCATGAAAATCAAAACATGTCGGCAAGTAACAAAATTCCGTGTAAACGATCATAGGGTGCAAATTATTTTTGCCGAAAGTTGGATAAAAAAATCGACACATAATTTTCTAATTACGAAATGAACTTTCAAATTTGTTTAAAAATATTCAATATGCTAATCAAGTTATGTTCATATTGTAACTGTATGCTGGTTCTTTGTTTCAAATTATAAAATATCGAAGTTAAATAGTAGTCAAATTTGCGTTTAATAAAAATTGTGATAGAATTTGGCATATTTTAATTATTCATCTGAACAAGAATTAAAGAAAATTCACACTTATAGACAGCATGTTTAGTTAAGAGCGAGTCTGTGTATTGATTTCCTTTTGGTTTCGTATATGCTTAAATATCAAATTTGACAATAGCATTTGTAAAAAGTGCATTATTCTAAATTATGTCATCAAAAACAATATGGAATATTAAATATCATGTTTTTTTTATGACTCTTGAATATTTAGAAAAGTTACAGTCTTAAGAATTAGATATTCTCTAGATTTCGCCTACTTTACAAACCGGGCATTTCGGCAAACAAAAACAGTTATTTTCTTTAAACTACTCTCTTTATCAAAACCATACAAACATTTGTGAGGGTTAACATTTATCGTAAGTTTAAAAGTTTATTATTTTCATACATTTTATTAAACAACTTCTAGAGATAATTGTCGAAACAGAGATAAAAGTCAAATAAACTAAGTTGTCCTGGTGAGATTACCATTTTATGTATATAAGTGGTTACAACTTAGAAAACTTAATGAAAAGTTAAAAACAAATTCAGAACATTATATTAGTAAATGAAATGGAAAAAGAAAAGAAAAGTTTACCTTCATTTATAGTAATATATTCTACAGATCCAACAACTATTGCTAGTGCAGAAATAATCAAGCCAAATGTTAATGCCATTTTCCCACTTTAATGAATCGTGCAAATCATAGCCGTGTGTTTATATAGAGTTTGGAGGCTACAAGGAAATGGAAAATAACTTTAAAAAAAAACCAAAAAAAAACCAACCGTCTAAAAAACATAACATAGACGGAGCAGCACAAACCCAACATAAACTATAGGAATTCCAAGGAGTTTATTCAGAGTACTTTGATCGTCATACACCTATACAAAAATAATCTTGGCTTAAATATCACAAACATAATAAAACGTACGTAGAAAAATATGTTTCTTATTTCAACGGATTGTAAAACGTACGTTAAAACATGATGCTTTATGCATAGTAAACATACGTAAAAATGAGTAAAAAAATTAGATGTATGACTTAAGTTGCAATTTTTTCCAATGTAAAAAAAGAAAACAAACAATAAAAATATCAGGGTGATACATGCTTTATTCATCTCACTTGTCCTATTACATTTAAAAGAGGGACGAAAGATACCAGAGGTACAGTCAAACTCATAAATCGAAAATAAACTGACAACGCCATGGCTAAAAATGAAAAAGACAAACAGACAAACAATAGTACACATGACACAACATAGAAAACTAAAAAATAAACAACACGAACCTCACCAAGAACTAGGGGTGATATCAGATGCTCCGGAAGGGTAAGCAGATCCTGCTCCACATGTGGCACCCGTCGTGTTGCTTATAAGATAACAAATCCGGTAAATAGTCTAATTCGGTAGGTAACATTTATGAAAGGGAAGGGGATTGTAGTTACGACATAAGGAACATATCCTATATCATTTGTGAAACGGTTATTCAATAACAGTCAACCAACTTGTGATGGCGTCTGTAAAATGTACGAAGAGATGATTTCAACTTCACCATTTGGAACTCTTGATTTAATAGCTTCCTTGTGAGCAACAACCCTCTATCAAGAAAATCATGATAAGAAATGCAAGCACGGGAATATCGTATCAATTGGGAGATACACCGTATGCAGGTGCTGCTGGAATGTTGCTACTTAGAAATGAAAATTCACAATTGGAAAGCTGAAATCATCTCCTTTGTCGTTAAGTTTTGTTTTCGACCCTCATTGTCAATTTCTAGCTATAGATGTAAGTCAAGAAAGTTTGACAATTATAAGTAATGTTTTATCAGCTATTAGAAATCATATGAATAGTCATAATAAGTGATATAATCTAATATATATTTGATATACAAATGTGCGTGTAATATGAATCTCACAACTAATTACTTCCCTAGGTGATTAGTGGAATGTAACAGGAACCATCAGGAGGAGCTTGGACTCCTGAAGGATATTTTAACAAGCAAATATTTGAAATAAATATTTAATTATGTTGTTAAAAAAAGACCACAATACAATGGCAAAAAACAGTCACCAGAATCAAACACTTGGTGATTTTAAGAATATGTTTTTAGCGAATCAGCGGAGTGCTGTGTTCAGTCAAATGCCAGTTGAAAAACAGATCATTTTTTTTTAACTGATGTTCGTATTTAATAAAAAATAATAATAAAAAAAAAACGGATAACGACATGACAAAATCCTTTAAGGGCGTACGATACATGGAAGGTTATTTATGACTTTGTCTACATAAAATGTTATTTTCGCGACGACAAACTATGACATATAAAAGATGCATGTTCGACTGTATTTTTTATAATTTAAATTGATTTACCTCGAAAACGAGTACAAGGTTTGATTACTAATGACGATTATTTGTACCAATTTTGATACAAAATTCAACATTGATTTTTTTTAAATTTGATGCATATACCGCAAACAATGCAGTATTTGACCTAAAATCTTGAAACTTTGTTAAAAAATGATTATTTCGAAAGAATTGTCGTTCATAAACGAAGCATATAAATGCAAAGAATACTTTTATAATGTTTTTTTTTACAAAAATCCGCTGGTGTTGATACAAAAATTAGGCGGGTTTATCATAAAAAAACCCACCCCGAAATGTTTAGTAAATGTCTTATATTTTGACCCCTTTATCTCTTAAAGTACCATACGAAGATATACTTTTATAACATAATTGAATTGCTAAGGTGAAAAATAGCTTAATGCAAATTTTCGTAGATCATGGGATCGAATTGTATCGCATGCACTTAAGTAGGTGTACAATCAGTAATTGCGCACTACATTTTCAAATTTAAGACTTCATAATTAAAACAGAAATTGTATAAATGAAGTACCTACTTGGAAATATCTTAAGGGATAATACATTTCTGTTAATGATTTTACGTAATGCTACTTAAAACAAATGTTATCATGTGATCAGGAAAGGAAGTACTTTTATATTTACTATAAAATCCTTTTGCATTACAGGTGTCCAATTTAAGCAGAGAACCGCCATCCAAAAATGAAAAGCTTACTATTTATATCTCTTATTTTTGAAATGACATTTTTTTGTTTACCCAGTAGTTTGCCATGCGAAGGGGAACTCTGTCCCAAAGTAATATCTATGCCGCTGATGGATAATATGAAAGCATCGCTGAAGGCCGATATTGACGTTTCACAGATAAATAGGTATCTAAAAGCTTATATCCAACAGGAGATAAAAAAAGACGTACGCACAATAATAAAAGATTTAGTGGAAAAAAAACTAAATAACATGAAGGTAGAGATGTCTTCAAGAGCAGAGGGTAAGTTTGAAAGAATATATATGTAACATTAAATAGTTGAAATTAGGAATTACATGTATTTACTGAAATTTAGGAATTACATATTACTCCCGATGCACTTAGTTAATACAAGGAATACCTGAAACAGCCCAATTATTACCAGTAACTCAAAATATTTAAATAATTTTTTTCACCTATTTACTAACTGTTAACAATGTCGTAAAATTAGGCCGGTGACCGAAGTCGGTATTATGAAATTTTAATCGTCAAAAATGGTATACGGCTGTATCCTATATCATTCGATTTGAAAATATGTGTACTTTGAGATTATTTTGGTCGTCAAAAGAAAATATGGTGCAGTTTTTTCAGAAATCAAGATCAATAAAATTAACGGTACCAATTTTCTTGCACCAGATGCGCATTTCGACAATACATGTCTCTTCAGTGATGCTCGTGGCCAAAATATTTGAAATCCAAAGCTTATATAAAAGATGAAGAGCTATAATCCAAAAGGTTCAAAAAGTATAGCCAAATCCGTGAAAGGAATCAGAGCTTTGCATGAGGGAGATACATTCCTTAATTTAAAATAATTTCTAATATTTTGTAACAGCAAATTTTAATAACACAAAAAATCCGTATTTTCATGCCAGTACCGAAGTACTGGCTACTGGGCTGGTGATACCCTCGGGGACTAATAGTCCACCAGCAGAGGCATCGACCCAGTGGTAGTAATAAAATTAACGGTACCAAGGTCACATGTCGTTTTCTAGGAAAAACAAAATTGAATATTCAATTCTACTTTAAATACACTTTTTACAGTAGAATGATTGAAAACTTGAATTCCTTTTCTTCCTTATTCATTTTTTATCAAAAAGTGGAAACCTACCATTAAATGAGATTTTCTAGTACACGTATGCGACTTTACAAAAAGGGGTGTAGTTTTCAGTTTGAAACGATGTATTTTGTTCAATTTATAAGAACAACGACCGTAAAAACTTTACAAAATTTATAGAAAATTATGAACAAATATGTTTTTGTTAATATGTCCATCTAGTATGCCTCAATGAAAGGGGAAACTTAAGTTTTGGCCATAAACGTTGAATTCGGTACATGCAAAACTGGCAACAAAAAATATTTCAAAACAAACTTATAGTTTAGTTTCTACAATGTAATGACAATTTCTATGAAATGAAATGTATCTATAGGAATATAAATCATTGTAAAATAGACTTAAAACTTTAAAAAGACATGTTTAATGACAGAACCGCCTTTTCTTCGGTTAAAAGATGGATAAAGATTTGGTTATTCAATCTCAAACTTAGTTACTCAAGATAATTTTTTTTTCTATCAAGGACAGTTTAACATACCACTAAATATATGTATTACTACATTTGATCAGTAGTTCAGACCTCAAATGACTTTTGTAGTTTTAGAACGTTATTACGATGTTATGACCCTTGGCTGGAATACATATATTCCTACATGGAAGGTTTAGCAAATCTCGAGTTAGTATTGGTCCCAAGTGTTTAATGAACACGACATAATTCTTAAGCCAAAATCCTATAATAATATTGCGAATATGAATGCTAAGCTTAGGACATTAAACCTGCTGTGCCTTAGAGTAGAGTGGTGGCAAAATGTTTGTGTACCACACCATCTTTATCCAGCATCATTGGACATTGAATTCAAAATATTTTGTCATTGAAAAAAACATTTTAGCCGTATCAATCTATAAATTGGGGAATATAAAACAACCGTTTCATCAGTGCACCTATAGGACAAATGTCAAATGAACCCTGTCCTGATTGCAACTCCTAATATCTCTAGACAAAGGTAAAAGCGCCATCTCTGATTGACAGTATACACTTGCCATGATCACATGACTGTAGTCTGTGGATTTTTTCTATTGTCGTTATCATTCTGTAATCACTGTTATGTTATTAAGACTTTTGCATCATTCGTATCCATTCTTAAAATAAGCAATTTCCAAGCAAATAGAACATTAGAATGATTGATCAAAATAAAGTAACAATCATTCGCGCACTTTCGGGTAAATTTCATAATTACACCTATCAACTGTGTCAAAATACAACATTCTACTGTACGTGATAGATAAAATATCCACTTCTGCATTTAAGAAAATAACAGTATTTAAATAATTAAACTTAGTGTTTGCTTCTTTGAAATGTTGAGGCAAGTTTCAACGGAACTGAGAAACTTATTTTGCCTCTTATATAGATAAAACTATATGAACACAACCTCAAAAAAGAATAACGGACACCAAAATGATTCAACAAAACAAGAAAACATCAACAAAAACAAGAAATATCAAGTCCAAAATATTTGATGAAAACTATGTATTCAGCCCAATCATGGACAGGACACAACTATCCGGAATTGTTTTAAGTTAATTTTTGAAAAATAAAAAAATATCGTTTTTTACAATCTTACCTCATAAAAATTTGTGTACATGAATAGAAAAATAGCAGTTTTATTACTTTATAGTGTTCGATATAATCCATTCATCAGCGCTTTGTTATATGATGTTGGAATCAGGTGAAACACAAATTGTTCCCGTTTACAGAAATGTTTACCTTCATAATTTGTCATCAAAAGGCTTTTATGATTATCTTTTTGGCCTATTGCATAGAACGTTATGTGTGATGTTTGAATACAACAAAAAAAAAGATATTTGAGGGCAGCGTTTGAATAAAAAGCCAAACTGCATGCCACTAATGATCTGCATTTGATGTCAAAATTTTCTGGCTAAAAGCTAAAATACAAAAAAAAAAACTGCACCAAATGTCTTTTTGACGACCAATCTTAATTTCAAGTTTAATCATTTTTCTAAGACTGTGCCACTTTTAAGCCGTATACCCTGGTGTGAAATTAAAACTCTTTAAATAATCGACTTTTGCCTATTCCGTCACCGCACTATATGGTCAGCTGATCAAACGTTAAGGTAAAACTAAATAGAAGATCAGTGAGTACAATTGAAAAGTGATCATCCTAAAAGATATCTTGATGTTAAACATATTCGTTGAAAACGGCTGATGAGAAAGAAAAAATATTTACAGAGGAGTTGTTAGAATTGTACAAGATTACAAGTAAGTAATTTGTTCATGATATTTTTGTTGTATTTCAAATAAGTCAACTTATACAAGATATTTAACATTTCTTTTTAAATTCTGCAGTAAAAGGGGGGGGGGGTAATTGGTGTAAACCCTAATTTAAGTCCCCTTCCAGGTCCTTTTTCACGAACAAATCAGAACAAGGGGCTTCGTAATAGCCGTTTAACACGTAATAAACATATCCATGTGTTTTAATACTATGAGAACGACCAAATAATTTAAGGATGGGGGGGGGGGGGGGGGGTATGTTTTTTCCTAAAAAATAGTATTGCCAGATTTGAATATAACTTATAGCATATCTTTAAATTGGCATTAAAGATTGCATATTTTGGCGTTAATATTGAGTCACTGATAAGGTCTTTGCGTCGGAACTAAACACATTTATACTAAAAACAGTTGTTGGCATGACACGGGTTATGTTCTTCACATATATGTTATGATGGTATGATACTAAACCCCTTACGGGAAGGATTGTGCCTGATGTTCATATGATGAAATCATAATCTTTCAGTCAGTTTAATTGAAGTCTGGAGCTGGCATGTCAGTTAACTGCTAGTAGTCTGTTGTTATTTATGTATTATTGTCATTTTGTTTATTTTCTTTGGTTACATCTTCTGACATCAGACTCGGACTTCTCTTGAACTGAATTTTAATGTGCGTATTGTTATGCTTTTACTTTTCTACACTGGTTAGAGGTATAGGGGGAGGGTTGAGATCTCACAAACATGTTTAACCCCGCCGCATTTTTTGCGCCTGTCCCAAGTCAGGAGCCTCTGGCCTTTGTTAGTCTTGTATTATTTAAATTTTAGTTTCTTGTGTACAATTTGGAAATTAGTATGGCGTTCATTATCACTGAACTAGTATATATTTGTTTAGGGGCCAGCTGAAGGACGCCTCCGGGTGCGGGAATTTCTCGCTACATTGAAGACCTGTTGGTGACCTTCTACTGTTGTGTTTTTTTATTTTGGTCGGGTTGTTGTCTTTTTGACACATTCCGCATTTCCATTCTCAATTTTATTAACTCGGGAAAATTGGAAAACCAACTTAATACAAAACTGCATTGTCAGTTCCCTCACGAGTCCAAATTACCAGATTTTTTTTTATCAAATTGATAATCCAGTTCAAATAAGCAATGTCTTAGAAAATTTGAAAATCAAATATTTTTTAACGAATGACGACCCTAGGAAATATTAATCGTACCTGAACTCGTGGGACATTGAAACTTTTCTTTTGTTCTCATTGTTGAATGCAATAAGGTTGCCTATAATTTCATCCACTTCAGTAAACTTTGAAGAATAGGTGTTTAATTGGCAATCATATCACAACTCCTTACTTTTATATTTATGATACAATTTGTTTGCAGGTATATGAAGTGCTGAAGATAAGAGGTCTTGAAAAAGTTATCAGAAAAAGAAAAAGTGAAGATGATCATATTATGTACTTTGTTTCTTTGAAGAAACATTTGATGTGATCAAGAAATCCTTGTTCAGTTCGACATCCGGGGCTTGATTGCTATGGCGGTTTATGTCACGGCTCTCACAAAAAGTATGATTTAATGTTTATAAGATGTGATCAGTTAATTGATTTTCGTTCAGACGAATTTGTTTAAGAAGTCGGAAATTTTTACAGTCGTAAGATGTCAAATTCAGCAAATATTACAATTGAAAACTCAGAGGAAAACCAAGACAATGAAAAAAAAAACCATGGTGGAAACTCGGGAACCTTTGGAAAGGATGAGACCTATTCTTCTAAATTACAAAAATAAAAAACCAATTATGATGTCGAGGATGTAAGACCATTTTTCATATTAGAAACACACATAGAACTGTACAAAACCATCGACGCTACAATCTGCCAAGCCAGCCATCTTAAAGGGTTTCGGCGTGTTCGAGGTTTACGGAGAATCTATTTTAATTCTGAGATCGATATAGAATCCCTCATTCCAGCAGGCATAACCATTCGAAATAAATATATCCAGGTTTACAGTAGAAACACAAGGATAATTGTTCATGAAAGACAAACTCACCTGAAAATACGTGTTAAAAATGTGCCTTGTTCCGCCAAGGATGGACAGATTTAGCGTTGCTTAGAATTTCACGGATGCGAGGTTATAAAAATGTTCAGAAAACTAATGCGGGTAGATGGCATGTTATCGAATTATCAAATTGGTGATCGAATCGCAATGGAAGCTCCTCTAACTAAAGCTTTACCAAGATCTGTAATTATTGGTAAATACAGAATAATAGTTATTTGAATTGTTTACATTGTCATTTCGGGGACTTTTAAAGCTGACTATGCTGTAGGGGATTTGATCATTGTTGAAAGCGTTACGGTGACCTATAGTTGTTAATATCTGTGTCATGTTGGTCTCTTGTGGAGAGCTGTCTCGTTGGCATCATACCACATCTTCTTTTTTATATTCACCAAGGCCAAGACCATCATAATCGTTCTGATATCTCATGCAATAAATGCCTACAGATAAGTCATAAATGTTCACAGTGTCTAAATAAACTCATCATAGATACCAGGACTAAATTTAGTATATACGCCAGACGCGCGTTTCGTCTACAATGACTGGTGTTGTCTTCATTGTAACAACCAAGGACACAGACAAGCAGAGTGTGATTTGCACCTTAGTGAAAGAGACGACACAGAAGACAAAAATTCAGATGAGTATAAATCGGAATCAGATGATTCTGTGCAGATATCACAATCAATACTGCAAACTAATCCCCAATGGCAGTCAAACAAAATTACCTACTAAGATCAAACTGACACTTCTACCAATACAAGTGCAGACAAAGATGATACGTACAATCACGACCCAGGATTAAAAGCTATGAACATCAACTTTTCCACCGATCGTTCACGGGAAAAAAGACAAGAAAACAAACCTGACTAATAATTAAAAAAAAGCAGGAAAGGAGATATAAGCCAATATTTCCAAGGAACAAACTAAACTCAAAGAAAACAAAACTGATAAGAGAAATGAAACCACCCCAACAGAAGAGTACTCAGAACGTATAGGTCCTGCACGAAAGACAAGTAAAACATAGGACCAGTACCGTATGTTAATCTATTACAATGCAATTGTTAAATAATTAAAACAGTACAATGTTCAAATATTAAATATATGTACACAACATTTATTTTTTTATTTTAATAATTAAAAAAAACAAACAAAAAAATTAATGTAATGCAATGCAAGATTGCATACTTTCAAAAGATATTGTCCATTTGAATGTATAGTATATGTATATCATAAAAAATGTACCAAACAATCACATGTTAAAATCAATGGTACGCTATTAATAGAACATTGAATGTATATATGGTAAACACAACATCATTGATATTAAAATTGCAAGAAATATCTATATCCAACAATTGTTTTCCATGCAAAAAAAAAAAAGAAATCAATCAGACATATATATATGTCACGTTTATAATCCAGAGTGGTAATATTTTAAACTTCTTTGAAATGTATAGAAAAGGAAAATCCACATCTATTTTTTGAACATGAAAGACAATTTACAGCCATCCGTATTTTCTAAATATTCGCATGTGAATCGAACAATAGTACTTTACATTTCCTGTTAGTACTTGGAATATTGTATATCACTAAGCCATCATTTAAATTGTTTAACTTTTCTTTAAATAACGTCTGGTTTTCGGACATACCACTTCAATTTGCTAATCCTAGTTTGGGTCATTGTCTAATGAATATCAAGGCCAAGTGCGGTCTGAAAATATATAATGAAATAATAACAAAACAATGTAGTTATCATACTAGGCATGTTAAAATGATTACTTACAACAATATTGTAAAACTATTGACAAAGTTATGTACAATTAGTATATTAATATAATACAAACTGTATACCATGTAAACAAATGCTGTTTATATTATGTATGAGAAAACTTTACTTTTTTAATTATTAAATGTTTATGGTAAACAAAGAGTGAAACAATACATATATGTACATAAATTGTATTGGTTCAAAAGATAAAAGTCAAAGGCTTTTTATATGTCAACATTGTTATATTCTATTTGTACAAGAAAGTCATTTTACTTTACAGAAAAATTTAAAAATGAATTCAAAGGTGATGTATATCACAGTTATGGAAATTCGCAATCAAGAGCGGTATCTATTTATATTAGTGATCACACAGATTATCCATTAATTGATAAATTTCAGGATGAGTAGGGGCGACTAACATAGGAATTTCAAAAAGAATTAAAAGTTATATACTTTAGTTAAAATGTATGCACCAAATCTTCCTAAAAATAGAAAAGTAAATGACATGATACAGAGAAACAGTTTAGGTATGGTCATAGTTAAGGGAGATATGAAGGATACACTATCTAATATTGACAGCAAAAAAACCTAACAACAAGAAAAAAAAAAGAAAAAAATAGGGAAATAAAAAAGGAAACAGGTTAAAAGGGTTAATCAAAACACATAAGTTGATAGACATTTGGCGAGATATACATAGTAACAATATACAATTTACACGGAGACGTAAAAATAAGATAAATGAAGCTTCACACATAGATTACTTTCTTGTTTGTTCAGAAATAAGGTCACATATATTTTCAGCAGATATAAGACCTGTTCTTATTTCGAATACAGATCACTAAGCTATATCTTTAAAGGTAAAAGGGAGATCACAATCAAAAGGGAAATAATTTAAATTAATAATTTTAAGTATCTTGGATCATGGAAGTATTATATTAATACTTCCATGCTTGGATAATATAGAACAAAAAAATATAACAAAAGGTCTTATCATAAAATATCAGAATAAAACAAAACTTACTGATAAAGTAGGCCATCAATGTGATATGTTTAAAATTGAAGTTCGAGAACATACTGTTGCATACTGTAAAAGAAATGCAAATCAAAATAAAAGTGAAATACACCTTTTGGAAAATTAGATTAGAAAATTAAATGAAAGTATAAACAAAAATTGTAAAAATGATGTTATTAAACATTTTCAAGAATAATCAATTTATCATGAATGTAAACTAAGAAAATAGTTATGAAATAAAAAGTAAAGGAGCTTAAATAAGGTCAAGGATAAAATGGGAAGAGGAAGGAGAGAAAAATACTATATTTTTGGGGGTTAGATTAAGCCAGACAAACTATGAAGACTATAACTGCCTTAAAAGATGACAAAGGAGTTGTACAGACAGAATCTTCTAAATTTTTACAAATAGAAAAATGAATTCTATCAAAATATTTATAATAGTAAAATCATAAATTAATCATAAATTAAATTTTAAAAAAGTGAGATAATGAAAGGCACTTTAACCATTGAAGAATGCACTAATTCATTATTCAAGATGAAACTGAACAAATCACCAGGAATTAATGGACTTCGTAATGTTGAGTTCTATAGAACTTTTTGGGATGAGGTAAAAGAATTTGCTGTATCTACATTTAAATATTCATATAAAAAAGGGGAGTCAACGAATTCCCCAAAATTAGGAGTTATTTCTCTTATACATAAAAACAATGATCCGCTTTGTGTAAAAAATTATAGAACTATAACTTTATTAAATACTGACACAAAAAATTAATTGCATATTCATTGGCTCAGCGCATTAAAAATATCCTTCCAAAATTATTCATAAAGATCAAAAAGGTTATGTTAAAAATAAATATACAGGTTATAATATTAGACAAAACCAAGATATAATTGATTATGCGGAAAAATTTAATATAGAGGGGGCACTACTATTTTTAGATTTCCCAAAAGCATTCGACTCTTTAGAACAGGATTTTATTTTTTCAGCTTTTAAAAAAATTATGGATTTCGAAATTCAATGCGTCATTGGATTAAAACTTTAAATACAGATATTAAAAGCGCAGTTATAAATAATGGATTATTATCTGAACCGTTTTACATTCAATGCGGAATACGACATGGATGTCCGTGCAGTGCGATAATTTTTGTTATTGCAGTAGAGATATTAGCCTGTAAGATAAGGCAAAACCATAATATTAGAGACTTTGAAATTAAGATAGATGGGAAAACACATTCATTAAAAATCAGCCAACTTGCATACAACACTTTTTTTCTAAAAACACAAAAAAAGACATTTTAAAAGTTTTAAATATTATTGAAATTTTTTGCACATTATCAGGGCTTTTAAATTAAACAGGTAAAAAACCCGAAGGAATTTAGATAGGAAAACATAAACACTGTAAAGAAAAATACGAAAACATCAACTTTACAGACAAAACAGTGAAATTTTTATGAGTTTTTTTGTTGTTGTAATAAAAATGTTTCTCAAATGCTCAACAATAATTTCTTTGTTTGAGAAATATATGATCTAGCAAAAATAAATGAATGAATAAATGAATAAAAGATATAAATTTTACGAATTACACATCTGGAACTGATTAAGTAATATAATTTTACCTTTCACCGCTACATGATAACCTTTACTAGCACTAACACATTAACAATAAATGGTTATGGCAACAAATTACAGACAAACTACAATAACATATGTACAATGAAGGAGTGACAGTGGATAATTATGAGAAAAATATATAAAAATAAAAGAGAAGCATATAAAATAGTTATCGAAGGTACCGGGATATAATATAATATAATAGAAATTATTACAGAAATCAAGTACCTTTTAAAAATGAGTTTCTCAACAACAAGCATTCATTAAAATAGTTGACAACAATTTTTGATATAATTGTTTGAGAATTACCGTTTAGAATTGATTTAAGCAAGTTATATAATAAAGAAGGTAATTTGTTGTTCAATTGATCATTATTCAAGTTTTTAATGATATTATCTCTCACATAGTTATAGGATGAACATTTTAAAAGAAATGTGTAGTTCATCTTCAATGCCTCCATTGTTGCAGCAAAGACATACCCTACTCTGCTTTGGCATTTTTAGATATCGCCCTCTTTCAATAGATAAAGTATGAGCACTTAATCTTAATTTACATAATGTTGATCTTTCACATTTGGATGTTTGTACCTGTTTGATTTTATAAATATTTTGATATGAGCGTCACTGGTGAGTCTTATGTATACGAAACGCGCGTCTGGCGTACTAAATTATAATCCTTGTACCTTTGATAACTATTACATTGATCAACATACGAGGGTCCTTTTTTTGGTTTATATAGTATATTAAAAGTTTTTTTTTATTGATGTCAGTCTCTAGCTTCTGAAAGGCTATATCATTGATTCTCTCTTGAATGGGTTTTAAAAACATTTTAATATCAAATGAAAATAGATTAACTAAATGAAATCGAAGTCTTGAAATAAGATTTTTCATATTTATTATCGAAGAGGTTTTTTTCAGTTCCATTGTATATTTTTAGGGCAAGAGAATTATTTGACTCTAGTATATGGAGCCAATATTTTATTGCGGAAGATACTATTCTGGTATATAAGGGCAAACTATTCAGCTCGGCTAAATATGCAGCATTTGATGCTTTGCAATGTATTCCTAGAATTTCTTTAATAAATTTAAACTGCACGTGTTCAAAGGGATCTGAATCCCTGTGTTGTTTGTCTATCCCCCATACTTCACTACCATATATAGCAAATATTATAGGCTCAACAAGGGTGTCAAATTAGTGTTTTTAATAGCTTGCATTGGTTATTCAGTCCAATTGTGTGGGTTTTTTTTTTAATTTAAAAAAGTGCTTTTCTACCCTTTTCAACAAGCAATGAGCTGCATAGATTTACATTTCATGTGTGCTGCAGTGTTATGCCAAGATAGCAGTATGATTTAACTGTTTCCATGAATTCATTATTACATTTAAAAAAATATTATGGGTTTTACCATTTATGTTAAATATAAAGACTTTTTTATTTGTTTATGTTATTTCTAGTTTCCAAAATTGACAAAAATTACTTCTAGCATTTAGAGCTGTTTTTAATCCCTTTTTTTAGAATTTGATAATAAAAGTATATCGTCTGCAAATAAAAGGGAATTTATGTTTGTGTCTCCAATAACAATGGGATCTGTATTAGCATCTTGGATACTTTTAACCAAATTATTTATGTAAAGATTAAATAATAACGGACTGAGAACTTATCCCTGTGTAACACCATTGTTGGAGACGAATTCTTCACTGAGACCATTTTGGAATTTAATTCTACACGTAAGTTCGCCTTACATGGAATTAATTATATTAAAAGTTTACAGGGTAATTCAAGTTCCAAAAGGATATAAAATAATCCATTTCTCCAAACTGTATCAAAGGCTTTCCTGAGATCAACAAAGGCAGCAAACACCTTCTGTGTCTTACTTTTCTTTTGTTCTATCACAGATTGTAAGGTGAAGATGTGACATGAGGAACGGGATTTTTCTTTAAATCCAATTTAGTTTTCGCTTATAATGTTTTGTTCATTGACAAAATTTGTAATTCTCACAAATATAACTTTGTTGAATAATTTTCCTGGGTTAGAGGTTATAGAAATTCCTCTGTAGTTTGAAGGGTTCAGCTTATTGTCCTTTTTGTGTATAAAGAAATGAAACTTTCATTTCACACCTTAGAAAATGTTCTTTCTCTGAAGATAAGGTAAAATAATTTAGTTATAGGGTCAACTATTACTTGTATATATATCATATTTGATCATTTCATTTGAAATCGAGTCCTTTGCAGTGGATTTTTAGGGTTTTAGAGGCTTTAATTATTTCATCTGCTGTTATTTGTTGGTTATAAGACATGTGACGATTAATAACAAAACTATTTACCGTTAAAAAAAAGAAGATTAAAAAATGAAATATTTATTAAATCTTAATCTTCTTTATATTACAGATAAATTTTGATTCTGACATACCTGTGAAAATGCTACAGCACATCTTTTGTTTTATTTTTAAAGTCATGACCGGTGTGACAATTTTGTATCAAAACCAGGATATCTGAAAGAAAAAGAATTCACACTTTTACAGAGAAAATATGAAAAATTTCCTGACACAATTCTCGAAATATCAGTTATTGCTAGTTGATATATATATATAGTAAATAGTTAAAACAATAAATCTCACTGATATGTGTTTGTTTATTTCATTGCTGATAATTTCATAATTAAGCTGTTAGATTAAATCTAATGTTAATTTTATATACTGATGCTTACCAGAAAACAACCCTGGATTTCTGGTATTAACAAACAGGGACTCTTCACTGAAATGCTTGACTAGTGAAGTATATTGTTAACAGCAGACAGTACAATTTGTTGTTGATTAAAAATATAAAAAAAGAAATAAGCAAACGTGACTCTCAATGCCATCAGTTTGTACACGTCTATATTGCAGAATGTCACCCTCGATGCAAAAATCAGGCAAAAAGGGGTCGTTGGAAAACGTATTTTGTCAAAAGAATTTTACTCTCGAGGGCAAGTTGATCTTATTGATATGCAAATTATGTCTGATGGAGATTTAAATTTATTATGAACTATTAAGATCAATTAACCAAATTTAGCATAGTTGAATGTTTATCATCAAAAAGAGCTGCTGAAGTTGCCTATAAACTTCTCACAAATGTGTTTCTTATATTAGAAGCGCCTCACATTTTGCAGAGCAACAATGGTAGGGAATTTACATCTTATATCATTCTAAAAGTGAAGAAGTTATGGCCTGAATTGGTAATAGTACATGGAAAACCACCTGATCCTAAATCCCAAGACAGTGTGGAGAGGTCCAACGATGACGTCCATGACATGCTAGTTGAATGGAGACAACGCAACTACAAAATGGGCAACAGGAATTAAATTTGTGCAGTTGCAGTAAAAAACCTTTATACTTCTCTTCTAAAGTGCTCAGATTATGTCTTGCTATGCAAAAATCAATTAATCAAGTAAATTAACATGAATTTGAGGATGTTCGCTTGTCATGTTTTGGAATTTCTGTCAGATTTTCGGAATCCTCTGGTTTTATCCATTTGATTGTCTTTAAAAAAAAATGCCCTATAACCCCTTTTTTTCTTTTTATAAATCTTTTACCTGTAGAATTATAAGCCATCTGTAAAAGTCTTATAGAATTGTTGTTATTCTTTAATAGTTTTTAATTAACTTAAACTTGTCAATGATGAAGCTATGAAAAATCAAGACAGAACATTTTCCCGCCAAAATTTCAATGGCTATTATCTCGAAAACATGCACACTGACCTATATTTTTTTTGCTTTTTTTGTTCCTTTATTAATACCCTATCAATCTATACTAATATTATGACAAGCTTGTTATTTTGAAACTGAGAAGCGAACTTCCTTAAACGGCTTGAATTTGCAATTACAGGGGCCGAATTAGTTCTCTTAGCATACTTCCTTCCATTCTTTAACATGTATATTACTGTTACCAACATCATAGTCTCATCATACGTAAAACCATTACAACAATTAATCCTACAAACGCTGAATCGCTGAAACAACCTTTTCATTTTATATTCGATAGAGTTTACGTTTTAATCACGACTTTCTGGTAACAAACATATGTATAGAACTCACGATCAACTCACCATGCAAAAATACATATAAGTTGCACTGAAAATTGTTTATGCATAGATGGTATTTGTCAGAATGGAACTAATTGCGTCATAATTAAGATTTTGTTTTATATACCAGTGAAATAGATACTAGCAACACTATACTAGTTTCCGTATATAATTGTTTTATTGAGAGAATGTGATTGTTATTGGTAATTGTTATCATACTAGTAATTATTTGTTATTTGGAATGTTCCGTCTACTTCAAGAAACACTATCTGGACAATGTCTTGTTTTTTATATATATATGTGTGTATTTGTAAAAAAAAAAACTCAGCAAAGCCAATAATTTAAACAATTCTTTCTGTACATTTTCATCTTGTACAAATACGTGAATCTCAAAAACACAGAAGTCTTTGACATTTGCTCATCTTGTCGCATGGTTCATTTGAGCCATCGCTATTTGGCAAGAAAAGTTACTTAAAACATAAATTAGAAAATAATTAAGAAAGTGAATAGCTGCCTTGGTGTTGTTTTGTTTTTATCTTTCATTCTCCAATCGAGTAAAACGTATGGCTAACAGCAAAGAAGCCCTGATGATAAGGAATAGAAACAGAATATTCTCGCTAGGATATAGCACATTTTTCCTTTATATTGGGGTGAATCTATCATTTTGGATGTTCCTAACCATAACAATCGGTATGTGACTTGTCACCAGTCAACCTGGGCTGGCAGATTATTGAACAGTTTATCCTTTGTACAACTATGAACCTTTGTTCTAATAAAAATAATGTTCTCAGATAGCACAAATATAAAATAAGCTCGACCTTTAACCTCCACATGATCCCTTGCCCATATCATGACCCCAAAACCATAAATCATGTATCCATGTCTGATAAAAAGAAGTCGTTCCCAATTTTTATATGGTAGTTATTATGGTTGTTTATTCCACAATGTTGTCTGTTTTGCTAATTCTAATTTCTTTCAAGTTTTACCTATCAAAACTTCATTATTTGTAATTCATCCAGAGAAAGAAATGGGCAAAGTTTGTACAGATTCTGTAGAATGTCAAGACAATTTGGACTGTATAAATGGCAGATGTAGTTGCAACCGCTCAACATATTGGAATGGTATACGCTGTGACCAAAGTAAGTTTTTATAAGTAATTTTATTTATAGTTTTTTTCAATAAAAAGAGTCTCAGGGAACACAGTCTAGATCTATTTAGAGTTCGTGTGTTTTCCCGCGGGTATTTCCGTTGGTTTGTATATTTATGGAAAAAAAACCTCAGCAAAGACACATTTGAGGTTTATAATTTGTTTCGCAAGACGTGTTTCGTCTACATAATAAACTCATCATAGATACCAGGATTTAAATTTTGTATTTAAGCCTGACGCGCCTTACGTCTACAAAAGAATCATCAGTGACGCTCGAATAAAAATAATAAAAAGGCTAAATGAAGTGCGAAGTTAAAAAGCATTGAGGACCAAAATTCTTATCGGTTTTGCCAAATACAGCTAAGGTAATCGAATCTTGAGGTAAAAAGGCCTTTTTAGTATGGGTTTAACATTTGTTGATACTAAGAATTTTTCAAATTTTCAACACAATTATCATATCGTGTAACACACGCACATACATAAATTTATAACGTTTGAAACGTTTTTGTTTAATACCCAGTCATTTTGTACTTGCAATATATCTATGAACCTTTTTGTAGAATTACCTTCTGAATGTGAGGATATATCTAGTGATAAGGATGGTATATATTTGGTCTACCCTAAAGGCAAAATGACGTCTCGTAAAATATCTGTTTACTGTATCATGAGCGGAAACAAGAAATGGACAGTAAGTATGAAAATAAAACAAATAAAATTCAATATCGTGAATAAACTCATCATATATATCAGGATTGAAATTTTGTATTCACGCCAGACGCGCGTTTCGTCTACATAAGACTCATCAGTGACGCTTTAATAAAAAAAGTAAAAAATCCTAAAATGAAGTGCGAAGTTGAAGGACCAAAAGTACCAAACATTTTTGACAAATACAGCAGAAATATTTTTTCGGAGGTAGGAATGCCTTAGTATTTCACAAATTCAAAGTTTTGTAAAAAGTTCATTCATAATTATGACCATATCAGTGATAATTCAATATGGTATCATGTTTTATGAAAATATTTTTTTTTCCTTTCGAACATTGTTTTCGTTTCTCCTTATATTTTCATGAAATTCGTAAGTTATAATTAATTTGATTTTGATTTTAAATGAGTTGCAATCAAAAACTATCATTCATGTCACAAAAAAAGGAAACTTTATCTTAAAACAAGCAGAATCTATAAAGATAAAAGTAGATAAATAAAATCACGAATGATTATTATGTTCAATATAAACGATGTAGCAAAGTGTAGTGTCATTAAAGGACATAACACAGTGTAAGGTGTTTTTTGTTTGTTCTGTTATTCTTTCCCTTAAATTAAAAATTGATTGTAAACAAAAATAATCGGAATATTAACGCACTTTATAATTCAAAAAGTAGACAGGTTGATGAGATCTTATAAATAAAACTTTTAATCGTTTCAATTAGATTTACACTCATTTTTGTTTTTCTTATGTATTTTTGGTATGTCTTATTTGAACACACATGTATTTATCTTTTTTTGCACACAGGTAATACAGAAGAGAACTGATGGATCTATGGACTTTTACAGAACGTGGTCGGAATATTCAAACGGATTTGGAAGGGTAGATGAAGACCATTGGCTAGGTCATTGCTTTTTTCATTTTGAGTAAACTTTTTGGAGTGACGAAATATACACTATGGTATTATGATGACGTCATTATGACATGGGCTTTGCCTGATTTATTTTAAGAATCCATTTTACCCACAGTTCATGGCAGGATATTAAGTATATATAACCAGTAGTTTTACCCAAAAAGCCATGTCTTCCATATCAAAAGGAGAAGGACTACTTTTGCCAAAACATCAAATGTATTTCAAACTGACTCTTATTTAAAGAATTCAATTTTGAATCTAAGAAGCTAAATAAAACAAGTACTGTTCAAGTTTACAATACACCTTTATATGCGCTACACAGACACAAAGAATAAATAGAAATCTTCGCAAAATCGGATTTTTTTGGTCTTAACATAGAGCACAGTAGTTGCCAAGAAAGATATATACACATTAAATTGTTTATTGTATTAATCCCCCCCCCCCAAAAAAAACCCCAACCCCAACACCATTTGACGGACGCTTGTGCATTTTTTTTTTATATTTATATATTTGTCTTAGCCTGCAATTAGCCTATTTTGCTATAAAATCTTGAAAGCCTACACATGGTGTCATAGTCAATTTGTGTAACAAATGATTGATTAATATTCATATTTCAGAATGACTTCCTTTTCAAACTAAATTTGCAGCCCCTACATATCTACCGTAATTCCAAGCGTCTACAACCCCTTGAAAAATTAATATAAAAGTGTATATACATATAAATATCTATTTACCGATATATATATTTATGATTATATGAATATATATAAATATTATTTGATGAACTTATATATTTGTAAGCTCTTTTTCGAACGCAAGGGACTGCAAAGTAGTATCTTTTCCTCTCACTCTGAACTGACATTCCAATATTTTATAAAACATCATATAAATTTAAATAAGCTACATATTAGAGGCATTTGTCCTTCATATAGAATGAAATTCAAAACAGTGTGGCTGTGGCCATTGATTGACACATTAAATTCATCCATTGACTGGGACAATTTAGGTGAACGTGTGTATGTAACGACCATTGCTCACTGTGTACTTTTTAAAGACACTTAAACTATGGGGTCACCAAAGGTTCTCAACACCTTAATAAAGTTATTCGAAAAAATTAATCAGAAATAACACGATGTTTTGATTTATATCAATTATATAAATCAAAACATAAAGGTTATTTCTGATTAATTTTTCGAATTATTTTATAATAAAAAGCGTTAAGAAACCTTGGTGACCCAACGGTTTAAATGTCTATCGTAGGTACGTCGTGAACAGTGGTCGTTACAGAAAACGTTCACGTAAATTGTCCCAGTCAATGGATGAATTTAATGTGTCAATCAATGGCCACAGCCACTGTTTTGAATTTCATTCTAAGTATTTAACAAGTTGGTGTACTAATTTCCCTTTTTAAAATTATTTCAGGCAACGAGAATATTTACCGTTTATCCCAAGATGGCACTCATGAACTAAGCATCGTCTTAGTAGATTGGGAAGGAAATCTAATGGAAGCTAATTATTCTAAATTTTCAGTAGATAGCGAAGAAGACAACTACTCACTCAGTGTGTCAGGATACTCGGGAAACGCAGGTTTGACAAATTTATTGAGGTCTTTTAAAAATTATTGTCAGTATTTATAAAAGGCCAGCAAGAATAATTTTACTTTACACTTGAATAAGTGAGTATATCATACCTGAAACTGTTAATGTAAAGAACATTATCAATATATCTGAATGTGAAAATAAATGATCTGTCTGCTTGCTTACCCTTTTTGTTTTTGACAAGTTTCTGAAGGAACTCAGAGTCGTATGAAAATAAAAAGAGGTCGGCAAATCAGGCACACAGTTCGTTCTCATTGTAATGTTGACAATTTGTTGAAAAAGTTCGACTGTGCGATGTTATTTATATATAGGTGGATGATATTGGCCAACAGTTGCTCTGTTAGTGCAATATATAACACTAAATAAGATGACTTCTTTGTGGTCACTTTTCTGCCTTCCTTATCAAATCAATAAATCTGTCTCTCTACTATATA
Source organism: Mytilus galloprovincialis (assembly GCF_965363235.1). Classification (NCBI taxonomy): domain Eukaryota; kingdom Metazoa; phylum Mollusca; class Bivalvia; order Mytilida; family Mytilidae; genus Mytilus; species Mytilus galloprovincialis. The sequence goes on from NC_134844.1 coordinate 24,162,004, forward strand.
TTAAGTATGCAATTTGTTGTTTTTTATTCTCTCAAATTATTGTTCAATATGGGTTAGTTTGGGCAAAAATTCGGAAAACAAAACCAATTGTGGATGTCCTTTCCGTGATTACAATCTAATTCAACGCAGTGCTTGTTCACGTTCAAATTTCCTAGATTGCTTCAAATTATAAATATTCATTCTGAATACATTGACAGCAAAAATATATTAACCAATGGAGTAAGACCGTTGTGTAATTTGTAAAATTTCAACAATCCTATCCCTTTTTGTATTCATTATGATTAAATCATAAAATCTGGCATTTAGAATGGGACTGTTATACTAGCATAATATACCAGATTTAGATCTCCTTTAATTTTCGACTGTCATTTCCTAACTTTTATTAAATGTGTTCAAATATAAGAATATCCTTCTTTTGAATTTTATGTTTGATTCAATCGTTTAAGAAAAGTAGATCTCACATTGGTCTACTGTTCAGATGGCGTGGGCTAACATTTGCTCTGACAGTGCAATATTTATATTATTTATCAGGGAAATTATCTAACATCTGCTCTGACAGTGCAATATCTATTTATCAGGGTAAATTATCTAACATCTGCTCTGACAGTGCAATATCTATTTATCAAGGACATTATCTAACATCAGGTCTGATAGTGCAATATTTATCTATCAGGGAAATTATCTAACATCTGCTCTGATAGTGCAATATCTATTTATCAAATAATGATCTAACATCAGGTCTGATAGTGCAAGATCTATTTATCAAGGACATTATCTAACATCAGGTCTGATAGTGCAATATTTATCTATCAGGGAAATTATCTAACATCAGGTCTGACAGTGCAATATCTATTTATCAGGGAAATGATCTAACATCTGCTCTCATAGTGCAATATCTATTTATCAAGGAAATGATCTAACATCAGGTCTGATAGTGCAATATTTATTTATCAAGGAAATGATCTAACATCTGCTCTGATAGTGCAATATCTATTTATCAAGGACATTATTTAACATCAGGTCTGACAGTGCAATATCTATTTATCAGGAAAATGATCTAACATCTGCTCTGATAGTGCAATATCTATTTATCAGGGAAATTATCTAACATCTGCTCTGACAGTGCAATATCTATTTATCAGGGAAATTATCTAACATCTGCTCTGACAGTGCAATATCTATTTATCAGGGAAATGATCTAACATCAGGTCTGACAGTGCAATATCTATTTAACAGGGAAATGATAAAACATCTGCTCTGATAGTGCAATATCTATTTATCAGGAAAATGATCTAACATCAGGTCTAACAGTGCAATATCTACTTATCAGGGAAATGATATAACATCTGCTCTGACAGTGCAATATCTACTTATCAGGGAAATGATCTAACATCAGGTCTGACAGTGCAATATCTATTTAACAGGGAAATTATCTAACATCAGGTCTGACAGTGCAATATTTATTTATCAGTGAAATGATTAAATCATAAAATCTGGCATTTGGACTGGGACTGTTATACTAGCATAATATACCAGATTTAGATCTCCTTTAATTTTCGACTGTCATTTCCTAACTTTTATTAAATGTGTTCAAATATAAGAATATCCTTCTTTTGAATTTTATGTTTGATTTAATCGTTTAAGAAAAGTGGGAAGCGGGCTAACATTTGCTCTGACAGTGCAATATTTATATTATTTATCAGGGAAATTATCTAACATCTGCTCTGACAGTGCAATATCTATTTATCAAGGAAATGATCTAACATTTGCTCTGCTAGTGCAATATCTATTTATCAAGGAAATGATCTAACATTTGCTCTACTAGTGCAATATCTATTTATCAAGGAAATTATCTAACATCAGGTCTGACAGTGCAATATCTATTTATCAGGGAAATGATCTAACATCTGCTCTGATAGTGCAATATCTATTTATCAAGGAAATGATCTAACATCTGCTCTGATAGTGCAATATCTATTTATCAAGGAAATTATCTAACATCAGGTCTGACAGTGCAATATCTATTTATCAGGGAAATGATCTAACATCTGCTCTGATAGTGCAATATCTATTTATCAAGGAAATGATCTAACATCAGGTCTGACAGTGCAATATCTATTTATCAGGGAAATTATCTAACATCAGGTCTGGCAGTGCAATATCTATTTATCAGGGAAATGATCTAACATCAGGTCTGACAGTGCAATATCTATTTATCAGGGAAATGATCTAACATCTGCTCTGACAGTGCAATATCTATTTATCAGGGAAATTATCTAACATCAGGTCTGACAGTGCAATATCTATTTATCAGGGAAATGATCTAACATCAGGTCTGACAGTGCAATATCTATTTATCAGGGAAATGATCTAACATCTGCTCTGACAGTGCAATATCTATTTATCAGGGAAATTATTTAACATCAGCTCTGACAGTGCAATATCTATTTATCAGGGAAATTATCCAACATCGGCTTTGAAAGTGCCAGATTATAAATTAATCAGGGGATGGTATGGGCTTCAGATTGTTCTGATATTTTAATATAAAATATCTATAAGGGAATGTTATGGGCTAACAGCTGCTCCTATAATTAAATCTTATCTATTGATCAGGTGATGGTATGGACTACCACAACTCCAAATCATTTTATACAAAAGACCGGGACAACAAGAATGGATGTGCCGTCAGCAGACATGGCGGTTGGTGGTATGACGACTGTTATCAAGCAAACCTTAATGGGATGTATAATGGGACAATAAATGAATCTGGAAAATATACAGGACTAGTATGGTTTGAATGGAAAAGGGACTATTCTTTAAAAACAACGCTGATGATGATCAGAAGGAAAGAGTAAATACTGATACTCGTATTAAAACTATTAGGATAGAAACCAACTTACATCAACTTACTTAATAAATTATTTTGTATACTTTATTGCTTAGACACAATATGATTTTTCTACAAAACTGCTACCAATTAGCCTGTTCTACAAAACTGCTACCAATTCCCATGTAATTTGATGATTGATATTCGAAAACACTGGTGTAGACCATTTTGCTAAACAAGTTACAGCTGGCCACACATCATCATACCTATTTGTGATGGAGTACATCAACTTTAGTTTTTTAAGTCTTCAGGCCAATTAACTGGGATCTAATTTATATAATAGACAGCATCTTCAAATATTTCACTCATTTAATAATACCACAACTGCATGTGTGTACTTTGAGATTTAAAAAGATCATGTCATATTTTAAACATGTTCAAAAGTTAGAACACTCGAAACTACAATTTGGGAACAAATTAGAGGTATTTATCCTGAAAATAACTATAAAGGACAAAGTTGGAGTCTCTTGTGGAGAGTTGTTTCATTGACAATCATACCACATCTTCTTTTTTTAAATTTTTGCAAACATTGTTTTTAATCAGTTATACTACTTTATCACGAATGTCTTTTTTTCTGCAAAATTTTATCCAAAACATTCTCATTAAAATTGTATTTTGCCGCAATTTTATATGTGATTTTAATTTGAATATTTACTATTTTTATTTATTCTACAAGTATATGTTGAGTGGCTATGGGGCACTCTTACAGCTTTCATTATTTGAAATTCTGATATTTAACAGGCAATCAGAAATCATATAGTCAAATAAAAAAACAAAAAACCCAATGTCCAAAAATATATAAATAAATTTGGTGTATTTACTGTCTTCTGATTGGTTAAAATTATTAGTTTTATTTTCAATGTTGTCAATTTTGATGGCGACACGCCCACTCTGACGTTGTGTATTCATACGCCAACATGTGTGTACGTTGTTATTGTTAATATATATAATATAAAAAGTTCTTTGATTATTCAATGTGAAGAGTCAAAAATTAGTTGTATGGTTCAATAAATTCAAAATAAATAATAGCCGTTCATTAAATAAACCAGGAAAAAAACGAACAACAATAACAAAATTACACAGATAACTAAAGATTGATCAACATATATCCCACAACTATAGGTCATCTCACTGTCTGTATTTTTCTGGTCATCTCCTAATAAGATTGCATACCATGGCTTTGTTATGACAAATACATTAACCCGGCCTTAAATACTTACACAGACATATCAAACATGTCATAATAAATTAAACAACATTGATAAATTTGATCCAAAAATATCAAAGTATCTACCTATTTACTGGTAAGACAAAGAAAACAATTGTTTCTATCATGCAAAATACACAAATACAAACCAATAAATCGATTATATTGTTGTATGCATATTTATATTGTATTGTCATCTATTCTATCATTATATCATTAGTCTTTAATGTAATAATCATATCAAGCCAAAGTTGTATAATAACTGAATACTGAATAAAATAAAGCAACAAATTAGGAAAGACAAGAATGGTCAACTGTTATAGCTTTTTATTACCAAATAAAACAATATAGTTTCAGTCATTGAGAATTATTGCTATATATATTCAGAAAAGAAAGAAAGGTTTGGTTCCATTTAAACGTTTAATCCCGCTTCAAATGTGTGCACCTGTCCTAAGTCAGGAATCTGATGTTCAGTGGTTGCTGTCTGTTTGTGTGGTTCCTGTGTGTTTCTCGTTTCTAGTTTTTTATATAGATTAGACCGTTGATTTTTCCGTTTGAATGGTTTTACACTAGTAGTTTTGGGACCCTTTATAGCTTGATGTTCGGTGTGAGCCTAGGCTCCGTGTTGACTACCGTACCTTGACCTATCATGGTTTACTTTTAAAATTGTGACTTGGATGGAAAGTTGTATCATTGGTACTCATACCACATCTTCCTATATCTACGTAACATATGGTCAAGATTATGACCGAGTATAAATCAGTTAAGTCGAGAAGGAATAACATGGTGTTCAACTCATTACCAGAAAAGTAAGAATGAGTACTGTAGAGTATATTAACAGTATGCATTCAATACTTGTACTTGTTTGTAATGTAGTGTTTTTTCATCCTTCTTGTCATATTTTTTCAGGTTAGATAATTTGTTGACTCTACCTTCGACTTTAAATTTGGGGTATATTAAGGGCTATGAAAAACAAGGGATATTTTTGTTTGTGTACAAATATCAGGGATTTGTATTTTTTGCATTCCAAAGATATTTGTCTAGTCCTGTTGTGTGTGTTCGTGTTTGTGCTGTTCTAAATTGGTCATCATTCACAAAAATAGAATGAGCAAAAACCATTCCAAATCATTACAAAAAGTAAGATGGCAAACAATAAGCTTTAAAACAAAAAAATCATAATAGTATTGATAAAATAATTTGATATACATAAAATTATATGAGTTTAACAAACACTGAATTAGAGTAAGTAAAATGATGAGTCTCTGATCATCGCAGTTTGTTTCAAATCGTTCTAATCTTTAAAATGTTATGCTCTTACATATAAGCAGCTGAAACGGACTTGTGTTGATATTCTGAAATCCAACTACCGTCGTCTTCTAATCAGCATCATTGAGGCTTTTAACGAACCACTTCCAAAGCCATTCCAAACAAACCCTGTTTCTCCTGTCCCGTTGTATTTCCCATTTAGGTTTGAATATTGACAGTTATTATACCACACTTCATTATTCCAATTTTTAGTACAACCGCTGCCTTTGTTTTTAGTGTAAAATGATTTACCATTATGATACTTTAAAGAGTCCCCTAAAATAAGACGAAGTAATCGTATATAAAAAAACATAACGCAAAGGAAAAAAATCAAAGATACTACAAACAATTCTAACGGATAGCTAGGTGTCAAGAAAAAATAAAAATCAATGATTCGGAAATTGAATTTATTGGACAGTATACCGATGAAGAGACAGACAACTTTTAAAAAAAATCCATATGTCTCTAAACAGCAATAGAAACCAGATCACACCGATTTACTGAAAAATAAATTCGTTAAGAAATGATGGAGAACTCGGAATTCAATATCAAATCTGACTAGAGATTCGAAGATGTAAATTTAAACCACAAGAAGAAAAGATGACAGACTTCATTTAAAACGGGTAATCTGTAAGTTAAAGAAAACATTGATTTATCATCCACTTCCAGTATATACTGTATCATCCGATGAAGAAGAAATAAACACAATCTCTATTCGAATTGTATATTGATTGCCTATCTTCATTGAATAAACTATCAAAAGCTTATTTATTTAACATATACAACTAGATAAAATGATTTGAAACTTTTTTCTCGTTTGTTATGAAAAACATTTTATCTAGGCATTTCATAGCTCACTGTACGGGGCGCCGAATGGGACTCTTGTGGTTTTGTAAAAAATTCAATTCTGTCATAACAAAATCATTTTTTGTCTTACAAAACTATGTGATAAAGACTTGTTTTATGAGAACTTCAATTTTGTGATGACAAAATTCATTTTTGTAGACAAAAAGGTATGCAAATATAAACTTATTTGCATACAAAAATGACTTTTGTGACAAAAATGAATTTTGTAACACAAAATTGACTTTTATGACAAAAATGAATTTTGTAACACAAAATTTAGTTTTGTGTTAAATTTTCACTTCTATTTAAACCAAATTCAATTTTGTTTTTCACAAAAATAAACAAAAAATGACTTTTGTGGCACAACATTGACTTTTGAGTTAAATTTTCACTTCTGTTTAACAAAACTTAATTTTGTCTACACAAAAATAAACACAAAATTGAATTTTGTGACAAAATATCAGTTTTGTATGCAAATTAGTTCACAGAATCCAAACATAACTAATTTGCATACAAAATTGACTTTTGTCGCCCAATTTTCAAATGACAAAACTTTAAATTTGTAGTATGCTACAAATTTTGTTAAACTGAACTCATTTTTGTTGAACAAAACTCACTTCTGTCCGTACAAAATTGAATTTCAAGTACAAAACCACAAGAGTCCCATTCGGCGCCCCGTACACTGTAATATATGTGCGGAAAAGGCTACCTATATTTGCTTACACCCACGTTGGTTGGTATTTGGTGGATATAGTTGTCTTATTGACATACATATACAACATTTTCAAATTTTCATTAAATCTAAAACAAGATATACCACACACAAATGGAATATTCACCTGCAGTACCAGAGTATCCCGAAGCACTAAAGGTGTATAATTTTTTAGAACCAACCGAAAATTGTGAATAGTTTGCTTGTCGTTGATTTCCATTCCAATCTTCAAGATGAACACTTAGTTCGTGTGTTCCATCTTGTGTTATACGACGAATCTTCATATTCCCTAAGAAATGAAAGAAATTATTTCAAAGAATAGGAGTCTCTTCAGTGCTTTGTAGTCAAAGACTTCGAGCAAATATTTAAATCATTTTGTATATAGCAAGTCCTCAATAATAAACCTTTTACTGAATGGTTGACATATGCCATATAGAACCTTATCGTGAAAATGGGGATCCGTTTAAGAGTTTGAGGTCATATATGATAGCCGATCTAAGACATTGGAGCAGTGTACATGTATTTAAAAACCTTCAATTTGAATCAACGAGAATCATATCAAATACTAAAACTTATGATCGGTTTGAATTTTTTTTCAATGTCATGGATAAATTTCCGTAGCTCAAATATTTATCAAAGATACCAGGATTATAATCTAGTACGCCAGACGCACGTTTCGTCTACATAAGACTCATCAGTGACGCTCATATCAAAATACTTATAAAGCCAAACGAGTATAAAGTTGAAGAGCATTGAGGATCCAAAATTCCAAAAATTTGTGCCAAATACGGCTAAGGTAATATATGCCTGGGATAAGAAAATCCTTAGTTTTTCGAAAAATTTAAAAATAGCCAAAAAAAATAATACAAAAGTCCCTTTTCGTGTCTTCAAAATGATTGAATAAATTTACAATGTTCTTAAAAAACAAAAGAATTTAATGAACTGAAAGTAATCTAAAGTGTTTTCAAGTGCTTTTGGTATGTTCTTTTTCAATCTAATATTATATGCAACAAAAATGTAAATGTAAATACACTGAATGACATATGTAACAAAAAGTCGAGTTTAAATAATTTTGCTTAAAACAAAATCGTAAGTAAATTCACTTATTGCGGACCTGTATTTGTATTGCTATGAGTTACAATTTATGACAAAAATCAGCAAAGACCCATCGAAACAACATCTCATAAACAAATTTAATAATATTTTTAGATATTTGGATGACATTTTGGCTTTCAATAATGACGACTTCAGTATGTATACTAAAGAAATTTATCCTGTTGAACTTTCTTTAAATAAAGCTAATACTAACAATGACCACTGCCCTTTCCTCGATCTTGATATCTATATCACTAACGGAAAGCTTAATACTAAAATTTATGATAAAAGAGATGATTTTTCATTTCCTATAGTTAATTATCCATTTTTAGATGGTGACGTTCCATTGTCACCATCTTACGGTGTTATATATCTCAACTTGTACGATTCGCTCGTGTATGTAACAATGTTCTAGATTTTAACGAGAGAAATTTATGTATTACTGAAAAATTATTACACCAGAGTTTTCGATATCACAAACTAGTCAAAACATTTACTAAATTTTAAAATCGGTATAAGGACACCATTCGTAAATATAGCTCAACATGCAGACTTCTTATACGTTCAGGTATTACACATCCAATTTTTTATGGAAATATTTTTTATAAAGCACAAAAATGTCAGTATTCACCTCAGAAACTAACAAAACCTTTAAATAGACTTATCAAGAAGGGATATAGCTACGATACTGTTGTCGGGTCACTAAAGATTGCTTATTTTGGCGTTAATATTGATTCACTTACAGGGTCTTTGCATCGGAACTAAACACATTTATTAAAAAACCAGTTGTTGGCATGACACGGGTTATGTTCTTCTCGTATATGTTATGATGATATGATACTAAACCCCTAACGGGAAGGATTGTGCCTGATATTCATATGATGAAATCATAATCTTTCAATCAGTTTAATTGAAGTCTGGAACTGGCATGTCAGTTAACTGCTAGTAGTCTGTTGTTATTTATGTATTATTGTCATTTTGTTTATTTTCTTTGGTTACATCTTCTGACATCAGACTCGGACTTCTCTTGAATTGAATTTTAAATGTGCGTATTGTTATGCATTTACTTTTCTACATTGGCTAGAGGTATAGGGGGAGGGTTGAGATCTCATAAACATGTTTAACCCCGCCGCATTTTTGCGCCTGTCCCAAATCAGGAGCCTCTGGCCTTTGTTAGTCTTGTATTTTTTTAATTTTAGTTTCTTGTGTACAATTTACGGAAATTAGTATGGCGTTCATTATCACTGAACTAGTATATATTTGTTTAGGGGCCAGCTGAAGGACGCCTCCGGGTGCGGGAATGTCTCGCTACATTGAAGACCTGTTAGTGACCTTCTGCTGTTGTGTTTTCTATGGTCGGGTTGTTGTCTCTTTGACACATTCCCCATTTCCATTCTCAATTTTATTACCTAACCAATGTTCTTTGTATACTATCCCAAAGCCTCGTGTATATTCATACAGATCCCTGTAGAAGTTGACGGTGCCATCGTATCGTCTCTGTATAACCTAAAATTAAAAAACCAAAGGTATCAATTGCAGCGAGATATAAGATTAAAAGGAAACACATGTCAATTTATTCATTGATAAGCAAAACCCATTTAATGTGTAATTTTCTTGTTGTAAGTGCTATGGACAATGTTTATGATCGTTTATAGAACGGATACCATTTTTAAGTCATGTAAATTCTATTTTCGTAATTCATGTACCTATGTCTTAAGGTTAACCTCACACAGAAGCAGTATAATGAAAACACACCGATTAGGTCTGGTCATGGAGACCAGACTAAGATCTATTTATAATTCATAATTACTCAAAAACAAAATAACAAGTAGAAAATACTTACAGTCCATTTCTTGTTATCCCTCATGATACAATATACGTAAGTTCGTCTTGTATTTCCTCCAGGATACACAGGATAAACACCATCAACTGTATCATTAAGATCTTCACATTCAGACGGCCGATCTAAAATCAGAAATTCACAACCAGAATATTGACATAAAATTGAGAATGGAAATGGGGAATGTGTCAAAGAGACAACCACCCGCCCAAATAAAAAACAACAGCAGAGGGTCAGACTATATACCAACATTCAGATGATCGTACTAAAAGAATGACGTTCACAAAAAGAACAGCATCTTTATCATTAATACATCAGTATCAAATCGTTTATAATTTTCTTGACAAGCATCATTTTATATGTGCTTTGGAAAACCTTCTATATATCATCACTTGCTGTGGTTGTCAAGACAATTACATTGAACAAACCGGCAACACCATATGAAAACGAATGACAGAACGTAAAAAGCAAATTCGAGTGCCCAGAACAAGAAAAACATACTTAGCGAATATATTGATAGATCGCTGGATCAAAACACCCAAATGTCTTTGTTTTTCTATGTTATCGGTGTTCAGATATACATCGGAAACCAATAGAAATTAAAAATATTCTTTTTTAACATTAATTTTGCTAACACAACTATCATTATTCGATTGAATAAATAAACTAAATAGTAGTCTTACATATGCAAGCGACTCCATCCCAATAGGCCTTATCTAGATTGCATACACAAATACCATTTGAACATTTTAAGTTGTCATAACAATCTGTGGATAAAATGCATGCGGCATCTACTCTTTTCCCTAAAAAAAAATAATATTTGACTTATTAATATACTTAGGATATGTCTGTCAACACAATTCAACTCAATATTCAAGTTTTCGTCATATTCAAACAATTTCGTTAATATAAATAAGAAGATGTGATATGATTGCCAATGACACAACTCTTCACAAGAGACCAAAATGACACTGATATTAACAACTATATGTCACTGTACGGCCTTCAACATTGAGCAAAGTCTATACTGCATAGTCAGATATAAAAGACCCCGCAATGACAATGTAAATCAATTCAAACGAGAAAACTAACGGCCCAATTTATGTATAAAAAATTAACGAAAAACGAATATGTCACACATAAACAAACGACAACCTTTGAATTACAGGATCCTGACTTATGACAAGCACATACAAGCTGAATGCGGCGGGGTTAAACATGTTATCGGGATCCAAACCCTCCCCTAACCTGGGACAGTGGTGTAACAGTAAATCTTAAGAAAGAACTATAAAAATCAGTTGAAAAAGGATAAACTCATCAGATGTAGGCTTGAATGTATAATTTGTAGAAAAAAATAAAGCATCATAAAATAAAAATCTTTTCTTCATACCGGAAATAAGCGCCAACGAATTATTGACAGAAATTATGACTTGAATACAAATGCCTCGAAATGCACTTGTTTCTCTTTTTCCTGCCATCCTTGTTGAGTTTTATAATTTTTAATTATATTGAGGTTGTGAGTTCGACACGTGACAAGTGCGTACTACTCATAATTGACTAACTAAAGATAGCCAGTTGGATTGCTGATTGCCGGTGTTTCTCCGGCATACTCAACCAATAAAAACTGACCGGCACAATTTAATCAATAGTGTGAAACAGTCGATTAACACCAACAATCAATTTATTATTAACTAACACAAGAAACACTAATGATCAGGAATGGAGAGTTGGTAACCATATTATCAGCAATATATGATTTTGTTTTCCAGATACATCTAATGTTTTAACTACCACTGGATCAATTCTACTGGTGGTGGACGTTTCATCCCGGAAAGTAACAATAGTCTAGTAGTCAGCACTTTTGTTGACACGATAATATCATTTTTCTGTTAGTTTACGATGCATTACATTTTGAATTAGTCACAATTATGGCAAGCCGTTTTGCTATGTATTCTTACTTCAAGACTATATAAAGTATATAAGATATCTTATAAACGTTATGAGATATTTTATATAACATAATTATAAAGATATCTTATATTACAAAAAATATTTAAGGAATGACTGTAATATTTTTTCTGTCCATGAAGAAATAACATAAAAAATGTGGTGCACACTGAATTACGATCGTAGCGGGTTATCTCACAGTGTGCATCACATTTTTATGTTATTTCGAAAAGACAAAAAAAAATATAACAGTCATTTCTTATAATTTATTTTTAAATTCCATTTTAAAACATTTTATTTTACTAAATTATGTCTATTGGCTGATAACAAAATAACGGCAAACAATCAGAAGACGCGTTACATCCAAAATTGTAACATAAATTGGATTTTTTCCTTTGATGTTTTTATGAAATAATTTGCTTAAAAAGTGTGGTGAGGGAAAACCATGGTATATTATATGCAAATTTATGTTGTACCATACTTTGCTAATTAAATATGCAACTCAACTAAAATCCAAAGGAAAAAAGGCGGAGCTTCAGCCATGGTATAACATATTCATTTTCATGTTATTCCATGGCTGAAGCTCCACCTTTTTTTTAATGTATCCGCCTCTAAAATATTTAGAAAACCGTAAAACGTACTAAAAGGTCAAGATCTTCCTTTGTTTTCATTTTATAAGAAAAAGCAATAAATTATGTGTACCACATTTTAAGAAACCTTTTTCAAACTATAGGATTGTTACGAATTCCCTTAATTTTGGAAACAATTACTAAATGTTTCTTCTTTCAGTTTTGAAAAAATTAAATGTAAAACTATCATTTCCTTTGCGAAAATTCAATTAAATTTCGATATAAAAAGGGGGGTACCTATAGAAAAAGGAATAAATATCAACTACAAATATCTGTGAAAAAAATATGATTTTTATTTTTGCAATCAATTAGGGGGACGTACACTATCTACGCCCCTGGATCCGCCACTGTTTAAATACATTGTGTTATCATTAAAATTGTGTTTTAATAAATAATCTAATAAAATAACGGAAGAAAAACATTTTTGTATGATACATTGAAAACAAACAAAGAAAAACAATTCTTACCGTCATTAGAATAATCATTTAATCCTTGTCGCTGGAATCCGACATTTTTTGTTTACCTCAGTCGGATGACATTATGAAATTACCTGCTCATACAATCATACACGGGGCGCAAAACTAAAAAAAAATGGGAAAATCTGACATTTTCTTACTTTCTGCAAATTCAGGGGTTCTATTACATGAAATACACAGACGATCATACACGAAGCGCAAAAGTGACTTGCGCGAGCTTCCATTTCATTGGATAAAACTGTAACGTGATCAATTTCTAATATAAGTTGAAGGTTTTGAAGCTGTCAATCATTTTATTTATATTACAAATTTTATATACCATGTGTCTTACTCATTAACATATTTAAACAAACTCATCCTTCGGATTCGTTTGTTTAAATATGTTAACTCGTAAAAACCATGGTATATATAGTACTTAAATTATTATGATATGTAGAAAGCTGGTTGTTAGTATAGTGGTTAAATCTAAAAATCAAGAGAAAAGATATTTCAAAACATTCAATATTAAATACTAGAATGAAATGTTATTACTTTGTACACAAACATTTCCTTTCCAATAGTTTGACTTGTCACACTGGCAATGCTCGTTAAAGCATTTTAATGTGTCTTTACATTGAACTGTAGCTTCACATGGAGATTTGTATTCTTTTCCTTAAATGAAAAAAGTGAAATTATATATTCTATATTATATGTTATCCGTTTCCTTAAAAAAATATAGCCAGATATATAGAAACATGTTAAACCTGTTCATCTGCCGTCTGGGAGAATATTACTCGATAATGTAGGACATCCGACATTTATAAATTCGCAGTTATGTCTGTTCAGAATACTAATGTTTAATCCGATGCTTCATGTAGTGAGGAGTGCAAGTTACAGAAATAAAATACGCACATAAACAGTAAAACATATTTGAATAATTATTTCAAATAAAGATAAAGAACTTCATATCAAACACTAAACACTATTTGGATTTTTATGCAGGGAAACTATTTATTTCTACGGTTTTTTTCTCAAAAACTCATCTAGTTCATGGACAGAAAACATACCAATAAATCACGCGAATAAAAAAACAAATCAAAAACGGAAAATTGGTACCTTGCACGTGCACCAATCGTGTTGCTCGTGTCATGAGGAATGTCCTATGATTCTACTTATTTTTTTGCTTATATGAAGCAAAATTCATACAGAACATTCTTCAGACAACAAAAAAGTCATCTAGCCAAGTTATTAAATTTCATTTCAATAAATATTGCTGCTGATGTCTTGAAGCTCAATTAACAATCTCATGTATCCCAGTAACTTTTTGTTGTATAATTTTTCTTTTAGTACATTAATCATGTCGTTGGTTTTACAGCTTACAGTATGGGTTTTGTTCATTATTGGAGAACGTATGAGGACCTTTGGTTAATAACCTTTACGTCATTTGGATTTTTGTTTAAAGTTGTTCTTCTCGAAATCATATCGCATTTTCTTATTTTTGTATTGAGATTAAGTTTACACATCTCATTCAATACTTTACGCTTTAATGTCATGTCAAAGATGTTTATGAAATTGTGGGTATAATTTCGGCATGTTCAACTGGATCTACAAATAGCAATGCAACTAAATCTATTATATTTTTAAACATGATCGCTTAAATAACAGTATGTATACTTTTAAATTGAATTTATGCAAATCCTTCAATTATAAAAAAAAAAAAAAAAAATAACATTGTAAAGATTTTTCTTAAAAATTGATATTTTGTAGCTATATTTATTTACTTTTGGTTTATATAAAATAATCAAAGGGCACCACCTCTGTTTATGATATATAAACCAAACGTTAAAACAGAGATGGTTGATACTGATATCATTGAATATTCAACCTATCAAAATATCAAGTATTTATCGACAAAAGATATTATTATGTTTGGGTCTCAAACCCATAGGCGATTATTAAAAAAACTCTTTTCAATAAATAAAACTATTTGATACTTCTTGTAGAACAAGAAGTCTCATATAAAGTGGAATTTGCTGTTCAGTATATCATATACAATTTGTCTGAACAATAACTATTCATAAGAAAAAAAAATAGAATTTAAAACTGATAACATACGTCGAAAACATGTATCTGCGTCCAGATATTCTGACACCTGACAATTGCAAGACTCATTTAAGCAACGGAAGTCGTCTTGACACTCATTCTGGGAACTGCATGGCATTCCTGCTGTTTTCCCTGATAACATAAATTTTAAATTACTTTTGTATTTGTTTCATATATGAATACTTTTAGAAATATGTTTTTTCTACCTCACCTAGATATCTTGTTGTTTTTGTTTTTAAGTTTGAAAATTATGCACAGTCAATTTAACTTTTGTTTACCGTTTCCTTCCATTATGCCGTTATATGATTTTGTAATTGTTGATTGTTTTCATTGTTTTGCTGTCTTGTTTGACATTTATTTAAAAGCAATTGTTATCTTAAAACATTCGGCAATTTCTGTTCATTACTTTATTATTCCACTGAGTGAAGGAAATTATTGGACAATTCAAAATAGATATAAGTATATATATAAATAAAGGCAACAGTAGTATACCGCTGTTCAAACTCATAAATCCATGGCCAAAAAACAAAATCGGGGTAACAAACTAAAACTGAGGGAAACGCATTAAATATAAGAGGAGAACAACGACACAACACTACAATGTAACACACACAGAAATATATAACATACATACTATTTACACAGTAGATGCCATCCCAGTAGTCTGTGTCATGACACTGACAGGTATTTTCTCTGCAATCAAGTGTTTCCTTACACTGACGACGATTTTGACATGGAACGTTTATTTCTCTTCCTACAAATTTTTCCATTTTTATTATAAAATTGTAATATCCATATAACAGTTTCTTGCATTTATAGCAAAGCATTGTAGGTTGAAAGTAATTGATTACCATTTTAACCACATTTTAGTGAGAATAACTACTGGCATCACAAAGTTAAGATTAAGGGGGCTCGCGGGTCTATATCATTTTTTTTAAGGGCATATCCAACAGTTTATTTTTGACGATGAGAATTTTTTCCCGTAAAGATATTTCATTCTTCAATTGACAGAGAATAAAATTTTGCCAAAAAAAATATTTGTTGTCGATTTCGTTTTTGCAAAAAATACTGCTGAAAATTGGACATTTTTGCAATTTTGAAGAAACAAACGTTTTTTATTTAAAAAAAATAAATATGATTTTTTAATCAACATATACTTATATAATGGGGCTCAAATTGAAGCAACATAGTTCAAGATGGTTAGAAAAATCTAACTTTACCATTTAAAGAACTAATTCTTACTCAAATAAAGTCAAAAACGTCACGGTTATCCCCAAAAACGTCAAGAAATGTACATTTGAAATGCACATTTTAGATTTTTTTAAATATTTCTAACGGTGTCGATTTGACCAAAGTAAGATATGTTATTCTTTTAAAAAAATGGAACGTCATAACATTTTGAAAAATATTTGTCACCATGCTCGTTTTTGAGAAAAATCCAGTAATATAATATTGTTTACTCTATCCCTTCCGTAAGCCTCACAAATTGCGCCAAAAATTAAGACGTTTCGGGACGTAACGTTATATTTCCCCGCTAATTTTTCAAAGGCAGTGCGACGGTGTTGCAGACTGTGACTTTGTTGGATAGTTGTCTCGATAGCACTCATATCGCATCTTCTTATTTATAATAGACCAGTATCTGTACGAGATAATAATTCAGTTAGCTTTACTATTGTGTTCGTCAAAATTGTGAAACATGCAAACAATTAATCCGAATAATTCAGTCGTTATATTCCGCTGATCTAAGATTACAAGTAGGAGAGATCGATTACGGGGAGGGACTGAATTATTCGGGTTAGCAAACCATAGAATTACAAACTATTAAAATAGTCCCCGTCTCTGGTATACGGTATTTCATCCCTCTTTTAAAACAAACGAATTACACGTTAGAAATCCGTTTCTGTGTGTCGGTCTATAGTACAAAGCAGGGTTAATTTTCATATTATATTTACATTTGATGTTTTTGTTCTGATTATTCATTTTATATGCCACTTGACGTCCGTCATCCATAATCATTATTTATTTTACCGTTACTTTACAAAGATGTGTTTTTCTTACACTGATTTATATTACACTGTCTATATAATTTCACATATCGAAATCAATAAAGAGCATGTGAAATTTTGCAACCAAACACTTGTCTAAAATCTCTCAGACTCTATATTATATATTCATGTTGCAGTTTTGTTTTTTTTCTTTCTTTACAGGCTTCTAGCTATAAAAAAAATCTGTATGTTGACTCTTAGTGTTTTGAATTATATGTGTCGTTGGGTTGCTGTCGTATTAATGTATACCTTTAAAATCTTTTTCATAAAAAAAGGATTGATTGGGTATAGAAATATTCACATCTCTGGACTGCTCCCGTCCAACAGTTACGTGTATATATCTCAGATGTATAAATTTGCAGCCTCGTTTATAGTCGAAATAAAAATGTCGTAATATCAGACGCATAGAGTAAGGAGAGTTTCGCGCTATCTATACGTTAAAATACCATCTAAATAAATGGTTGAAGCGATATACGAACTTCGAATAAAATCTATAAACAACAACAAAGGTCACATGAATCTTCAAATAAGTCGCATCTGTTGCGCCTTTTGCAGTTGTAGATGAAAAAAATACTTTGATTAACAAAACAGTTCAGTAAGATATTAACTTTGAGAATAAACGAAACGGCCGAAAAATGTTGAATATCATTATAAATTGTGGCAATTTTTTCGTGTGTTTTTGCTTTTAATATATAAGTATATGAAATTGACACGGTAATTTTTCCACATAAACGAGCCTGACTGCCGTGGTATAACGCTTCAATATATGAGTTATTGCATATATACACAATGGAAATTGTTTTCTGTTCTACTGCCCTCTACATAGTTCGGCTGCATACAATGTAACCACTGATGTAGACATTGATTATTCAATGAAATGAATTCAAAGAGAAAGATGCGGAAAGAAATTCTAAAATTTTCGTTCAGAAATAAGATATAAAATAAAAATAAAATACCAAAACTGGAGTACTGTTTGAGACACTTATCAGTTGAGAACTAATGATTATGCATCACTATATGAAACTGATGAATTGATTGCTCCCGTGCTCCAGTGGCAAATATCTCACGCATATTTACGACAATGCGAGAATGGATCTGAAGTAAATGATTGATAAATGTACATTATCAAGATATAAAGAGTGTACTAGCGGTAAAATGTATGCCGTACTAGATAAAGTTGAATAATGATCAAAATCTTGACTTAAGCTATTAGCCCCCCACCCCCCCCCCCCCCCCCCCCCCAATTTCGAATTATGGTATTTCGATGGCTGTTTTTTTTTCCAATCCTGTTATGGACCCGCTGACTTAAGAGGGCGTGTCTAATTAGTCAAGACCTACACTGGTTTTTTGTTTGTTAAATTATATTTATTCCCTCATACATAAGTAAACACCAACATCGTCAGATATTTTCCACTTGTATGTCAGTGTATATATTACAATGTTTTCCTAGTTCAATGTTTTTTTATTACTGTGTTATCTTTTGTTTTACATTGTTTTCCGGTTAAAGGTCGTATTTATTTAAAGAGCTACTGTAAATATATTAGCACTTCAACGCAAAGCTAGATGCATGATAAATGTTAGTTTTACGCCGTATTTTATTTTTCTCAAGAAACCATTTTTTTTCATCTTTCTCAAGTAAAACCAAACTTTGAGTTTTTTTTTTATCCTGAATGACAATCTCTCGGAAAAGTTTGGTAAAGAACTATTTACAATTTGTGTTGCATTCTATGCAATAATAAATCATTACGCATTTCCTTTCTACTGTATTGAAGATAATTTTCATAAAACGGAAACTTAAGTGAGTATGGTCTAGTAATGATTAAGATAATTGTAGTTCTTTTATAATAGACAAAAAGGACAAAGATATCTTTTAAGTTTTGAGTTCTAGTTCTGTTATTATTCTGTATGAGTTTTTTGCCGATTCCCGCCGTGCCCTTTCCTTTGAGGAAAGAAACCGCCCTTTCCAGACGGCCATTATGACGTCGTTGAAACACCGTGAAATTACGGGGAACAATAGACGACGGTTACGTTTGTTATTACCTCCCCTGAAACTGTTGGATATGCCCTTAAATAAAGGATTTCACTATTTTTCTATAAATAAACTTTATCCTATACTTAAAAGAAAAATTAAATAAATATATTGGTTCACCGTTCATTTGAGCTCACAATCTGCCTTAGAAAGAAGCATGTACTTCTGTTAAAGTACTTTTTCTGTTGAACTAATAGGAGACAAAAAGGTAAAACCGAAATAAAAAAAAGAACTAAATTACAGAAATTGCTTAATTTTAACAATAGTTTAGTTGAAGTTCAGTTCATTTGAAAAAAATAATAAAAAAATATAGGTCACCGATCAATTAAAAAGTTATTTCAATTTCTATGCAAAACAATGATATTTTGTCACCAAAGGGAGATAATTTGGAGCTTTTTCAATGATATAAACATTTTAAAAGTCATTTTGGGCCAAAACAAATTGATCTTTTTGGTTGACATTTGTACCATATCATAAAGTAACGACTAAAAGTGTACTAAATAAAATTTGTGATGAAAAAATAAATGCTTCAATTATTGCTGATTATTTGTACCCTCGAGCCTCCTTAACAGAAAAATAATTGTAATTTAAAGATTTTAAAACTAAAAGGTTACACACATTACGCACAAATAATAAACGCTTTTAAATAAGGAAAAGGCGGGAAATGCACTTTTTAGAATGACAATGAAAAAATAAAAAAAGTTGAAGAGCATGGAGGTCCCAAAATTCCAAAATGTTTGCCAAATACTGCTGAAGTTGTTTAGCTCTTGCGTAGAAAATCCTAAAACCTCACTGTTAAAACCTTAGGAAATACATATGGATAGAATGTTACGACAATTCTTAGATTAATTAAGAGCTGGATCTTACTCAGTTTACATGTTGTGCCATTCCAATAATCCGAAGATATACACTGGCATATTTGACGATGGCATACTAATGTAGACAGACATTCTTCTGAAGTACTACACAGCTCGTTTGACTGTTTTTCTAAGAACAAAAACAAATATATCACATGGAGTTTATACTTGTTGATGCAGTCGCATACTTAACAATACGATTTGGTAATTTTTCTGCGATTTCAAATTTATAATGAAAATGTGCGGAGATAGCAGTCAACATGTACGATTCTACGTACGTAGAAAAGTTTATTGAGAAGATATAGTTCCTCTTTGAGCAAATTATTAAGGGAAGTTATGTAGAATTGTACACAATTAAATTTGTTTAATGTTATCACAAAATTTAAATGATTGTGTATGAAGATTTTGAACATTTTTTTTTAAATCCAAATCTGATCAAACGGCTGCAAAAACAGACAGGAAAAGTGATCTTTGTCTCCTTTAATTCCTGATGAAGGTATTTCATATACGCAGCATAATGTGTATACCAACGTTACAGAAAAAGGGAATAAGATTTATCCTTGTTGATTGAACTGATTCCTTGACTCCTTTTAATTGCGTCATACATTTGACAGTGTATTTTATGTGAGCTTATTTTCGTCGATATTGGTGATGTCAAAGAACGTAAGTGTTTTAAGAACTGAAACAAATGTGCTAAAGACACCAGAAATAAAACTAGTCAAACTTGCACTTTTTTATTATAGAACTCTTTGCATTTTTTAATTACAAAACTACTTGCATCGGTAAGATTCTAATGCCCCCGCTTGTAAACGAATTAATTATAATCCAATACAATAGTGATGCCTTTAACTTTCTTATTGTCAACGTCTCACTCCTCAGCAATAACATATCACCTTTGTCCCACCGTTTAGCGTTTACAAGTCAGAAAAATGGCAGTTTTTATCTTATAGTTCGTCGTTTCTGTGTTGCACTTCAGTGTTTCTGTTGCTTTGTTGTTTTTCTCTTATAGTTGATGTGTTTACCCATGTTTTAGTTTGTAACCCGGATTTGTTTTCTCTCAATCGATTTATGACGTTCGAATAGCGGTATACTACTGTTGTCTTTTTTACATACCTTTATAGGTACTTTACGTTCGTACGATTCACAAATTTTGATCTTCAATATCCGAGATAGGCCCATGACACAAAAAGAGCTTCAACAGACTTAGAAGGTAGAACGACTGAAATCGAATGTAAATAAATAACTGTGATGGTCACCTACACCGATTTATTGACCGTTATGTCTGTGTCTTAATTTATACGCAACATGTTTCCGCGGTCTCAGATCTAAAAATCTAAAATATACCTCTTAAATGCAATTTTACCGACGACGTCTTATTTCGATTGTGAAATTTCGACAGACTTTTTTGGCGGGTGATACATACAGATTATGAGACAATATTTGAACATTGATAACATACTGTAGCCCTAATTGAAATATGTCATATTGTTTAAGCATATTAGTTACAACGCACTTGCATAATACATATATAATACATGCATGTTTCAAACTCAAGTCTTGTGAATAACAATGTTGCACCGTGATTGTGATGTGACATTGTGCACCAAATGTATCTTTGACAGAATTTTTCATAAAAGCAATTACTTGAATATGTGTGTTAATTGCCTTTGATATGATTGAGTGAGTTAATAATCTCTGTTTGTAAGTTCTTTGCTTATTTTGATACTTAGGTTGACGAGATTCAAAGTTGAAGGGTTAGCACCAAAGTACATGTAACAAGTTTTGTCCTTCAAATTTCGTTTCTTGTCGTGTTTAATTATTAGTTTGCAGTCTCATCAATGTTACATTTAAAATCATATCACATTAAACAAATTCTTGCTTGCACAAAAAGTAAAATTCTCATTTTCGGACAGTAAAAAAGAAAGATAAAAAACAATAGAAAAAAAAAACCAGTTTCTTGATAAAAGTGATGTCAACAACAGTTCCACTTGATATTTTGTATGACACGTGTCAGCACTCACTTATGATGCATTGTTTGTCCTTCAGGAAATGTGTTTCATGACATGAACACGTTTCTTCCACACAATGTAGGTCGTCTTGGCATTCAATCTGAGAAGTACACTGCATGCCGGCCATTTGTCCTGTAATGTACAGTTACATATAAGAAAATATATATCGCGTCTACATTCATAACGTAAAGAAAACCTCGAAATATCTGTTCTTCTACTTGACTTGAATGCAAATCGTTTTACCTGAGGAATGTAAATACCTATTGGTTTAAAATACTTAGAAACGTAACGTTGGGTCTTCAAATAGTTTTTAGAATATCTACATTGAGGCCAACGTGCGCATCTAAAAGAGTTTCTGGTGCAGTAAAATAGGTCAAGTGAAATAAGCGTCATCATTTAAACAGATAAGAGAATATTTGTCCGTCTGATTTTAATTTAAAGTGAAGTTACAATTATGTAACAATAGTTTACCAATATTCACGTCTCATCAATCGATTGAGAAGATACAAATTAAGGTAACAAAGACAAAATCAAGAAACTGCATGCAATCTTAACATGTTTAAATTCGGCAGGGTTGGATATTCCAACTACTGACATTTCAAAAGAATAAAATATTCCCCTACAAAACAGTGTTTTCACCTGTCTAATTGAATTTACTGCATTATGTATAAGTGTCGATCGATATCTCAGTGACATAAAATTAATGTTCATATTTGGAGATTTAATCTGTACAGTAGTGTTTTGGATTTTTATTTTGCCTGTTGAATATCGATGCAGTCATGTGTTGTATTGTGACTTCCTCGTTGACTTTTTCAAATAATTTACATCATTCTTAAGGCAAATCTTTTCATGGATAAGGTTGATATCGAAAAATAAAAAAAAAATGTTTAGTTTACTCGTAGACTCAGGGTAGAACTGTTACTAATAATTGTGTTATAATGGCAAAAATATCTTAACATTTATCTTACGCATGATACAGTTGGTTCCATTCCAGATAAGTTCTACACTGCATCGGCAAGTATCCTCTAAGCAAATAAGCTTTCCCCTGCATTCAAATGAATTCCGGCATGTTGAATTAAATGTGTAGCCTGTAATGTTGATAAGTATAAAGATACATCGTAACAATGATATAAAAAAAAACAATGCTAGAAGAAGTTTTTCCATCATTATATCAATATTGTTAACGTTATTTAGGCAATTTTTTTCATTTACAATGTTTAATTTGAAAGCTAATGAAGTAGAGCCAATTTTACTCTGACATTCTGTTCTTTGTTTCGAATAACTAACTATCAAATTAAATAGTAGTGATTAAAATTTACGTTAAACAAAAATAGTTATAGAATTTTTCATATTTTGATTATTCATCTTAAATGAGTAAAAGAACAATTCACACTTATAGACAGAATGTTTAGTTAACAGCGAGTCTGTGTATTGATTTTCTTTAGGGTTCGTATATGCATAAACATCAAATTTGACAATAGCATTTGTAAAAAGTGCATTATTCTATAATTATGTCATCGATAACAATATGAAAATTTTAAATATCAATTTTACATATGACTCTTGAATATTTACATAATTTACAGTCTTAAGAATTAGATAGACTTTAGATTTCGCCTATTTACGCACCGGGATCTTAGTCAAACAAAAACAGTTGTATTTCAAACTACCCTTTTTATCAAAACCATACAAACATGTGTAAGGGTTGACAATTGTCGTAAGTTTATGTTATATGATTCCAGTTATATCTTCTGTTAAAATGATTATTATTTTCATATATTTGGTTAAACAATTTCTAAAGCGTATAGAGATAAAAGTCAAATTAATTCTTCCTTGCAAATTTTGCAGTATACAAGTATGAGTGAAAACGACGGTTACGACAAGTTTTTAAATTACCATAACAAATCCAGAACATTACATTAATAACTGAATTTGAAAAATAAAATAAAATACAAGATTTACCTTTATTTATAGAATTATATTCTACTGATCCAACAACAATTGCTAAAACAGAGCTAATCAAGCTAAAGGTTGATACCATTGTCCCACTGTAATGAATCGTGCAAATCATAGCCGCATGTTTATATAGAATGATAGAGTGGGTATGCTACAAGAGATATAAGAGAGACGTAAGATATCAAATGGATATGCAAACTCATATGTCGAAGACAAGTTGATAAAGTATAAAAAAAGAAGATGTGGTATGATTACCCATGAGACAACTATCCACAAAAGACCAAAATGACACAAACATTAACAACTATAGGTCACCGTACGGACTTCAACAATGAGCAAAGCCCATACCGCATATAATCAGCTATAAAAGGCCCCGATAAGACAATGTAAAACAATTCAAACGAGAAAACTAACGGCCTTATTTATGTAAAAAAAAATGAACGAAAAACAAATATGTAACACATAAACAAGTGTTTACTGGGAAAAGTGAAATATACGTGAGTGTCGCCATGGGACGTCCACAAAAAGTAATCTTTTAAAAATGAGTAAATACAAAATGTTACAGGAATCAATTTCTAAGTTAATATTTAATAGCTAGCATGGACTATCTGGTATCTATGATGAGTTTATTTATTATCAAATTGTTCTAATTTTTAAATAATTAACACAAAACATCGATTTTTACGGACGTAAATTTTAGGATAGTCCGAACAGTTGACTGAAAGACTAAATACCGGTATGACATAAATAAGTCATAATGATTTATTTGTTATACCTTTCAGGTCAAGCATATAACAAAATGTTGAAAGCTGCTCAAATTAAATTATTTTTGTGTCCTTGTTCTATTTCAGAAAAATTCTGTATATGTTTTTTTTCTAGCACAGCATTTAAAAGTCTCTTAAATAAAAAGTATTTGACGTGTGTCTAGTATATGGTTTATCTTATTTGTATATGTAAAATATTGCAAGTTCTTGTTGATTAAACACAAATAAATTGTAAATGAAGTTTGACTTTGTGACAAATACGAAACTTACAAAGTCATGAAAACTCTTTAAAGACAACCAAAAATCAAATACATTTAGAAATATTGCGTAGAAGACACAAAACAAATTATAAGAAAGGAAAGAGATGTGAGAGGTATCGAGAAAAAAAACTAAAGAGAAAAGTACTATATTGACAACATTTAATGCAGCAAGTATAGACAACCTTTGAATTTCATAAGAGGGAAATTGTATTAAATGGTCAGAGAGGAGAACCATAATGTATTAGTCTATTGCTTCTTTTGCAAGACCCGTCATGTTACCAAGTTCTGAAATATTTTATAAGTGATAAAATCAGTTAATCAAGTGAAGTGAAACTCTTGTGGAAATGTTTCACCACAATTTATGACAAAGTCACATAAAAAAATGTAACATTTCATTTGTTGTTATACATAACGTTAAGATTAAATGTTTGAATTCTAAGAACCCTTCTAGTTCGAAAATTGTCAAAATGTCATCAAAAGTACCTGCATTTTTCATTTTAACCATGGCGTTGTCAGTTTGTTTTAGATTTATGAGTTTGATTGTCCCTTTGGTATCTTTCGTCCCTCTTTTAGAATAGTTGATATCTTAAACTCCAACTAAAATAGAAACTTTGAAGGGGATAATTCCATCTTACAGAGTCAACAACTACATGTTGCATTGTTTTGATACTCTTGTACTACAAATAATATAGCTGTAAATAAAGGCAATAGTAGTATACCACTGTTTGTTGTTGAGGCATCACAGATATTTTAGGTTACCGATACAGATGTATTATAAAGCAAGGAGCCAATGTTCTGTAATCTTCTTCCTTTTATATTTTCTGTTTACAATAATCTATTCCCTTTTCATTTGTCATATAATTTCTTTGGATTTTCAAATTATTGCTTTTCGTCCAAATTCAATTAAGGAGGCTCCTGGGTACAAAAATTTTAGCAAAAAATTAAACCTTTACTTTTTCATTACAAATTTTATTTATTACACTATTAGTTGTTATTTATGATATGGTACAAAAAACAACCCACAAAAATGATTTGGTTTGGCCCCAGATTACTTTAAAACTTGAAAAAGCTCCAAATTATCTCCCTTTGGTGCGAAAATGCCATTTTTTGGCCTTAAATTTGAAATATCTTTTTTAACTCATCGGTGACCTATATTTTTAATTATTGTTTTCAAATAAGCTGTACATAAACTAAATTATTGTAAAATTTAAGCGATTTCTTATATTAGGTTATTTTTTTATTTCGATATTTCCTCTTTTTCTCCTACTAGTTCAACAGAAAAAAAGGACATTAACAAAAATGTATGTTTTTTTCCAGAGGCAGATTTTAGCTTAAATGAACGGTGACCCCATTTTTTTATTTCATTTTACTTTTAAGTAGATGATAAAGTTCGTTTATGAAAAAAATATAGCGAAATCCATGTTGTTCGATGTCGTTGATATTTTGTTATCTTAAATTGTATATAGACATAGGAGGCTGCAATTAATAAAATACAAATTTCGGCTTATTTGTTTTGGTATATTTGTTTAATGTAAAACTAACAGTTACATATGTCCTAATTTTGAAATAACAATCAGAAGAACAATATGTTAAAAACAATATAAAAATTAAATTTCATCAGACAATATACCAAGAGCAATGCGCAACACACAATATCAATGCGCCACAGAAAATATAAATAGTAATGCGCAACAGACAGAATAAGAAGAAATGTGAAACATACAATAAAAAGTGCGAAAAAAGAACAATAAAAAAGCAATGCGAACAAAACAATACAAAAGCCATGCGTTACAGACAATATTAAGAGCAATGCGTAACAGACAATATAAAGAGTAAAACACAACAGTCAATACAAAGAGCAATGCGTAGCAGACAAAATAAAGAGTAATACACATCATAAAATTGAGAATGGAAATGGGGATTGTGTCAAAGAGACAACAACCCGACCATAGCACAGACAACAGACTAGATAAAGAGTAATGCGTAACAAACTACAAAAATGTATATAAACAGCTATGCATAACAGACAACACAAAGAGTAATGCGTAACCCCAGGTTAGGGGAGGGTTGGGATCCCGTTAACATGTTCAACCCCGCCATATAATATATGTATGTGCCTGTCCCAAGTCAGGAGCCTGTAATTCAGTGGTTGTCGTATGTTAATGTGTTACATATTTGTTTTTCGTTCATTTTTTTTTTACATAAATAAGGCCGTCAGTTTTTTCGTTTGAATTGTTTTACATTGTCTTATCGGGGCCTTTTATAGCTGACTATGCGGTATGAGCTTTGCTCATTGTTGAAGGCTGTACGGTGACCTATAGTTGTTAATGGTTGTGTCATTTTGGTCTTTTGTGGATAGTTGTCTCATTGACAATCATACCACATCTTCTTTTTTATAATACAAAGAGTAATGCGTAACAGACAATACAAAGAGTAATGCGTAACAGACAATACAAAGAGTAATGCGTAACAGACAATACAAAGAGTAATGCGTAACAGACAATACAAAGAGTAATGCGTAACAGACAATACAAAGAGTAATGCGTAACAGACAATACGAAGAGTAGTACACAACAGTCAATGCAAAGAGGAATGCGTAACAGACAATACGAAGAGCAAAGCTTAACAGACAATACAGAGATCAATGAGTAACAGAAAATATTAAGAGCAAAGCTCAATAGACACCATAAATAACAATGCGAGACAAACAATTTAACAAGTTAAACACAGCAGACAATTCAAGCAGCAGTACACAATAGACAATATAAAATTCAAGCCGGAACAGCAAACTGCACAACATACAATATCAGGAGAAATACTCCATGTACAAAATAAAGGGCAATGCGCAAAAGACAGTTCAACGAGAAATAAACAATTTAAATAGCAATGCGCAAAAGACAGTTCAACGAGAAATAAACAATTTAAATAACAATGCACAAAAGACAATATAAAGAGCAATGCGCAATGACAGTATAACGAACAATGTTCAAAAGGCAATATAAGGAGCAATGCCAAACAGATAATACAAAGAGCAATGTCCAACAGACAATATACAGACCAATGCGCAACAGACAATATTAAGATCAATGCGCAACAGACAATACCGAGGACAATGTACATCAGACAATATAAACATCAATGCGCGACATACAATATCAAGGGCAATGTGCAACAGAATATTAAGACCAATGCGCAATAGAAAAAGTACAAAGGGCCGATTTTGTAAACTGATATTTGTGTAGTCAATATTAGATTTTGAAAAATATAAATGCACCTTAAATAACCATGCACTTATAACATTCTTCTCAGAAACAACATAATCCCAACTTGTCTTTTAAGATTACGCACTAAAAATTATTACTTTACATGTCGTCTCAAAATGTCGTTTTATCTTTGCTTGAAGTAAACTGAATAAACATCAACTGGCAAATTATTTAAAAGGCCTCATTGTTTTTCCGAGGAAAGATTTTTACTTGTTTCGTGGTAGATTTAAATTTGTTTGCACAGTGCTTGAATTCTGCAAGTACTCCTTGTGTTGATTTCTTTCACTGTATTTAGTAGACTTCAATTAGTAAGTCAAAACGACACACTTCAAAAGGAGAAAACATATATATATAACGTACTTAATCGATATCCTGTCAAGATATACCTTTATTTAATTGATAAACAGCTCTATGGTATCTATCGAAGTATTAACACAAAACTTTCTTGTTTAAATTTGGTGTCCAATAACTTAAAAGTTTAAACTGTTATGGCCAATCGAGATTTTCGATAAGAGTTGGTGTTTGAACAGGCCTAGTATATAAGACATTTTGACTTCCTGATTCACAATTAGATTCAAACGTGAAAAGGGTTGATCAAGCGTGACTTGATGTTACGCAAAACATAATATAATAGTTATTTCACAACTACAATGGACCAGCCAGGGTCCGTAGTATGGACCTTCTGGTTTTTATGCCTATTTATGGTATATAGGCCAGTCAACACTAACTTTATTAAGTTTAGACCATTCTATGAGTACCAGTATAATTTCCAGTCGGATTCAGACGTCAAAGACCTCGGAAAGTTTAAAGTCGATGCAAAGGTAGGCCTCTGAACAACCATATTGTTGATTTACTTTTACTTTGTTTGAAAGTTCCATCAAAATGCACTTTTTAAAATAGATGCATATATTTACTAAAATTCTTTAAAATGTTTTACGTATATGCAATTCAGACGTCTTCCATCATTGATTTGAGAGCAAAATCTGCAAACTGTAAATTTAGACTGTGGTAGTCTTCCTTTGAAACGAAAGGCAATGTTTTTTTTTATATATGATTAACTTACTGCAAAATCACTTGTTTATTTGTATGATTAGACCGTTAATTTTCCCGTTTGAATGGTTTTACACTAGTAATTTTGGGGCCCTTTATAGCTTGTTGTTCGGTGTGAGCCAAGGCTCCGTGTTGAAGGCCGTACTTTAACCTATAATGGTTTACTTTTTAAATTGTTATTTGGATGGAGAGTTGTCTCATTGGCACTCACACCACATCTTCCTATATCTATATACGCAGTCAAACGACCGTATTGCAATTCTATGTTTTGTTGTTGTAAATTAAAACTTTCAGCTCCCAAATGTGAAATGCATTAATTTTATTTGATTGCACATATAAAACTAAATAAGTGTTTATTTACGGAGACGAAAATTTAACAACGATAACATGCTTCTTTCCGTTGTCAGGTTTTAATCAGTAATTGACAATGGAAGTTATTTTCTATCTCACATCATATGTCTTTATACTGATAAACAAATGTGTTAGTTTGATACAAGATATGCAAATGTTAGGTTTTATATTGACTAGTTCCTGTTTGAGAAGTTGATTTTAACATATTGTAAGTTAAAACAGCCAAAGACAGATGTTGGTGGTTGATGATAATGTAAATAAGACGTGATGATTTCAACTAGAACTGCACATGTCCGCCCATGCATAAGGGCCTTTAGTTTTAAGAACACGATATATTTTTGTACTGTCAATCTATACGATCTTTGGAATCATTTGCTATTAAGCTTTTGAATGGGGATAAAAGTATTATATATAACTATAGTTCCTCTATCATAGAGATTTGGTGAACATGAAATATATAAATTAGAAAAATATAAAACAAACAATTTAACGGACACAACTATCGATTGTAGAAACCTCGAACTGCAGGTTTTTTCCCCATAACGAATACAAATCTTAGAGAAAGAAGTTATTTCGTCATTTTCTGATTCATATGCAAATTGCTCTTTATCCCAATGTTTAGAAATTCGAACAACTGTGTTGTATATGTAGTAATTTACAGTATTACTGGAAAATACAACTTTTTCACAAATCCTCTTTGCCAATAGTTTTGCCCTCTGGTAGCAACAAGTAGGCAAATGTTCTAGATTTTAAACATTTTTTTCAAACAAAAAAATACAACGTTAATTTCGTATCAAACATCTTCCGTTAGTCCTAAGACAAAGGGCGGAGGCGCTGTAATGTTGAACGTCATGCAAAAAGACGATAAACTGGCCTGAAAACGTAGATCGTCCTTTGTATTGGTGCTTTCTACGGTAAATGTTTTTAAAAAACTTGATCAATGTTTTTTTTTTGTAAATTGCTGTCCGATTGACGGTTTACATTTTTTTAATAATGAAACGCCAACGCCATTTTTGTCATAATTCATGTTTGATTTTCGGATAAATTTTTTTATAAAACAAAAAGTATAATATTTCCCTTCCTTCTTTATATAAGAAAAAAATGAAACACAGTCTTCTCTTGTTATGTAACTATAAACAAAACCTTTGTTTTCACTTGATATAATCAAATGAAAGATAAACCTGTGATTTGGTCTCTGATAGAAAGTTTCAATCATAACACATCTTCTTATTTTTATATGTCTATTTTTTTTTATCACTGTTGAACCTAATTTACTAGCCTAAATCAATTTGTTTTGTTACCTTCACTAACTATCCCATTCGTCTAAACTGGCATGAAGACGTCTTTCGTTCCTTTTGTTATTTCACCGGAAAACTGAACTAAGATTTAATTAGTTGTTAGTGGCTTTGAACTAGCTGTCAGATAACTGCGAGTACTCTCAGATCTGTTCATTGTGTCTTTTTGTGTCGGGATGTATAAGTACCCGAGCACGTCCACTTGTATTTTTTGTCCATCTGATGAGTTAAGCCTTTTTCAACTGATTTTATAGTTCGTTCTTATGTTGTACCGTTATACCACTGTCCCGGGTTAGGGAAGGGTTGGGATCCCGCTAACATGTTTAACCCCGCCACATTATTTATGTATGTGCCTGTCCAAAGTTAGGAGCCTGTAATTTAGTGGTTGTCGTTTCTTTATGTGTTACATATTTGTTTTTCATTCATTTTTTTTTTACATAAATAAGGCCGTCAGTTTTTTTCGTTTGAATTGTTTTACATTGTCTTATCGGGGTCTTTTATAGCTGACTATGCGGTATGGTCTTTGCTCAATGTTGAAGGCCGTGCGGTGACCTATAGTTGTTAATTTTTTGTGTCATTATGGTCTTTTGTGGATAGTTGTCCCATTGGCAATCATGTTACATCTTCTTTTTTATAAGACACTAAGGAAGCAGTACCACTCTCGTATAAGCTTTTCTGAGAGGTGACTACCGACATGATAGCTGAACCAAATTTCAATATCAAACCAATGTCTTTCGTTTTTGCTATTGATAGAACCTCTAATACTTTTTTAAAAATCATGTTACACATATACGAATTGTAGACTCAATGTCATATAAAGAATACGCGGCATACAAAGAATTACATATATACATGTATGCTTGTGGAGTAATACGTGTCTATAAATAAGGAAAACGATACTACGAGTACAGTAAAAAAAAATCGACGGGAAACAGACAGCACTTTTAACATTGATAGAAAAACAACGAAAATGAAATCAACATTCAAATCACAAAAAAGTGAAATATACAGTTAAACCCGATCCTGATAAAACCGAATTTAGGAACTGCGAAAGGATCAACAGTATTTGCTCCACTTTTTAAAATATAGATAAGTCACATTACATGATTTTACAATATACAAATTCAGATTAAATCAAATGAAATCAAATTAAGTTTATTGTACGAAAAAAGGTTTCCAGCCCAGAATGATGAAAATGTATAAAAGTATAACGTTAAAAACATGTACGGCCTAAATGAACAAAAAAAAGTTTTCTGTTTTAAGCACCGATATTGATTGGTAATATAAAACTAAAAGATTCTTAATGTTTCTTTATTTGAAATATTAAAATGAAAATTTATAAAAAAAAATTCTCTTAGTTTTACAGTTAAATGTATGCTCTCATCCACCAGCAAAATACATCCACACTTTCCTTAACTTTTTATGAACAACTAATAAACAAAAATCCCAAAGGAGTAGGTCCAGTAAGACCCCTTTTTGGAGCCAAAATATAGCAGTTTTACAAAATTGTTAAAATATAAACTTTTAGTTATTTATTGGACAGTGGAATTTTTCTGCTACATAAATATGGGCTATTGACAATACAATGTACATATATCGAGTACTAGCACCATAAAGTCATGCTAAATTACTGATTCTTCACAATTCTAGCATTTCAGTTAAATTTTAGACGGTTTTCGTGTAAAAAAAAAAAGTGGCCGCATTCGTGTTCATCCTTAATATTGAAATGTAAGTTGTATTTTATGATAATACATAACATATATAAAGGTTGAGGATGAACACGGATGCGGCCACTTTCATTTTTGACAAAAACATCTGTAAAGTGACATTTTTCGGCAATTTGGTAGATTTTTCATGTATGAGCTTGAATCGGATGGTTTTTAATGACTAAATTTATCAGTTCAAATCTTTCACATAAACTAATTGAATCAAATGAAATAGACACATAAGTGTTTAAAAAGTAGTTAAAATCTTTCGTCAGATAAACCTGAAATTTGAGGCCATAATCGGTCCTTACCGGACCTACTACTTTTTAATGCGCTATTTATTAAGAATGATTAACCAGCACCAGGAAAAAACGAAAAAATAAACAAAATGATAAACGAACTAAATAAGAAGAACTATGGTGGCATTTAGCATGTATATGCCACCATAAAGAACACTACGCGCCTACGAATCAAAATAATAACAAGAATGTATCCCCAGTACACGGATGCCCCATCCGCACTACCATTTTCTCAGTGGACCGTGAAAATAGGGGGAAATCTCTAATTTGGTATTAAAATTAAAAAAGATCATATCATAGGGAACATGTGTACTAAGTTTCAAGTTGATTGGACTTCAACTTCATCAAAAACTACTTCGACCAAAAACTTTAACCAAAACTTTGACCTGAAGGGTGACGAACGGACGAACGCACGAACAGACGAACGAACAGACGGACGGACGGACGCACAGACCAGAAAACATAATGCCCATAATGAGGCATGAAAACCATTCACACCCTCCTTCCACTTTCTAAAAATTGCAACTACTCATTATGTTTGCAAAAAATAAATCGAATGTGCGCAAATAATCACCGATAGAAATGCAAATGCCGACCCCTTCTGTGAGCCGACAAAATTATATCAAGTTAGTTCATGTCGTATTAAATATTAAGTTTTGTAAACAAATGTTCCTACCCCACAAGGAAGTAATTCTAGGAGACGTCACTTGATAGTTTAATAATCAACTCAAATATTTTAAATAGTAAGGAGAAAGTTTCTTTACATGTCGGGGACAATGATAAATACAAGTAATATATTCATTAGAAATTCTTTTTCTATAAAACGTTACAATGTAATCTGATGTTTTCTATTGTGGCAATGTTGTTTGACTGTTCACTGCATAACAAAGTAAAAGATTTCAATGAAAAGATAATCAATTCTATGAATCATACCGATAAATATATACAGAAGTGGGAAAATGTTGAAAGTAGAAAATTAAAGTGTTAACATATCAAATAAAAAAAACTAGGATTAATTTGTTTTTCTTCTTTTCGTTTTGTTTGTTCGTTCTTTCGTTCGTGTATTCATGTGTTTTATGCCCCACTTACGATAGTAGAGGGGCGTTATGTTTTCTGATCGGTCCGTCTGTCTGTCCCGCTTCAGTTTAAAGTTTTTGGTTAAGATAGTTTTTGATGAAGTTGAAGTCCATTCGACTCCAAACTTAGTACACATGTTCCCTATGATATGATCTTTCTAATTGTAATGCCAAATTAGAGTTTTACCCGAATGTCACGGTCCACTGAACATAGAAAATGATTGTGCGAGAGGGGCATTCGTGTACTGGGGACACATTCCATTGTTTGTTTTTATTTGTTTTAATTTGTGCTTGTGCTTGTTTTTGTTTGAGGTTAAAGTTATTTTGATACATTAATCCCTGAAACGCGTTGAAAATATGATAAAAACATTTTTTTACCATAAGATGCTTTATTCATTATAGATAAGTTACACGAACATAGAAGAAACAGGTGCTTACCAGGAGATATTACTGAAAGTCTATACCTTCACATTCAAGGCTAACCATGAATCAGGTATGAATATATATAATGGTGAAGCGACCTAAGCTAATTTCTATTGTACGTCCTTCTTTATTTTGTCTTTTGTTGTGACATCGGTAGAGATTTAAAAGGATCGAAATCACTCAGTGCAAAGGAAGGAGGGGTAAAATCTAGTGGAACTCGACTTTTTGCAGCATAGAACCCCGCAACAGTCGTGTTGAGATGAACTTTAAAAAGATGGCAAATCCTTGATGATCTCATTTTTTCTGTACAAATTTATCGAATCGGGGAATTAAGATATTGGAATATGGTATAGACACTTGTTAATTGTTGATATGCGTATGCTGACCAATATGTCCATTCACGGTGTCGTTTTAATAGAACTGCAATTATCGCAAAATTCCTCGTTTTGGGGATAATAAGACATTATTTTACTATGAAGTTTTTAACTTCATCTGGAAAACCTTTAGCAGTTATAATTAGCAAGTATATTGGGTAAATAACTAATATATATAATTAATGTTTTACTTTAATTTAATTTAGATAGTTTAAAATATTTAAAATGTGCACCAATACATTATGGGTTGACATCGATCTAATGCAGTTTATATTTCAAACTTTTTCAGGTACTTCTGGCCATGACATGGATCTTTCGAAATGGTAAGTATTTTCATATTAATTTGTTTACCATATTAATGCATATATAAACGGCGGAAGATCGTTATGGTGGTGATGTTTATGTGTTTAGTTAGATGCGGGAAAGGGGTGTGATCATGTTTCTCAAATATTTGATATTTTTATATTCCGGTAAGCAAATTTTTGTTGGAGAAACGAGCTTTACGGTGTCTCTTGTGGACAGTTTTTTTCCCATTGGCAATCATACCACATCTTCTTTTTTATATTTTTTTTTACATTAGGGGTTAACGGAATGTAGCCTACAGTTTGAGTGACAGTATCATATCCCGCTCAAATGAAATTTTTAATATGATAATGAAACCGAATGAAAAATTCTAAATTATAAAAGTATATTTATTTGTATTGTATCAAAGAGAATTAATATCATAAATATATTAGTTGAGAGAAAACAAGTAATAACAATAGTATTTCATATTTGTCGATTTTAGCAAAATGTCATTGGATTAAATTATTTCCCCAGCGATGAATAAATTTCTTGCATAACTATCGTGACTTATTTGATCGCTGAACGCCTGTTTATTAAAGTTAATGATTATTGGTGTGTCCATGATTTATTGGTTGTCTAACTGTAAGTGGCTTATTCTGTCCCTTGCCGAATGACTTTCCCTCCGAAAGTATAATCGCAAAATAGAGTTTTATTTAGCCAATTGTGTTTCTCTAAACTTCTGACAGGCTATATGGTGTGGTGCCTGCAAAGACATGCGATTCAGAAGAGATGTCTCAGACAGCCATTTACTTTCTTGATTAGCTGATTAACGTCGCTGCGGTGAGGATGAAATTGTACTTTGTTAATTGTCTACAAAATATTTTTTTTCATGATCAAACTTTCGATTAGTATTTATTCATTTTGGATCATATATATATATATATATATTTATTCCATAGGTTTTCTTTTGAAATAACTCCGCATGGGGAGATTTTGAACGTTTATCATCCTAAGGAAGATGGTGAGGTATTGGCCACAAAGAAAGGGTTTGCTGCTCTGCTTGCGTCGAAACTGCACGGGAAACAGCAGGTATAACTTATATCATATATATCAGTGTTTTAACACTACACTGAATAAACGTACACTGTCAGACAGTTTGAGACTGATTAGACGTTAGGATGTAAACTGAAAACGATCCAGTTCATTATGGAAACAAGGAGTTCATACCTGCCAACTTGTCTAAATGCCCATGGGGGTTTTACGCGTAAGATTGTTCTTATAGTCCTACAAAACCCCCAAGGTGGCCTTCAAAGGCATTTTGATGTTGATTTTTAGATCATTCATACATTTATAAACATAGAGACAAAACTGCTCTTTCAAAATTTTAAGTTGGGAGCCTCTATGAATAGCAAATAGTTCACAGTTGGCAGGTATGAGAGTTGATTATTCCATATTGTTACGTACATTTCACTGATCTGTATTTAGACAAAAATTTACATACCAGAAATATATAATATCGTTTTATATGTCTCTGAAATCGTGAGTGAATTTTCAGGACTTTTCAAATTTGTGTCCACACTGCGGATTGCCGTTTCTTTCCCCTTACCAACATCGTCCCTTAAATAAAGTGTGGGAACCGACAGTCAAGATACGTTGATATTATATTCCCACTAACATTCCTTTCATATTTTATTCAATTGAAAGATATTAGGCATGTTTTTTTTTGTTTTAAACATATAACATTATCTCTGGAACAAACAGGTTGGGCTCAAGTAAGGAAAGGGGGGTATTCCCTGTTTTCAAGGAACACCCCAGTTTTATGATGTTACCCCCCCCCCCCCCCCCAGTCTACAGGGACTTCGTTTTTTCTATTTCAATTTATGGTATAATATTTACAAATGGTGCATTTTAGCTGCATCAATAGTATTTGCAAATTTCAGGACCAACAAAAATTTCATTGGGGGGGAGGGGAGGGTTTCGATAAAACTAACAAGTTGGGCACAAGTCAGGAAAAGGGGGTATTCCCTGTTTTCAAGGTGTTTTCAAGGAACGCCCCAGTTTTATGATGTTAAAAAAAACCAGTTTACAGGGACTTCCTTTTTTCTATTTCAATTTATGGCATTACATTTACAAAGGAGTGCATTTTAGCTGCATCAATAGTATTTGTAAATTTCAGGACCAACAAAAATTTCATTGGGGGAGAGGAGGGTTTCAATAAAAATGTCCTGCAATTTTTCGTTGGCATTGTAATCTCTATCCTGCCTTTTTATTTTTCAATTCATTCAGTACTGTTATTTTTATTAATTTAGATCAGATAATAATACTCAAAACTTCTGTCCTGCCTTTTTTTCAGATTTCATCCTAGCCCCTACCCCCATAAAAATCAAATGGTTGCTCCCTAAGTGGAGCCTTGTTTAGAACTCAAAAACACACACATCTTTTGTCATATCTTTCAGACTTTTGTTGAGGTATCAATTACTCCAGGTGTAACTGATCATGACTTTAGGTAAATTCATGGTACATGTATATCGCCATCTTGGATTGTAGGATTGCAGTACAACATCGGTCTAGTTATTTGCCCAAATCGTAGAATTTGGAGACAGATTTCAATTTATCAGTTAGACTTTACTTATATGAAGAAAAAATGGTGATTTATTGTTTTATTCAAAATATTAAAACGAATATCAAATCTTGTGTTTTAAGAATATTTTTTTCTTCAAATAAGCCATTTAATACATACATGTAACTCTTTTTGTAAAAAATATATATATACTGGACTGATAGGGATTTTTAATATTTTTACTTGTAGCAAGAAAACAAATCAGCGACACCATTTTTACTATGGATTTTGAGCAATATTTACTTGACATTTGTCCAGGAGTCTGTTTCCCAAATAAAAACTTACGATTAAGATTGATCGTAAGTCATTAACAATTCAGTATACTTGCGATAAATCTGAATTGTAAGTATTTTTTTGGAAACTGACTCTTGAGCTGTACATTTCTTACATTGAAATATTTTGCTCATTTGTAGATTTTGGGAAACAAGAGAGGAAATCAGTGGGTTTATCATACGAAAGAAATAGGAAATGAAGGTAACATTACCAAATAGGAAAGTGAAATTGCTGATGGTGAACTTAGCTTGTAGGCAGGCATACTAAGTTAAGATAGAACTGAAAAGGTTTAATTAAATGTTTGTACTTTTAAAGTAATCAAAACAGACATATAAAACATGTAAAAGTTCAGCTAACAGGCCCGAGAACACAGTTATTTCGTAGTGCATTTCTATTAGACAATAAATTCAAATTAAAAAAATCGCACCTGCTCTTTCTCAAAAATATTTTTACAGTGTAGTGTACTACCAGTGAGACAAATAATATCAAAATTATAGAAACTTCTACCAGCTCTAACTCAAAATATTGACAATTTTGTGTTAAGGGGGTGTAAAATTCAGTTTGACAGCTTCAGATGTGATAAAATTTGACCTTTTAGAACTGGACCAATTCACTACTTAACATAAAGTTTCAGCACCCAAATTTTTTTGACATGTAATTACATTCCCCTACTTAATATTTCATGCATTTAATATCAAGAAATAAATTGGGAAAGTGTGTTAAATAAAACATGCAAGTTATACACTGTTTACACTAGGGACTATATTCGTAGACAACGAAAACCAAAGAACGATAACTGTGTCCTTGGACCAACATTATTTAAATGTATTTGTCTAAGTTCTTGGAACAAATGTGTCACATAGTATAAATTGGCATGAGTATCATTAGTACATGTACATTTGTAGTGAGTTTTACCAAAAATATATTCGAAGCCATTACAGATGAACTAAATGTATTTATGATACGTTATCATTGATCTATCATATGGTGATAGTTTTATTAGCACCCTCATTAGGGTGGGGGGGGGGGGGGATATAATATATATAAACTGAAAAAAGAGACAGCATGTACATGTGTTCTTTAATATTTTGTAGGACCTCATAATGCAACCTATACAGTTGTGGACACTGCCACTGGAATTGAATTCAGGAAAGTACGATTGGGACATCCATTTGTTAATTCCAAGAGTACATTTCAAAAGGTATGGAATAAATGTTTATTTGAATTCGTTCGCAATGCAAGAATAGAATAACTTCTTCAGTCATGTCAGTTTTTATCAATTAAGGTGGCAATACATGTATTTCAGCATGTGTACTCTGTTTTCTTTATTCTAAAACTGTCTGAACGACATCATAGTACATGCACATGCAGAGAAAGTATGTATGAAAGATACATGACAGGGAATTTATTTTGTGAAAGTCTATATAATGACCTGATTTACTGTGTATCATCATTGTTTTGATTTCTACATCCAATTTTTCACTCAATTACTAAGAGTACAAGGCAGGGCCGTAACTACATTGAGGCAAATGAGGCAAATGCCTCATGCTGGAAATTTCAAAAAAAAACACAAAAAAACCTGAAACAAGATTGTCTTAATTCATATCAACCTGAAATGTTTTCACGGAAAGTTTCTTGCATGAAGCAAGTTCTCTTCACTCTCTGATGTCGCCCCTGCATGTTTTTCGTGATCCATGAGTCATCCATGTTTCTATTTTACTTTTAGCTTTCAGAGTTGATGGTCTATTGTTTGTACTTCTGTGTCCCGGGTTTGTCTTTTGTTCATTTATTGTCCTACTTTATAACTATAGTCTGCAGAGTGTTGATTTTCATTTGTAAAGTGTGGTTTTTGCAATGTTGCATGTCCACCGATGTCCAGACATTGTGCGAGAAAATATTTTAAGAATATACAATGCTACTGGACATAGAAACAAAATGTCGTTTCTGCATGGAGAATTGAACTCGATATCAAAAAATACAAAACTGGCTCTTTTTTTTTGTAGATAAATCTAGATAGCTGACATGGTTTAAATCAAAGTAAAACCACCAATTCCCCGGTATCAAATCATCTTTAAAAAAAACGTCAATGTATTGCCATATGACCTTTTACATTGAAGGGTTAAACTTGCATGAAGTCGTTTTCAGACTCTTAAACAGAAAATAAAAAAATATGAAGTAAACGTGCACATGACCTTATCTCACACAAAGTCAATGCATAGAAAAAATACAAATGCTCATTGGCCAAAGTTTTTTTTCCTGTTCTTCATCTTGATAGTTGGTGGAGGGTCTTCAACAATAAAAGAATCATTAATACCGAAAAACAAGGTCAAGATGGTCCTTAGTGTCGACTTGAGCAGTACTAGTACTTAAAGTATAATACTGCACTGTCACTATATTTAAATCTAGTCATAATTAATCACCAAAGTCTCAATTATGCACTGAATACAAGACAAGAACAGACAGACATAATGATAATGAGAATTTCGGTTTTTGCTTTATCCTACATATTCGTCTACTTTTAATGTTGTCCCTGTAAAACCTAAACGTCTTAAATTACAATGAATCTATGTTTTTGCTTTGAGACAAGAATAATGTCGAAAGAAATAGCTAAAAATTAATTGCGTTTCAATGTAAGAAAGAGTCTGTGAAACACTCAGAATGCACGATTTTGCGTTATTTTGCTCAGGGCTTCTGGGGCCTTCAGTGGCCACCAGACCTCTCGCCAAATATTTTCGCCTCGATACGCTCGGCGAATATCTTTTGCCTCAATATTAAAAGAGGCTAGTTACGGCCCTGCAAGGTCAATAGAAGTACATGCAAAAAATGCAAGATCTAGAGGTTTGTCTGACAATAAATATATTGTAGATTTTCCACAAATCACATTAAAAAGTCTCAAGTTTTTTTTCTATTTTTTAAAAATTGCAATAATAAATGCACATAATAGCTTCTGAATTTGAATTATATGAAATGTTGTGCTTTGCTCAGTAATGCTATTTAACTTCTGTCAGGTTAGTTTTGACAGACAAACATTTGCAATGAACAGTGGTTCTTAATAACTAATGATTCAGTGAATCACAGTAAGTCAATATATGTCAGCATTGTCTTCATTTATATTCAATAATCTAGGAATTATATTTTTCTACAAGATATATATGCAAACAGATTAAAAATTTCGTATCAAATATGTAATATTTTCAGACTAATATATACATATATGTTTTTCCTAATTTCTTTTAGACATTGCATTTCCACCATGAACTTGGAACCATTCATAAAATTCTTATTGAAGAACATTTCAAAGGTCCAACAACACAATCAAAGTAAGTAAAAGTTTTGTAACAAGTATTTAGATGGCATTTTTGTTTACCATATCTCTTACATCTCTTAACAAAAGTTGTTCAGGGGTTACATGTAAAGATCTGGATGTTAAGGGTAAACACTCATGTTAATATCTGGATATCTGATGACACGACTCGTGTAAATTTCTGGACAAGATTTTCAGGGGTTACAACTCGTGTAAAGTTTTTGATATTTAGGTATAAAAAATCATGTTAATAAATATTCAGAGTTTATATGGGGACAAAGTCCCCAATAACAGTAGAAAATTCATTAAAATAAAAAATTCAGGAAAATTTCCTGAATTTTTCATTGTACTAATGAACTCAAAATCGTTCAATTTTTTTAATGTCATGTTTTGAAATCCCGGAATTGCGCAGAAATCTACATTGCACTTACTTTATCCGGTCTTTTGAATCTTTGAGTAAAATGTATATTTATCAGTCTAGTATAAATAGGAAGGAACACAATACCAATTTCATTTTTAATAATTCCTTGATATGAAAAAACGTTACCTGATGAGAGCGTTTCTTTGTTTACATTGCATATAACGTCATATCTTAAATAACGTCACAACTAAAATCCCTAACAACAGAACCAAAATCGGAAACGTTACAGTATTTCCGTTTCTTTTTTTTATAACAAATATTTAAGTTACAAAAAAATACTTCATACAGACTTCGTCCCCATTAACAGGTTATGCCTACCTCATATTAACAACTAATGTAAGGCGCTTGATTTTCAGGGCAACAACTTATGTCTCAACTTAAAGTTTGCTATATTATTCTAAAGGAATACCAACTCTGTTGGAACAGTACAATATATATTTAACTGTTGCATAGAATA
Source organism: Mytilus galloprovincialis (assembly GCF_965363235.1). NCBI lineage: Eukaryota > Metazoa > Mollusca > Bivalvia > Mytilida > Mytilidae > Mytilus > Mytilus galloprovincialis. The sequence goes on from NC_134844.1 coordinate 24,204,147, forward strand.
ACAAAATTTGATTGGTTTCTGTTTTTGTTTATTTCCAGTTTTGACCCAAATTACAACATGAGGAAGGTGAAAGCTGTCAATGAATTCAGTTCTACAGGTATACTTTTTTAAGGGGAGACTTTCTTTTTATGCCCCACCTACGATAGAAGAGGGGCATTATGTTTTCTGGTCTGTGGCTCCCTTCGTTCGTTCGTCCGTCCGTCCATTCGTTCGTTCCTCCTGCTTCAGGTTAAAGTTTTTGGTCAAGGTAGTTTTTGAAACTTAGTACACTTGTTGCTTATGATATAATCTTTCTAATTCTAAAGCCAAATTAGAGTTTTGACCCCAATTTCATGGTCCATTGAACATGTAAAAAGATAGTGCGAGTGGGGCATCCGTGTATTTCAGACATATTCTTGTTTTTTGTTGAGATGTCTTTCTACACTTAGCTATAGACAATAGATTTGATTTTTATGCCCCACCTACGATAGTAGGGGGGCATTATGTTTTCTGGTCTGTGCGTCCGTTCGTCCATCTGTCCTTCCGTCTGTCTGTCCGTCCGTCCACCCGTTCGTCCGTCTGTCCCGCTTCAGGTTAAAGTTTTTGGTTGAGGTAGTTTTTGATGAAGTTGAAGTCAAATCAACTTGAACCTTAGTTCACATGTTCCCTATGATATGATCTTTCCAATTTTAACGCCAGATTAGAGATTTTATCTTATTTTCACGATCCACTGAACATAGAAAATGATATGGCAGATGGTGCATCCATGTACTGGGGACTCATTCTTGTTTGTAAATTATATTATAACAAAATATAGAAATGTTATTTGTTTGTCTATGATTACCAAAACATTAATTAGTTGTACATGTATAACTTCCATTGAGCTGCATTATGATTTTCCATAAGTAGGGTATATATAAAAAAGAAGATGTGGTATGATTGCCAATGAGACAACTCTCCACAAAAGACCAAAAAGACAAAAATGAACAACTATATATAGATATAAGAAGATTTCATGTAAGTGCAAATGAGACAACTCTCCATTTAAATGCATGCAAATGACTTGTAGTATGATTGCCAATTTTAAAAATTGGTAAAAAAGTCAATCCCTCAATAGAAAATTTAAAAGAAAAGTTGATTCATGTCCTATAGTACAAATATCAACATGTGATAAATGATTATTAAGAAATACAGAAATTTAAGAATATATATTACACATTATAGCCTACCCAGAAATGTCTGCCATTAGCAATGGAAAGCTTGAATTTCTAACCAGACACAGAGCTACAGACCTTCTAGATAAACCAATTACAGAACTGATTAATGGAACAATCCATGTACAACAGGTAAGAATTTAGCATTCCAGTGAGCACCAAGCTTATTATTTCTGATGCATGCAAAGATTAGATGAATCTTTGTTTAAAATTCTTTTCTTTTTTAATTGAAAAAGTAACTTTTAAAAACTCTTAATCCTGAAATTTCGAAAAAAATAAATAAATCCTTGCATGATTCAAATTTCAAAAGAGTACTTGTATTATTTCCTCTTTAATTGCATGCTTCATATCAGATAGTATTTACAGAATAGAAATCTTGAGGGGGTACAATAGAAAAGCAGTGTTGTTAGGCATATTATATTAACATGTTTACGTGCTGAATATATTGCATATCAATTCGACCATGGACCTTAAGCAGCTATCCATCAATTGTTCATGTGCTTCACTTAACACAGTTTTAAAATAAGATTTCTATTCTGTTAATACAATCTGATATGAAGCATGCAATTAATGTCAACAGCACATACTGTTTAAGAATGACAGACTTAAAATACACTTTTCTACAGTTTAAGAGAAAGAAACCAAAAGTACCTGTGATGCAGTTATGGCAAGATCTGAAGAGCAATGTGACATGTATCAGAGAGGAACCAGAAGAGGGTTTGTATTCTATTACTGTTTAGAAGCATTAATTCAGGCCTGATAAGATAGAATATACAAGAATGAAGTACATATGTTAAACAAAATAATTCCTACACTTAACTGTTACATTGTAAATAGGTTAGATATTTGTGTAATTTTGGCATCAAATGATCACTGTAGAACCCTGTGTTGAAGTTTATTTTGAATAAAACAAATATACTGTGGATTCATTTATTTTCGTGGGTACCAATTTTCGTGGTTTGAGGAAAACTTACATATTCGTGGATATTTAATTTCGTTGTTTTGGCGATGTCTATATTCATTCCTTTAAAAAATTTGTATTTCGTTGAACATTTGAATCGTGGTTCTCCTGTACCCACGAAATCCACGAAAATTGGTATCCAACGAATATTAATGAATTCACAGTATATGAAATTGAAATAGGAGGGCATATTTTGTCTGTTTCTCATATCAGAAGTACCAGTTTTTGAACTATCAAACATCAGAAAACCAGTGCACTCTTATATGGGAATACATATGTCCAATTTTCAGCACAAGCCAGTCATTTAATTTTTGATCTTAATTATTTGAAATTAATTTCAATAAAGAAAGCAAGGGGGAAATAAATTAGTGGTTTGTCGTAACAAATAGTTATAAATGTTCTAAGTACTGTATATTGACCTAAGATAGTAGTTGATAATTAAAACTGTTTAATGATACTGTTAATTAACAGGTTCCCCTATTGCATCTTATTGTTTCCTGAAGTCACTTGAGATCATGAAGCTGTTACCTGATGAAGAGATTGTTAAAGTGGCAGATTTCTACTTCATTCAACTTAAACCATTGTATGTAATATTGTAAAGATAGAAATACATTATTTATTTGGGGGATAGATCACATAATAGACACTGTTTTGAGACAAAAATCTCAGTTATTGATTTGGGAATGTACACCGGGCGGTCGGTTCGGCAGGTTGGCGGGCAGCAGCCACATGTTGTCTGTGCATTTACTCATGAAATGTTTAACCAAAGTTTTCAAAATTTTAATATGTTGTTACTGACAACAAAATGGAGGTCAAGTTCAATAATGACGATTTTGACTTTTACCATTCAGGAGTTGTGGTTCTTGAAAGATGGAAAAATTGTGTTTCCAGTCATGTTGTTGCTTTTACTCATGAACCATTCTACCAAAGCTTTTCAAATTTTAATATGTTGTTACTGATGATAAAATGGAGGTCAAATTTGATATTGACGATTTTCACTTTCACCGTTCATCAGTTGTGATATTGAAAAATGCCAGGACACAAATAAATGTTAATAAATCTGGTTTGCTATCACTCTGACAGCCTCTTGTTAAAAATTACACAGAAAATAATACATGGTGTATATATATTCTTTTTATTTCATTTACTATTTTACAGACAAGAACTAACTCTTTACATGTTTGTTGCCAAGATATATTTCATTGCGTTATATGATGCAATTTTAAAATGTTCATTGTAAATCAGAAATAAGAAATTAAAAATAATGCTTGTCTATTGCAAGGATAGTTTTATTCATCATGAACAAGTGTTGCTTAATTAATTGCTGGAGGTTCATTCTTTCAAATTTTAATGGGTTTATTGAGTAATCAATGTTATATATTCAGGTTAATGAGAAACAAAGAAGCCACAGAAATAATGGTTGATGTTTTTGGTGCCTTGGGAACAGACCTTACCCAAAATCTTTTAGTGGAGAAAATTTTGAGAGCTGATAGAGCTAACCCTACATTGATTGTACGTCTAATGACACATATAGTGGGCATGGATGAACCACCAGTTGAGGTAGGTCATCTTCAGGTTATATTTTGCACACCAGTTTCGTTGGACAATTGTGGAGGCTGATATTGTTTCACTCTTAGAATGGTGAAGTTATTTAATTGCCCTGTTTATATTGAACAAAAGTTTTTTGTAGACCATCAGTCTCATCTTTTTGACATATCTGGTTCATATCTAAACTCAGGTAACATTGAAATTTTTCATGCTGAAAAGTTCATCAGATTATAATGAGCAGGTTCTTGTACACATGTTTATTTTTAGATAGGTTTGTTTTGTGTGCAATGTTTTATAATAGGTGATTGGAAAAATATCAATATATAATCTCATACAATATGAATTTAGTGATATTCAAATATAAGTTTGAAATTTCATTAAAGATAAATCCTTAAAAATCTTGTAGAACATTACTACAGCCATGGAAGATATTTGTTTCAAACCAGAGAAGTTTCATAGTTATATGTATGAAGGGGACCTTCACAACAGAGTACTTCTGGCACTAGGGTCAGTAGCGCACAAGTTATCCAAAGCTGGACAGACGGACAAAGCTACAGAGATCATAAACAGAGTTCATAGTATGATTGGACTTCATGGTTAGTAAATAAGAATTAGATTGGACTCAAATACACTGTTAACCAATTTATTTTATAGATATTTTTTTGCAGGATTATCAGATTTCCTTGTAATAGTTGAATAAGGAACAATCGAAGTTTTACATTTGTGTGACGATTTATATTTACGTTATTTAAGTCACAAACATAAATTGCTTGCGATAATAAATGGCTCACAAGAGCAAGTTGGATTACAGTAATGAAGTTGGTTTTTTGGGTAAAGATTGCATGTGGATGCATTTCAGTGGGTGTCAATTTTTGTGGATTGAGGAAAACTTGCAGTTTTGTGGGTATTTGATTTCATGGTTTTTTGTCAATCTCTGAATACAAAGTCTGTAGACAATATGTACTTCGTAAAACATTTGAATTTGTGGTTAACTTGTATCCACAAAAAATACAAAAATTGGTATCTAATGCATAATAATGAATCCACTGTATACTGTGGATTCATTATTATTTGTTGGATACCAATTTTTATGGGTTTTGTGGGTAGAGAGGAACCACGAATTTAAATGTTCAAAGAATATCATATTTGCAATAGGTTTTGTATACAGAAATTGGCAAAACCACGAAATCAAATATCCACGAAAATGCCAGTTTTCAGCAATCCACATAAATTGATGCCCACGAAAATAAATGAATCCACAGTAGTTAAGAGAATATTGTTGCAACTTACATTTTCAAGCCAAGACTCACATTTTATTTGGTTTAAATACTCCTTCCTTTTGACAGACCCTTGGTTATACAGGCAGAGAAGATCATCCCAGTCCAGGGTACAGAAGATGGAGTATGACCGCTATAGAGCAGTATTACTGGAAACATTGGGTAACGCTAGGATTGATCACTCTTATGATTATATCATATCACACATCAATACTACAAACTCACCATGGATCAAAAGAGCGGGAGTACATGCTCTTAGAAAATATAACCACCATATGGTAAATTTTTATAACTTATCATGTATTAACAGAGATACATACTTTCATAAAATGTAAGATTCATAGATTAATTCAGAATTGTAATTTAATTGTGCTTTTCCTTTTAGGTGAAGTTCGACGTGTAGATACATTTAAAAGGTTTGAGCAACATTTGAAAAACTAATATATCATGTTGGTTTCCTGACTTGTTGCAGATCCAAATCCATCAATTTTTGATAGCTAGAGTGAATTCCCTTTAAATGTATTAAGCTTAAAAAATGGATAAAATTATATTCATTTTCCATTTTACAGTGAAGGGTAATGTATACAAATTTGATAGGAAAAGGTGTGGATGTTTGTCAATGTTGATATGAAGATAATATTTTAGTTACATTTCCTTGATATATGCCAACTATATTGTACTTACCAAATAAATTGGTTTTGACTTTCAGGCAGCCAATGTATTGCTGACCACTGCATTATATGATGATGATGAGAATGTAAGATATGAGGCTCTGCTGATGTACCAAGCTCATCCAAAGTCTGTCTTGCTTAATCCATTAAATGTCAGGTAAAACAGATTATAAGTAATCTAAATGTTCCTACATCATAATACTGCTTCAGTGGTCTACAGTAGAGTGCTCACTTTGAGAGTGAGATGTTGTGTGTTAGATCCCTGGGTTTGTCACATCAGAGTTTTTAGAATTAGAACAGTAAACAACAGTGGACAACACATATTTCAGATAGCCTATATAAATATAGGTCATATGTCTAAAAAATTAAACACAGTGATGCTTCCATCAGGATGACCACTAACTTGAACCAGGAAAAGCACATAATTTGGAAAGCAGAGTAATGCTCTTCTCATATATGTACAGAAACCACATTTTCTAATTTTGAAATTATATTGAGATTCACAATAGACCAATTTCAAGCTCTTTTTAATAAAAAATTATGAATGTCAGGTGACCAGAGTTTAATCATCATATATGACTTCATTGAACCATAAGCTCTTACTGTGACGTAACAAAATAAGCATTGGAACATTAAAAGAAATTCAGACCATCAAAGGTGGTTACCATTAGGTACCGGTAGTCAATAATTGGTTGACTACCTAATCTTATTGTTGATATCCATCACAGTAAATTTTGTGAGTCTTCAGATAAATCGTACAAATATCAAGGTTTATTAAAACTGATTAATGGTAACAATTTTGTACAGGTCCAATTTATGTTTTATTCCAGTGGTTATTGAAACCCTAGAAAAAGCAAAAAAAACATTATGTTTTTGTGTGTTGATATTTTCTATTAATTTCTCTATGAAATTTACTTATTTTAGGAATGACAGTAATGAAACTAGTGTTATAGATCCCTACGCATCAGATATGCATTTTGTGGCTGTAAATCAACGAGCAAAGAGAGGATTTTTTGATGGACTACATTTTAGACTGCAGGCACCAGGTGTAGACTGGAGGAAATTGCTTGGTTCTGAAGATGTTGGTGCATCATTTGGAATTATCATTGAAAACTACCTGGATTTGAAAATAGGTTAGAAAGTTCAAAAGTTAAGAAAGTTGTTATATTTCCTTCATTTTTCCTATGACCACAATGAAATAAGTTGTGAAATTTAGCATGTTGTGTATATTTGCTGCTATTTCTCACTGGGGTTTAAGCACCCATTATTTAATCTATTAAATAAATAGTTTTGGTAAGAACATTTACTCTATTTGGAGCTTATTAGATTGAATATGTAACCTCCAGATTAATATACTTTATATTGTGCTATTAGTGATAGTTTTCAAAAATTAACTTATCTCTATTCCAGCACCACTTAGTGGACATGTGAAAGTGAATGTCCATGATGAAGCCTACGCTAGAATACATCTTGGTATAGTTAATAAAAACTTGGATTTTTTCTTGGCAAGACTATGCTTCAAAGGTGGCACTAAATACAACCTTAACATTTTACAGGTAAAAACAATTTGCATATATATTCAAGACAGATTTTGGCCAGGTTGGACAAATTCCAAAATTGAATTATAGTATGGTGATGCTGGGCAAGTGGGTGGTTGGTCCAGAATGGTAGTAACGCTTCAGTTTAATGTTTTTAGTCGAGGTAGTTTTTGATGACGTTGGTAGTCCAATCAACTTGAAACTTAGTATACATGTTCTCTATGATATGAACTTTCTAATTTTAATGCCAAATTAAAGTTTTCATCCCAATTTCATGGTCCACTGAACATAGAAAATGAAAGTGCGAACTATGGACACATTCTTGTTTAACTTACAATAAGTTGCCAAAAGCAGAGTACATACTATGGATTTGAATATTTGTAAAATATTTTGAGGTTATTAATTTAACCTTTTTAAGTAGAAAAAAAGTAAGTGAGAACTTTTAATGACAAAACATGCGTGATATTTTGTAGGAAAATGAAATGAAGAAAGTTGGCAACATGGCAAAAGGATTTGACGGTGCCATAAAAGGAATTGTGGGAGGGATAAAAGATGGAATCGATCTGTTTAAACAGATCATCTCTGGAAAATTGTCATTTAAAAAAATGATTACAGACTTTGTCGATGCTCTAGAGGATCTACCTAAAACAGTGTGTATTGGATACTTTTGATTATGTTGATATAAAAAAACTAGAGATTTTGTCAAAAGGTGCAATCACCAAGTGTATTAGTTAATTACTGTGAAAACATAAAAAAATCATAAAAAAAAGTTATTAAAGAATAGTCTTATATACATGAGAAAAGGCAAACAATAAAGATTAAAGGAAAATCAGATTATAAAGAATAAAGTACTGGTCTAATCAGACTTCTTTTTCAATGTTGTTACATTCATAGAAAATGTCATAGCTATAGTTTCACTGTGTGTTTGCTTGTTATTGATGATAGATCAATTCTAAATAAATAAAAAGTTATTGAAGAAAAAAACTTAAATTGTCATTTATTTTTAGATATTATGTTTAATTATTTTCCAATTTCAGGTAGTGAAGCTGAGAGAAACAGCTATAGAGGTGATAAAGGCCCTTGGAAGAATTGATGAAAGAGATTTACCTCCCTTTATTCGACCAGTAAAAAGATTAGTGATGCATGTTACAAAGCTGTTCAACGATATCAAGTCAGATGTCATGACATTTTATAATGTAAATATCATTCTTCAGTTGATATCAGTTTTGGGGATATTTAGTAGCCTATCGAAAACTAAGGCCACCATGACAATTGGTACTAGCTCTGATATATCCAATATTTTTGTTTATAGAAATGAAAAAAATAATCTGTTTGGTACTTTCAAAAAGTTTCCAGTTTAAGATATTCAATCTTTCATTTTATATTTCTGTGAAGTAAAAAATATGGGGAAAATGTCTTCAAAATAATTCAGTATAATTCCAGTATGGATAAAAAAAAAATGAACTAATCAGCCCTGCATTTTTAAAATTCATATTGAAAACATAAGATTTATCTTTTACTAAATAGATAATATCTATAATGTATATTTTAGACTCTAGAAGAGACAATAACAGTGATAATACCAAAGAGTGCCACAGATGTGTATGAGGCCATCAAAGAGGTGATACATGCCTTTAGTATCATGATTAAAGATCCTAAAACCGCTATCACTCAAATAGGCAAAGGAGCATTGACGTAAGTGTAAAATGTTTATTTAATTTGTTTAATCAATTACTTGGTTGTTAATAAATTGATTTATATATTCCTGACTTACTTTAAATTCAGAAATTATTACATTGTTTTTATTAATGCAATGTGTCAATATTGTTTAATTGGTACTGTTCTGTTTGAAAAATTTAAGATTTATTATTTTGTAGGATCTACACATCTGTAATGTCTCTGATTGATGCAGTAAACAAGACAAGAGAAGCATGTTTCTTCCTTAAAGGTAGGAAGGATACAGAGGGTTAGCCATTGTATGTCAAAACATGAATACATTTATTAGTCAAACAGGGATAAATATCCTTCATATGTGAGAAATTCATCCTTTATAACATCCTGTTTAATAAAATCTTTTTAAAAATCATTGAATATTGAGTCAACTTGAATAGAAAAAAACAATTGAAGTCATGACATTTTTTATGTTTGATTGTCCTAACTACCCAGAAAATAGCTACCTACCCAAACTATTTTATTGTTCTGATGTGTAAAAGATATTTTTATGGCCCCGCAATGAAGTTGTCTGTGCCGTATAGTTTTACCCTTGTCAAAAATTCTGTAATTTTGTAAATCTGTAATTCTGTCATTCCGTCATTCCGCAACAAGCCATTATATGGAGTTTTTTCTATTGACTTTTAGATAATGGGCTGATTTTTGGTATGTGAGTTAACCATGATGACTTACAGATCAAGTTTAAGTTTCATTCCCCTCCGCTAATTTTTACCGAAATTACGGGCTTTGGACTTCGATAAATTGTTAAAAATCACAGTTATACAGACTTTTTTCTAAACACTTTCAGATATTGGGCTGATTTTTGATAAGTAAATTACCCATGATGAGTTATAGATCAAGTTTAAGTTTCGTTTCGCTCGGTTAATTTTTGCTGTAATTTCGAGCTTTTGACTTGGATAAAATTTTGAAAATCACAGTTATACAGACTTTTTTTTCTAAAAACCAAAATATTTTAAGTGAGTGCTGAATACAAATTATGTTATTACAAATATTTCATTGAATACAATGTAATAACAAGTATTTCATTGAATACAATGTAATAACAAGTATTTCATTGAATACAATGTAATAACAAGTATTTCATTGAATACAATGTAATAACAAATATTTTTTTAAATCACAATTTATGGAGTACTGTGACAGAAAAAAAAAGTATATTATACTTTTACAATTTCTGTATTTTTGTAGACGATAAACCATACTGGTTTGACATCCCACACCAGTTTGAGATTGTGAAAGGAATGTCCAAGGCTGCCTTTGATGCTATAGCCCATCACAGTGGAGACTGGGTCAAGGAAGAGATACAAGAAGACGTTGATAACATTGCTGCATTTACTAAAGGGAGACTATCCACTGTAAGTTACTTTGTGCCAGCAATTAGTTTAGCAAAACAACTTGTAAAGAAAGAGAACCAGCATTGTATTCCTAATGAATCAGTACACGTTCATCAAAAATAAATAGACAAAAAAAAACAGTTAGGATACCTAGCTGAGGGCAAGCAACAATTTTATTGAATCGCACAATACAATATAACTACATGTTTGTATGCATGTCATTGTGGTCAAAGTTTTAAAAGAAACCAAACTGGTATAGAACTTGACCACAATTTTCTGCCATAAAAGCTTAAGGAAGTATGGAGGGACATTGTCATATCAGCAAAGAAACTGATTTTAAAGGATTTAAATATATTTTGGTAATTTTGGTAAAGTGTTATGAAATTTTTTTTATCTACTTTCTCATTTTACACAATCTAAAGAACTTTTATTTAATTTTGTTTTAAACGTTGAATATAGGTATTTGTAGTTAAAATTACTGCTCTTACTAAGTTTGTTTACTATATTTTTAGACTGCACTGAGAAAAGAAATCACCCAAAATATCACTAAGCTAGTACATGATCTGTTAGAACCATTCCAACCACTGATAGGATTTATAGACCCATTCCTTAAGCTGTATAATACTGTGTTTGGAACAATCAAAAACGTCAAGAAAGCTTATGACATACTCAAAGAAGGGTAAGTTAATTACCCAGAATTCAAATCCAATATGATAACATTAAAAGGAAGTTTCATTCATCATGACAGGAGCTTCCACAATTAAGTACAGTTAGTAAATAAAAGAAAAACTGGATAGAAATTGTGTTTTCATGATCATAGCAAAACGGTATGGGCTTTGCTCATTGTTGAAGGCCGTACGGTGACCTATAGTTGTTAATTTCTGTGTCATTTTGGTCTCTTGTGGACAGTTAGTTGTCTCATTGGCCATCACACCACATCTTCTTTTTTATATGTAGCTAAAATGTTAATTTAAGTATTGAATGCTTTTTTTAGTAATTAAGTAGGGTTGTAAAAGCCTTGTCTGTGCGTACATTCTTAGAATGCAGCACTAATGCAATTCATGCAAAATGTACTTTGGTCAGCACTTCACAAAAATTTGAAAATTATGAAAATTTAGGTTTGCCTATTGCATTTGCTGTAAAATGTTTTGATGCAACTTTGAAAATTTGATATTGAGCAATTAGAAATGGGTTTTAAGAGGTTGTGGAATGATATTTGTTTTGGACATATTTATACAAATACCCATAATAATAATATAACATACATTTTGTGATTTTCATTGCAGGTACCAATTTGCTAGGTCCATCATTGACAGACTATTTGGTCCAAGGGCTCACAAAGAGTTTCCTAGGGATACAAGACTTAGTGGGAATGGTTGTAGTGGTGAAGGGTTCTATCCTTCTAAGAAAAATAGAGGATCAGAGTACTGGTCGAAAGGAGTTGATTTAGAGATTGATTATCATGAAGATGTAAGTTTAAATTTAAAAAGATGTTTGTTCTCTTTATTCAGATGTTATTATATTCCCTCTAAAATGTGGGCCTATAATGCATTCACCTTCTCAGTTTGGCTGTCTGAACAAATATTTCTCACACTTTTCTAATGTACGTCTCAACAAAAACTTTATATTTGATCAGCTACTTGACAGTTATGACTTTTGATATATGAACACTTTTCTGATCTGTCAGACACCTCCTTCATCCTGTCTACCAATACTTTGAATTTATTTTCAAATGCATAAAAACATGTGTCACTCTTTATCCAAAAAGACACATAAAGAGTGTAAATGATGAGCAAGATATCTAGACAACTGATAGCATAGCCGTAAAAAAATGTTTGTTAATTTTCATTGATAATTGCTAAATAAATGGAAATTTAGGTTAAACATAAATTATATTGTCATCTTAAAAGTGTAAAGGTTTTTCTATAAACACTTATAAAATGCTTCTTTCCACAGATTGTAGCCCCTTTCCCAGGATACATAACAAGGACCAATAGAGATGATGAAGTTGTCATTAAAGCAACTGGTGGTTCTCTTCAAGATGTCAACATTTACATTACCAACATCCATCCAGAAGGTGTTGATCATCCCAGTGATGAGAATGACAAAGGAAAGCTGGTAAGTGATGTATATATATACACATATGATTTTTTTTTTTTTTAAATATTTGTAGGTAGGAATTCTTTTTTTGTTCAATTTATTTTAACGCTGAGTATATGTGGAGTCCTATATTATTGTCATAATTAACTTCCTGAAGTGCTAATAATTTCTTTAGAATAGACTTTTTTTAGGTAAACAAACAAGGTATGTCGAGTTGCACTTTTCACAGCAATTTTATTTTCCTTGTCCTTAGTGATGCATGTAAAAAGGATGAAAGACAATCTCTTACTGTTGAATACTGTATGTTAACGTCTAGATATCTTTTTGATGTTTTTATTTGCCTTGTTGGATTGATGTCTCATTCTTTTGATTGATATTTACAAATATAACCTTTTGAAAAATGAACATTTCTTCGAAAATACTTTTAAAGGTATCAGCTGGTGTAAAGATTGGAACGGCTACACATTCAGGCTGTATGAATCATATACATGTGGCCTTTGAGAAGGGAGAAGAAGGATTTATAGATCCTACAAGGTTCTTTGAAGGCAGACCATTCTCTGTACCAGTATGGGATCAAAAATGTGATGATTATAAACTGGTGTGGAAGGTAAGATTCTTGTTAAAATTATACTAGCCTCAACAGCCTGATGCTTAAACACTATCCCAAATCAATATCTTGCATGTATTAAGTATAAAGATTACTGTCAGATAATAAAACATTTCTATATACATAGTTTGTATTTACTAAAAAGTATTAAGTAGGTCTGTCAGTAAATACATCTAGAAAGTTGTTTCCTTTCTGTAACTTTAGTTAATATCAACCAAATGTTATTACCACCAAACATAGATGAAGTTCATATTTGGGTAGGCTCACTTTCGCCAATCTGAAGTTATGTCCCTTTGTAAATGGAAAAATTGCTAAATTTGCCATTTCAGCACCCTTACTTCAATTTGCATCAACCAAATATTTTGTACTTCCTTGTCACCTACTTATATAGATCAAGCTCAATTTGGTTGGCTGCATTTTCACCCTTCTTGAGCTATGTCTCTTTATAAATGGAAACATTGATGAATGCATAGTAGATCATAGTACATTGACTCTTGCATATTTACTAGATGGTCCCATAGATACATTGATCTATTATTTCAGTTTGAAACAATAGCAGAAGGGTGTATATTATGTTTGGGAGAAGAAGATCCTGCTGAAGACACCAGTCCAGAGATAACCAGTACAGTAGATCAGCCTTCTGATTTAAGTTCTTCTGATAATCCAGGCTCAGATGTTTCATCCATTAAAAGTAAGTGTATAATGAAGCTTGATATTGTAAAACACAATCGAATTTATTTCATCAGTTGTAATTTGTAAAATAACAAATTTAATCGTATTTATAGATGATTTTCCATACATTTACAAGGTCACATGCTGTTGTCATTACATAAAAGCAAATTGAACAAAGATTTCATTTTGGCCGATTGACATCTGGTCAGCTTGTTAATTTCATTTAAAAAAAAGAATTTAGGATTGGTTTGGATTTTATCGGTGTATGCCATTTTATAACAAAATTAAAGTAAGATTAAAAATTTGAAAATTGTGTATTTGTAGGTGATCCTGGTGGAATGTACAACAAGTTTGAGAGTTCAGGGGTCAGAAAGAAAAGATCATTGTTTGGAGGAAGTGACAAAAAAAGTAAGGGCACACAATAACTTTTTGTGTATGTTACTTTTTAATCTAAATGATTTTTTTTGTGTTTGCGAAATTTTTATAGAATAGAGTTTATTTCAAAAGATCCAAATTATAACGTATGTTGTTTTCCAAGTGAAAACGGCAGATATTAATCTATGTATTCTTGCATTCACAGACCCTTTTATGACACTACTACACAAAGCCAACACTTTCTTCAAGAAATTCTCAATAAAGAGATTAAAGATGGGAACCATTATAAACTTTCTACATAAACTTAAAATGACAGACAGCATGAATAAAATGGCTGATGTAATGAAAACAATAAAGGTAAGACTTTAAAATATTGACATGTTACTAGAAATAATAAACATAAGCTTGAAAACAACAAGTCATTTATAAGTTGAAGAAATGTCATAGATTAAATAATCAAATGATTTCAAGGTTGATGTAAAATTATAGTATGTAGTCAAAATTCTTGTTATAAAGGGGAAAATTGTTTTTCATTAAAAAGACACAAGTTAAAATATCTTGAAGACTTTTTCCCAAAAGTGCCCTATTATAAGCATAGGCAGTGAGCCAAAAAACTAATGCAGAGTTGCAGAGACTAGAGGCTCTAGTCCTAGGCATCCTCCCGATTCCACAACAGAGCCAGCTTTTTTTGGTTGTTAATTTATTTGAGGAAAAGGGGGTGCTTTATTTTTATTTTCTTTGATTATCTGAAGTATTTAAAAATATGCTTAACTTTAGGCAAATAGTGAAAAGCAACTAAATATCAAATGTCATAAATGTTTAGAAAATAAATTTTACCAAAGTACCAATCTTTTTAGAAAATAATTGACAACAAACCATGTTTCAACCCAGCACAAGCTACAGATGACCAACTTGTTCAGGAGCTTATGGAGAGAGGCAAACCTTTTACTGGTACCAGAGATCAGATGATTAAACGTCTTACACAGGCTGACAATCGTATGTAGAAATATCTGTGTACAATTAACATTAGACAAACAACATTCATGTCTTTGAAGGAAATCAAAATAGTTTTGCTTATAAGTTAAACTATCTTAACAGGATTTTTAAATGTGTAGTAGCAACCATGCACAAATGTGTTATTAAATTGTATTAAAGATGTTACTAAAAATTGATGAATTATTTCATGTTGTTTTAATTTTGTGAAAAAGATTGATAAAATGTTTTTTGAGCTTTTCCATTAGAAGAGTTGTTTGGATTAACTAACATCTTTGATTTCACCTTCCATTATATCAGCTTTTATTTGCCAAATGTTGACAGTTCTCTAGCATCCTTCACAAATAAAAACTGACATCCAAGACATAGCCAATAGTGTTAATGTGGCCTTAAATACCAACCAATCAATCAATCAATCTATTGCATATTTAAATATTCTATTATATATTTCCAGAATGTCCCTTGTTATCCTTCACCATGCCTGAGAACCTTGTCTGTACCTTTGACCCTATGTGTATGGGAGTGGAATGTTGTATAAATGTCAAACTATTCATGTTCTTACACACAGTCAAGGCCTATGCCAGGTTTGATCCTTGTCAGATGGAATTCCATTATGGTATTGATGATTGGCACAATAGTATAAAGTTGGATATACACATTGATGGTAAGTATAAGGTGACATTTGTTAGTGTTGGTCAATGAGGTACACACACATGAAGACATGTGGTAGTTGTCATGTTATGTTCTCCACACCTTGAAGACACTTGTCAGCTTTAATGATTGAAATTACTGACACCAGTGTCAAGTTTTTAATGGACTGTTCTGTACAATGGGGGAGTGTAGGGTATAAGTCATAAAAACAATAAAGGAATTTATCAGTTTGGATCTTTGTTTGTTGAATATCCATTAGTTTTTTGTTTGCACAAGCAAATCATCTTGGATAAACATCTTTATAAAAATTGTTCAATTCTGTGTCACGTGTTAACCACGTGCCTGACAGAGACATATTTTTTGATTACATTATTTTTGTTTATTGCAGGACTGAAGAAAGATATTAGAAGTGGAATCAAAATGAATATCCTTGGAGGAATAGAAATCATTCTTAGGTACTTATGCTGCTAAGATTTGTTTATAGTGTTATTTGAAAAAGTTGACAAAGGACTGGATATGTGAGAGCTTTTCTGATGAACTCATTTCTCTAACATTTTGGACATTTACGTATAATCTTTTTATACCATGTTTGTAGATTTAAGATTTTATTTTCTAAGATATATTAACATAAATAAGAATCATTATCGGTTTTCACTATATATTTGTTTGATATTTCCAGATTAGAGATTCAGAAAACCGACTCGGAAGCGTTTGCAAATGTAGGTTTAGGTTTCTGTGACCAGAGTGATACATCTAACTGTGTAGTGTATGTAGATCTACTGAAGGATGCTATTCTACCTCTACCAATTTGTCATCCAGATGGTTCATTTGAATGGCCAAAAAGTATGTCTATTTTGATTTATCTTCAAAGTTTTAATGAACAATATCAAGAAATTAAACTCCATGTGGTGAACCAACGCCTGTGTGAATCATTTCGATAGAGTCCCTGAAGTCGATACCTTGGTATGCAGGGTTGTCAAATTATGCAAATGAATGCAACATTAAAATGATACTCCAAATTGACAACAACACTTCAAATGGTCTGCAATTTTATTTGCTATGGTCTACATGTTTGGTCTGCAAGGCAGGCTTCATCAGGGCAATTTGAAGAAATGTTTAGGTTGTGGAGTTGATCAAGTAACAAACAATGTACCTACCCATTTTACTGTCGGAACCATTTGGATTAGTCTGAGTTATTGTCAATTTATCCTCAATATGAATGTGCATTAATTTTTGCAACTGCAAACAAATTATAATTCTAGTTTTTATCCCCCATTTATGGGCATTATGTTTTCTGGTCTGTGTGTCCTTTAGTCTGTCCCACTTCAGGTTAAATTTTTTCGTCAAGGTAGTTTTTGATGAAGTTGAAATCCAATCAACTTGAAACTTAGTACACCTGTTCCCTATAACATGATCTTTCTAATTTACATGCCACATGAGATTTTTGACCCAATTTCACATTCCACTGAACATAGAAAATGATTGAGGGAGTGGGCATCCATGTACTATGGACACATTCTTGTTTATTGACTAACTTACTTACTTTTATTTCTTATTTGATTGTAGTTGATTGGTCAAAGTTCTTCAGTAAGGAGGCAGTGTTAGAGAGGCTGAAAAATGCTGGAAAATCAGCTGCTAAACAAATAACTCAGGCTGCTGCCGGGGAAATCCTCAATGCTCTAGGACTACCAAAGGTATGATTTTATTGTATTGTATTGAATTTTGCTTTGGTTGTGGATATTAAAGTTTTCAGATTTTAAATCCTGGAGATAGTGTCTTTAAATACTGTCATTGACTGTACTATACAGATAATAATAACAAATAATTTGAAATTAAATATACATTAAAAGTTTCTAATAACAACCCCCACTCTCCAAAAAATGTTGAAAATGTGTGTAAAACCTTGTAAAGACTTCTTATGTCATTTTTGAAAGGACTATTTGAAAAATATATTTAAACGTAGCTCTGGACTTGTTATAAATATATTTATAAAGAATGAATTATTATTTATGAAGAATGAACTATTACAAAATTTTGCATAGAACCTTCTTCTATCCACTGGACCATGTCCCAGACCAGGTAAAATGACAAAAGGCCAGCTGACAGAGGAATTAAAACAACGTGGACTTGTGGTAACTGGAACAGATGATGAAAGAATACAACGTCTGGAGGATGATGACAGACGTAAGATCCTAGATCATAAAACCATATTTCTACACTTTTTCTTATTATACTGTATGCCATTAAAGTTTATCAATAAATCTGTAGAATCCTTTGTGTTATCACTTCTTAGCAATAAAATAAAAAAATTCTCAGAATAAAATTTTGCGGAAATTCAGTACTTTGAAACATGAAACTTTGAAAATATATGTTTTTACATATTTCACATATGGTTCAAAATTAAAACAGCTCTTGACGCTAGAGTAAAGCATAGAAACATAAAATAATACAGACTATATTACAAGAACAAAGCTGTCTGTGGTCAAGTTTGTGAACAGCAATGATAATTCCTAGGTATGTTTATATTACCATGAATCCTTCAATTATCAAAACAGGAATGAAAACCATGACACAAAAAGTAAAAAAAAGTGAAATTACTAGTAACACTTTAGAAATTTTATCCGTTTGTAAAGTAACATTTGTGGCATAGATTTCTATGAAAACTGGTAAAACTGTGATAATTTATAAATGTTTGTTGCATTTTCAGGTTGCAAGTTATTTGGAAAGGACCATAACCTTTTACCAGAGATTACAAATGAGTTTCTGAAGGACCATTTATACTATTCCGTGTCATCTAACTGTCTAAGGATTGATGCTTGTACAGACTTCTCCATAGACCTTGGAGCAAACATTCCAGCCTATACAAAAGCCTTCAGAGCCTTTATTGATGTGGACTTTTGTAAATTTATCCTATCATTTGGATTTGAAGGCTGGAAGGAGACACTGGTTTTGATTAGTTATGATTGGGGTAGGTTGTTTAAAGTGATGATTGTATCAACTAAAGAAATATCAAAAACATTGACTTAAATGTGCTTTAATCGGAAGTTAAGCAACTTCATTGATATTGAAATTTTCTTTTTCTATGAGAATTGCTTCTGTGCTCTCCTGGCAATGTGCTTGCCTTGAGTGTTTGACGTTCTGGATTTCATTCCCAGCCAGATCAAACCAAAGACTTCAGAAATGTGTTGTTTTTCTGCTAAGCATGTGGCATTTCAGAATAAAAAAATTAGAATATTGTGTTCATATAAAGTTATATGTCTTTTTCTTGAATAAGCATGTAGAAATTCCGGCTCAGCATTTCAGTGTAGTTCAAAACAGGGTTCATATTCATATCACATTGACATGTTCTCATCCTGAATAAACTTTTTATTTGCCACATGACATTAAACAGCTATCCATCATCATAAACTTTTGCTAATTTTAGCATTGCTAGTTTTCAAATCAAAATAAGGTAAATAATAATTTAAAAAAATGATAATAATCAGACTCTTAATGTGTCGTTTCCTTTTAATAACTTATAAACTGTCCAGTCAACTCTTTTTATATTTTATATGTTTTTCACTGTTGAATAATTGGAGGTCAAGTTCTTTATTGACAAGTTTTACTTTTACTGTTCAGGCATTATGGCCCTTTAAAGGGAAAACAATTATAAACACTTTCAAATAAGTAAAAAAATGGTTTGCTGTCATTTTACATCCTCTTGTTTGCATATTTTTTCAAATGTATGTATAAAATTCAAATTATAGTGCTTATCTTGTATTTTAGGCACAGAAAGAAATATTCCAATATCTAAAGATATTCAGATCAAGTAAGTAAAAGATTTTTTTCATACTCCCTAGTTTGGTATTAAGCGACACATAACAACAGAAAACAAATTTAATTAATAAAAATATCTCTGTACCATGTGCTTACATGAGTAGTTGAATTCAAGTAAGATGAAAAAATGATACTTTTTAAACCTGATCTGTATTTTGCAATCTATATGCAATGGCACTTTCTATTCAGTTTCGAAAAGGAGAATTAATTTAAGGGGATATTGTTTTGTATTTTGTAATGAAATGGATTGAAATAGCAGTGTAGCAGTAAATAGTTATCAAAGGTACCAGGATTATAATTTAGTACGCCAGACGTGCGTTTCGTCTACATAAGACTCATCAGTGACGCTAGTATCAAAATATTTATAAAGCCAAACAAGTACAAAGTTGAAGAGCATTGAGGATCCAAAATTCCAAAAAGTTGTGCCAAATACGGCTAAGGTAATCTATGCCTGGGATTAGAAAATCCTTAGTTTTTCGAAAAATTCAAAGTTTTACAATCCTTGATATTTTGATTTTAGATTGAATATAGATAAGGATGATGACAGAAAGATGTTTATTATAGACTTTGGATTGAAGATTGTCGTTGGTGAAAAACCATTGATTGATCAATACTTACTGACGAAGCAGGAAATACCAATACCAATCTGTAATGAAAACTTTACACTACCAGGTAATCTCATACCAATCTATAATGAAAACTTTACACTACCAGGTAATCTCATACCAATCTGTAATGAAAACTTTACACTACCAGGGTAATCTCATACCAATCTGTAATGAAAACTTTACACTACCAGGTAATCTCGTACCAATCTGTAATGAAAACTTTACACTACCAGGTATAGTTTTTATGGCCCCGCAACGAAGTTGTCGGTGCCATATAGTTTTACCCTTGTTCGTCATTCTATCATTCCGTAATTCCATCATTCCATTATTCCGCAACAAACTATTATACAGAGTTTTTTTCTAAACGCCTTCAGATATTGGGCTGATTTTTGGTATGTGAGTTAACCATGATGAGTTACAGATCAAGTTTAAGTTTCATTCCATTCTGCTAACTTTCGCTGTGATTTCGGGATTTGGACTTTGATAAATTTTTGAAAATCAGTTATATATGGACCTTTTTTAGCTCACCTGGCCTAAAAGGCCAAGTGAGCTTTTCTCATCACTTGGCATCCATCGTCCGTCGTCCGTCGTTCATCGTCGTCCGTCGTCGACCATCGTCGTAACTTTTACAAAAATCTTCTCCTCTGAAACTACTGGGCCAAATTAAACCAAACTTGGCCACAATCATCATTTGGGTATCTAGTTTAAAAAATGTGTCCGGTGACCCGGCCAACCATCCAAGATGGCCGCCATGGCTAAAAATAGAACATAGGGGTAAAATGCAGTTTTTGGCTTATAAGTCAAAACCAAAGCATTTAGAGCAAATCCGACATGAGTAGAATTGTTAAACAGGTGAAGATCTATCTGCCCTGAAATTTTCAGATGAATCAGATAACCCGTTGTTGGGTTGCTGCCCCTGAATTAGTAATTTTAAGGAAATTTTGCTTTTTTTGGTTATTATCTTGAATATTATTATAGATAGAGATAAACAGTAAGCAGCAATAATGTTCAGCAAAGTAAGATTTACAAATAAGTCAACATGACTGAAATGGTCAGTTGACCCCTGTAGGAGTTATTGCCCTTTATAGTCAATTTTTAACCATTTTTCGTAAATCTTAGTAATATTTTACAAAAATCTTCTCCTCTGAAATTACTGGGCCAAATTAATCCAAACTTGGCCACAATCATCTTTTGGGTTAGTAGTTTGCAAAATGTGTCCGGTGACCCTGCCATCAAACCAAGATGGCCGCCATGGCTAAAAATTGAACATGGGGTAAAATGCAGTTTTTGGCTTATAACTCAAAACCCAAAGCATTTAGAGCAAATCTGACATGGGGTAAAATTGTTTATCAGTTCAAGATCTATCTGCCCTGAAATTTTCAGATGAATCGGACAACCCGTTGTTTGGTTGCTGGCCCTGAATTAGTAATTTTAAGGAAATTTTGCTCTTTTTGGTTATTATCTTGAATATTATTATAGATAGAGATAAATTATAAACAGCAATAATGTTCAGCAAAGTAAGATTTACAAATAAGTCAAAATGACTGAAATGGTCAGTTGACCCCTTTAGGAGTTATTGCCCTTTATAGTCAATTTTTAACCATTTTTCGTATACGCCTCCAGCTTTGAGCTTATTTGAGACAACTATCATGTTTGTGTCCACATGTGTTATTGAAACTGCAGATTTTTCAACTTTTTGAGATGGGGCCATTCGTGTCACTTTGACACATCTAGTTTATATTCTATTTATCATAGAAGTACTAGTGGCCCAATTGTAATATTCAAAGCTTTAATTGATCCAAGGAGCTACCAAGATCAGTTGTGAAACATAGAAATTTTCTGTTCACATCTGAAGACTAACTGGTAGCTGTTAATGGGTGATTTTAACTTTCAAAAGATAGTTCATGAGACATGCTTTTTTTTTTTATCAATTTGAGTCAAACTTCATAAAATAATTGTTGCTTTTCATTTTAGGTATTTTAAAAAATACACACATTTTTAGCTTCTCACCCTCTCCTTCCAATTATTATTTTCACCATTTTTTTCATACATTGAAATAAATGTTCATATATCCTTTTCAAACTCTTTTTAAAATATCACATGTAAATATCACAATCTTATGTTCATAAGAAGAACAAAATCTACCTTTCATCAAATTTTTTTGTGGATTGAAATAAAAAATTGGTTTTATATAGCTTGAATATATTACAAATATTTTGTTCAACACAGGAGGTGGTTCTTTTGCTGGTTTCCTGACTGCACTTGGTGGAAAGCTTACTGGACAGGCATTTGATTTAGTTATAAAAGAGATGGGACTTGAGGTAAAATAATAAATTGTATGGCTTATTTTTTTGGTAAGAAAACATATCATGAAGAAGAATTGAACATTGTAGTACATGTCAACATATCATCAGAGACCAATGTCCAAAATCATTGTCAAAATTATACCAGCATTTCAAATCATTGTTTGATGAAGTATAGACAAATTTAGCATCTGATGAACAGCTGAATCATTACTAAACAGGGATTTTGAGGGAAAAGGACAACTACAAATTAAGTGTTCAATGAAATTCAATTTTTCTAGCTTGTAGCTTATTTGTAGATTTTGGTTGAAAACTAAGTATCCACTGAAATACAATTTTACCTTTATCCATGAAAATCTGTTGATTCAAATATTAATGTGAATTACATTTATTTTCTACTTTCAGACAACCTTTAAAAAGATACATTTCAGTATTCCAGAGGGACCTAAAGGTAAATATTGAATGCTGCATTCAGACTTGAAGCTCCACAATTTCGTATTTTTATCAAAACCATATTATATACATAAATTTGTCTTACTATTTGACTTTACCTTTCATACAATGTAATATTTTACCACCACTGATGAAAATTATAAATCTTTTAAATTTATGCAATGATTTTTTCTGACCAGACTGTCCAGTGGACATCAATCCCCAGAAGTACCTCCCAGCGGCCATCAGGAACATGTTGAGATGTGAGATGCCACAGAATTGTTTTGGACTTAATTGTGGTCTGGACCTATCATTTAAGTTACCGTTCGGTGATTTCCATGTGTCGTACAACATACCATTCTGGTTTAAGATGAGCCCATGTGATTTTGATATTGACATTAAGTTTGGACCTTTCCAACATAAAACTGTATTGTTGAACTATGATTGGGGTAAGTACTTGTATATGTGCATGATTCAGCATCCAGTTAGATATTATTGTTGTTGCTAATTTTATCAATGATAAATGACCAATTTACATTTTGGCATGAAATAAATTGTAAAATATACATTTCCACTGAATATTGTTATGTCCTTTTATCAGGTCATTGAGTTTTATGAAAATTATACAGCACTCATACTTTTTAAGCTTAAATGATATTTTGAAATAGATGTAGTTAAAATTATTTCCAGTTTAGATGGGATATGACTGTTTTATCTAAAAATTTATTGTATACAAAAAAAAATTAAAAAAAAATTGTGAGATGTAATTAACTTTTCAAATTAAAATGTCAGTAATTATAACTCTATTTTGTGGTGGATTGCTTACTTTTCAGAATGCCATTTCTTTTTTGAGTAAAGAAGATTTGCTCATTTCCAAGTTTGTCAGCTGTGAAACTTTTCCTTCTGCTTTCAGTATTTTTGCTTTAATGGTATGTATTCTAGACTTTTGACAACAATTTGAATTTCTTACACCTTTTCTCAGGTACACCAGACGTCTTGACTATTGGAAAAGGGGACAAGCCTCCTATCACCATTAAGTAAGTTTATAGTTCGATGAACAAACTTGTTATTTAAATCGCAGTCTATATATCAGGCATTTCTTTTCTCTGAAGTGAGAGTTCTAATTCCATTCTCAAAATTCTACTTTATCCAAAACCTCACTGACGTTACAAATACAAGGGATGCAGCAATGGAATAATGTCTAGCATAGGATCTGGTTGGAAAATAAATCAAATTCTACTCCTCTAAAAGTACTGCTGAGAACCAGAAAATATCAAGATGACAACAATTCAACACAATATATAGAAAGGCATTATGAGGTCGAAATAAAGTTTTCAACTATAGCCAGTTGTCTTATACCTTAATCTGGATGAGTTGAAAAATGTATGAACTAACAAAGATAGGCTGCCAAAAATATTTTCCTACTGGAAAAACCCTCTCTGCCCTAAAAAACTCAATAAATGTATACAAAAACTAGCCAGCTTGTTAAAATTGTGATTGCTGAATGAGACTTTGTTAGTTTAAACCATCCTCCTTTTTATCAATAAAAAACAATAAAAGATGTTCTTGTCATGATAGATCAATAAAAATTTGTATAACTCTATAGTTATTAGGATTGAAAATCAACTGACCATTTTTTTGTTTTTTTAGTTATTCCATAGACAAGATGGGTGATGGTCAAGGATTTATCGTAGATGTAAAGATTACCATTTGTTTCCCCCTGGGTGATGACCCATTCTGTATACCAGAGCATGGACTACATATGCTGCAACACCAGGAAATACCAGCATGTTCTAAAAACTTTACAGATATGATGAAGAGTGAGATTTTAGTTATTATGAGAAAGAGAAAAGTTTATGTTGATAATATTTTAAAACATTTTGTTTTTATTGAGAATGTTAAATGTATAGGAGAACAATAAGTTTGAATAATCAGGTATTCTACCTTTGTCATGGTAAAATATCAGATGCATGAACCTCAATTGAGACTATAGGGATCATGCAAGCAGGAATTAAGTAACGGTTAAATGGCTTAATTGTATTTATTCACTAAAACATTGTTCTTAATTTTTAGACTTTTCGGTCTCAGAAATAGCAAAAGATTTTGGTTTAGAATTAAAAGCAGGACTGAAAGAAGGAGCTGTTCAGTTTATCCTAGAAAGATTGGGCTTGGAAGAATTCTTCAGTGGACCAAAGTGTGACAAGAGAAGACCACCATACAGTCCGGCTGTACAAGGATGGAACAATGGTAGGGAGCTGTTTTATATTTACCAAAAAAAACCACATTTAAAAAAAAAATTATTCAGTGTAAACGAATGAAGAATCAAATAAAATTACTCTTTATTGCAGACTATATATTATGTGTTTTCTCATTGTTAAAGGCCTTACAGCAAAGACATATAATAGGTTATTGTAACAGAAGATATTGTCCCCCATGGAAAAAAGTAAAATCACAAAAATACTGAACTTAGAGGAAGATCAATTGGGAAAGTCCATAATCACATGGCAAAATCAAATAACAAAACGCATCAAAAACGAATCGACAAGAACTGTCATATTTCTGACTTGGTATATTGCCAAAATTTCATATAGAATATTGTCCACAGACATTATTATACTGTTATATTTTCAGAATATCCCCTTGGTATCTTTAACCTGCCAAACAAAGAGTTGTCTATTGTCATGAAATACAAGTTTCTTTGTAATATTACAAATGGAACAAATGCTCTTAATAATGATTATTAATATATTTATGTTAATGTTATAATTTCAGAATGTCCCCTGAGTATCTTTAACCTACCAAACATAGAGGAGATGATGAGTTGTCACTTTACAGAGACCTGTACTGGTATAGAATGTTGTGTAGAGATACCGTACCTCGGACTGACACTCCATCCATTCTTCTTACTGGATCCCTGTCAGTATACACTCAGTTTTGGTATCAATACAATCAACAACACATTCTCTCTATTTGAATATGAATGGGGTAAGTAAAGATTTGCAGGTTGAATTTAGATATGGGATCAACTATGTAGATTTCCTTCATTTTTAACAGCTAAAAAAGCAGATGAATTAAATGAACTTTTGTAAGCTCTACCATTTCAGTAATTTTCATGTTTAAAAGTTAAGATCTTATTTAAAGATGGCTATATATACCTTGACAATACTTATGAAGTGCTGACAACATTATTGAAGTAAGATTTATTAAAAGCTAAAAGTTATGAAATAATTGCTAACATGTATCCCATGTTATATTACATGCAGTTGATTGATAAATGTTTGATGTATAATGAATGCAATGCAAGCATACTAAGAATATAAGAAAGTTTAAGAATAAACAATTCATTAAGTTTTACCAAAGGGGAAAACTAAGAAAACTGAAAGGAAAATTCAATTTGGACATAAAGGATAAAAACAGACCTTACAATGATGTAACCAATTCTATAAATGACCTGAATAGATTTTTACAAAATATGATTGATATTGGAGGCAATATCTTGACCTGAAAATGCATCTATGTCATTTGGTCTCTGGTGGAAGGTTGTCCCATTGGCAATTATACCACATAGTCTTAAGTATTCTATATTGAGTCATTATCAAAAAGTAATAGACTTTAAGACATTGTAATGTTCTTATATTTTAGGGAAGAAGGAGAAGATTTCTCTAGCAGATGGAGTAATACAGCTTGAGTAAGTACTTCAGTTGTATAGAGCTTCAATTCTTTGAAAATGAGTTCCAGTAGTGAAACCAAAGCAAACAACAAAGCAAGCACAAAATCTTTTGAATAACTTCAATGGTTTTTTAAGAAAAATGTCTGACTGATTTTAAGATAATAATAAGTGATATATTTTACTCAAAAGAAATTAGGAACAAATGTGATGAAAATAAGGTTTCATTTACAGGACGATTGGTTCCAACCTGCTGAAAATCATATTATTTTGTTGTATTATTTATTTCAGGTTTACCATAAAGAAACCTCCAGAACAGAAAAAGTTTGTGATAGATTTAAATGTAAAGACATGTCTGGAAGAAGGGAAGCCATGTGAAGTTGATGAAGCAATATTCCAGGGAACGGAAGTACCTCAGCCAATGTGTGACATGGAGGCCACCATGAGTCTCAAAAGTAAGAACTATCAACAAATGTTACTTTTAAGAATAAGTGTCTAGTTCAATTAATAATTGAAAAAGGAGAAGAAAAAATGACATATACCAAAACAAGATGTTGGACATTTAATTTACAAAATCACATGAAATATATCAAGATAAAAAGAAATTAAAAGCTGCAATACTAAGATACTTCTTACTTACAAATCATGCTATAAGTTCTGTATATTTTGTCAGTCTTTGTATACGTATCAGATGCAAATGGGAATAGGGCAGCTTTTGAGACTGTGGACATTGTTTTTCAGAATTCATTTTGTTGCGCTATTGAAATTTTTTCTGAATTAGTAATTTCTTCAAGCTTTTAATTGAAATATCAGAAAGCTCAATAAAGGACTTAAAATTAGGGTTTTCTGATTATTCTTTGATTATTGAAGCCAATATTTAGGCCAAGCCCACCAAACCATGAAAAAAGAGTTTTTGCAATTTATCAATATTTTGCCACATACTTTTACTGATGACTTAAATTTTTTAGATGTTATTGACAATCCAAAATGCCATGTAATCATACCATGGCTGCAACATGAACTTCTTTTACAGATATTAAATTAAATGACATGGGTTTTGTTGATACCTGCTCACAAAGTAACATACAGTTTTATGAATACTTGAAATTACTTATTTGCCTCTGCCTCCATAAATTGTAACTTGTTGTTTATTTGATTTTTTCAGACTTTTCTTTGACTGATTGGGCAAGTCAGGTTGGAGCAGAGATCGCAGGGCAGTTACAGGGGAAATTTGTCAAGATACTGTTACAACAGCTAGGACTTGATGTCATGTTAAAGAAACCCTCATGTGACCTTCAGTCAGAGATGTATTCTCCTGCAGTAAAGGGATGGAAAAGTGGTACGTATGCATGGGACAGTCAGTGCTTGTACTAGGAACATATACTGATTTTAAAAATAAGAAGATGTGGTATGATTGACAATGAGACAACACTCAACAAGAGACCAAATGACTCATAAATTAACAACTATATGTCACAATACAACCTTCAACAATGAGCAAAACCTATACTGCTTAGTCAGCTATAAAAGGCTCCAAAATGACATATGTAAAACAATCCAAACGAGAAAATGTGTTCTTTCTATAAACAGCTGTCTTGTTTTCATTGAATATTTTTGTAAGTTTTTCAAAAAATTGAGTTTGCGAATTTTTTTTATTTTTTGGTTTTTTAACTATGGAACAATAGTCTTTTTTTTCTTATTATTATTAAAGTTGACTATTTGGTATTATTATTTTTTTTTTATTAAAGGTGACTATTTGGTATTATTTTTTTTTTTATTAAAGGTGACTATTTGGTATTATTTTATTTAAGGTTTACAATTGTATTTGTTTTTATGTTTATAGTTTGTTATGATTTTGTTTATAGAATGTCCCAAGCCATTATCATTACCCGATTTACCCTCAGCTTTAACATGTTACGTCCCAGACTACTGTACAGGCATAGACTGTTGTTATCACTTTGACTACCTGGATCTGTCACTCAATATTTACCTGTATATTGATACCTGTAATTATGTCATCAAAGGAGGGATAGAGAAATTTACCTTTGAGTTACCTTTCTTCCATTATAACTGGGGTGAGTATTGTACTCTTTGGAGTTGTCACTCAATATTTACCTGTATATAGATACCTCTAATTATGTCATCAAAGGAGGGAAAGAGAAATTTACCTTTGAGTTACCTTTCTTCCATTATAACTGGGGTGAGTATTGTACTCTTTGGAGTTGTCACTCAATATTTACCTGTATATAGATACCTCTAATTATGTCATCAAAGGAGGGAAAGAGAAATTTACCTTTGAGTTACCTTTCTTCCATTATAACTGGGGTGAGTATTGTACTCTTTGGAGTTGTCACTCAATATTTACCTGTATATAGATACCTCTAATTATGTCATCAAAGGAGGGAAAGAGAAATTTACCTTTGAGTTACCTTTCTTTCATTATAACTGGGGTGAGTATTGTACTCAGTATATTGTTTGTTTTTTTTGTTACATTTATACATGAGGTAAAGATACTTTATTCCGAATGATATTACTGACTATTGAATACAGATTTTGCTTAATTTTTAGGTTCTGTTTTTTTTTTGGGGGGGGGGGGGGATTACAAATTTTCATGGATTGAGGATAAATAGTATGTTCTCCACATGGATATTTGAATTTTATTGTGTTTTTAATGTCTGCATGTAAACCAATAGAAAATGTGTCTTTTGAATAACATTTGAATTCTTAGAGAACCTTAAGTCACAGTATCAAAGACAATTGGTAACCCATAAATTATAATGAACACACAGTATCTGCAACTTATGATCCTGAATTTTCCTGTGCTGTGAGCAAATGGAATTTCAAATATATAAAGGTCACATTCAAGAGTCATGTCTTTGAAAAAATACTTTTGTAGGAGCTTGTCACTCAGAAAAAGATATTGGCAATACATTTTGTAACTTTAAATTTAATTTTTAGTCATCAGATTTTCATCAAACGTAAAAGAGCTTGAAACTTTTCAGAATCTGCAACATATATTGTAACTTTTGACATTTGATTCAGACATTTCTTTTATGACTTTGTGTATATTGTTCTAATATAGTTATACCCCAGCTTAAAAAAAGTGGGGATATACTGTTTTACCTCTGTCTATCCATCCATATGTCAGTCCATCCATCCATCAGTCCGTCCGTCGCATGAATATTTTTGTCACATTTTTCTCAGGAACTATGTTACAAGGATTTCTGAAATTTGGTTTGAGGGTTTGTAAAAGTCAACTATACCGTGTTATGTGTTTTCAGATTCATCACTCAACAACTTTGTTTACCGATCACTTGTATTATATTTCACATGATAGCGAAGTTGAACGTTTAGTCACATTTTTCTCAGAAACTGCTAAGCAGGGATATCTGAAATTTGTTTTCAAGGTTTATATAGGTCAGTTATACCGTGTGATGCATTTTATGATACATCACTTAGCAACTTCCTCTTGACCGAACACTTGTAACATTTTACACATGATAGCAAAGTTGAAAATTTTCGTCACATTTTTCTGAGGAACAACAATACAAGGATTTCGAAAATTTGGTTTCAGGGTTTATATAAGTAAGTTATACTGTGTGATGCGTTTTCAGATTCATCACTCAACAACTTCCTGTTTACCGAAATATTTCGGCAGGGGAATCATCAGTGAGGTACTGCTCACAGTTTCACTTGTTTTATACTGAGTTTAATCTCTTTGTATATGCAATGTGATAAAAATACATGACCATTAAATGCTTAATAATGAATGTTCTTTAGGTGAAGAAAAAGAAGAAAGATTGCAAGAAGTTATCAGGATCAAGTAAGTGATCAGTCTTAAAACATCAATGTGTGTCCTGTACATTTTGTTATCTTATTTCATAACAAATTATTTTAATATATTGCTGATCAAATGTGAATGTTTTGTAAATTTCAGCAGATCAACATAGGGCTTTTAAGTGGCTTCAACAATGAGCAAAGCCCATACAGCATAGTCATTCTTGAATTTCCATAATTGTATCAAAGATCCAACTAATGAACATAAATTTAACTTTAAATCTTTTAGACAGGACTTACTTTGTTTAAATTTTATTTTATTAACTTGTAGGTACAAAATTAACAAGTTGTCAGAACAGAAGAAATTCATTGTAGACTTAGAGTTCAGTATTTGTCTTGAGAAGGATAAATGTGCTACCAAGCTTCCATTGTTTACCAAACAGTTGATACCACAACCATTCTGTGATATGAATATGAATTTCAGTATAACAGGTATACTTGATACAGCTTTAAGATGTGTAGTAATAAACTTAAGTGTGTCATTGACATGTTTTTTAAAATGAAAAAAGTATTTTTTACTTGAAAAATTTAAGGCTTTCATTTAAAAAAAAAAATCTTAATTTATTTTACTGTTAAGTGAAGACTAGGTTAAAGTGTAGAAATACAGCAAGGGAATAAACTTTGGTAGGTATGAGCTAAAGTGAAATCTAGAAACCTGAAACTTTTGCATTGATTGCAAATCTGTGTTATTGCATCATCACAGGGCTTTGTAAGTTGGGTAGAAAATAGCCTGTAAATATGTTAAAAATCTATCTTAAGTTTGAGAATGGAAATGGGGAATGTATCAAAGAGACAACAACCAGACCAAAGAGCATTTCATTTATGTTTATAAATTGAAATGGAAGGATGGCAACAACACTTTGCAACACCAGTCTTCAATACTACTCCATCATAAAAACATCTACCCAGTATTTACTATGAAATCTTCCCTCCAAAGTCAAGCTTATAAATAAAGAGTGCATAGTTTTATATGTTTTATTTACTTTAAGATGTGTCACTGTCTGAATGGATGAAAGACAAAGGATTACAGTTAGGTCAGAGTTTGTCTACAGCCCTAGCTAACAGATTGCTAGATGAACTAGGATTATCTCCCTTTATGAATGAGGAACAGTGTGATAGATATACAGGTGTATTTGCTGGAACTGTTGATGGCTGGAATTCTCAAGGTAATGAATGTGTGTTAGCTGATATATTCCAGAAGATTGCATTACTTGAGCCTTTTTAAAATATCTAGTATTATGAAGGCAATGATTTTAGTCTTGTAAAGATTATATGGATTTAAGTAGTTAAAACTTGCTCATAAAAATTTATTTAAATTTTTTTTTTTTATTACCAGTAAAAAGATTATTAACCTAAAGTAGCATTGTAAATTCAACATGCAGTGCTCTTTAAAGTAAATATAGGTTGAATTTGCTAGTAATTTGTTCTTTTATAGATTTGTTTATTGAAAATAATCTTATTTAAAGAAAGCACAAACATCAAATACAACAATCAAGACTAAACAAAGGAAATCTTCTGAAAAAATATTATTTTGAAAGCACTTCATTGAAAGCAGTATTGAATTGCTTTTAATAGACTAGTGACTGAGTTTCTAATTCTTTTTTTTTTGCAGACTGTCCCCTGAATATGACACTCCCTAAGATCCACAGCTCTGTGAGTTGTTATATCCCAGATTACTGCACAGGAATAAGCTGTTGTATAGAAGTTGGAAAGATAGGAAAGTCCTTCAGTACATATGCACTAATGGATGCATGTAACTGGAAACTCAGTGTGGGGATAGAGAAAAGGAGCTTCAATATCTCGCTGTCAAACTATGAATGGGGTATTTATATTATTTTTGTTTATATATAATTTGAATTTGATTTGATCTCATATATCTCGTGTTTGGTTCTTATACTTGTTTGTTTATTTCCCTGGAATTGGTACTTTATAGTTATTTTTTCCAGAATTCCAGATTAAATGTTTGAACAAATTTATAGTATGTAATTTTCGTTCAAGCTGAGAAATTTTACATAGTTACAAACACCAGTTGTCACGTTATTAGATATATAAATGCAGAACTTTTCATTTTTTGTTCTTGATTAATTGGTAGATTTTAAGAAAATTTATTAATGTTTTATAGTACTATTTTGAAAATTCAATTATTTTCAGGTAAAAAAGAGGTTTTCTCATTGCTTAATGTTATACGATTAGAGTAAGTATGATAACTGTTTTAAATATATTTCAGTGTTAAAATTTTGAAAGTTTTCTTTTCTGAAAAATATAGATTTTTATTGAACTTTATTTATAAATGCTGATGCTTTTATCTTGTTGGTTCAACATACTGAAAAGCCTAAAATGAAAAAAAAAAAGACATTTTAAAATGACAACAATCACATAAACTTTTATGAAAGTTGAAATCGATATTGCTTTCAATTGGACTATGTTAAAATTACAGTACATCAATTTAACAAATGATGCTATCAGAATATTCTGTTGATGCAGATCACTTCCAAGTAATTTAAAATCAAGTTTTACTATATGTTGTATTCGCATATTAGAAATTATGGTAAATTTCTTTTTTCTTATATTACTTGTTCAATATTTACTGATTGCAGTTTACAATTTATTGGATTTATGGACTTAAGAAATATCAGTTTGCAGCCATCAAATATTCTATTATGAGTTATACCAGCAAACATGATTAGCAGTACCTGGTTTAATTACTTGTAAACTTGTACCATTTAAATTGTTAATGTTTGTCTGACTTTTTAACTGGCATGTGGCTTTCTTCCATTCTCCATTCAAATATTATTCCAGATTTACAATCCATGATTTGAATGCTGAGAAGAAGTATATGTTAAACATGAATATGAGTGTTTGTTTGGAACAGGATGGAGCTTGTCTGGTTTCTGTACCAATCTTCCAAAACACCAAACTACCTAAACTAGGATGTGATTGGTCTGGTGGCTTCAAAATACCAGGTAAGTTAATAGAATGTTTGATGTTGTACAATGTTTTAGAATACAAAGTTTTTTAAGCTTAGATAATTCATAAACTGGTATCAGATCTACTACAGTTAATAATATTTCATTACCAAAGTGCTCTAGAAAGGATTTTGTTGAAGGAAAGTTTAAGAATTCAAACTATGCCGTGTAAGGTAACCATCTAGATCATCATCATAGGGTTGTAAATGGGATCAGTATACAGTGCTGTCAAATATTCAGGGTCTTTGCAATCACTTTGTGTCCTATTTTTGTTAAGCGTTACCACAGTGGTCTGGTTATATCATGCCGGTCTGTAGTATGTAATGCTGGCATGGTCAAAACAGATACTTTAACTTTCTAAGCAAACGAAACAGGTAATTAGCTCAGAGTCAAATTACTGTGTTTTGAGCAAGAACTTTGAAAATTTGATTCAGCTTGTTGTTCTGGGACAAAACACATTATTCTTGTAGTATTTGCTACTGTACTTTACACATATATCAGTCTTCCATCTTATATAAGATAAGACCATACTATTGAGCAACCTTTTGTTCTCCATAATTACTAATTCAATGTAGTTGACTCATAAGACTTGCTTGTGAACAGTCACAGATTGTTATGTATTATTTTTTAGAATATACACATTATATATAGATTTCTTAATGTTTTTATTATTATTTTGTAGAATTTTCACTGGACAAATTCCTAGCTGAAAATAACATCATAGGAAGTGTTCAAGGATTACTACTAGATCAGTTGATGGAGGCCTTAGGAATAACTCCCTACTTAAAGGACACGCCCTGTAACAGACACTTACCTCCCTTTAGCTCAGCACAATCAGATGGCTGGAATAATGGTATGATATAAAGTCACAATAACTCCTTACTTAAAGGACACGCCCTGTAACAGACAGTTACCTCCTTTTAGCTCAGCACAATCAGATGGCTGGAATAATGGTATGATATAAAGTCACAATAACTCCTTACTTAAAGGACACGCCCTGTAACAGACAGTTACCTCCTTTTAGCTCAGCACAATCAGATGGCTGGAATAATGGTATGATATAAAGTCACAATAACTCCTTACTTAAAGGACACGCCCTGTAACAGACAGTTAACGCCCTTTAGCTCTGCACAATCAGATGGCTGGAATAATGGTATGATATAAAGTCACAATAACTCCTTACTTAAAGGACACGCCCTGTAACAGACATTTATCTCCATTTAGTTCAGCACAATCAGATGGCTGGAATAATGGTACGATATAAAGTCACAACAATGTGAAATGCATTTACATTATTGGTTAATTTTGGTCAGTCACAAAAGTTTTTTACTTATTATCTTCTATTATCTACATTCTTTGTTTACAGAATGTAAATTGAACCTTCCATATAGACTGCCAACATTATCTGGGCCCCTAACTTGTCAATTGACTGATACCTGTATAGGGATCCAGTGCTGTGTTGAGATTAAGGAGATTGGTAAATCTATTGATGTTTTTGTTATGCTGGATGCCTGTAACTACCAATTTGCAGCTGGAATAGAAAAGCTAACATTCAACCAGTCACTGCTGAATTATGAATTTGGGAAGAAAGAAAGCTTCAACTTAATGAATGTGTTTAGAGTTGGGTTAGTATGAATAATGTCAAATAAATATATTTTAAAGAGGCTGTCATTAAAATCCTACATCTTAGTATGGACAAAGGGAGATTTGGGTAAACAATAATGAGATAGCAACCCTAAGAAAAAAAATAACCAAAATACATCTTTTAAGGTATTAATTTTCAGTTGATGCTAATTTTAAAAATACATTTTTTTTAGCAACTTAAGTTTGTCATACTTTAGTGTATATCTCTAAATTGTGCAGTAAATGCATTTTTCCATCTTTACTTGACATTCAAGTTGTGATTCTTTAGCATATCAGCTTATCACTTTTCTTATTATTATTTCAATGATTTTCAGATATTCTATAGACGACTTAAAGGGAGAGAAACAGTTCCTTGTCAGTGTTGATATCAGTATATGTTTCGAAGCTAATAAACCATGTGCAAAATCAATTCCAATCTTAGAAGAAATTAGACTGCCTAAACCATTATGTAACCTAGAGAGTGGATTCTCTTTCCCAGGTAAAATGCTTACTGTGAAATTAAAGTTCTTTTTTGTATAATTTTCTTGGTTCTTTTGTTCATGTATAATTTCAAGGTCAACTTTTAAAAGATTTGTTTGTTAGACTCCTAGAATAACTTTGACAATGCATAGATGCCAACCATTACGATTTTTCCGTAGTTTTTCCGATTTTGCGATAAAAACTACGCTATTACGGTCAAAGTCGAATAGTTACGGATTCCCAATCATCGACGTTCAATTTTGTAAAACACGGATTTTTATCATTACTTTTCCGTCCTGGTCTAGTATTTAGGAAACGCCAATGTAATGCTTCCGGTTTCTCGGGAGTTATCAACTTATTGTTGGGTAACCAACTGACTTCCGAAGAGGCAAACTTGCATTTTATTAATTAGCTTTCCCCCTTTCTCTACTTCTCCTTGACAAAACGAAAATGTTTGAGTCGAGAACATCTGAACAATTAATGAATGGAATACATACTACAGACAACATGTTTAATGACAAATTTTAGTGTACATCACTTTGCAACCACTCGTCAGTAATTTTTATTGGTAAATGCACGTTTATGAATGATTACTGAAAACTTTTCAAAAATACGGAAAATTTGATAGTTTGTTACTGATTGTGTCAAAAGGGGGTTGGCATCTATGACAATGTCTGACATACTTCAAACAACATCTGTTGATTCACAGACCTTATAGTTTACAACTCATTTTACGATTTGTATTGAAATTTGTATTTAATGTTTCCTATTCAAATATTCTTTTTCTATTTAGACATCTCTCTGAAGAATTTCACTCAGAGTGTAGGGTTGAATATACTGGATCAACTACCTGGCTATGCTGTTGACCTGTTATTAGAAAAGTCGGGGATATCCCAATTCTTAGAGGAGAAGCCATGTGACAGGATGATGTCCCCTTACAGTCCAGCAGTGAATGGATGGAATAAGAGTAAGTATAACAGCCTGGATAGATATTTTTCCTTCAATACTTAAGTTTTCAAACTTGTTAAGCACTCAACAACTTCATATTTACCCAACACTTACAACATTTTACACATAACATCCAAGTTGATAATTTTTGTCACATTTTTCTCAGGCATTTCATTACAAGGATTTCTGGAATTTGATTTCATGGTTTATATAAATCAGCTATGCCGTCTGATGCATTTTCAGATTCATAACTCAACAACTTTCTGTTTACCATCAAGTATTTGGGCGGTGGTATCATCAGTGAGCAGTAGCTCGCAGTTTCACTTGTTTTCTCTAAATTACAGACTTGTTTTTCAATGAAATTTTCATGCCAATCTTGTGTAGGAAAATGCATGCAACGTAATTTTATATTATCCTTATGGATTTAAATGTTTTCCATAGCAAATATTTTTGAATCAACAACTAGTATTTAATTATTGACTAAATCTCCTTTGGTTTATCAAGGTTCAATATATATTATGAAATGGTGAAAAAAAGTACATTTGTACATTTTTACGTGGATCCATGTCAGCTTTATGTTAAAATCATGGAAAAAAGGAAGACATTGGCTATTGAAAGTACAAATGGCATTAAAAATTTAAATATACTTACAGCCTGTCCAGTAGATTTATCATTGCCAGCGCTGACAGGACCATTGACATGTCACATCCCAGACTATTGTACTGGTGTTGAATGCTGTGTGGATGTGAAACCCATCGGTAGATCCTTCCATGTTTACATCTTCTTGGATGCCTGCTCAAACAGAATCAAGCTTGGAATTGAAAAGTTTGGAATAGATGTCTCATACCTCAACTTTAAATTTGGTATGCTTGTATTAACTGCACTTTGAAATTGTTTAGTTGTGATATAACTATGATTTGCATGCTATCCCTTTAGAAACAGAGAAAATTATAGGTTATGGGAAACACATATATTTGAAGAAAAATGTTTTCATGTTTCAACACCTCAGGGTTATAACTTAAATATTTAGTTCAACTGCTATTTTAAAAAAGAATTTTAAATTAACATTAAATTTACCATATACAAGACCTTATAAGCTTGTTGATTTCCCTGTTTTCATGTCGTCCAAGAGAATTAGTACCCTTTAATCCGTCCTCTAACTTTAGTTGGCCTCAACGAAAATGTTATGAAACTTATACACAATGCTTATTACCACAAAACACAAGTCAAGTTATTGAATTTTGGTATAGTCACTTTTTCCATTTTAGAGTTATGCAAAGGGACAAATGGAAAAATTGCAAAAATTTTTGTTTCTGTCTTAACTTTAGTCCGCCTCAACCAAATATTATGAAACTTACACACAATGCTTATTACCACAAAACACAGATTATGTCTGAATTTTGATAGTGTCACTTTTATTGTTCTAGATTTATTTCCCTTTACCAATGGAAACATTGCTGAAATATTGGTCTCTGTTCTCTAACTTTAGTTTACCTCAACAAAATGTTATGAATCTTATAAACAATGCTTATTACCACAAAACTCAGATCAAGTACAAATTTTGGTAACGTCATTTATACAGATCTTGAGTTATGTCCCTTTATAACATTGTATGCAAGTGGGTCTTCATCTGTGTCCCATGGACACATTCACCATTATTTTCATGCGTAGAAAAACACAGATTCTATCACTCTGTTACCCTGTTAATTCTGATATTTGTTCACATATATATACATTGAATTTTTTTCCAGTTGATTAAAATGTCTTTTAAATGGGACAGTAAATGAAAGGGTTATTTAATTTGTGAATACAAAAGCATAATGTTGTTAAGTACCTTTCAGGTGCTGTACAACATGCCAAACTAGCCAGTATTATTACAGTCGAGTAAGTTTGTAATCACACAAACGGTTTTGAAACATTCTTTTTAAAACAAGCTTCAGACAATATTTAAGGTTTCATATTTACCGGAAAAGTTAATTTCAGTTAATTTAATTTGTTCCAAGTTGATATTGCTCAACATGTTCATATACATCTTTGAATATTTAAACCCTTTTTTGTCTTAGCAAATTCCTAGTGAAGATCAAAATGAAAATGACTTCAAATATATGTAGAAGATTAAATATGTTTGATTTCCCTCTCAAAAAATGTTTTAGCCAGTGTTATTGATATGAAAATGAATAAAAATGTAAATAAATGAAACTTGATCATCAATGATGCGACTTCATTTTGATGAATTAAGAAAAAAGGAAAATATGAAAAAAATAATATGAAACTTTGCAAATAAAATGACTTCAAATATTCTTCGATACTTTTATTAGTTACTCCATATATGATCTGTTTGATGAGAAGAAATACATGGTGAACATGAACCTCAGTGTTTGTCTAGAGCCAGGGTCATGTGACATCAATGTGGAAATATTTAATGAAATGTACCTGCCAAAGATTGGATGTGACTGGAATGTTGATTTCTCAGGTAAACAAAAATTTTAGTCACTCATTTATTTATTTAAAAGTCATGATTGGTTAAAGACACCAGAGGACATTCAAACTCATATGTTGCAAATGAATAGACAGCAGGGTAAAAATCACTTTTTGTGTTTTGCAATTCTGTTTTTCAAAACTTGAATAGATTTAAATATTATCTATTGTCCTTATTGTAAATTGAAACAAATCTTCATTGGCAATTGTGTTAGACATATTGGAAGTTTGGTGAGAGGATGGTTTGAAAAGAAAACACACTGAATGATACATTATAAAAGTTTATATTAAATTTCTCATCATACATGTAAACAAATTTTAACATTGTACATTGTTATATTACAGGAATTTCAGTGACAGATTTCTTGAAGGAGAAGGGTCTCTCACTATCCAACCAATTATCCAACAATGTTATTTCCCAGGTGTTAGAAAGGATAGGTGTTACAGAATACTTAGAAAGTCCACAGTGTGATAGACATAGCTCAACCTATAGTCCTTCTAAAAATGGGTGGA
Organism: Mytilus galloprovincialis; assembly: GCF_965363235.1. Classification (NCBI taxonomy): domain Eukaryota; kingdom Metazoa; phylum Mollusca; class Bivalvia; order Mytilida; family Mytilidae; genus Mytilus; species Mytilus galloprovincialis. The sequence continues at coordinate 24,243,469 of NC_134844.1, forward strand.
AAAATGGTTAGTAAATTCTAGTGATATTTAATGATTACTTGATGTTATTTTTGGTTAATTCAATTAGGAAGTACTCTTTACTGTGGATTCATTATATTCGTTGTATTCCAATTTTCGTGGTTTTAGAAGGTACAGGTGAACCTCGAATTCAAATGTTCGACGAATTACAATTTTTCTATCAGGTTGTATGCAGTCTTTGGCCACAAAAATTACATATCTAAGAAAAGGCAAGTTTTCCTCAATCCACGAAAATTGGTACCCACGAAAATAAAGGAATCTTTAGTATATTATACAGAAAGATAAGTGAGATTGTTGATCAACAAATTCAATACAAGCTAGACTAATGAATTTTTATTTCAGGACATGCTGCAAAAAATAATGTCATCAAAATTGACAATGCAAGCAAAACTAATCTTGTTGCAATATTTTTCGATAATAGTAACATAGCAAACATTTTCAAGTTCTGTTTCTTGCTTTAGAATAACTTTCTGTGTTTTAGATTGTCCATCAAGCAAATTAGACCTACCAGCTTTATCAGGACCCTTGCAATGTACACTCAAATCAAGTTGCACTGCTGTTGACTGTTGTATTTATGTTGATTTCCTCAAACGATCATTCCATGCTGTGTTAGATATTGATATGTGTTCAAGGAAGATAACTCTTGGAGTAGAAAAACTCAAAATGGATCTTTCTGTTTTGGATTACACATGGGGTAAGTTATTCTTGTTATCTTGATTAGATCATTCACAAAATAGAGGTAATGAGCACGAAAATATAAAACTTTAATGTATCAAGATGTTACAAATGTTTTTTTAGAGCTTTAATTTAAATTTAAATCTCTTTAAGTATATCAAAATCCTGCTTTACAAATCACAAACCAATTAGAATAAGAATGCTTTCTTACTTACACATTTATGGCTTTTTTTTTTAATGTAGTTTCAAAATACTTTAAATAGTTAGAATTTCAAATATCTGAAAAATTCTGGTTGTTGGGTATAAATACATTTTTATTATGTTTTTATACAGGTGTAAAAGACAGCTATAAACTTATGGATACAGTTGTTATGGAGTATGTACATTTACTTTATAATTTTCTTTAACAAAACTGGAAGAACACTGACATTGACTTCCATTTCATAACTTTTAATAAAGTTTTTGTTATTGAAAAAAAAGCTCCCTTAACTTTCTATTTTATTTAATAGACTTTTTTTATGTGCATATACATTTTGGGATTTTTGGAAATAATAAGATTGAGCATACATTTGTTATGCAGGCTTAACTTGACTTGGATTTTATGAGCTTTTGGTAACCCTTGATGGTGATTTATTAAAAAAGATTAAAGGAATGGATCAAAAGATATTTTCTGTCATGTGTTTTTATGATTACTTTGTTTTGCCAACAGTTACAGCATTGACAACAGAGATGACAAAAACATATTTAAAGTCAGCCTCAATGTCAGTGTTAGATTTGACCCTGGGAACAGCATGTTTGATTGGATCTTGTTACAGGACACACCCCTTCCTCAGATACCATGTGACTGGAACAGTGGATTTGCTGTAAAAGGTATACTAAATTTTGAGTTTGAAATTGGCTGACTCTGCAAGACCCTCATGGGTAGTAAAGGTTATTAAAATCCACCCTCATCATCAGTTTGATAGACAATAAAGTCACCTTTTTATTAATTTTATAATTACAGACGATTTTGAAACTATTTGGTGTTTAACATAGGCGAATCCAGGGGGAGGCACCCCAATTATGGGAAAAATTTGGTTGATTGTATAGGGAATCACTGAAGCGTGACTGAAGCGGCTCCCCCTTAGGTCAGTCAGTGGGCCCCCCTAACAAAAAGTTTTGGATCCGCCACTGTTAACCTGTTAATCTTCACTTGCATAAAAGCCAAAAGGAGATACATATTATAAGGTGTAGAAATCAACATGATAGAAATCCAACAACACAATGGAACGACTGCGAACTTAAAACTGTCATATTAAAAGAAATTATTTACTTCTGAAACATTTTGAACTTATATTCAGTTTATATTGTTTGATGTATTACAATAATCCTAAAATATGTGTGAAATATTTGCCACTGGTCATTAAACTACAAACAATCAATCAATATGAAAAATATGGAAAATTTATCATTTTCAATGAGACAACTATACATAGACAAAAGAGCAAAGATTTCTCATTTACAGACACTTTACAGTCTTCAACAATGAGCAAACCAATTACAATCATGACAATAGAATGCGATAAATGGAAAACAAATATTACAAATTGTAAAAAAATCTAAAAGAGAAAACCAACTGGCTGATTTATTTTACAACAATTAATGTGTAATTGTTTCACTTGTACCAGTAAATGACCACAGACTATCAGACAGATGTTAAATTTACTTTATTTATTTCAGATTTTTCTCTGACATCCTGGATGCAGAATGTAAACTTGCCATCAGGACAACAGTTATCTAGAATCATGGCCTCAAAACTGTTTGAACAACTTGGCATAGGTAGTCTGATGGAGGAGAACTCCTGTCAGAGATCTGGCCCTAAATACAGTCCTGCTGTTGATGGCTGGAAGAAAGGTAACGTAATATATTAAGAATATTTGACAAATAATAATATCTTGAAGACTTTTTTATGTTGAATAATGTTATAAATAAAAATAATTTCAGCAAAACCATTCATATGTTATTCTCTGTTTTACAGACATAGCCCTAATGTGTGAAAAAACAGCCTGTATTCTACTATGTAATTGCTTTTTATTGTTTCAAGGTATAAACTTATTTATTCATGTAATTCCATTGATGACACTGAGATATTTGTGTTAATGCTTATATATATATTGCTAGTATATGTTTTTTCAGACTGTCCATTAAATGTACCAATGACAACTCTGAAGGTACCGGCCACTTGTCTGATACCCTCACACTGTACTGGAGTTGACTGTTGTGTAGACGTAGATCTCCTAGGAAGATCCTTACATGCCTTCATAGATCTGGATACCTGTAACAACCAGTTCACTGTTGGGATTGAGAAACTTAAACTGGATCCTGTCAGTCTGATTGATTATAAATTTGGTAGGTGTATTTCTTTATACTGTATTTTCATGAGTACCAAAATTTGTGGATTCAGTTAAACATGCATTTTCGTGGATATTAGATTTAGACGTTTTTTCAAAGTCATCATACGATTATATACAGATGTATAGAAAGTTTGTAATTTGTTGAAATTTTAAATTTTTTGTTCACTTGTTGCAACGAAATCCACAAAAAACACAAAATTTACTGAAAATTCTTGTTGAACAAGCTTTTCATAAAATTTTGATGAGAAGGTAACTCCTATCCTGCTTTCATTTCGCAGCAAAATAGTAAAGTAGGTCTTGTGACTATGTGACATTAAACAATTAATTTTTGGCCAATCAGAAAATATTGGTGTCTGATTTGATCACAACTTTTGAAAATCTGTTTATCAGAGGGAACAAAATGTTTTAAGAAGTGTAAGAAAAGTTTAAAATATGCAAATGTTAAAGACAGCAGATAATAAATAAACAAAAGTAAGATGAAACTTTCTTATCTTTTTAGTGAACAATAATTTCAACTTTTTTATAAATTAAGTTAAGGATAAAAGTTTTGTTTTCTAGGAACAACAAATCATTTCAATTTGAAAGGAGCTGTACGTGTCACGTAAGTACATAATTTATGTAATAATACCTTACATTCATTATAAACAATTCTATTAGGTAACATGTTATGTAAGTGCTTTTTCATCGGTTCAAATGGCCCTCCCACTGTTAGTTTAGTATAATAAAACAATTGTGGTACCTTAGAAGTGATGAATATCCAAAATTATCAACCCTCAAAAATTATTTCACTTCGAGCTGTGCCCTCAGTCAAATAACCTTTTCATGATGACAATTTTGGATATTCACCTTTTGTACGGGCCATAATTGTATTTTATAAGATACACTATAAATAAGTAGTTTTTTCATCTACAAAAAACAGTATCTCAATAAATATTTAAACAGTAGTTCAGTTTTGTCGAGAGATGGCTAAAAAAAATATATACTATGTAAAACATTTAGATTTTATTAACCGGATTTTTGTGACAAAAATGTCGGTTATTGATTTGGGGATGTACGGCGGGCGGGCGGGTGGCAATCAAATGTTGTCCGTGCATTAACTCATGAACCGTTCAACCAAAGCTTTTAAAATTTTAATATGTTATTACTGACAACTATACGAAGGTCAAGTTCAATAATGGCGATTTTGACTTTTACCGTTCAGGAGTTATGGTTCTTGAAAGATTGAAAAATGGAGTTTCCAGTCGTGTCCGTGCATTTACGCATGAACTGTTCTACCAAAGCTTCCCAAATTTTTATATGTTGTTACTAATGACAGAATGGAGGTCAAGTTCAAAAATGACGAATTTGACTTTTACCGTTCAGGAGTTATGGTTCTTAAGAGATTGAAAAATGGAGTTTCCAGTCGTGTCCGTGCATTTATGCATGAACTGTTCTACCAAAGCTTCCGAAATTTTAATATGCTGTTACTGATGACAAAATTGAGGTCAAGTTCAATAATGACGATTTTGACTTTTACGGTTCAGGAGTTATGGTTCTTGAAAGATTGAAAAATGGTGGTTCCCTTTGTGTCCGTGCATTTTCTCATGAACCATTAAACCAAAGCTTTTGAAATTTTAATATGTTGTTACTGATGACAAAATAGAGGTCAAGTTCAATAATGACGATTTTGACTTTTACCGTTCAGGAGTTATGGTTCTTGAAAGATCGTAAAATGGCGTTTCCATTCACGTTGTTGCATTTACTCATGAACCATTCAATCTAAGCTTTTCAAATTTTAATATGTTGATACTGATGACAAAATGGAGGTCAAATTTGATATTGACGATTTTCACTTTCACCATTCATCAGTAATGGTTCTTGTGATATTGCCAGGACACAAATAAATGTTAATAAATCCGGTTTGCTCTCGTTGTGACAGCCTCTTGTTGTGGTTATGCTTAAATATTTCATGACAATCATCAGTAAAATTGAATTGTCTAATTTCACAAATACTTTATTATTTTAGGTATAAAATAGATGACCTGAAGGTTGAGCGACAGTATCGTGTAAGCCTGAACATCAGCATATGCTTTGAGTCCACTGGATCTTGTTTATACGATTTTGAACTGTTCAACAATGCTCTTGTTCCCAAAATACTCTGTGATTGGGAGTCAGGATTCTCTGTTCCAGGTATTGAAAAATTTATTCATTGGCATGGCATTAACTTATAGTTAAATCCCTTATATGAATATTTTAACCTTTTAAAACATACCATTCAAAATGCCAAAAATTCATGATTTCTGCTTGGGTGAATATAACGTTATAAAAAGGATTTCCTTTACTTTTAGCCAATGATAAAGCAGAAAATTTATAGTCATATAATAAATATATTTAATTTATAATTTTGATTTAAAAAAAATGAAAGCATAAAAAATAAACTATTAGTAAATGCACTTACTGGAGTTTATATGAGATCCTTTAAAATGATCACTTTTTTTTATTTTCAGGATTTTCTCTTCAGAAGTTTGTAACTGATGCTGGCCTGTCTATAGGACAAACCCTAACAGACTCTGTCCTGAGTAACCTGTTTAATCAGCTGGGTATATCATCTTACCTACTGGATACACCATGTCATCTGAATGAGTATACACCCAGTAAAGATGGATGGAAAACAGGTTTGTATCTGTAGATTATTTAAATGTCCTAAACCACCTCTGTGGTCTCTAGTTATCATGTTTTCTTGGAGTGCAGGAGGTTACTGGTTCAAACCACAGCCAGGACAAACCAAAGACTTTAAAATTGGTATTTGGCTTTTTTTGCAATTTAGTCATAATATTGTCGTTCAGAATGTCAAAAAGACTTATTACTGCAACGGCTACATACATGCTTTTGTCAAGATATATTGTTATGTGCTTATTTGAAATGAAACTGACATCAGTTAAACATACTGATACCATTTTAATCCTCTGATGCTAGATATAAAACTATTAACTGTATATATTTCAGACTGTAAGAATGATCTGGCCTTACCAACTTTACCACCCACAGCCAGATGTAGCATAGGAGATTCCTGTACTGCTGTTAGTTGTTGTATGGAGGTAGACGTGCTGAAGAGGGCATTCAATGCTAGAGTAGATCTAGACACTTGTAACTACAAACTCAAATTTGGTCTCGAGAAACTCAGCCAGGAAATAGATTTATTTGATTACAAATGGGGTAAGAGTATGTGTAAACACATATGTAATTGAGAATGTAATATATTTGTAAAATCTTATTTGTTTTATTAACTTTAAATGTCCGCTGTAGTATACAAATGAATAAATTGTACATTTAGAAATTTTACATTTTATAAAATCATGACGAATTATGTGGTATGTTTGATCTCAGCTTTTCACAAGTAAAATTTTATTTATGATGTCAAATTTTCTTCTTTTCCTTTGAATATCAAATTGCAAAGTCCTGACAAAAGCAACCATGTCTGATGAGAATTAACACACTTTTTTGCAAATCATTGAAAAAGTTTAATAGAGATTGCCTACATATTGTCTAAAAAAATTGAGAGAAATAGATAACAACAAATTAGATAGTTCTGTAATAACCTTATGCAGATCTATGGTTATTAATACACATTTTTATACATTATACAAATAAATGTTGTTTATCTTGATAATAAGTTGCAAATAAATCCAAACTGTTTTAAGGGGAACTATACAATAAAGTGTATTTATTTATTTTTACCGTAGGAACCCTAGAGAAAAAGTATCTGATGAATGTAGTAAGGATTGAGTAAGTGCTTAAATTTCTTGTATGTATGAGGGTGTAGAAAACTCACTTTTGGGACCAAATATGTTAATTGTTAGTATGTCTTTTGTTGCCAGTTTGTCGTGTTATATGAATTAGATGAAAAAATAATTGCGTTGTCTTAGATAAACATGTAAAAGTAAAGTTGTGTATTATATTCCAATAAGGTACTAAGGCTGTATAAAGCAAACACCAATAAATCAATTCAGTAAGATATTTTAAATCTAGCAGACACAGCATAATGGAAAATAAAATAAAACATTTAGATTTCATTGCAATTGACATGTTACTACAATAACCTGTATCAGACCAGCTTTTGAAGAAATCTTTTGAAAGATCAATGCTTATTTTTTTTATAGCATCCTAACTAATGTGATATTTGTCTATGCCCCCTGCGCTAAGCATTGCTTGGAAAATAAAAATATAGTGCATCAGTCCATCATCCAGATAAAATATGTGCAATGGGGAGAGATTCAAACTCTGTTCTTACATTAAAATTAAATTAAATAGTCTTTGACTGAAATGAAAATAAAAGATCTTTTTGTTTGTAGGTTTATTGTTGATGACATGGTTGATGACAAACAGTTCAAAGTAAATCTGAATCTCAGTCTGTGTTTTGAAGATGGGAATGCTTGTATGTTCACAATGAATGTTTTCAAGGATACAAAGTTACCAAAAGTCTTCTGTGATTGGGGAACAGGCTTCTTAATACCAGGTTAGTATAAGGGATTATATTATTTATTCAAGTAAAGTAATTCAGATAAAAACGTAGAAAGGTACATCATTGGATTTAATCTTAAAAAAGATGATGGTTTTCACATGTATAAAGCTATAGCTAGCTAGTGATTACCAAATGATGAAAATATACATGTACAGGACAGGTTTTAAACAAAAGTTTAATAAAAAAAAAAATTCCCACTGTAGCAATCATAACAGACAGGTCTATATAATAGACTTGCCCTTGCTCAGTTGTTGCAACATCAAAACACTGCATCATTGAAACTTAAAGACAATATGCCTAAGCAAAAATTATAAACAAAAATGCAAAATAGAGATGCATAGCAGTCCAAAGGATTTATTTACAAGTAAAACATTTTCCTCTGTCAAAAAAATATCTATCGTTTTACAGACTTTTCCCTGAAGAAGTTCCTTGAAAACCATGGAGAAAAACTAGGAACCAGTCTTTCAAGTGGTACAACATCATTACTAATGAAAACATTGGGTGTAGATAAATTCCTAGGAATGGCAGAATGTCAAAGATCATCTAGTCCCTACATCATAACTAATGGAGGATGGAACAGTACAGGTAGGTAGACTAACTTCTGTTGATTCCGATTTTGTTGAAATCAAATTCTTATGTAGCACAGTGTAACAGCTGTCTTCTGATTGTTAAAGTTATCTGAAGTTAAATGTTTATCAAAGGGAGATAAATTCTATTGCTGTCTGGGGTCAAATTACCCTTGTTTGGCTACCTTCAATACTAATTGCTATAGTGTATATGTAAATGCTAGTTTTGTTTCAAATTGCTTGTACCATGTAGTAAAAAAATAGTTATATTTTTGCAATTATTTTACATGCACTCATATATTTACCATACACAATTGAATATATATACCTTTTGCCACACTTATTTAAAGAAACATCAGCTGGATTTACTCAACATTGCATTCAAGAAGCAACCTTCTCATAAGTTTAATAATTATCTTCCATATAATATTTCAGCTTGTCCAGTAATAACAGGAACACCTGTCTTACCTTCATCTGTGTCCTGCTCCCTAGCAAGCACCTGTTCAGCTATAGATTGCTGTATGGATGTCAAGTTCATAGGTCGAACCATCAACACTAAGATATCACTGGACCCATGTAAATATGAATTGGAGCTGAAAATAGAAGCTCTCCAGATCACAAAATCACTACTCAACTACAAATGGGGAGAACAAGAAACATTCAATTTGCAAGGAGGAATAAAACTACAGTAAGATTTCAGAATTTTCTTTATATGGAATCATAAATATTGTTCAATAGTATTGATTGATTGATAGATGTTTGCTTTACGCCGCATTAGCACAGAAAGGCTATATCGCGGCCATGTTCAATATTAAAAGGCAAAAACCTACTATATGTAAACAGTAAAATAATGAATATTAATCTCTTTGGTTTCAACCTACATGTATATACCTTCAAAGAAAATATTTTAATGAATTGGAATGAATTAAAAGGAAAAAATCAATAACAAAATCAGAAAAACACAAACCAACAGTTAATATACATCTCATATCATATTTTCAATACTATTACAGGTATAGAATAGATGACTTAGCCAGTGAGAAGATGTTTATGTTAGATCTGGAGTTTGCTATATGTTTGGAAGAGAGAAAACCTAGTGACTGTGTTGTCCATATACCGTTACTGAAGAATTTAAAGATACCCAAACCACTGTGTAATTGGAATATGGGTTATTCTGTACCAAGTGAGTAATTTATTTAATTAAATTCAGATCATTCTGGTGCAGTAAAGGTACTTTCACCAAATGAAACTTTACATGTAACCAGTTAGTAATGTGAAGTACAGAAAAAGACCACAGTTTTGAATAATAATTTGAAAATTTGGTATCATTTAAAAAAAACTAGCTTACTTTAGATGAATGACAATAGATGTTGAGTATAATGCAACACAACACCATAGAATAATAAAATAAAAGACACCTGTTAAAGTTCATGTTAGAAATAGATTCCCAAATATTTAAATATTAAGGACATGTTTTGTGTTTAACAATGAACATATGACTAGTAGAGTGCATCTTAAAATAAACATTAAGTACTCCCTGATGTAAGACAGTGAAAACTGTTTCAAATCAACATGTGATCATATTTTTGATCAAATAAATAGTTTTATCATATGTTTAAAGAGTTTCTTTAATAAAGCATTAAAGGTATTGAACATGAATTTTCAGATTTCTCTCTCAATCATTGGTTGACGAACAATGGAATAACCAACACAGCTAAGTTACAACAGTATGTTGTCCAGCAGTTACTGAGAGAACTTGGAGTGGAGGAATACCTCAATGACCCACAGTGTAACAGAAACACCTCACCTTATATACCCTCAGATACTCAGGGATGGAATGTTAGTGCAGGTAAGTTGATGAAATATATCTGTTTTCAATTTGGGAAAAGTGTGATCTTCTGAGTCATGATTTATTAATTTTGTCATTTTCCAATGAGAAAAAAAGATTTGTTAAGACACTGGTTTGCATTTTTGTTTATCACATAAATTAAATAGTTCTATACAGCAATACAAATAAAGTTATCCAGCTATAAATAGCATTCATGGGCATTTTATTTAATGGTGAGCTGTGGAGCAAAGTAGACAAATAATCACCCTGAAATGAATGTCTGGGTAAGATAATCACTTTTCAAATGTTTCCTGCTTATAAGGTAATCAAAACACTCATTCCAAGTCTTATTGATCTTTTTGCTAACTTTGATATGTGGACAACAAAAAATAACTTTGAATTTTGGTTTTTCAGAATGTCCAGCACAGCTTACCCTCCCATCGCTGCCACCAAATGTTACGTGTCATATAACAGACACTTGTACAGGCATAAACTGCTGTCTAGATGTGGATAAACTTGGTTTATCACTCAATGCCTATGTTGTGCTGGATACATGTGACAACAAGTTTACAGTGGGTGTAGAGAAATTCAGCAGGACCATATCATTGTTGAATGTTAACTTTGGGAGAGTTGAGACATTTTCATTCCTTGGTCTGTCCAAAATAGAGTAAGAAAATTAACATTCATATACTGTTGGTTCAATAATATTCCTGGGATACCAATTTCCTGGATTTTGTGGTTACATGTGAACCACGAATTTAAATGTTCAAGGAAGTACAAAATTTCTATTGGCTTGTATGCAGACTCGGGAAAAACCACAAAATCAAATATCCATGAAAATACAATTTTTCCTCAAACCACGAAATTTGGTACCCAGGAAAATAAATGAATCCACAGTATCACAAAATGTATAAAAAAATGATTTGATGTTAAAAAAAAAAATTATAGAAGATTTAAAGAAATGAAAAATATTTTAATACAGACAATCAGATAGTGAAAGAACATGTTTTAATAAGTGTATAAAAATATTATGACAATTAGATACTGTTTACACCAAAATGAAAAAGTACAATTACCTACATGTCATTTATGTACTATATTTTCCAGGTACAAGATAGAGGACTTCCGAAGTGAAAAGACATTTGTAGTCAGTGTAAATATCAGTGTCTGTCTAGAATCCAACAAACCATGTGACGTACAGTTAACAATTCTAAAGAATGTCAAATTACCAAAACCTTTCTGTCACTACAGTGGAGAATTTTCTATTGCAAGTATGTATGAAATGATAGAAATGTCTTTTAGATTTATGAAATATCAACAACTCGGAAATTTAAAATGCTGGATTGCCTTTATGACTTGAAGTATTAGGACTTATAGTAAGGTTTTTGTCATTGCATAAAGACAGGTATTGGATTGGTAAAAATTCTTGAAAGAGTGGAACAGAAACATATCCATATGAATGCAAGATTTTTAGTCTTACATAATTTCACCACTTGTAAAACATTCCACTTTTTTTTTTATATTCACACATCCTTGAATTTAGTATTTTTACGGTTTGATAAATGTTGTTAGTAGAACATGCAGCAGAGTAATGATGAATACATTCCCCAATAGATTTCTCTCTGACCAACTGGATGAAGGAACAAGATATCAGCCTTGGTCAAAAGTTACCACAATTTGGAGTAGATCTACTGATGGAAGAGCTTGGAGTTGCTGGTTACCTACAGAAAACACAATGTCAGAGACAGGGTTACAGTCCTGATGGACATGGATGGAACAAAACAGGTAAAAGTTGGTACTGTTGGACTACTTTTATGATCAGTAACCAGATCTGTGTAAATCATCTACAGCTGTTTTATTCAATTGACATGAGTTTCAACAGGTATTTTTTTCTAATTAAATTGAAAATGAATGACTTTTTGACAAGAATTATTTTCACAACAAAGTAAATGTTGTAAAATGTAAATATGCATGAAGTGTAAGCCAAGGCTCCTTGTTGAAGGCCATACCTTGACCTATAATGGTTTACTTTTATAAATTGTTACGTGGATGGAGAGTTGTCTAATTTGGTACTCATACCACATCTTCCTATATCTATGAAGATATATCACATATAGCTTATCCTGTTGATTTTCTTTTACTGAACTATTCCAAATTCCACATTTAATTACCTTTTCAGCCTGTCCAAAAGCTGTAAACATGCCAACATTACCTGTTACCATGGCCTGTAGCCTACCAGAATACTGTACAGGGATCCAGTGTTGTACTGATGTTCCTCTACTCGGAAGATCATTTGAAGCTCATGTATTATTGGATGTCTGCCACTATAAGCTCAGTATTGGTCTGGAGAAACTAGTTCTAAATGTTTCCCTGTTTGATTATCATTACAATACATGGGAAGTAGTCTCCCTTGGAAATATGTTCAGGCTTAGGTAAGAAAAAAGGACAGAAGCTAATGCCTGTAACTAATGAGTTTAAAAACAAAATTTGAAAACTTGCTTTATGATGACCACATAAAAATTCATCAAAATATGGAATATTTTTTATTCTACAACTTCTATTTCATTTCGAAATTAAGGCAAATTATTAATAAACAAATGAAAACTGCATTGAATTAAAGATGTATCATAATTCTGAGAATTCTTGTCTAAACTTGCTATTTATGAAAATTAACACACCAATATCTTCTTCTTTGAAGATGATTATGCAAGGGAGACAAGATTTTTCATAATTTAGAAAAGTGGCAGTTTGACTCGATGTGAAATAGGAAGTGATCATAGGTTAACTTTTGTTCAATTTATTGGTAAAGTCATGTGAAATATATAAAAAAGCATTCCTGAAAACATATTATTATTTTTTAGTTACAAGATAGAGGATTTGGAGGCAGAAAAGATGTTCCTGTTTAATGCTAAGATCAGTGTATGTTTTGAGAGTGGTGGAGACTGTAGATATTCTTACAATGTACTTGAGAATACAAAACTCCCGAAACAACCATGTGACTGGAAGAGTGGATTTGCTGTACCAGGTTTGTTGGGTTTTCTAAAGAATAATATAAACTTTTGAATGTAAAAACAATAATTTTTGACTTTGAAAGAATATTTTCTTGTTTGGTCATTGAAATTGTTGTGCATCAGCATCATTTATGATATTCTTTGAGATCTTCATATGATAGGATTATTATCATTTTTCAACTTATTTTTGCAACCATGTATAACTAGTAAAAAATGATGGGGGGAAAAACAAATAAGAAAATGTTAAACAGAAAATAAGGGTTTAAATTTTGCTTAGATTTTCATGTAAATTTATTCTACTGGTAAAAATTTACTGAATTTGTAGGAATTGTCTGAACTTGGTGACTGAAAAATCACTTAAAGGTCTTCAAGTACTATAATGGTAACAAAATATGAACAAGTTAAACTTATTTTCATTACACATTTTGTAGGTTTTAGTATTGCTCAATGGTTGGCTGACAAAGGATTATCAAACACCACCAGCCATTTGACTGATCTGATGTCTTCACGACTGTTAGAAGATCTGGGTATAGCTGGCTTCATGTTACATCCTTCCTGTGATAAACTCTCAGCTAAATACAGTCCTGTTGATGGACAAGGATGGAAATCTGGTAGAATTTAATTTATAATATGTTTAACTTTTTTAATCACATTTTCTTTCAAACTTTCATAATCACAGATTACATCCTGTTTAGGTTTAAAAATAGAAATAAAGTATGATATGTATTGATAAGCTTTAAAAACAGAGAGAAATGTGAGGCTTGCCAAGCTTTTTTCTGTTTTGTATTAAGCACAAATTAGTGTTTTAATAAATCAACATGACTAAAACGTGGACAGTAATGAGGACCCCAAATTGAACTGATATGTAAACAGAAACTTGAACATAACCATTAGCTGGCAACAGAAGCACAATACCAGGATACCATAAACATACACCATACATTTGTCGACCTGTATCTTTATAATACAAAGGTAGATTGCAGGATAAAAACCTTGTAAAGGCAATTGTATTTTCTCTTATATTGCAGATTGCAGTTCCAATATATCAGTTCCAACATTACCTAATGACATAGTTTGTCACCTAGATTCTACCTGCACAGGTATAAGCTGCTGTGTTGATGTAGGACTAATTGACCAATCAATTAGTGTCTACCTGACCTTAGATCCATGTGACTACAAACTAAATATAGGCATAGAGAAATATCAGTTTGAATTTTCTCTCCTTGACTTTGAGTTTGGAATACGCAAACGTTTTCATATAGCAGGAGTAATGGAGATGGAGTGAGTATCATATATTTATGGTAGAAAAATAATTTGATATGACAAAGTTACAGTAAATAGTTACAAAGTCTTTACTATGCTACGGTATGAAGTATCTAAAATTATTGTCTATAGCTTTTAAAGATTTAGAGTTTTGAATGTCCCATTGTTATCTTCCCTTGCTTTTCTTTTTTAATATGATCATATTAACAATAAAGAAATTTCAGCCACAAAAAGCTTAAATGTAAGATGTTATATAGTTCCAGTAATATTTCATGTACAAAAAAAATAATACTTTATGAATTTCATGTATTCAAAGTTCTTTTCTGGATTATCCTTCAGCTTAAACGCTTATTTTAAAAAGATATTTCAAAAATATTGAAAGCCAAAGAGGCATAAGAATATTAACCATTGAAGAGCTACATGACCAAAATAGAATCCATGAAATACATTGTAATAGCCAAATCATTCTAAGGTCAACTGCCTTTGTATTACTTTAAAAAATAATTTTGAGAGATTTGTTATATTTTAGTAAGACTGACATTATACTATTATTTATTAAGATACAAGATAACAGATTTACCAGGTGAAGCTGCATTCTATGTTGACCTTGACTTGAAGGTCTGCTTTGATGATCCTGGACTACCTGGTCTGTTAAATACCAAAGTCTGTCTGATACACACTAACATCTTATCTGGCACCAAACTACCAAAGACTCCATGTGGATGGCAGAAAGGATTTGTTGATTCCGGTAAGTATTGTAAATATCTGTTCTGTTCATTGTGTTCTTGATGACACCTGATGTTAAAATTTTTAAAAATCAAGATCACCACCAAAAGTGATTTTAAATTTGATGGAACATAATTTGGTATTTAGATGACAATTTTTCTAATTAAGCGCCTTTAATGGCTCATTATTTTGAGGATACATACTTTCTTGTAAATGTCTCGAGACAGAAAAAAATCAAAAAGTATCTACCAAGCAAAATACATATTACTTTTCATTTAATGTGTAGCATATGATATAAAAACAGAGACAACTTGTTTTGTTTTAAATTATACATAAATAACAACTACAAATAAATAAAAAAACTAGGGATGTGAAAGTAAAAATGAAATTGAAAGTTAGTTCCCCTTGTTTCAACTCACTTCTTATAGAAAAAGGTTGAATAGCTTGGAAATGTTTTATTTCTGGTTAAACTTGATGTCGTTACTAAAAATCTTGTTGGAAAAATAGCAACCCAACTATAAATTTCATATAAAAAAGGATAATCTATCTTATCTATCTCTAGCATTAAATGCTGACCATATACTTTTTATTAGCTCAATGGACATAAAAGATGACTAGCTCAGTCACAGAGATGCAAAATGAGAAATAATCTGTCAATATTAATATACCTTTTCAGACTGGTCTTTGTCAACATGGTACAACAACATGGGTTTGAAAGCAGGGACCCAGTTACCTACTGATGCTGTTCTATTATTGATGGATACCCTGGGTGTAGCTGAGTTCCTTAATGACAAACAATGTGACAGACATGATCCATTCTCTGTGTACGCCTCACAGTATGAAGGTTGGAGCACAGGTAAGTTCTACTATTAATGTGACCAACAGGTAATTTACAGGTAGCTATCAAAATTATCATTTTGTAACTTCTTTCTCCCTCCTTAAAGTGGAGACATGTATACATAAACTCTTCCCTTCATGGTTATATAGTTTTGTAATAAGTAGTTACATATTGCATGTGTTTCAAACCAAGCTGACTTTATTTAAAGGAAAGTTTCCTCCTTTGTTATCCCTCCTTGTAGAAATTGGGTACATTCATTTCATAATTTTTATGTAGGTACAGTAGTACTTATTTTAGTAAGACAGTAAATATCTATCTTTTAATAGATTGCAGATCTACCTCAGTTGTGTTACCAAGACTACAAGATGACTATATCACTTGTTACCTTGACAACACCTGTAGAAATGTACAATGTTGTATGGATGAGCTTTTCATCAGTAGATCTTTCCAAGTTCAAGTCAACTTTGACCCTTGTAATTATCTAATGACATTTGAAATTGAGAAGCTACAGATAAATGCTACACTGAACGAGTATGAATGGGGTAAATGGAAGCAGATTGATTTGTATGGAGTCATTAAGTTAAGGTAAAATTTAAAGAGTTGTTTTGCTAGTGTATTATTATTGCATTACTAATTTCTTACTTATTCTACTCTAACTGGTTCATAATTTGACACTTGTGTTGTTGGGTTGCTGTCTCTTGGATGTATATGCCACATCTAATTTTATAATACTTATGTCAAATAAATTTGATTTGTAATTATGGCAAGTTAAATATCAGTATATCTTTAAATAAGAAGATGTGGTATCTAGTACTGTAGTGACAATTTAATGTTGAGAGAATTAAAATAGGTCCCATGTATCCAAGAATGAAACATTGTTTAAAGAAGACTGAAAATTTACAGTGCAAAATATCAAATCAATAACATCAAATGCACAGACAAATTAACAAAGATCACCTTAATTCCTGGCTTTAGACAGACTATGAAAATTAATTATCCAAAAATCAAAGAAGTTGACAGAATACTTTTAGATGGCATTCATATTAGAGATATTTGAAACATAAATCTTATATTAATAGTTATCTTATGAAACAAAAGGAAATATGGTAATAGTGTTTCTTATGTTTTACAGATTTGTTCTGCATGATCTGTATGCTGAGGACCAGTATCTGTTGTCCTTGACCTTAAGTCTGTGTTGGGAATCACATGGCAACTGTCAGGATCATCACATATTTAGAAATGCCCGTCTCCCTAAACCAACATGTAACTGGAATATGGACTTCAAGATTCCAGGTAAGTCTAATATTAAACAGACTAGTTCATATGAGTTGTAACACTTACCTTGTGGTTGTTTACAGAATAGGAGGAAGAGGTTTCAAAAGGAACACATTTTTAAAAAAGCTTCTGAACAACTTTAGCAAATTTTTATTCCATTTAGAACAAAAAAAAATTGTGGTATCTTTCAACCATCTCAAATAATGTAAAGTGGTAGGTCAGTCTATTTCATAGTATGAAATGTTTAAAGTTGATATTTTTAGGCTTTCAAATAAATAATGGCTTACTGTTGGATGCTGGGGGTTGAGAATACTTCTCCAACTCTTACACGATTTATCCCTTTCCTGACATGTTGATTATTTTTATTTCTCTAATTCTTCGTCAATTTATCCCTTTCTGCACCCATTGTATAAAAAATTTAGTCAACGTGTGGTTTGTTTGATCTCAGTTCTTCATTGGTTTAAATCCGATTATGACGTCGAATTTTCTTGCTTTCCTCTGTATTTCCTATTGTGATGGCATGAAAAAAGGCGACCATGCCTGATGACATCACATAGAAAGAACACATCTTTTTGCAGATCATTCGAAAAGAAGGAATACTTTTGCCTGCATATTGTTTGAAAATTATTAGAGAAACAGATTCTACCACCAAATCTCGTGTAATACTATATTTATCCACTCTCGACAGTTGAATTTTAAATATTTAATACGCCTGGTGAGCCTCACGTTGTAAATTTGAAAATTTAACTGTCTCCAGTGGATAAATATCGTATCACACTTGATGCAGTGGTAGAATCTATATTTAATCAACGTGTGGATCGTTTGATCTCAGTTCTTTATTGGTCAAAATTTGATTATGCCGTCAAATTTTCTTGCTTTCCTCTGAATTTACTATTGTGACGGCACGAAGAAAGGCGAACATTCCTGATGATGTCACATAGAAAGAACACATCTTTTTGCAGATCATTTGAAAAGAAGTATTGAAGTTGTCTGCATATTGTTTAAAAATCATTAGAGAAACGGATTTCACCACCAAATCTTGTGTAATATGATATTTATCAATTCTCAACAGTTAAATTTTAAATATTTTAAACGCTAGGCGAGCCTCGCCTTTTAAATTTGAAAATTTAAATGTCTCGAGTGGATAAATATCGTATCTGCTTGATGCAGTGGTAGAATCTTTATTTAATATACACTTGAATATATTTCAAGTTGAAGAAATTTGACTATTTTGTTAATTGTCTGTTGTAGGATTTTCTTTGGCGACATTTATGACATCAGAAGGACTAACTACCTTAACTGATCCTGTGATATCACAGCTGTCAGAAGATTTAGGACTCTCTACTTATCTCAACTCACCGACATGTGATAGATCAGTCTTGCCATATAAACCAAAAGTCAATGGCTGGAATAATGGTAGGCTTTCAGAAGAGAAAAAAAATATTGCCATTATGAATCAGTTAAATAAAAATCATAAAATTCAACATAATTCATGTGGAGTGACAAATAATTTTTAAAGACTTAATCTTTTTCTTTTGTATTTGATATTCAAGCATAGTTTTATAAAAGGTGAGATAGAATCAAGAGATAAGCAATTATATAATAAAGATGTAATAAAAACTGAATGTTTATATTCTGATCAATAGACCATTTTATCATATTATGTTTCATTCATAGTCAAGTAATACATTAAAAAATGATAACCAAAATTACTGAGCTGTATTTTGAAGAAAAAATGTACAAAGAGAGGCAATAAGGAATACCACATGGTTCACATTGGTTCAGTTGGACAGTACAATAATTTCCTTGGTAAATTTCTTTAAGTTCCTAAGAAAAAAAGCTGTAAAGTATGATATGTTCTATCCAAACCTCATAATTTTCCTTAATTAAAAAAATTGAGACTTTATATTTAGGCTTTGGAATCCATTTCATCTTTCATATTGAGTTTCTCCTGTAGTGACTTCCCCAAGACACATATATAGCTGTTGTCTAATCCTGATTTTCAAACATAATTTGTCTTGTAGAATGTAAGACACCAGTTTCCCACCTTGAAGACATTTCCTCCTATGCTGCATGCCACATCCCAGACAGATGTACAGCTATAGACTGCTGTATCACCTTACCAAGCTTTAAACGTAATGTCAATGTATTCGTTGATCTGGACCCATGTGAATACAGACTCAGTATTGCTATAGAAAAAGTCCATTTGAATTTGTCCTTGGTGGATTACAAATGGGGTTCATTCCAACAATTCTCTCTACTTGGTGTCATTAATTTAAAGTAAGTGCTTATTTTATAATAGTTATCTTTATTATTTGATAAAGCAACATTTTGAATATACATTATTGCTATTTGTTTGCCATAATACTTCATCACAGATTACCCTTAAGATTATGACACAGGTCAAGTGTGTCAGATTCTGAAATAGCGATAAGGTCTCTTTTTAAGTTTTTAAGAATACCAGTACAATTTCTGTTTAATCAAAAAAAGTTGTATGGTATAATCGCTAATGAGATTACCAAAAAAAAAACAAAGAACAAGGATAGAAACAAAGAGCATTCAGAAATTTTCAGATTTTTGCATAGAAGCTTTTAACAAGTTTACTTTGAATACTAGTTTTCTTCATAAAATGATTTTTCATTTGAAATATTAACATCAACTTTGTGGCTACAAGGGAGTTACAAAAAATGACACAAAGAAAATTAAAGAAGCTGTACTATTATGTTAAGTCATAATTATAACATAATTGATACTAGATGAGATATAAAACTTTTGTTCTAGCTTTACCATTGATGATTTGGCCAGTGAGGATGTATTTGTCTTTAATATGAATGTGTCCGTATGTCTAGAATCGTCAGGACCTTGTGAGTTACAACTTCATCTTTTCAAGTCAACTAAATTACCAAAGCAGACTTGTAACTGGAACACAGATTATAAAATTCAAGGTAATATAAGGATTAATCCTGATTTGAAAGTAAATGATTAGTTAATTGTTTGTTTGCCTTTTGAAATGTGCGCAAAATTTGCACAAATAACAGCAAATAAAATCATTAATAGGTATAGGTTTTCATTTTTCTGTTTATCAACTTAATTGTGCACTTAATATGAAACAACAAAACAAACTCTTTTTATGTCACGAAAGCATAACATAGCAATCCTAGATTCTGTCGTTGGCATTGCTGGCATCAACATTTAGGTTCAGTCTGTGGTTAAAATCTTTTTCAACATGAATAACATTATCAAATCAGAAAAATTTACTTCTTTTCAGATTTTTCATTGAGGTCATACTTAACTGATCTTGGTCTCAGTTCATCATTGAAGAAATTGGAATCCCATACAACTTCAGAATTACTTCACGATCTTGGTATTGCTCCGTTCCTTCTGGATGACCAGTGTGACAGAGGAAATCTACCATACTTCCCAAACAAAGATGGTTGGAATAAAGGTAAATATGAACTTCATAGTGTTAAAGGACTAACAGAGTGTTTATATTGTCTGTAATATGTGAAATTTTACCTTCCCTTTTATAAATGTATAAAAAAAAATTAGAAGATCAAGAGAAGAAATCACTATGATGTTGACTAGAAAGAATGTAACATGAAATAAAGAAGCCCCAAAATAAGTTGGTTTACAGTTATTAATCGATCGATATCTATATTTTAGGATGTCCCAAACCAGTTTCACTGAGCCCACTTCCTAACAACACATTCTGTCATCTGTATGAATATTGTACTGGTGTCACATGTTGTTCAGACGTGGCATTGATTGGTAGAACCATTAAAACATATGTCAGCCTGGATCCCTGTAACAGAAAGATGAGCATAGGGATAGAGAAACTGAGTGTTAATACCAGTCTGTTTGATTATCACTTTGGTTCAATAGAGCGAGTTAAACTTCATGGAGTTGTTCACTTGGAGTAAGTTTTAAAAAACTTACTATTTTTGAATGGGGAGTTAAAAATCATAAAATAAAGTAACGAAGAGTTAACCTAAAAGTTGTTTCCAAAATTTTCTCTTAAAAAATTTCATATTTCAAATACAACTATATTCATGATTTTCAAATGGCAACCTTTATAAAAAAAATTACACTTTAAACATTTTTCATGCTTATTTTATTATTACCCTAAGAGAACAGAATTTCCTTAAATGTTAAGAAAGCAATTTGGAGGAATGAAAATGAACTGTTACATTTTTTCAGTAACAATGTAGTATGTTCTAACAAAGTGAATGTTCTGTTACTTTTTGCTTGACTTGGATTTCAGATCATTTATATATATGTACATATTTCAAACTTTTTTGCTTAAATTATTTGCAAAATCATTTATTGATATATACATGTTCCAAATACTTTTTAGTTACCAAGTAGAAGACTTGGAAAGTGAGAAGAAGTACATGGTCAGTCTGAACCTAAGTATATGTTTTGAATCACATGGTCCTTGTGTAGTTAGTATACCAGTTCTGAAGAATGCAAGGCTACCTAAGGCTGTTTGTGACTGGAAGAGTGATTTCATAGATCCTAGTAAGTATACATATTATTTTTTTCTAGTAATTATGCCCACACTCTTAAAGTGGGGCTTTATTGCTTTCATCTTGTCTGTTGGTCTTGTTGTCTGTATGTTTATCTGTTATGATTTTATATTTGATAAGTTGTGAAGTATGGGCAATTTTTGGATTTGTTAGACACCAACTTCCTGTTTGCAAATACATTGACCTATAGGAATGATTATACAATTTTTTGTCGTTACGTCAGATTTGGAGGTCGATTTGAGGAACGGACATTGATTAGAGACAAGATGTCAATCTGAGTCTAACACATTTATGCAAAATATATGCACATTCAATGCTTGCAAAATAACAATTAGGATATTCTCTTTGTAGATTTTTCCTTTGAAAGATTCTTAAGTGAAAAAAGACTATCATCAGATCATCACCTGAACACAAATGAGATGAAAAGTTTAATGGACAAATTACGAATTACAGAGTTTCTACAGGACAGCCAGTGTGATCCGAGTCAGTCACCATTCAGTCCTAGTGTAAATGGTTGGAACAATGGTACAGTATAGATGGATAACAGGGGGGATAAGAAAAGAAACCCAGAAATCTTTCAAAGGACAATAGCTGTCCAATTCATGTTCACTGATTTTACTCAAAATTATAAAATGCCTTAAATAAACAATTAACAGGACACGGACTCGATAATATGTAGCTTTGTTTCATGTGTATTTTATTGTAGTTTATTATATTACTACATTACTACATTTATTGTTTATTGTACAATTTTTGAATGTTTTTCTTCTCTCAGATAGCACTGGTATATCTTATGAATTATAATTTTAGATTGTAAGTTACCAATGGCAGTATTACCCAACAATACAGGCCCAGCAACATGTAACATACACAATACATGTACAGCAGTAGAATGTTGTGTTACTGCAGAACAGATCGGTAGATCATTCAGAACATTTGTAAACTTTGAACCCTGCTTGTTTAAATTGACTGTTGGTATAGAACAGCTGACATTTGATCGACTTCTATTTGATTATGAGTGGGGACAACCTGTACAAGTCTGGCTGTTTGGTTTTGTCAGATTAGAGTAAGTGTATACCAGTAGAACGTATACAGAAATATGGACAATCTGTACCAAAGTGGGACAGAGTTTAGTCAGAGTGAATATTTCTTCTTTATTGTTATTTTGATTGATTTGGAAGATATAGAAGCCAACCCAAATGTATTTGAATGTCAGATTACCAGGACAATTGATAAAAATACTAGTTGTTATGTCTAGTAATCAAACTTGTTCACCTTATTTAGTTTTTCTTGGTGTTACATTTCAATTAAATTTTTCTGCTAAACTTTAACTGTAATTACATCATAATACCTAATAATTACATTAGATGTATGTTTCATTACAATACGTTATTCTGATTGGCTAATTAAGCAGTTGTATCACTCAATAAAACTTCTCATTCATGATGACACGAGGTCCCACAATAAAGTGCACGGGTAAATGAAATAAAAACTTGATAAAAGGCGTGTTTTCATGATCCTATAGGTAAAAATGTAATTATAAGTATTGAATGCTTTTTTTTGTAATTTTATAGGGTTGTAAAAGCGTTGACCGTGCGCACATTTTAAGTATGAAGCGCTTCCGCGCTTCATACAAAATGTACTTCGGTCAACTCTTTTACACCCCAATAAATTTACAAAAAAGAGCATTCAATTCTTAATTATTTTGGTGCAATTTTTAAATGTTTCATGGTTGCTCAGCTTTTTATAATTCAATAGGAATTTCACCTTCATTTTCATGTGTACCTTTAAAAATGATTTATGTATGTTAAATTTTCAGTCAGTCGATATTTCAAGATTTTCAGTGATGAATTTATGTTACAAATCTTATTACAGGTTTACTATATCTGATTTGGAGACAGAAGGACAGTACTTATTTGATATGACCTTGAAAGTTTGTTTTGAAGTTGAAGGACCTTGTTATGTTACTGTCAGTGTCTTTAACAAGTACAGACTACCTAAACCAGCATGTGATTGGAACACAGACTTCTCTATTATAGGTAATTATCAAATGTTGATAGTTTTTGTTTTGTTGAAGATTTTGCGCAAGTAATTAAAGGATACAAGGAGACCACAAATGGAGTTTGTGAGAGCAAATAATCATAAGTTTATGGTTCAAAAGAATTAAAGTTGTTTTATTATTAGTCTCCAAAGCTATACTATGTGATATGAAAGGAAGATGTGGTATGATTGCTAATGAGACAACTCTCCACAATAGACCAAATGACATATAAATAAACAACTATAGGTCACAGAATGGTCTTCAACAATCAGCAAATCCCACACCACACAGTCGGTTATAAAAGGCCCTGAAATGACAAATGTAAAACAATTCAATCAGGAAAACTATGAAGGTGGCAACCCTCCCCTAACCTATCACAGTCATGTACAAGTACAACATATGAACAAACTGTAAACATAATGATTTACTAGATTTCTGATTTAGCTTAATGTCTATGTTATGTTTTGTAGGATTCTCACTTGACCAGTGGATGAAGAATGAAAGTTTTACTGCCACACCAACCTTGGCACCATATATGACATCTAAACTTCTCTCTGATCTCAATGTAGCAGCCTATATGAAGAATGAAAAATGTAAATTGAATGGACCATTATTCACTCCAAATATTAAGGGATGGAAGAGTGGTAAGCATTTATAAAAATTATTATACAAGTCAATTTTCATTGACCAATTTATGATCAATTGAAATTCCTTTTATGTAATTTTATTTTAACAAATTTAAGATGCAATTACAGACTTCATTAATTATTTCAACAGAAACCATTTTACATTTTATGCAGTGCTGTTCATACATGTTGCCATTTCTTAGTAGTACAAAATTAAAAGAAAGGTGGAACCATCGATATGAAAATTCTAAAAAGGAACTGTGATTCATTTCAGGGAAAATGACTAATGGCTGTTTCATTTGGGCAATTTAATTTTGGTATTGTTGGGTTTATCATATATTTATTTGTTAAAAGCTCTACAGAGCTAATGTTGTTTTGTTATATGTATACCCAATCCATACAAGTCTTTTATGCTTGATGATAAATTACAATTTTGTAAAAGTAAAAAGATATTCTGTTATATGTTTGAATTGACCACTTGGACACCAATTCTTGAATAAACAAATGGATTCTTCTCTTAAGAATGTTAAATAAAGAGATCATTTGAAATGTTTGTTGCAGAATGTCCAACACCAATAGCAGTTCCTGATCTCCCAGACAACATTGTATGCCACATATCAGATACATGTACAGATGTTAACTGCTGTGTTCATATTCCACTGATCAACAAAACATTTGATGCCTACATCAAACTGGATCCCTGTTATGAAAAGCTATCTGTGGGTATAGAGAAGATGCATAACCAGTACAAACTATTGGACTATACTTATGGTAAAACTGAGAATTTTAACCTGCTTGGACTACTGAGATTTGAGTAAGTCAAGATAAAATCAGCACTAACTTTACATGTTGTAATTATACTTTGGAATCATTTAATTTCATGACAACCAATTTTTTCAGGGATTAACTTACATTTTTACAGTTTTTTATTTTAGTGATTTTTCAGTAGTCTGCATACAAATTATTAGAAAAATTTCATTCATTGAAGCATATAATTTCTTGGATCACCTGTACCTACAAAATCCATGAAATTTGTTATCCAACAAATGATACTAAATCTGTAGTATACAATTGTTGCCTTTATAAAAAGTTTACATGTATATTTTTTTTTTTATATCAAGTATATGAAAGGTTTCAATACTGATATAAATCTAATATACAGCATATATAGTTCTTTTGGCTAAAAATACAGTAATTAT
The DNA here is from genome assembly GCF_965363235.1 of Mytilus galloprovincialis. Taxonomy (NCBI): domain Eukaryota; kingdom Metazoa; phylum Mollusca; class Bivalvia; order Mytilida; family Mytilidae; genus Mytilus; species Mytilus galloprovincialis. The sequence goes on from NC_134844.1 coordinate 24,268,955, forward strand.
GACTGTTGTTTCCTTTAATACAAAAAACTGAGAATGGAAATGGGGAATGTGTCAAAGAGGCAACAAACCGACCATAGAACAGACAATAGCTGAAGGTCACCAATGGGTCTTCAATGCAGCGAGAAACTTTGGCACCTGGAGGCGTCCTTCAGCTGGCCCTAAAACAAATATGTATACAAGTTCAGTGATAATAGACGTCATACTAAACTCCAAATTATACACAAGAAACTAAGATAAAAAATGATACAAGATGTTTGAGTTTATTTCCATATATATAGCTTGCAGGATTATTTTTTTTAACACATTTTATAAACATGATAATTTTTTGTTTGAATAGATACAGCATGTTTGACTTTAAAGATGAAGGAATGTACATGATGAACTTGACCCTCAATTTTTGTGTGGAGAGCAGCAGTAACTGTAACATCAGCATTCCAGTCCTTCAAAATGTCAGATTACCCAAGAAAACTTGCACTTGGACTGAGGATTACAAGGTCAAAGGTTAGATATTAATCTTATATATAAAAGAAGATATAGGGTATTCATCATTGAAACAGCAGCCAAAAAAATTTAAATTTTCAACCACTGACAAATTTCCTATAGGCTTTTATGCAAACTCCAGCAAAAACCATGAAATTAAGTATCCATGAATATTTAATTTTTCCTTAATCCATGAAAATTGATAACCTCGAAAGTAAATGAATCCACAGTAACTGAAGAAAACCAATGACTAGATTGCTGACATAGGACATTTATGCCATATCATAAACTGAAATGTGAAATGTATAAGTTCAAGGTTACATAATCATTTTTGAAACTAAAAATGTACTGAATTGACAAATGTGTCATGTTTCTATTTATATTCTTTCTGTCTTGTCCTAATTCTGTGTCAATCAACAATTAATAAAATCCATTTAACCTGATTTACTCTTTAGATTTCTCTCTTGACCAATGGACTAAAGAAAGGAACCAGAAACCAGGTGCAGTCCTTCCTGATTATCACACGTCAGAGTTATTACAACAATTAGACATTACCAACTATCTGAATACTCCGATGTGTTCAAGGAAAAATAGTACTAATGGCTGGATAAAAGGTAAAGAATTCAATTTTTTTTAACAGAAATAAGATTATAATAATTGAAAGTCTTTGAATACCTTCATTGTACAAATGAAAAAAGACCCCAGTTAAAAAATATCTAAAATTTTAGTAACTTTTTAAGATCAGTTAAATGTCAGCTTGCAACCAATAACTATTTCAAAAGTAGAATACAAGATAATTTTGTATTTGAACAGAGGAGTTATATAAAAAAAACACTTTATAGAATTTTAGAATCAGTGAGATATGCATTGAACACCTTTTATTAAGTTGAGTGAACTTCTAGCATATGCCTTGGCACAAAGACTTAAACCCCTACTTCATAAACTGGTACATTCTGATCAAAAAGGATATATAAAAAATAGGTACATTGGTTTCAACATTAGACAGATACAAGATGCTATTGACTATTCAGAAAATCTCAAAATAGACGGAGCTGTCTTATTTCTAGATTTTAGCAAAGCTTTTGACTCTCTTGAGTGGATCTTTATGTTTGAAACACTAAAAAAGTTTGGTTTTAAAGAAAGTTTTTTAAAATGGATTCAACTAATGTATTCAGATATTAAGGGATGTATAACTAATAATGGCTGGGTTTCAAGTCGTTTTAAAGCATTCCGTGGTATTAAACAAGGCTGTCCGCTTTCTTCGTTACTTTTTGTTCTTGCCGTAGAAATAATGGCTATAAAAATTAGAGAAAATAAAAATATTAAAGGATTAGAAATTAAGCTAGAAAGCAGCACCAATACACTAAAAATATGTCAACTAGCAGACGATACTACTCTGTTCCTACATTCTAAACAGGACATTACAATTGCATTAAATTTAATTGAAACATTTGGTAACTTTTCTGGTCTTAAACTTAATAGAACTAAAACTGAAGGAATATGGCTTGGCAAATTAAAGCACTGCAAAGAAAAATATGAGAATATTAATTGGAGTGATAAACCTATCAAAAGTTTAGGAATTTATTTTGGACACAACAGATTAGAATGTCAAAATCTTAATATTGAAAAACAAATATTGAAATGTGAAAAAATAATAGCTAACTGGAAGAAAAGAAAACTAAGTATATTAGGAAGAATAGTAGTAACTAAATCTTTAATTCTACCAAACTTAACATATATAGCATCAAATACTGTAATACCAAAAGATTCGCTACAAAAATTTAAAACCCTCATATATAATTTTATATGGAATGGTAAAAGAGACAAAATTAAAAGATCAACTCTTTCAACAGAGTACAAAAAAGGGGGACTTAAAATGATAGACATCGATAATTTTATAAAATCCATACACATAGGCTGGATAACAAAATTATTTAATACTGAAACAGACAATTGGACAGTTATACCAAGATATTATTTAAATAAATTTGGTAATAACCTGATAATATTTCTAATGAATCTGAAAAATATAAATGATCTAGATAAATCAATTTTCAAGAGTGTTCCAGAATTTTACCAAGAATTAATTAAAACTTGGATTAGTGTTAAAGGAGGTGGGTCATCATACCCACATGACTTTCTACAAATAAGAAAACAATTTCTATGGGGAAATAACTTTCTCAGACTAAATGGAAAATGTTTATTCTTTGAAGAGTGGGTAAAAAGCAATTTGTATTTCATAAATGATATTATAGATGATAGAGGTCAAATTTCAGAAACATATATACTTTCTAAACTAAAAAACAAACAAGATTGGATCAGGCAGATATCTTGCATTAAAAAAGCTATACCAAATCAATGGCTTACAATAATAAATCAAGATAATTCAATTAAAACTAAAGTTAATATTCATAATACTATAAATAGTCTAAAAATCATGCTTAATCAAGAAATCAATTCTAAAATGAGTACAAAACAAATTTATAACATTATTATAAATGAAAACAAACTGGACAAACCTATAGGAGTTATAATGTGGGAAAAAATGTTTGCCAAAAACCTGTACTTCAAACTAGAAAATTGTTTCAACTTCATTTTTAACTACTTACCTGACAATAAATTGAAAATGTTTAGATGGAAATTAATTCACTTTATACTTCCATGCAATGATTTATTAGTTAAATGGAAAATACTCACAAATAATAAATGTAATCATTGCAGTATAAAAGAAGATTATGAACATCTTTATTTTTCTTGCAGTTACAACAGCAATTTTTTATCAAAAATATCCAACCTTCTTAAATTTATAGGTTTCAATGAAAGTATTCTTAATATAGAAAATCTTGTAGTAGGATATAAAATAAATGATGAAGCTTACTATGAAATTAACTTTCTTTTGACTGTAATATTTTTTTCTATCTACAAATCATATTACATCTCTGACTCAAGAAGAACAAAAGTAGATATCTTTAAAATATTCAAGGCAGAAATAAAATCTATAGTTGAAATCAATAATATAATTAAAAGAAAAACCAGTAAATTGATTTTAAAAACCCTAAACTACATAAATGATCATAAATAATAACAAGGATTTGTACAAATATCCCTGAGATCACATGACCCAAGTATTAAGTCACATGACTTGAGCATGTCAGGTGACATTAATGTACTTTAATACCACGTGTTAAAAAAAAAGATAATAATGTATTATTCAATATTGTATAATACACACTTTTTTGTCTTCTTTTTTTACTTTATACCTTATGTGTTTATCTTTGACAACTATGTGTAGTGCACTCTGATGTCGTGTATAATCATGTTTACCCGAGTAGTTTAGATACATCAGTCTAAAATACAACAGGTTTCAAATAAGTTAACAGTTACACTTTTATTATGATTCAAAACATCACGAAAATTATGATCAACTTACCTTTTAAATTAGACAAACTGTCTAAGTATTGTGAATTAAATTTATCCAAATCACAAAGATGATGATAAAACGATGCACATTTATCTAATATTAAAAAACACTATCGGACGGAAGTGAAATATTCTCCGGTAAACATGAAATCATTTAAAATATTGTAACATTGTAATGTAACATCAATTTACTTTTATTAGATATTCTCCCTGGATACCTAATAACTAATATATCAGGGATACTTAGTGCAATGCTGTACACTAAGTAAATTGTTAACAGCAATAGAGTGCAATAAAGTATATTATCCACGTTAAAAAAAAAAAAAAAAAAAGTTGAGTGTTGTTTCCTGTTTCAGATTGTCCAGAAAATGTAACCCTACCAGATCTGACCTCTAACCCATTGACTTGTCAGTTACATAGTTCCTGTACATCAGTAGAATGTTGTATGGATGTACCTTTCATTGGGAAGACATTCCGGGCTGTACTAGACTTGAACCAGGATACACAAATACTCAATGTTGGAATAGAAAAACTACAGTTTCCAATATCTCTGCTGGATTTTGAATTTGGTAAATTATAGTCAATGCTTATTGCATATTTATTGTTCTCTCAATTTAAATGAAGTAGATTCATGCATAATTTGATACCTGTGTTTGCAGTCCTAAACTCAACTCCGATATGATAAAATGTTCCTTCTAAAGTATATTATTGAGCATGCACTGCTGTTAAAATAGTACAAAACTAAACAATTTTTACCAATCTGATTTGTTACTAATAATAGATTTTTCAGAGGGTAATATTATATGCATATACATTATGATTGAAATACATGTTTTTCAAGTTGATATCTTTTAAGTTTATAAACTTTCATAACAAAGGCAAAAATGTCTGCTTTACTGAATGTTGAAATTGTATCTTCAAGTGAAAAAAGGTAATATAGGAACAAAAAATCAGGTTAGTATACTGTGATGAAATTATTCCTCAGGTCAAAATTTAAACTTCTTTCTAGATTTTATTTTAATGAAAAGTACAGTGTAATAAAGCAAAATCAAAATGCTGTCTTTTTTCTTTGTTTTTACTGTTGGATATTTGAATTTAGGAAGTTTTATCCATTACAACATTGAACATTTTGATGTTATTATTTTTTAGGGAAAGACCATGAATTTAGACTGAATAGCGTTGTCAGAATCAGGTTAGTATTCTCTGATAAAGTTTTGTTTATGTTTCATGCCAGTGAGTGTAGAAGGTGGGAGGACATTTAGTTCTACAGGTTAACAGCATCAATTAGTTTTTATTTACATCCAACTTCTGGTTGAGGTTTTGTTGAAGGTAGTTAAGAGGTAGATATGATACATGTACTTCATCATAGAGTAGAGTGAATCAAGATATGTTAAAAGGTGAATTGTGACCTTAGTTTAACATCTTTCAACTCTGTGTTGTTATATCAGCTGCTGTACTTCTGAATAGATAAAAGCATTTTTATTAATGGTAAATTACACCTGTGTATTCACAAAATCTAGATGTTAACATACATCTTCAACAAAACTGTTTGCCCCAAAGTTGATCCTCATGTGCAAAAAGCGTCAATTTTGACGTTTTCCTTTCTTTTTCTCGACCTGGAAGTCCGAAAATGCTAATAGATGCATCCAACTGTAGTTTACATGTAGAGTGGACCCCAGTGAATACGTTTATCACAACAGTTGTAAGGACGGAGTGAAACTGATCTGGGTTCATCAGTTTTAAGAAGTTCATTTGCACCAAAATTAAAAAAAAAATCTGATTTTTCCGATTTTGAACTTTAACTGGATTTGCAACCGGAAGTAGTTGTTTCCTTGGTGTATTTTGATAATAAACATGATCAGTCGTTATATGATTTCGTATTAACAGTATTTGTCAAGGTTTCAGTCCTCATAACTCCGTGTTTCAGACCTCGAAGGTAAGCCCACCCCCCAATTTTGTTCGATTTCAATTTTTGATGTTCGTATTTGAGTTTAAAATGAATTTTTAAAGAGAGAAACATGACAATCAATAGTGTCAGATTAAGGAAACATGCACACACTACGAATTAAATGGCATTACGATGGCCTCCAAATGTATGGAGCACCATTTATGCCAAATAACTGGGTCTGGGTACAGCCATAATATTACGGCCCCCACATGACAAGGGTTTTAAAAAACTTAAGGTCAATTTAACAGAGACTGGTCTGCCATCATCATATTATTTATAAATGTTAGTTAGGAACTTCTTTGTTTTATGGATACATCCTTTTGTCTTGAAATATTCATTTAAAAATTTAAAGTAAATAAATCTAAATTTTGATCAAATTTATCAATCCACAGGAATTTAAATAAATAAAGTGATGAAGTTGTATAAAAACTTTCCCTCTTTTCTTACAAATTGCTTTTTACTATCAGATATAATATCTATGATTTGGAGAGTCAGAACAAATACCTTGTTACCATGGAGATATCAATGTGTTGGGAGAAGTACAAGTCATGTGACTGGACAGCCAAAGTGTTTGACCACACCAGACTGCATAAACTGACCAGAAATAAACAGACAGGTTTCAATATTCCAAGTAAGTATCTGTGACAATACTAAACCCCACTGATATACATGTCTTAAAAAAGATCACTGTGGAAGAACTTATATTTTAGAATCTTAGAATAGCTGTTTTATGAGTATATTGTTGGATATTTCAAGACTCCGGTCAACATCTATTGCGGCAGTAATTCCTGATGAATCTGGAAAGTAATCAGGTTTAAAGTTGAGTTGTGATACCTTTGTAAAGTGACATTATCAATTGATTTATTATGAGTTTTAACAAGATACGTATATGGTGTCTACTCCTTGATAATTTTGTTTTTAAATGGAATCTAATCAATTCCTAACTAAAAGGGGAAATTTTCTCCTTTTAAGTAATAACATTAAATTAATAACTTATTATTTTGTAGATTTTTCATTAACATCATGGTCAAACAGTAATGGTATTAATACAGCAACAATGAATAACCTTGACCTTTCCAAATTGTACCGAGACCTTGACCTTGGTTGGTATTTGACAGAGTCCTGTAACAGAAGTCTAGCACCATATCAACCACAAACAGATGGTTGGAATTCAGGTAAGGATGAATATGTATCTTAACAGAAATTTTAAAACTGTAATTTTATACACCAATAGCTTTGTCGGACATTGAAACTTGGACAAACTTGTCTTAACAATAAAGAGACAGGAATGAGTAATTCTTTTATTATTATTTTTTTTCTCATTTTTCCTGTTTGACTGATAGATATAGTTTCTTTAATTTTAAGCACAAAACATGAACAGAATATAGTCTTTATAATCTACCGATTTCTAGGCAAGATTAAAAAAAAATTAGTTGGAGGTGACACTCAGGGTTTGTAAAACTGTTAACAAATATTGCCTTTTCAACACATTCACATTATTTTCCTACAGCCTGCGCCGAAGAAATCCACCTAGCATCACTACCTCCAAACTCTGCCTGTCATGTGACAGACACATGTACAGACATTCAATGTTGTGTAGACATCCCAATACTACAAAGATCTGTTAGCTTACAGATAAACCTAGAACCATGTGACCTGAGATTAACAGTCCAATTGGAGGGAATGGAATACAGCCAGATGTTGTATAACTACAGCTGGGGAACTCAGGATTCGTTCTGGTTAAGAGGAGTGTTTAGATTCAGGTAGGTCATTTATCTACCTAGTAGCATTTATATACATGATTCTCTTATAACCTACAATAACATTGGTTGTAACTTTGAAATTGTAAATGAAATGCCTATTTCTCCTGTATCATGTGTGATTCTTATATTTAATAGTATTGAAGTTTCATATCTAGAACTCTGTAGTTTGTTGAAAATAAAAACTTTTACAATATTTGAATATAAACTCACTCAAATTATATATGATTATCATTAGGTAGAGTTTTTTTTTAATTTTCAGCTTTCCTTACAGTAAACTGCACCACTAGAGAAACACCATGTTTTTAAATAGTGTATTATTTCCTCTCAAAATATAATCCCAATTAAAAAAAGTATGAACATTTAAGTATAGTTTTATACTTGTTGATATGAAAATGCTTTTTAGAAATGACCTGTAAATATTGAGATTGATAATTTGAATACACCTTTAGTTAAGTACATTTGATAGTCCCTATTCTTACATTAAAACCTACTGCATTTGTACTTCCAGTTATAAGATTGAAGACTTAGTCCTGGCCAACAGATACAGACTGTCTCTACAGTTTGACAGTTGTTTTGAGTCCAGTCAGCCATGCTCACAGTCTGTTACAATCTTAGATAAAGTAGAACTACCTAAAGTGGTCTGTGATTGGAAACAAGATTATCAAATTCAGGGTAAGTTATATTGCAATGTTTCTTATGATTTCTTAGAACAATTATATTTTAGACAAAAATGTGGTAGCATTTATGGGATTGGAATGAAATATTGACCAGAGAGAAGACTGTAAGTGAGACTTTCAAAGATCTACTAACTTCCCCAACAAAAGACAACCATTTAAGAAGTTCCTGTCTTTGGACAAAAACATGAAAGTGGGTGGGGCCTATTTATTACACCCTCTTTTCTGTTTTATTTATTTTATGTCCAATGGTGAATAGTATTTGATCTTTTTTGTAGATTTCTCTGTTGACCAATGGAAACAGATAAAGAGTTTTAAGGCTGCCACATTGGCTGAGTATGAAATATCACAGTTACTGGAGGAAACAAGATTAGGATTTTATCTCAATGATGCACAATGTATCATTCCAACGGGTTCTAGTAAATGGAAGAACGGTAAGTGATGTTGCTACATTTGAGAATTGTTTAGTTTTGCACACTCCCCCCTCATCACAGCCCTGAAGTGTTATATGACTCTCTACACTGCCATATGTTATTGTTTTATTTCTGAGACTTGCTCTCATCTCATTATAGAAGTGTTGTATAAGTCCATTCTGTAATTCTTACTGGATTTTTACTGTTCCAATTAATTGATTATTTTTTTATCATTAATGTGTGATTCGTTTGGGAGCAGTTCTTTATTGGTTAGAATTCAAATATGATGTCACATTTTCTTCCTGTCTGTTGAAAATCCTATTATGATGTCTTGAAAAATGGAACAATGCCTGATGAGGTCACATTACAGTGAGTTGCTTGTAGGTGTTATGGTAAAATTTTACCTTTAGCTCAACCTGTTTTTAAAATTGTCAACACAATAGGGACATTTAAATTGACCAGTTGGTATTGTTAGATTTAAATCTACCTTGATGCCACCTGTAAAAAAAATTATTCACCTAACCAAAAGTTTCAGCATGCTTTTTTCCTGAAGATTTTCTTACCTAGGATTATTCTATTAAAAATTGATAGGGAAGAAAATAATTTGGTTTTCATTGTTTTAAATCCCTGATATATTTGATTTATCTATTTTTTACCTAAAATTCTAAATCAGTAAAAGATTAAAATAAATATGTATTATATATGTTTGAAAATTTAAACTGTTTTTACACCAAAATGCTTCTTTAAAATTCGAACCCTTATACATAGTATTGTCCAGCTGCCAGTGAAACAAGAAATAGCTGTTCAGGGTGTTTACAGTTTAAATTTTCAGAGGGATATGTTGTTTTTTTCTTCACATGACCCTTCAAGATTCTCATTTTGGATTATTATTTGCAATGTTTTAAATCTTTTGGTGTCATTGTGCATACAATATTGGATTTATTTTATTTGAATTCACTACTCAGACTTTTTATAGCAATTTTGCTTCTTAAGATGTGATGTGTTTCTTTCAAGATTTTATTGTCATGAAGGACATCAAGGAGGAAATAATTCATTCAAACCGTTTTGTGGGGCTTACATATGATGTTGTACATATAAAATTCGAAATAATTTTGGAGTATACCTTGCTGTGTTTTTTCTTTGAAATCTATTATAATATTAGTGGGAGTTTTGTGCATAAAATGCTGTGTTCACTAAAGGAATTCAATTTTTCATACGATGGGATTTAGTTATGTCAAAGATTTAAAGATTTCAAAACAGGAATTCAAGTAGGAGATATAGTGTGAGTTCATCCAACATGTTTCTGTGGCTTTAAATGTGATTTTTGAAATATTCATTATTAATTTTGGGATCTATTACAAATTTAAGATGATTCCCTATTTAAATGGGATCTTGGAAATGAAATAAAATGTTAAAGTAATGCAGTGGATATAGTCTAATCTAGTGATAAAGTGAAAAATAAAAGTAAAATATTCTAAAATATTCCTAACGTGAGGAAATGTTTTATAAAAGTGAATGTGAAATTGGAAATAGTCATTATAGTGGGTCTCATTGGGGTCTAAGTGTGACGCGGGATTGCCGATTTTTTGTAAGCGTGACACGTGAAAGTCAAATTATTGTGGCGTGAAAACGGGAAATTAGGTCTTGCCGGACCCGGGAAATGACAAAAAAATGAGAATTGCTTATGTACATAGTGTAAGCGGGATACGAGAATCTGACAAAACAGTAAGCGGGATCCGGGATCGGAACCCCCCAATGAGACCCCCATTATAAAATTCTGAATCAAATATTGTTTGATTTGGAAATTATTATAGGAAATGAAATAAAATGTTGAAGTAATGCAGTGGATATAGTCTAATCTAGTGATAAAGTGAAAAATGAAAGTAAAATATTCTAAAATATTCCTAACATGAGGAAATGTTTTAAGTGAATGTGAAATTGGAAATAGTCATTATGAAATTCTAAATCAAATATTGTATGATTTGGAAATTTATTATAGGAAATGAAATAAAATGTTTACTGTGGATATATTAAAATCAGGTGATATATATTAAAAATATAAATAAAATATTACAAAATATAAGTGAGGATAACTATTTGGAATATAGTAATGGAAATGATTCTGAATTATGTATAGATTCTGCACCTGTTAAATTAGGATGTATATAATTGGAAGTTAATCAGAATTTATACTATGGATTTAGAAAAAAATCTAGTGAAGTAGTGAAAAATGAATAAAATTGGGAATTATTTAAAATCATTGGAATTCTGGATGAGATGTCAAATATTAGTGTAAATAAATTAATGAAATTGTTTATTCAAATATGATTTTGAGGTTTCATTAAAGTCAGTGAAATATTACGACTGGATTATTTAGGGTATTAAACACTGCTAGTAGTGGCTATGCAAACATTTAGATGAAATGTAGTGCATTTTAGGTCATGCAATTTTAAATTACATATGTAACTGCAAGAAAATAAAATATATGATATAGTCATTCTTGTTTGGCTTGATCACTCATAAGATTTTGAATGACAGTAAAATAAAAATTTCTCAATAGAATAATCCTAGGTAAAAAAAAGTTCAGGAAAAAAGCATGCTGAAACTTTTGGTTAGGTGAATAAATTTTTTTACAGGTAGCATCAAGGTAGATTTAAATCTAACAATACCAACTGGTCAATTTAAATGTCCCTATTGTGTTGACAATTTTAAAAACAGGTTGAGCTATACGTAAAATTTTACCATAACACCTACAAGCAACTCACTGTAAAAGAATACATCTTTTTGCAGATCAGTGAAAATGTTTATCTACATATTGTCTAATTTTCATTTAAAAAATGATTCCACCACCGAATATAGTGCACTACAATATTTCTTCACTCTCAATTGTTAAATTTTCAATATATGAAAATCTCTGCAAGACTCATGTTTTAAAATTCTGAAAATTTATGGTCTCGATTTGAGAAATATTGTATCACACATACACGGCTATGTGTGTTTTTTCTATTTTTTAGAATGTCCCTCACCGATCAGCCCAGGAGTGTTAGATGGACCAATACACTGTCACATCAGTAAAGAGTGTACCTCAGTGGACTGTTGTGTACAAGATGAGATTACACAGAGAAATTATAACATCTATCTTACCATAGATCCTTGTGACTTCAAAGTTATCATTGGAGCAGAAAAATATACATTTACTCAATCTCTCCTTGATTTCAAATGGAGTAAGTATAGGAATATGTAAATAGAACTGATCTTATACTTATATAACCTTTCGAAACTTTATAAATAATTAGCTTTTATACAAATATATGAAAACAGATTAACATTATATTTTAACAAGGAATGTACATATACTATGGTACTGAGATAAATACTTTTGATGATTTAATTTATTTTCAAATTTATTAAGATACTTTCTATTATTTGTAAATTCAGAAATTGTTGCAAGGATTTTATTAATGGGTATAATGTGACAAGGGTAGTATCAGAACTCACTATCTAAATTTTGATACACACATTTGTATGCAGATTATCTTAAAGTTGCAATAATAATCTTGCATTTTTGTCAACTCATCAAAAATTGCAAAATTAAATTCATGCAATAATTTCTGAATTTTCAAGACTGGGCCGTTTGTTTTGTTTTATTGTTAAAAGCTTAGTTAAGTTTGCCAAATCTAAGTTTATTTTTCATACACTAATCATTTGTATATTCATATACTTAATTTAATCATTGTAATATATTACTTTTGTTTTATATTGTTTAAAGAAATGTTTTCTTCTCTTTTTCAGAGTCTCAATACTTGTTTGAAATGGAAGGAATTATTAGAATGAGGTGAATTTGAAAGAGTTTGTCATTATGTTCATAACCTAGCTTAAATAAGTCCTCAAAACAGAATGTTTATAAACATTTTAATTTTCTTTAAATTAGGTCAAATTGTCACCAATTGTTTTGTCTTGATCTTGAAATTGTTTTCCTGAAGTTTTTCAATAACTGAACATTTTGCGAAATTAACTGCAACTGCAAATTAAAAACCAACATTTAAATATTAAAATGTTCTATACAGCTATGACTCAGTAATATGCATGAGATGTATTGTAAAAAAGGGAGAAGGATAAAGGATGTTTATCTATAAATCCTTTGTTAATGGCATACCAATTTTGCAGTTCTAATTGAAAAGTGAACTTAATTGTATGATTTATATTCATTATATTATCAAGTAGATAGAAAACAAATTTTCTCACAAATCTCTACCTACCATTTGTTCGGTAAAGAAGATAAAATCTATTTTTCAGCATTGATGTAGAGGATTTGCCGGGACAAGGAGTCTACATTGTAAGCGTTAACAGCAGTATCTGCTGGGACAACAACAGTACATGTGATTACAGTGTAAAGATCTTTGAGAACATACAGTTACCCAAACCTAAATGTAACTTCAATAAAGATTATCTGACAAATGGTAAGTAAGTGTTAACAGCAATATTAGCTGGAACCACAACTTCATAGTGTCTTATGGACACATATTCTTGTTAATCCTGGTTCCTCAATATTAGAAATTTAGCAAAATAGTAACTCTTTACTTGGCAAATAATATAGTTTTATATGATTTTTGTATGTCAGATCATTTTATAGTTTCCTTTCAATTATACCCCACGCAACGGGTTGCGGAGGGTATAATGTTTTTGACCGGTCCGTCCGTCTGTCAGTTCGTTCGTTCGTCAGTCCTGTTTCTTGTCATCGCAACTCCTCTCAAACCATTCACGAAACCTTTTCAGATAATAAGGACATACTATGTAGTTGTGCATATCGACGGGAAATTGAGATTCAATTTTTTTTCTAGGAGTTACGCCCCTTTGAACTTATTTACTTTAATGTACTACTGCAACAGTTTGTCATCGCAACTCCTGTCAAACCACACAACAGAATTTCACGAAACCTTTTCAGATAATAAGGACATACTATGAAGTTGTGCATATCGATGGGAAATTGCGATTCAATTTTTTTTTCTAGGAGTTATGCCCCTTTGAACTTATTTACTTTAATGTACTACTGCAACAGTTTGTCATCGCAACTCCTCTCAAACCACACAACAGAATTTCACGAAACCTTTTCAGATAATAAGGACATACTATGTAGTTGTGCATATCAACAGGAAATTGCTATTCAATTTTTTTTCTAGGAGTTACTCCCCTTTGAACTTATTTACTTTAATGTACTACTGCAACAGTTTGTTATCGCAACTCCTCTCAAACCACACAACAGAATTTCACGAAACCTTTTCAGATAATAAGGACATACTATTTAGTTGTGCATATCGACGGGAAATTGCGATTCAGTTTTTTTTCTAGGAGTTACGCCCCTTTGAACTTATTTACTTTAATGTATACTACTGCAACAGTTTGTCATCGCAACTCCTCTTAAACTACACAATAGAATTTCATGAAACCTTTTAAGATAATAAGGACATACCAAGTAGATGTGCATATCAACAGGAAATTACGATACATTTTTTTTTCTAGGTGTTACGCCCCTTTGAACTTATTTGTTTCAATGTACTACTGCAACAGTTTGTCATCTCAACTCCTCTCAAACCACACAACAGAAGATAATAAGAACATACTATGTAGATGTGCATATTGGCAGGAAATTATTATTCAATATTTTTTCTTACACTTATTTAATTTCTCCAATGATGATGTGGGGACGTGGGGTATGTGAGCGTGCTCACTAAGGTTCTTTGATTTGATATGAGTATTTATTATCCCCTGATTATAGCGTTTTATTTGTTATTCATTTGTCAGTGGCTTTGAGTTAGGTTCCATATTTAGACAATAACAAGTCTTTGAAGAGAACAATATTTTGCCAGTTGATGAAACATCATGTTAAGAAACAACTGGAAATTAAGCTATCTTAGATCCCTGTTTTTTTGTTGAAATCGTTTTGATCAGTCTTCTTTTCTATGTTACTTTTTTATTAGCCATGGCTTTGTCCGTATATTTTTGACTTATGACATTGAATGTACAATTATGGTGGTTTCTTTTGCTTCTCTTTTAGCATACTTAAATAAAATGAATTACTGGTGAGGGGATCAGGTATCATTTCAATTTCTGTAATTTATGGAAAATATAATATTTATTTCAGATTTTTCATTGACTCAATGGTACACTGACACTGGATACAAGGCCACAACAACACTGACTGGTAACCCACTGACTGACATCTTAGAGGAGCTAGGGATTGTTAGATATTATGAAACCAGTGAATGTAATAGGACATTGCTTCCCTATCAGCCTACTGAGGCTAATGGATGGAATATTGGTAAGGCACTGATTACATGGTTTATAGTCAGTACATTCCAGACAAACTTGTTTAGAGCTCTGACTAATTTGTTTTAATATGTACATACTTGCTGTCTTTTCAAAATCTCCATGGAGGACTTTACCCATATGAGGAACTTCTGTTCCTCTTTTTTTGTCAGAATAAAGAATTTCAAAATTCAGCTCAACATCCCTCATGGGGAATATTCCTCATAAATTGGGATATTTTGCAGGTCTGTATGTATATGATTTATATTCTTACGTAATAGTTTTTAATAAATGATGTGAAAAGCATAGAAAAATATGAACTTCTTAATATTCTACATTTGAATATAGTGGAAGAAAAAAGTCTCAAAATGGAATGTTAGCTAAAATTAGATTCCAATTATGATAATGATGTCACAATAACAAGAAGATAATTTGCTACTTATATAGAAATAAGGATTACACTTATATGGATTCTTGTGCTTTTATTTTAGCCTGCCCAGCCCTAGAAGACACTCTGCCAACACTGCCATCAGAAGTGTCATGCAGTTTACCCAATACATGTACTGGCGTGGATTGTTGTGTGGATGTTGAACTATTAGGACAATCTGTCCACACCACTGTGGATATAGATCCATGTTATCTAGGAATGACAGTTGGTATAGAGAGGATGAGATTCAATACCAGTCTAATGGACTATACTTGGGGATCAGTTATTGATGTGGCTCTCTATGGAGTTGTCAGATTTAAGTAAGTATGTCCAAGTGTATAATTCCAAGCATCATGACATGATTATTAGTTCTTGTCTGTCATTCCTAGCTTTATAATGACCTAAAGATATTAATCTTGTTCTCTCATTGAAATTTACACCCCTTTTTATTTAAATGAAGACTTTATCTTTTATATTTTGCAAAAAAAAATCTATCATCAATAAGGTCAGACAAAAAGCTGAATAAAATCTCACACGGGCCACAATTTTGAAATATGAATATACATTTGTAAGATCTATTTAGACTGTTGGCTTAATTTGTAGCAGAGACTTTGTTGCAAATATTTATTTTATTAATCACTGATTTAGCCTTATCTCTATTTATATATAAATTCTTTACTTACTTTATTAAACCTTCCTACTTAATTAATTGGTTCTTGACCTGAATATGCATGAGACATTTACCACTGGACAGTGAACATACACAATGAATTCAGAATGGTATAACAGTGATTATTTTACTGATATGTTTCTCTTTCAAAATACAAAAAAAAACTTAGAAATCGTGTCATTCTGACCTACATTTTACACTTTAATGACAGATTCTTTTTACATTAGATTTACATTCAGGGGACTTAATTTAGTTTTTTTGACTACATGTATCTATTTTGTCTTAAATAAACATGAGTAAATGTCCATTTAAAATATTTTACAGATTAACAGTAGATGATTTATCAGAAGAAAACCTGTATATTGTAAACATGAACATCAGTGTATGTTTTGAATCTAAAGGGCCATGTGCTATAGAATCAGCTGTAATCCTTCAAAATTCTTTGATACCTAAGATGCAGTGCAATTTCACACATGGATTCAATATACAAGGTACACTATGGCTGTCTTGAATATCAAACCAGCTTTATTAGTAGTTATTAGTATTTTTTTGAATGAAGGTTGTTTATAAAGGCCCTTAACCATAGAACTGTTTTATTTAAGAGGAGAGACTAAATTTCAATACTACTAACACTGATTTTAAGAACCGAGATCGTTGTATAAGATGTGTGTAAAATTTATATGCAAAAAACTTGAGTTTAAATATTGCAATAAATAATTGCAAAATAGTAGGCTTTTACTTTATGTAAAAAACATGCAAGTAAACTATGAATACAATGTTGACCAGAAATGATGAGTTATCAGTTCTTGACCATTTGGAATAATGTTTTATGCTTTTTGATCAAAATGCTCACAAAACAGATGAATCATGCCTTCTGTTACCTTATTTATGATGTCTTGAAATATTTTAGGATTTTCCCTGTCAAGATGGCTGACAGAAAGGGACCTAAAAGGAAGCAAAACTATACCAAAGTATATTGTATCCCAGATGATGGAATATTTAGACCTGTCTCCCTACCTACATGACACATCTTGTAATAGACAGGTAGCACCTTGGGGACCAAACTTTGATGGATGGATGAAAGGTAAAATTGTTCTCAGTTTTCTTTGCTCTTATTAATTAGAGATGGGTGTCATGTGTATGGAATCACATGGGAAACACCTGATATCATAAAAACCAAATATAATGTTTTTACTTAGAAGAGTTAGTTTTTAATCAGTTTGTAATCGGCAGAACAGCAGGAAAACATATGAAGTATAAAAAAATGTTACACCTAAGTTCTCAAGTTAAGGTTAATATGTTTTTCCTTGTCAAAAAATATGAGTTTTACATATTTTAGTGGAAGGAGATATTGTAATTACAATGTGTTAGGGATTATTGAAGCCAGCACTAATGGATAAATACAATGTAAGGGGTAATAGTCAATGAGACAGCAAACCAATAAAAAAAACTTTAACCATATATCTAAAAAAAAAGTCATAAGAACAAATGCTTCCATTGTATTACCTCACTATAGTTTTGCATGACTGCCAGGACTTTTAGTGCTTTGATTATTTAACTGTTGAGTATTTTACCAGTTATGTATTTTAAAATTTTAATTTAACATGCTTAGGAGTGTGGAGGTGATATTGTATTCCTTCTGGACCAAGTAGTAGAATATTTTCTAACTTGTATTTGAATTTCCTGATATCTCCTTGGTCATGTTTACACCTCATCAAATATTGTAGAAACATTATTTTTTTTTTCATATAATACATTAGTATAGTGTAATTGGTATATTTTCAGAATGTAAAACACCAATATCTGTTCCCTACCTGAAAGAGACAGAGACAACCTGTATAGTGGAGGACACATGTACAGCTGTTAGATGTTGTGTAGAAATGTCCTTACTAGACAGGTCATTTGTGTATTCTATAAAACTGGATGCCTGCAGTTTTGTTCTGAGTGTTGGAATAGAGAAGCTGACACATAATCATTCACTGATTGGTTATAAATATGGTAAAAAAATATTATTCAAAACTTTGTATAACTCTGAATAAAGTACGGTATTTGTCAAATTGAATCTACAGCTTCAGAATTGAGATAAAAAGAACAAAATGGTCATTGAAATACCAACATTTAAAAACTTTGTTTGATAGATATCCTAGTTATAAGATGGAGTTATTAATGCTTTCACAGCCATATTAGAATAAGCATATATTTTACATTGAAATAGAATAAATATCACTTAAATGCAAATGGCAGAGATTTTTGTTGAAATTTTTTTTTATTTGTATTGAAAAAAATTACACACAAACAGAAATACCGGTAAGATCAAGCATAACAATTTGAAACAGTAGAAATAAAAGATTATGAAATTCTTATTGTAATACTCTAAAAAGTAATTCAATTCAGTACCTCACCATTTTTAATGAAATAATCTGGAATATGAACAGTCACAACTATGATCATTTGTTTTCTTTTTGCAGGAGAGAAAAGACAATTTTACATGAATGGAGTGCTAAAAATTGAGTGAGTGAATTATCCAATGTATAATTTTAAGAAAATTTCATAGCTGCATCACTTGAAATATATATATATATGTTTATCAAACTAAATTGGTGATATAAAAAAAGATACTTTGTTTGTTCCAAAATTACTTGCTTTGAACATTTCATTTTTTTGTGAATGATTTGTCATATATTTACTTTCCTAATTTTATTTTCAGCTACATCATAGATGAGTTACAGAGTAGCAATGAATTCCTGCTGTCAGTCAACCTTAGTGTATGTCTGGAACCTACCTATTGTGTGATCAATAGGACCATAGCAGAGAATGTCAGGATGCCTAAACCTAAGTGTGACTGGAACAGAGACTATAACATACCAGGTCAGTGGCAAATTGTTTGACGGAGTAAATAGAAATGACTGATTAATTATTTTTGTATCGGAATTGTCTCATGAATTGGATTAAACATTTCAGTATTATTACTATTAACAATGCACATTAAAAAGGTACAGTGAGTCATTACCTTGCTGTAAAAAAGTTGTGGAGGACCTTCAAGCAACTAACAAGATGAAAATCAGCAATAAATACACAGCCTCATATATATTGGAGAAGTAGTATGTCTCATGTATATTAAACCCATTTCCTTTTCCCTAAATTTCCATTTAAGGGAGTTTCAAAACATTAGTTTATATTGATAGGGGATCAATAAAGGAATCCAAATAGCAAAAAAAAATATATAGGTCACCGTGCTTGTTTTCGAGATATTAACCATTGAAATTCTGTCGGGAAAATATTCTCTCTTGACTTTTCATAGCTTTATCATTGACAAGTTTCAGTTCTAAAAAACTATAAAAAAATAATTAAAATTTTATAAGACTTTTACAGATGGCTTATCATGATACATGTAAAAGATTTACAAAAAGAAAAATGGGGGTCACCAGGCAAATTTATTCAAGGCATTCAAATGGATAAAACCAGAGGATTCCAAAAATCTGACAAAAAATCCAAAACATGACAAGCCAGCTTCTTTAATATTATTGCAGGAAAACCTATTTAAATTTTAGCAGCAACTTAAATTTATTTCATTGTAAAATGAAAACCATTTATAGCTACAAGAAATCAAATTTAAATGTCATCCAATATAGTAGAAGCATACAGAATAATAGAAAGTTTGTTTTACAGGGT
The DNA here is from genome assembly GCF_965363235.1 of Mytilus galloprovincialis. NCBI lineage: Eukaryota > Metazoa > Mollusca > Bivalvia > Mytilida > Mytilidae > Mytilus > Mytilus galloprovincialis. The sequence goes on from NC_134844.1 coordinate 24,288,728, forward strand.
TCTCATTGAAAAGCTGGATGACAGAGAGACATTTTGTTCCTGGGAACACCCTGCATGAGTATGCTATTCTGCAGTTGGTTAAAGACCTGGGTGTGGCTGGTTACCTGAAAGGAACACCATGTAACAGAACTGACTATACACCTGCTGTACAGGGATGGAAGAATGGTAAGGAAGTCGAGTTAAAGTACTGTGGATTCATATGTTCATGTGGATACCAATTTTCCTATGATTGAGAAAAACTAGTATTTTGAGAGATATTTGATTTCTTTGTTTTGCTAAAGCCTGCATACATTCCTGCTCCTTAAACTAATTTGTATTTTGTTATATGACAACATTCAGTAGATACATTTTACATGAGAGCACAGTCAGGTTTGTACCTTGATTTTTGCAGGATTCTGATATTTACACTTGTCGGGTCATATTTACTGAACAGAATTGTCTGTCTTTGAGTCTATGTTATCTTACAAGGATATGCTGTCTATACGTTTTCTTATCATACTATGCTTTTCCCTTTCTCATCACAGAATGTCCTGTAACAACAGTGATACCATCTCTCCAGAATGGAATGTCTTGTAGACTGCTGTCATCTTGTACTGCTGTGGACTGTTGCTTAGATGTAGACATTATAGGTCATTCTATCAATGCTGTCCTAACTCTTGACCCCTGTGATCAGAGACTGACCATTGGTATAGAGAACCTCATGTTTAATGTTTCCTTGTATGACTTTGACTGGGGTAAGTTTTCTGTCTATTTTAAAATGCTTCAAATCAATTAAGAGTTCTAAGCAAAGTTAGTTTGCATATATTTACAATTTCACTTTAAATACAATTATCCAGTCAACAATTTAATTTAAAGGATATTTGACATTTAGTTTTGCCTAATTAACAATTTAAAAGAATTGCAACAGGACGTTAATTAGCAACCAACAATCAATCAATTAGAAAGAAATATTTAGGGATTATTTGTTAGAAAAAAAACCATCTGTATCCCACATATATATCATATTACCAAAGTAAATATATCTAGAACTTTTAAAAAGTGTAGTTTGTTAGAAAAGAGTTGATCAATGAAAATATTTGTTAGTGGTTGGGATTCTGTCTCAATGAAGAATACTCTACATCTCATCTATTCTTTTTGTAATCATTTACTTGAAACTATATCTTTGAAATGATGAAAATTAGCAGCATGTCAAATGTTTCTTGACTAAAAACAATCAAGGCCCTAAATTATTTTGCATATTTATATTTTTTCTGCTAGCTTGACAAAATCTAGTGCATTTTCAAATAATTAATTTGACTCTTAATTGCCCTTAATATAAATTAATCTTGTTTTACCTTATTTATTTTACAGCCACTGCTCACAAACTGTACATGGATAAAGTCTTCCGCTTAGAGTAAGGATATTTATCTTTAAATTGTGCTAATGCGACGTAAAGCCACCAACGATCACTCAATCTTTAAATACAGTAAAATTTATATTTAGATATAAGAAGATGTGGTATGATGCCAATGAGACAACTCTCCATTCAAGTAACAATTTGTAAAAGAATACCATTATAGGTCAAAGTACGGCCTTCAAAACAAAGCCTTGGTTCACAACAAACAGCAAACAATAAAGGGCTCCCAAAATGACTAGTTTTAAACCATTCAAACAGGAAAACTAACGATCTAATCTATATAAAAAACAAGAATTGATTAACACTTATGAACCACATCATCAAACGACAACCACTTACCAACTGCATGTATGCATTTTAATCAGGAATTTCAATCTCTCATGATCTTTCAAATTTAAATAAATCCTGTTTTATAACATCCTCTCCTTTCAGAAAAAAAAAACCAAAAGAGTAAAAACACTCATCGTATAAGATCAAAACTTATGATCAATTTTATTCAAACATTTTATGAGAGGAGTCCCATATTGTAATAGATGTGCTTTATTTTCTTTTTTGTCATCTTATATTGATCTGAAACATTTGTCACTGGACATACATGAATGTTTTATTTAACTTGCAAAGAATCCAAGAAACATGTTGTAGAAATAGTGATCTCCACATTCAGAAAACAATTGAAATAAATATAGGGCATTATGAAAGATATCAAGATAAGAATTTGGAGCTGAATAAATGAAAGTAGATTTTGAACTATCTGGTATTAATTTTACATTTTTTTCCCCCAGCTATGCCATCTATGACTTAGAGAGTGACCACCAATATATGATAGAGTTGAACATCAGTCTGTGTTTTGAATCATCAGAACCGTGCATGTTTACACAAGCAATATTCTCCAACACTAAACTTACAAAGAAACCTTGTGATTGGCAGACTGGATTTGTTAATCCAAGTAAGAGTCTAACAACTTTTTCTGTCTGTTTATTCAGATCAGCCTAAAATACTGAAGATAATACCAGTCACTACTATAAAATCTGGTATCATTGGTGTATATTTTTGAAGAAGAAAAAAATAAAGTATCTATGTAAATACTGTTATTTGACCAAGTAGTAGGATTTTGAAATATCAAGTCTAATTTCAAGTAAACATATGTTAAATACAGACATTTAACAAAACATTTGAATTATCATTTTAAAAGTTGTTTAGAATTAAATGTTGATACTGGTATTTTTGAGAACATCAGAAATTATGGTTTTATGTTCTAACAAATTTGACCACTATTTCTAATTTTTGACAGAGTTTTCTGTGTCAGGGTGGAGAAAGGAGCATGGCATTGATCTAACCAGTGCATTATCTCCGATCGAAATATCTAAACTGAAGGAGACATTGGGTGTAGCTCCCTACCTCAGTGACAAAGCTTGTCAGAGATATAACTCTCCGTACAGTCCACCTCTCAATGGGTGGAGAACAGGTTAGTTTAAAACATAATTTGACACCAGAATGAGGACTAAAATTACTTCTACAGAGCACCTAGAATTTGACTGGTTTTGTTTTAAAATTTTAACATGGATTTCTTTTTTACCCTCTGATTGCTGTAATTGTATCATTCTATTTAAACTTATAAGCCAAAACGGACTGATATTTTTCCGAATTACAATGTACACAATATATTGGGAAGATTCTTATTTATTGAAAACATGCACAGCTATGGCAAACTTTATACAAATAACATAACTATTTTACAGAATGTAGTACCCACATGTCTGAGTTGAAGGCTCTACCATTCAATATAAACTGTTATATTGACCAAACCTGTACAGATGTCCAGTGTTGTATGGATATAGGACTGCTCAGTACCTCCATGGAGGCAGAGGTCAAGATAGATCCATGTGACTTCATGTTGACAGTCAGGATAGAGAAGTTGACCTTTGAACTGACCTTATTCGATTACCAGTGGGGTGAGTAAAACCTAATTGGTTTGGCATACAAATAAATAAAAAAGTTTGACTGTTGGTTTTCCTGTTTGAATTTTTTTACACTAGTCGTTTTTGGACCCTTTATTGCTTGCTGTTGGATGTGAGCCAAGGCTGTTGAAGTCCATACTTTGACCTATAATAGTTAACTTTTAATTCATAGTGACTTGGATGAAGAGTTGTCTCATTGGCACTCATACCACATCTTCTTATTTATATTGGGTTATATATCAATGAGACAGCAACTGTAGAACAGAAAAAGCAAAAGACATATAGACATTTCAACACAAATAAAGTTAACTTAATTTCTCATAGACCATTTTATCATCCATATATACAAATAGGATGTTCAAGGGATAAAAAAATATTTCAAAATTATCAAAAGTTTGAAAAAATTAATGAAATTTAAGGCAATTGTAAATGTCCCTTTATTGCTATGTTTATGTCATCTTTAATTTGTGTAATCTTCTTTCAGGAAAACAGGAATATTTTGACCTGTATGGAGTTATGCTAATAGAGTAAGTCTATACATTATTATTTTTTTTATTATACCCCCGCTTTAAAAAAAGGGGGGTATACTGTTTTACCTCTGTCTGTCCATCCTTCCATCCTTCCGTCAGTCCGTCAGTCTGTCAGTCCTATGAATATGTTTTGTTGCATTTTTCTCAGGAACTACAATACAGAGATTTCTGAAATTTGGTTTCAGGGTTTATATAAGTCAGCTATACTGTGTGATGCATTTTCAGATTCATCACTGGACAACTTCCTGTTGCATTTTCAGATTCATCACTGGACAACTTCCTGTTTACTGAACACTTGTATGATTTAACACATGATAGCCAAGTTGAAAATTTTCATCACATTTTTCTCAGGAACTACAATACAAGGATTTCTGAAATTTGGTTTCAGGGTTAATAGAAGTCAGCTATACTGTGTGATGTGTTTTCAGAGTCATCACTGGACAACTTCCTGTTTACTGAACACTTGCATATTTTTACACTATTAATATTATCCACTTGTGGCGGGGGTATCATCAGTGAGCAGTAGCTCTCAGATTCACCTGTTTTTTCTATCTTAAGTAAAACTTTTAAAACAGTTGGTTCTTTATGTTTATATTAGTTTTTATTCTTTCTACTGAACCACAATAAAAATATTTTGATATTGTCTGAGGCAATAGACATCAAACAGCCATTCATCACCATCATGATCTGGTCTGAAGTAGATGTAACATGACCCAAGACATACAGTAGTGTGATTTTTCTTGTAAATTAAGGAAATGTACTTGCAATCATCTTGCATTGATCCTTTAGTTTAATTTTAGAATAAATATTTGTGATAGACCATTGATAATTGGTTACAAACTGTCGTCTTATTGTCATGCCTGTCAGATAGCTTCTAGGATACACTTACAAATTTATGCATTGTTTGTATTTCTTTATTAGACTTGTTTTATATGTAGGAGATAATTTAAAAAAGAAGTGATCTTGCATTTTCTTTACACTGACTGTATTTTACTAACAGATTTTCCATTGACAACTTGTATGAAGAGAAGAAGTACCTTATCAACATGAACATGACCAACAGTTTTGAAGCCAGTGGTGCTGTGGAGTCTCATGTGGTTATCTTTGAGAATCATTTACTACCTAAACAGGCTTGTCAGTGGAAGTCAGATTATTTCATCAATGGTAATAAACATATGTTTTCTTGAAATGAATTCTCAATTTTTTAAACACATGTTTAATAAAGACTTTGAATCTCATAGATTGTTAGATTTAGTAGCTAAAGACATAAACCAGATGCTCTTACAAGTTTTGAACCTTTCTGAATATTTATAACTTCATGCCCTCAGGAGAAAGATAAACCTAAGATTGAGTAGAATTAATCAGAAGAATGAATTTACCTATTTTATTAAATAACAATATCTATGCTGTTTTCTAGGATTTTCCCTGTATAGTTGGTTATCACACAGGGGGTTTAAGCCTACAGATGCCTTACCAAAGTATTTTTGTTATTTTCTAGGATTTTCCCTGTATAGTTGGTTATCACACAGGGGGTTTAAGCCTACAGATGCCTTACCAAAGTTCATGCTATATCAGCTCTATGAAGAAACAAACCTGGCTGCTTACTTCCTAGATGACAAATGTGACAGGGGTGTTCATCCTTATAATAATGGATGGTCACAAGGTAAGGATATGGTCAGTTCAGGTAGTTGTCTAACATAAAGCCAGAGATGCCCTATCAAAGTATATCATAAAATGAGAAAGAAATGTTTTGATGTATGCCAATAAAGGTTGTTACCTCCCTTCCTCTGTGTTAATAGTTAAGTAAATCAGAAAATGACTCTAAAGTTTGTATCAGATATATGAGAAACCAAATGCCACTTTGATATAGTGTTGGAGCTCTTTATCTGAAGTGTAATGTTTTAAAAAGTTAAATAAATATAAGACTAAGATGGTCTGTTTTTTCAATGATTTTTGCTAAACTGTTTTGTTTTTCAAATTTTCTTAAGTATTTGGTTCAGTGGATAACAATAAAACAGAAGATACACCTTTTGGCATTATAATCAATAGTACTGTATTTTCTTTTAATTACTTTCAGATTGTTCCATGAACCTGACCTTGCCAACCTTGAAACCAGAGGTAGCCTGTCACATCTCTGATGTCTGTACTGGTCTGACCTGTTGTAGCTATAACCAGTTCTTACAACAAACATTTGAAGTAATGTTCCAACTAGATCCCTGTGAGAACAGACTCAGTATTGGTATAGAGAAGACTATGTATAACAGAACATTGAATGACTTTAAATGGGGTAAGGTGACTATGATGTTTCCAGCCATTTGTCGGGGGAATTATAGATGATAATGTTTGGTGGATATCTTTCAAGCATGTTCAGGATAAAACTTGTTCTTTTACAGCGGATTCCATTGAGTGTGTAGCGAAAGGTAATATCTTTGGTTAGCTTGCTTGTTAGCTGAACTGTGAAGTCATTATTAGGTCAGGTATACTACCCTAGCCTCCTTATGAAGTAGCATAGTTCAACAGAGGGATAGATTGGTTTTCTGTCGGACTAGTCTATTCTTAAGGTATAATTCTGTCTTGATGTTTTGGTAATGGAAAGAATTAAAAGATTGAATAAAATGTGATAAACAAAAATTGTATTAATATGCTTTACATTACAATGTTATGATTTTTTTTTCAGGAGAAGATCACTATTTCAGCATGCAAGGCGTTGTAAGAGTTAGGTGAGTGATTTTTTTTTTTTGGAAGTTATATATTTATATATGATATAAGAATTTTCTTAACATTCTGATTATGACCTCATTTGAATGGTCAGAACTGGACTCTGTAGGTTAGATGTGTAAGGAAACTAAATTGCATTAGATATTAGAATTAACATTATATCAAAGTAGTAAAGAAATTACCCTTATTCTCCATCCAATTGTTCATGAAAGGCGTTCATTTCATATTTTAATAGTTAATCTGTAAAAAATGGAGATTCATAAGTCAGAAAAGTAAAGGAAAATCTTGAGCATGCAGAAATCTCTAGTTAATATATATACTAAATAAAAGTAGATAGGTGGACACTTATATATTTCACCCTTTGCTCTTGTAGGTTTACAGTGACTTGACTGTTAGTGTTGCTATCCACCAATTGCAACTCATTCAAAATTTTGACCAAATTGCAATTTGTTTTATAAAATCAAATTGTTCAACTGGTCAAAATATTGAACAAATTGTTCAGTCAAAATGTGAAAGTGCAAGGTGATAAAATAAAATATACTTACAATCCTATAAGACTTTAACTCCACTTTATTGATGGTATTACTAAATCAGTCTATCAATCTGTATAGTTATATTATAGCCATTACCATACTAAAGGTGAACTGTTTTATTTTTAATTGCTATAAAAATGTCCAAACTAAGCTTTTATATAGTTTTTCTTTCGAAAAGTATTCTATATTCATAAGAATCACACATTATGTGAATAAAAACATTTCATATTCAGTAAAATATTTGTGAAATTGCAATATGTTTGTAGGAAGGGGAGATAATCTTTTTTGGTTTCAAAAAATCTTTATTCAAAAGAATAGTATTTTAGGTTATCTCCCCAAGGAAACTTATCAATAGCATGTTGTTATTTCACACATATTTTACTGAATATATGATGTATTATTTTAAATGATATATGATTCTTATAAATATAAAATCCTTTTTATTTTTAATTGCTATAAAAATGTCCAAACTAAGCTTTTATATAGTTTTTCTTTTGAAAAGGATTTTATATTTATAAGAATCATATATCATTTAAAATAATACATCATATATTCAGTAAAATATGTGTGAAATAACTATATGCTATTGATAAGTTTCCTTGTGGAGATAACCTAAAATACTATTCTTTTGAATAAAGATTTTTTGAAACCAAAAAAGATTATCTCCCCTTCCTACAAACATATTGCAATTTCACAAATATTTTACTGAATATGAAATGTTTTTATTCACATAATGTGTGATTCTTATGAATATAGAATACTTTTCGAAAGAAAAACTATATAAAAGCTTAGTTTGGACATTTTTATAGCAATTAAAAATAAAACAGTTCACCTTTAGTATGGTAATGGCTATAATATAACTATACAGATTGATAGACTGGTTTAAAAATACCATCAATAAAGTGGAGTTAAAGTCTTATAGGATTGTAAGTATGTTTTATATTATCACCTTGCACTTTCAGTCTTGACTGTGGTTTTCTACATTAGTTGGTTCAAATTTCTGACCAGTTGAACAATTTGGTTTAATAAAACAAATTGCAATTTGGTCAAAATTTTGAATGAATTGCAATTGGTGGATAGCAACACTTACAGTCAAGTCACTGTAATTGTTTTCGTTAAGATCTGAACTCTCCCTTCTTTTTATAGCTTTTTGACTTTTTTGTGAATTTTTTTTTATGTTTTAGAAAATGTTTTCAAACTTTTTATTGCAGCTTGAATCAATTCAATTAGAAGAGAGATAAAAATGAAAAAAAGTAAGGAACAACTTATTTGAAATTGATTTAAGGAACTGTGTATAATTTCTTTGTTAATAGGTACAATATAGAGGACTTACAGACAGAGAGAATGTATTTAGTTAATATAGAGGTGATGTTCTGCTACGAGACTAACATTCCACAGTGTGACAGTGACAAAAAGTTCACAGTATTAAAGAATACCAAACTACCTAAACAACATTGTGACTGGTCAAGTCATTCTATACCCTCAGGTAATTATATTCATGTTGTTGGACTAGAAGAATTTGAAACTACCCTTGACAATTGTTTAACTTTTATTGTCTTGGGTTTTTCTGACAAAGAAAAACAATTAATTTTAACAAATGAACAATGAGTAAAGCCCATACAGCATAGTCAACTTTAAAAGGCCTTGAAATAACAAATTTAAAACCAAATTTGTTTTTGGCAGCAACAAATTTAGCTTCAGACTTCACCTTCTGTGAATCTTATACTTTATAACTACAGGGTTCTCTTTATCCAACTGGTACAATGAGTATGGCCTAGCACCAGGAGCCAAGTTAAAGGACTGGATGATATCATACTTACTCAATGACTTAACTATCTCTTCATATCTCAATACTCAACAGTGTAGACGCAGTGACAACACATATACACCTAGTACTAATGGATGGAATAAAGGTGAGTATTCACAGAGGACATGCTGAGGGTTGATATGTACTCCGATAGGTCTGTTACATGATTAGCTTCTATTTCAGTGCATGATAGTGTATTCTAAGGTTGGAGGAAAGTTAGATTATTTTATTTTGCAACCTTGCTATTCCTTCAGTCAAATTGTATTGACTATATAAACAACTGGGATATACAATCACCGAAGGTACAATTCTTTTGGTGACTTTTAATGTATGAAAGAAATATGGGTTTGTCAATTTTTTTTCAAAGTCTGCTTCTATAAAGTGTTGTGTAATAATAGAAAAATGATACATTCTCAAATGTTTCTAGAATTAACTACATTAGGCATACTCAAGATTTCATATACAAACATGTACCAAAAAGTGTCAAAATTAAAAAAGGGCATAAACAGAATATTGTAGATGAATTGTGGCAGAATTATATTATTTTGGATGAAAGGTGAATTCATGAATGAATTAAAAAAATGGTTTTATAAATCTTTTTTCAGCGTGCATCAAATCAGTCTCATTGCCCGTCATTCCTGATCCTACTTCCTGTCACCTGATGGATGACTGTACCAGTATCGAGTGTTGTGTCGATGTGGATTTCATTCCAAGGTCCTTTGGATTTTACCTACATATTGATCCATGTTCATACGAGTTGATAGTAGGCATAGAGAAGTTCCGAAGAAACATCTCCCTCACTAACTACAAATGGGGTAGGTATTACATAAAAATGTTATATATAAAATTCTGATTAATTGATTGTAGTAAATTTTAAAAGTGTCTTGTACTATGTCACAGCAATTTCTATTGTCTAAGATGTCAAGAGATGCAAAAGATTCCAGAAGGACATTCAAACTCATGTGTTGAAAATAAACAGACACCACTTTGGCTAAAATAGAAAAAAAAGACCATTAGGCAAACAATAGTACACAAAACACAAAATAAAAAACTTAAGACTGAGCAACTTTAACCCCATCAAAAACTGGGGATGATTTCATGTGCTCTTAGAAGGTAAGCAGATCCTGTTTCACATGTGGCACTTAATGTCCTACATGTATGTCATACAATTACTGATATTTATTCCTGACATTGTTTATATTGGATTTTTAGGCCAGAAAGAAGATTTATGGTTAGTTGGTGTGTTCCATATGTCCTTCACTATAGATGATTTACCAGGGGAGAGAATTTATGTTGTGAGCCTCAATATGAGTGAATGTTTTGAAGATGGTCAACCCTGTAATACAACTATAGTTCTTAACAAAAGCAGATTACCTAAAGACTTATGTGTTATGGACAACAGTTACTATATTGCTAGTAAGTTTAATTTGTAAGAAATTTGAATGAAAACTAGAATTTTGGAGTGGAGAATATTTTCTGAAGACTAATGTTCAGTTATGTTGTAAGTTTGCCTATTGTCTAATGTGCTCATAATCTTAGTATTATATTACTATAAAAATAAATAACTCACAAAATGCTGTCACATTTGTTATCTAGGAAGTAATGCTTAATCAATTTGAGTTCTTCCCTAGACATGGATAAACTATGTTACATTTTTCACATGTGCAGAAATAAAAGTTTTCAATTGAGACTAACTCAAGTTGTAGATTGAACAAACAATTTTTATGGTGAAATGTTGATGGGGGAAAAAAATAGTTGCCTCAATTTTTTTCAAGCAGAGCAATTAATCTGGATGTTTTTTTTAAACCCAATAATAGTAAGTAAGTATAAAAACTATATATTTATATTTAGGTGTGTAACAAATTAAGTTACTTTAACCCCAAAAATAATAATACAATTTTAGATCAAATGTTTAATTAAAGTGCGTTGAATGCCCAAATTTAGCAAAGTGTTACTTTTATTCATGTTTTCATTTCAGACTTTTCACTAAGAAACTGGAAAGCTTCACACAATGGCATGAATCCCTATGCTCCTTTACCAGATTTTGGCAAATCATTATTGTTTGAGAAACTTGGAATCTCACCATATCTACAGCAGGAGGAGTGTCGGAAGAATACGGCCATGTTCAACCAGACTGTCTGGACTGATGGTACAATTTATATTTTATTCAATTATTGTACTCCTTTGGTTGTGTTTTATAGAATTTCCAATTTTACACATCTTTGGATTTTTGAATCATACTATGGCATTGTTCTGTAAATCATTGTAAATTTTTAATCTGCTATGGACATTTACATACAAGAAAGGTTTTGGCGGGTTTTACCTTTTTTGTTCAAATATTATGACCATTCTGATCTAGGATGTTGGTATTTGGAGATAGATGAATCTGAATTCAAGTTAAAATATTCAATATATTGAGTCTCATATGTTTTCTTGTCCAACACAATTGTCTTAACTTAGCTTAAACAAATTTACAATAAAACTTATAAGAAAAATAATTAAATTCAGGATTCTATCGCATTTTTTCTTAGATCTTCATTTATTGTTGAAGAGATTTAAATGATGATAACATCTATGTAGTCATACATCATTTCCAAAAGAATTTTTAAGCTTCACATTTAAATTGTGATAGGCATTTTAGAATTCAGCAACAGTTATATGATTAAAAATGAATTTCAGCCTGTCCTCTTAACACTACTGTATCCTGGACGTCGACACCTGATGTTGGAATTCCCTGTCAGATTACCTCCCTTTGTACTGGCATGGAGTGTTGTCTACATGCTGACCAGTTAGACAGAGACTTCCAGACCAGAGTTATAGTGAACCCATGTCAGTTTGTGGTCAGTGTTGGAATAGATAACTACATCCACAATATATCTTTGGCCAAGTATGAATTTGGTGAGTCTTTTTGAAGAATGTGTTTTAAGAATGTTACTGAAAATCAGAAATCCATTATTCAAAACACATAAAAATAAATATTTGAAACCTCATGTTTTTTGTTTATTTATTTTTGACAGAATTTAACCATCAAATATTAAGAAAGTTTGATATTCCAGTTTAATTATCTCCCCTGAATTACAAACAATTATAAAGTTATCTCCCATTGCACAGATTCTTTGGATTTTTTTTAACAATATTTTTCAACTGTACTTTTAAAGTATATGTAAAAGAATAAGAATGTATTTTCAATCTTATGGTAAAGAAATCTTTGTTTTGTTTCAATATTTGCAAATTAGAATAAAAAAATCATGATACTAATAAATAAGGTTAAGGTTAACAAACTATCAAAGCTTCTTTAGATGTTCTGCTTTTTGCTTGGTTTAACATTGTTGAATATTACTATTAGGTATTTACATGTGCTTGTTATATAATTGAAAATAATTTTTTTTGCTTTGAAAATTTAATATTTTATTATGAAGTGATTTATGTTGTAGGAAAGTTGAGCCAGTTTTCTATAGCAGGAGTAGTTACTGTCTCGTGAGTATTAGTCATTTAATGTGATAAGAAAAATCTAGTTTATATTTGAAGAAAAACTACAAAAGAAATTGTGGTAGTGTTGAACATGCAATGTGTCTGTTAAATGAATGTTGATTCAAGGAAACTAATGTTTGCTTATATGTGTGCCTTCATATTATTGTGGTATTTGTATTCAAAAAGTAAAATCACAAAAATATTGAACTCTGGAAAAAATTTAAAACAGAAAGTCCCTAATCAAATGGCAAAATCAAATGATATAACACATCAAACTAATAAATAACATCTGTCATATTCCTGACTTGGTACAGGCATTTTCTTATGTAGAAAATGGTGGATTGAACCTGGTTTTATAGCAAGCTAAACCTCTCACTTGTATGACAGAAAATATACATTGATTCAAAAATTGAAATGATAGTATTCATATCTCACACAAAATTTGATTTGCAGGACTGAAGTCAACAGTAGTAGGCAGGTTGATACAATAAAAATCTGATTGCTTAATTGTTGTTGACAGGTTATAGGTTTTAATCAAATTTAATATACAATGAAACCTTTATTGATTTTTACCCATGTGCACATGCAAAGTGTCTTCATAACAAACAAAATGGAAAAATATACTGTGACTTTTCTGCAGGTATGCCATAGAAAAGATAAGTGAAGAGCATTCCTACATGATGTCTATGAATGTATCAGTATGTACAGAGAGTCAGCAATCTTGTGAACAGAACTATGTTATACTAGACAATGTATTGTTACCAGTTCTACAATGTGATTGGGATACAGGGTTCAGTGTGGCAAGTAAGTATAAATTTACAATGTTCTGTAACCAATTCTATAATATTACTGCGACACAGAGAGAGAACACATACCCTTCTATCTAAAACCAATTGGTTTAAAAGTAAATTTTTAAATCCCCGTACTTTAGTTTCCATTTTTGTTTTGGAACTTGGATCTATTATGTTGTTTGTGCCTCTGTTCTCATTGGTCTTGTTCTTTTATTTTTTTGCTGTATTTTTTCAGCTTTTTCAATATTTTCTGTTATTCTAGATAGTTTCTTCAAAGTCATCTCTACATATTTAAGATTTTAAGAACCAGAACATTTTTTGAGCCATAAAAAAGAGGCAAAAGATACCAAAGGAATATTCAAGTCAAAGATAAACTAACAATTCCATATAAAAAGAAAGGACCAACAGACAAATAAAAGTACACATAACACAACAGAGAAACCTAAAGAGGGAGCAATACGAACTCATCATAAAGGGGGTGATCTAATGTGCTCTGGTAGGGTAAGCAGATCGGAGCACCCACCAAAGTATTTCCTTTCTAAGAATACAACTTAAAGTTAATCATAATTACCAAGTTATTACTCATTTGATTTTTTCCAAACCAAAAAAGATAAATCAATAGATGAATAACAATGCATCGTGTAAGTACGTAGGGGAAAAGTTTAAAACAATTCTTTAGAACACATTTGTAAATATTTGAATGGAAAAAGTCATGCAATGCTAATGAATACAAATCTTATATTTTCTTCTTGTAGATTTCTCCTTGTCTGATTGGATGACAGATCACATGATACCTCCAGCATCACAGCTATCAGACAACATGGCCTCCAGACTATTCCAGTATCTAGGATTATCATATTACCTAAAATCTCCATCATGTAGTAGATCCAGTAATCCTTATACACCTTCACAACAAGGCTGGAATAACTGTAAGATTTTTGGCAATATACAAAAAATGTTTCATATGCATTTTGTCTAATGTGTACTAAGTATTGAATCTGTTTTTTCATTAATTACAAGGAATTCAGTCTGAGTGACCCGATTGACTCATTATGATACCATGCCAACAGTATAACTAATGTTTTGTATTTTCAGTATGCACTAGGAATGTCACTCTCAGTGACCTGACAGACCCATTAAGTTGTTACTTGGACTACACTTGTTCTACTGTGGACTGTTGTATTGATGTAGATAAAGTAGGAAGGACTTTAATGGCTTCTTTGTCAATAGACGACTGCCAACAGAAACTGACGATACAACTAGAAAGACTAACTAAGGATGTGTCACTTCTTAACTATACATGGGGTAAGGTTTAATGATAAACACTTGATCAGGCTATTTGAAGTTTATTAATTTTGTAGAATGAGCATTGTATGGCAAAACCTATACCATCATTGATTTGTCTTGAAGGACTCATTGCAAAATATTTTACATATTACAGCTATAAATTAGATTTTCAAAAATAATATCAACAGAAAAAATGTAAACAAAATTTAGTTAACTTTTACCAAGCAGAAATTACAGGTTTCAATAACTGGTGTTGACTCTTTATGGATTGATCAGTTGTTAAAATGGCTTCAATAAATGTTTTGATTTGACTTGTTTACTGTTTTATCTGGTACCATTTTTAAGCAAGATAGTATCTGTTTGTTTTGGAGTAGCCTATTTCGACTAAGGAATGAGGATTAATAATATATTTTGTTACAGGAACTCAAGAACAGTTGAACTTGTTAGGAGTTCTGAGAGCAGAGTAAGTGCCATTATTTTATAAGATTTATTACATCAGCACATTGTCCTACAACAAACAGATACATTTAATAATTAATTTATGGATACATTCAACTTAAACATTATTTTAAAAGCAGTGATATGTTTTCCAGAATATCTTCAGTAAATAAAGCAGAAAATGGCAATAATTTATTCTTTTTCTTTATAGTTGAAATACTGTTAACATTATTACATATCACCTTGGAAATGACTTTTATTTTTATTTTTAGTTTCTCAGTACATAATCTAGAATCAGAAGACAGTTACCTTGTGAATCTTGATCTACATGTTTGTTTTGAAACAACTGGACCTTGTGTGTTTAGTACATCTGTACTTAGTAATGTCAAATTACCACAAACAAAGTGTGATTGGTCGGCAGGCAAAGGTTTGTATACATATATTTTCGTATTCGTTGTTCTTGGTATATTATTTTCAAAGTGCTGTCATTATATAAATAACACATAGCTGAGAGGGTGATGGAGCAGATTGGTACACCAAGAAAACAATGTCAACCGTGGCAAAGCCATGGTTGAAAATGCTTTTTTAAGGGGTACCAATCTTATTTAATTTTATTGAAAAGTATTTTATTATGATGTCACGTACATAACAACATTACTGGTATGTGAAAAATCAACAGAAGTGAAGCAAGATATTTATTTTTTTTATTTTGACAGTCAAATAATAGAATCTGAGCCAAAACATAGAACTTAAGCATTGTCATTTAAAATACCTTGATGTAAATTTAATTTGTTGTCCTTTAAATTATTTATTTTTGATTGGTCTGGACGTGAGGGTGACATTCAAATAAATTGTCACCCTCTCAGCCATGTGATAAAGTAAATTAACACCCTCGTATTAGCCAATCAAAATATGGCATTTTAACATGAAGTATAATAAATCTAATTGGAAAATATTTAAATTCTGATCGAAATATTTGTTTACAGCATTTCTTGTTCCCTTGACCTAGATTTTTTAAATAGCTGCATGAACTTAAACTGATCTCTGATTTTCTTATGAATGATTTTCACTGGTTGACCAGAGGTCAATCTGTGTAAATATAGCTATTTAACAATCAGTTCTAACTGTGATGTTTAAAGATATAAAAAAATATAAGTATTGTTGCAAAGGAAATGTAAAGGAGACATGAAATTGAATAAACTCAAAAGTGATTCATTGTCGACTTTCATGAAATTTTAAATTAGCATTGATTACTATTATATATGTTAGAATTTAAATCCATTATGCATCCATTTCTTTAGATTTCTCATTGACTAAATGGTTGTCAGAGAAATACTTGACCAGACCAGTAGGATCAGATAGCCTTCCACAGTGGGCAGTTCTCCAGCTTAGAGAAGATTTAGGACTATCTAGATTCTTGTCTGATCAACAGTGTTATAACATTACCAATCAGTTTATGATTACTGATGATGGCTGGAATTCTGGTAATGTTACTATAATCATTGTTCAAACAGATTTTACTTTTAAATATATAATTTAGCTAACGATAAAGAGTTTAAATAAAACTATATTATGAATAAATGTAGATATGGGATATATACGTCAACAAGCAATTCATAACAACAAAATTAACCAAAAGATATCCATTCATTGTTGAGTAAGGAAATGGCAAGTGGTTATTTTTGCAAAAAATCTGTAATCATGTTGATTAGATTTGGATTTTGTGCTAATGGTAAAAAATTCACAATAACCAATGCACACATTAATTTTTGAATTTACAGTAATTTTAAAATTGTTTTTATGTTTTATAGAATGTGTTAATGATGTGAGTGTACCAGATATATCAGGAAGTGGTGTGGTATGTTCTATACCAACGGCCTGTACGACCTTGGATTGTTGTGTTGATACACCATTACTAAATACCTCCATCCAAACTTCTCTAAGCATCATTGACTGTAGAAACACCCTACATGTACAGATAGGAGAAAGACAGACAAGCATTAGACTAAATGAGGTTCCATATGGTAAGATAATGTCATGTACATTAGTTTGATATGTTTGATCAGTAAATATATATTTTTTCAAAAAAGTCAATAATAACTGCCTCCTTGGATTGGTATTATTATGCTCCCATTCAAAGCCGGAGGTCCTGTGCTTTATCCTCTGCAGTGTTAAACTGAAGACTTGAAATTTGGAATTGCTGCTTGCCAAGCTGAACACACAGTATTTATGAATAAAATCAAAGGCTAGTCAGACCAGATTCAGAATAATGTGTTTAGTAGGGTGACGTCTTTTCCTGCAAACTGTTAACTGTTCAAAATCAGACTCAGCTTTTTGGACTAGTAGTATAAAGCAGGCATCATTATTCATATTACATTTAAATGTTCTTGTCCTGAATATGATTTTGATTCACCACTAATGTTAAACAGCCATCAACAGTCATCATTACTTCAGTAATATATGATATGGAAAGGTGAACAAACATTTACATTGGACCCCCTTGCAGGTCAAATAGGAATAATTGCTTTCCTATTTAAAAATAGAAATGAACCTTATTTATCAAGTAAAAAGTTAAGCTCACTGATTTATACAATCTCTTTGGAAATTTTCATAACCATTCATACTGAAAATTCCAAAATATTTAGAGTTTCTTAATTAGTATCATTATTAAAGATCTTGATATAATGTACATGTACTTTAAAAAAAAAATAATGTTTATATAATTGAAAAGTTATTGATTGTTATCTTTTTGGTTACAGGTATTGAGAATACATTCTCCATGTTTGGAATAGTCAAGTTAATGTAAGTTCATATGTTATAATATATTCCTTAGTAGTGTAGGTCATTTAGAAGTCCTTTCCCAAACTTAGTGTGTTACTGCTTTGAGTATTAAAAAAGTCTTTCTGTAAGGGATTTAAAAAAAAAGAAAACAAAACATTATTAAAATTTATGCTTCTGAAACGCTTTTCTGGATTTACCTTCATCAGGAACGCTAAAATCCAAATATTTGAAACCCAAGAATTTATAAATAACAAAACAATTGAAGAGCTATATGACCAAAAAAACCTAATCAAATAACTAAATCCATCTAAGGCTAACTTTGGCTGAGGTATATTCATAACAGTGTATTCTAGATTATTTCCTAGTACTATTTATTTTCACTTTTTTTTTTTTACAAAAATGGAAACCTTGCTGAAATTTCTAAATTTAAAGTTTACAAATCTTTTATTAATATGGTTGGAATGATTCACAATAAGCATTTATGTTCCACACAATGACAGTAGTCAAAATAAAGTTTATATACTTGACAATAAACAGAACACCCAACTTATAGATCAAAATTAGAATGTTTAATTTGTAGGTAACAGTGGTTTATTTGTTTTTATTTTCACATTTGCAGATACCAGATAGACAAGTTGAGCCTGGAGAAAGCCTATTATCTCAATGTTAATATATCTGTTTGTTACGAGACTGGAGGACCATGTCAGATAAATGTACAGGTCTTTAACAATACAATCCTAAATCAGACAACTTGTAAAGATGAGGGATTTCTGGATAAAGGTTAATATACCATTATTAATGAGAGAATTAACTATTCTATACTCTATCATTTTTTTATTTTTACTATAACTTAAAACAACTTTTTCATTGAAAATTGAACATTAAGTCCAACCACTACATACATTTTATTTATTTTTTTAGTTGACTTTGATTAAGAGCTAATTGATATTTCTGTTATCACTAAGCATCAGTTATTAGTAGTTGTCTTTTATAATGCCGATGAAATCTGGAAAGCCATTAGGAATTATGTATTTCTAAAAAGATGTTTTGCCTCTCAGTAACAACTCCTACAACTAATTTCAGCAATCTTTGGTGACCTACTGGAAGGTCAAATATCTGCAGCCAATCAACAAATTTTATTACTGAATTTCACATTTGCAACCCTCCACCTCATTGGGCTGACTATGCTGAAGTTTCTTTAAATGTTATAATGTTAAATTTGTGAGATTTCTAACTATTTTTAATGATTTTGTTTCGTGTATTTTTAGCATTTTCTTTAACAAAATGGTTGACAGACCGAGGACTGACTACATCTTCTCCAGCCACTGATGTCACAGCTAATGATTTGATTATGGACCTAGGACTAAATGATTACATGGGACCTACCAGTAGATGTGACCTAACAGCACCCCCTTACAGCCTGGCTGTGAAGGGTTGGATGAATGGTAAAATATCAGACAGCTTATAACAATAGTTTGTTGATACAGATTTTTACAATTATACATATTTGATAAGTTAATGTCTGATAGTAAAAAACTTACAATTACTGAAATACTAACATTTAAGTACTTTTGTAACTCTGATTCTATGCTATAAATGTATTGTTATATTTTACAGAATGTTCTAACCTTACCAAAGCAGGACTGGATCTCTCCGGTGATATAGCCTGTCACATACCATCTACATGTAACTCCATGGCTTGCTGTGTCCAGTCTGACCTACTAAGGAGGTCACTGTTTACCTCTATAGACCTCAATGCATGTCTGTACACAATGACTGTCACTATAGAGGACTTTCAACATGAAATACAACTCCTGAATTATAAATGGGGTATGTTACTTTTAAGAATTGCGTAAACATTTCATAGTTAATTTAGTTGCTAGAAAATTAGTTGTTAATTTGGCACAACCTCCATTTCTATTCTTAATTTGATAATGTCACCTTTCGTTTATGCAATTTAAATATGATTGTAGATTTTCACATTGCTGATATTTCAATGGAAATATTTTCACCTTGATTAGAAACAACAGAGTATTTTAAAATGTTCAATCTAATTTAATGTCTTAGTAACTATATAAAGGCATGATACTGAATTTATATTAATTTGCCTAATTTGTTGATAGAAAATAGTGTTCTTATAACGCATTGCAGCCAGACCAGTGTTTTGTGTGATGTTTTTATGCCTACTTAAAATGTCTTTTATAGGAACTAATGAAGAGATACAACTTCATGGAGCATTCCGTTTGAAGTAAGTTTAACATATATTTATATATTTGACAATATTTGTTTGTCTCAGTTATGTACTACATAAAGTTAAAGTCTATACTGTTCTTCCCATAAATGTAGGAGTGTAGCCAAGTATTTAAAAAAAACACCAGTACATATAAATCATTTAATTTCCACTATATCCTTAATTTATGTGCAAAAGCATGGTTGCACCTTTAGAAGAAATATTTGTTGTAGAAATGGTTTTAAAAAAGATGCAAAAGATACTGAAAGGACATTAAAACTCATTAGTGGAAAATAAACTGAGGCAATGTCTATAAAAGAAAAAAACAAACAACAAAACACAACATAGAAAATTAAAGACTGAGCAACACCACACCTAACAAAAACTAGGGGTGATCTCAGGTGCTTCAGAGGGATAAGCAGATCCTGCTCCACATGTGGCAACCTTTATGTTGCTCATGTAGGTCACATTCAGGGAAAGAAGAAGGGTTTTTTAGTTAAGACAATTAAAACATATCCGTTGTCATCTGTGAAACAGATATTCCATAAATATTTAAATCTTATAAACAGTATGATTTTCTGACTCAATTTATTAGAAAACAATAGGATTAACGACATCAATTAATTATTTTTATGATATCTAGTACATTGGGGTTCTTTTATTGTCATGTATGATACCTATACAATTTTTGTTTTGTTTCAATAGAATTTGTACCATAAAACTCATTCCTATAAAAGTGATGTTACAAACTTTTATACAAATTTCACTGTAGATATGCTGTAAATAATATTCCATCACAAGGAAAATTTGCTGTTGATGCCTCTATCCATGTGTGTTTTGAAGCTGGTAAAAGTCCATGTAGAAATGTGTATAATGTGATGAAGACATCAGATCTTCTATTTCCTTCCTGTGATAGTCTACAAAACATGATGCCATTCAAAGGTAAATATTTATTGAAACTTGTCATGTGAAATGTTAATATTTTGGAATTAAAGGGATTACAAAGTGGTCAAATACCTGACAATAACTTACATTTCTCTATGCATTCAAACAAGTTTGACAAGTAATATCATGTTTAATAATATCTTGATTGAATGTGTTTGCGGTTTCTTTCTTTCTGTAATTCCCACAATATCCATTCAAATCATTGCACTCTATTTTTACCATTAAATCTTTAGATAACTCACACAAATTCCACATTATAACTTTATATCTCAACAATATTGATCAAGTCTCAATAGCTATTGAAAAAAAGTTATATTTTGCAATTAATCTCCCATTTAAACCATTTAAGATTTGAAAATTAGATGTCTGGAGTGGATAAGTAGAAATCAGTTTGGTATAGTATATTTTAAACATGATACTTTTTCTTTATAAACAGGACTATCCTTTGACTTCTGGAAAATAACTGAGTGTACAGTCCAAAAGGGAGCTAATCCACTAACAGGTAATGTACTAAATTTATAGGTTTGATGATTTCTGAAAGATTACTACAGTTACTACAATATTAGATATGTGATCATTGAGGGGGGGTAGGAGGGGTCCTGATCCCGAAATCCCGGGTTTAAAACATGAAATCCGGAAATCCTGGGCTTAAAAGTACGAATTCCGAGGTCCCGAAATTCGAAAAAAGAAATTCCCGGATCCCGAAAGGGTCAACCCAGAAATCCCGAGCTTAAAAACACCCGATCCCGGAGTCCTGATAAAGATCATATCCCCCCTCATCATTGTTATTTAGAAAAAATCATATTCATATCTTTTTAGCTCACCTGGCCCGAAGGGCCAAGTGAGCTTTTCCCATCACTTTGCGTCAGGCATCGTCGTCCGGCGTCGGCGTCCGTCGTTGTCGTCCGTTGTAGTTAACTTTTACAAAAATCTTCTCCTCTGAAACTACTGGGCCAAATTAAACCAAACTTGGCCACAATTATCTAGTTTAAAAAAATGTGTGGCGTGACCCCGCTAACCAACCAAGATGGCCGCAATGGCTAAAAATAGAACATAGGGGTAAAATGCAGTTTTTGGCTTATAACTCAAAAACCAAAGCATTTAGAGCAAATCTGACTGGGTAAAATTGTTTATCAGGTCAAGATCTATCTGCCCTGAAATTTTCAGATGAATCGGACAACCCGTTGTTGGGTTGCTGCCCCTGAATTGGTAATTTTAAGGAAATTTTGCTGTTTTTGGTTATTATCTTGAATATTATTATAGATAAACTGTAAACAGCAATAATGTTCAGCAAAGTAAGATTTACAAATAAGTCAACATGACCGAAATGGTCAGTTGACCCCTTAAGGAGTTATTGCCCTTTATAGTCAATTTTTAACCATTTTTCGTAAATCTTAGTAATCTATTACAAAAATCTTCTCCTCTGAAACTACATGGCCAAATTAATCCAAACTTGGCCACAATCATCTTTGGGGTATCTAGTTTAAAAAAAAGTGTGGCGTGACCCGGCCAACCAACCAAGATAGCCGCCATGGCTAAAAATAGAACATAGGGGTGAAATGTAGATTTCGGCTTATATCTCTGAAACCAAAGCATATAGAGCAAATCTGACATGGGGGTAAAATTGTTCATCAAGTGAAAATCTATCAGCCCTGAAATTTTCAAATGAATAGGACAACCGGTTATTGGGTTGCTGCCCCGAAATAAGTAATTTGAAGGAAATTTTGCAGATTTTGGTTATTATCTTGAATATTATTATAGAAAGAGATAAACTGTAAACAGCAATAATGTTCAGCAAAGTAAGATCTACAAATAAGTCAAAATGACCAAAATTATCAGTTGACCCCTTAAGGAGTTATTGCCCTTTAATCTTTTACAAAAATCTTCTCCTCTGAAACTCCTGGGCCGAATTTAACCAAACTTGACCACAATCATTATTGGGGTATCTAGTTTAAAAAACGTGTGGCGTGACCCATCCAACCAAGATGGCTGCCATGGCTAAAAATAGAACATAGAGGGGAAATGTAGATTTTGGCTTATATCTCTGAAACCAAACCATTGAGAGCAAATCTGACAGGGGTAAAATTGTTTATCAGGTCAAGATCTATCTGCCCTGAAATTTTCAGACAAATCAGACAACCTGTTGTTGGGTTGCTGCCCCCGAATTAGTAATTTTAACGAAATTTTGCAGATTTTGGTTATTATCTTGAATATTATTATAGATAGAGATAAACTGTAAACAGCAATGATGTTCAGCAAAATAAGATCTACTAATAAGTCAACATGACCAAAATTTTCAATTGACCCCTTAAGGAGTTATTGCCCTTTATAGTCAATTGTTAACAATTTTCATAATTTTTTGTTAATTTTTGTAAATTTTTAGGAAATATTTTCCACTGTAATTACTGGGCCAAGTTCATTATAGATAGAGATAATTGTAGCAACAAGAATTTTCAGTAAAGAAAGATCTACAAACACATCACCATCACAAAAACACCATTTTGTCATGAATTTATCTGTGTCCATTGATAATATGCACATAGACCAAGGTGAGCGACACAGGCTCTTAAGAGCCTCTAGTTTGAATTCCTTATGTAAGACAGACTTCACCAGCAGGAGTCAATTTAAAAGTGTGAGGTGAAACCAAAATTGCTCAGACATATAGTTCATACATGTAGTTTGTTGTAAAATTTAATGTTTAAACAACTGCAATATCAGCAAAGCCTAGTCTTTTATTGGTTCAAAAATTGCAATGTAAGATTAATTAAATTTTATTCACATCAATATTACAGGATGTCCTGCAACAGCCACTGCACAGAATTTTGAATGCTGCATGCCGCTGAAGTTCCGATCTGGAAATAGGAATGTTAATGTTAAGTTTACTGTGTCTGCCTGTGATGAGGTACAGTACAGTGTGGAGAGGAAACAATGGACTAAATCTGGATTGTCTGTCATTTCTGGTAAGTAATATACCTAAGGGGAAGACTACATGAAACCAAAATTAAACACTTTTGTACTTTGTATCCTATGTATCTTTTAATGCCATATGCGCATAAATTCCTGATTAATATCTTTCCTATAAAACGTTTCAAGCATAACAGAAATTGTTTTTGTAGTTTCATTAATTTATTTAAAATCCTTTTATTTTTTTTTTATCTATGTTGCAAGAAAAATAAATTTTCAATTAATATCAAACCTTACAAAATCTTGAATTATTTGATCTTGATGTTCATGAAACCTGATTCTCAACAGGCCTTAGATGAACTCCTTTAAGGATTGTAATATAATTTGAAACTTGAATGCAATGTTTCTCTGTGCCTAATGCTTAAGTGAAAAATCATTTTGAAATCGGGATAAAAAACTTAACAGGTTATTACATTTAATTTCGTAAAGTTTGGAGAAAATTTCCTTTTCAACAGACAGATTTTATTTTCACTTTACTTTGTAGGCAACCCAGTATCAGAGGACTTGGGCCAATCATTCCAGATGAACTATACCCTAACTGATGCCTCTGGATCTGTTAGAGTTATCATGTCTCTACAAGCATGCTACCTAGCTCAACAACAACCATGTGATATATATGAACTGACCCCTAAAGCTGGAGTAACCATTACAAAGCCATCATGTACTGGTAGGAGAAGGAGAAGGAGGGAAGCTACTGAGTGAGTTTGAATTTAATGCTTTAAAAAACCCAAATATGAACAAATTAAAAAAACGAGGCACACTTTATCAATAAAATTTAGTTAATAAACAGTTGTTTCATTATATACCACATTTCTTTCTCTTTTTGTTGTTACATTAAATTGAGCTTTAATCACAATGTCTTCTTTGATTTCAATGAAAGCTAAAATTGGGAAAAATATTTTCTCCAAATGTAACATCATGCAAAGAAGACAAATAGTTTTATCACTTGTAGCTATAGGGTACAGTTGTATTTCATGATAAGAGAAATTAGTCACACTATATGCTTTGGATTATTTCAGACCAAGCCCTGCCAACTTCCATGAAGGAATGAGAATTCTAACAGAAAGAAAAGCATCTAATGAAGAAATGGAATCATATATTGGCGAAGTCCAACAACATGAGGTTAGATATTTTAGTTCATTTATTGTTATGGCCAGCCATAAAAAGGATAGGATATTAAATATTATACAATTACTGTCTTTTGATGAGGTAAATGTGTGGTTTTATTGACTTTTTAAAAACTGATATTCACTGAGGCCAACAGCCGAAGTGAATATCAGTTTTTCAAAAGTCAATTAAACCACATATTTACCGAGACAAAAGACAGTAATTGTTTTATTCCATATTCCAAGAGAAATGGGTGTAATGGAAAACCTATTGTACATCAAACCTTTTTTTTACCAAAATTGAAAACATGTAAAAGCACGCAACAGTTTGCACTGTGAATATCCTTTTCCGCAGGTGAATATGCTTATTTATTCAAAATCCCATTTATAAAGTAAAACCTACTAAAGTTTAATCAATATGGAATAACATTAAATATCCTATGTGTTTATTAATCAGTACCATCTTTCACTAATTGTTAACCACACTATATCTTTTGTTTATTTCTGCGTTGTTTTGATTTTCAAAAACCAGTATGATCTTTTATCAATATGACCCTATTCTATTGGCATTAACTAATACATTTAGTCAATTTGATCTACATTTGGCATCAATTAAAGTTTTCAAAATGCATTTTCAAACTGAACATTTTTTTATTAGTAACCAAACGAACAGTAAGGTTTGATAAACACATTGCAATTTGGTTAGAATATTGAATACACTAGTACTACTGCAATAGGTTGAGAGCAACACTTACAGTCAAGTCACAATCATCAATGCAAATTGTTTGAACATAATATATTAGAGGTGTTGTTTTATGTTTTGGATGTAGTTACCATTCCTGTTCTGACATTTTACAGCAAGAAGAAAAACTGATGAATTTGGAAGGTGTTGAAATTTCACCGGGTGATACTAAAATAGGACCAAAGTCTGCTCTGAAGGCTTTAGGGAAGAATAACCCAGCAGCCATAGTAACTACAGGAGAAGTAGCTGCCCCAACACCTGTTGAAGGGGGTATGTACCTCATAAGATATACAAAAACACATCTATAGGGGGGTGTGTAAAAAAAAAGGTCATTTAAAATCAACTTTTTACTTTTATGCAGTGTTCATTTAACATTCTGTTAACACAGTAAATCACTGTAGCCTGTGAATTCTTTTGTTTTCTTTAGATACTTATTTTTCATAGACTTATGTGTGTATAGATGCACAAATACAATTGGTTAAACATCACAAACTCAATTAAAAAAACAAATAAACACTTTTTTGTGCAAAAAAATGGTACCAACAAATATAGATGAATAGGAATGCTTATTTTCAAGCTTGTAGTTAGTATTTTGTTTAGATATTTACAGAAACTGTTTAAAATGAATTCAATTTTAGATTAATTATTGCCTATATTTGAAGAACTTCTTTTATGTGCTATAATACTCAGCACAATGGTAAATATTAATAAAAAAATGTTCTATCTTGATAACTAGGGTCAGCTATAGCTGATATGATGGGTGTAACTGGTGACATAAAAGGCAGAACAAAACAGGCATTTGTTGTTGGAAGTGGTTTGACTAATGTTGGTATCAAGTTACTGGGAGAGAAAGTGGCCAACATGACCATTGGTGACCTGGGTACTATGTTTGATATGAAAAATATTGATCCAGTTCTTATATACAAACTTGGATTGCAACTAAAAGATTTGGCAAAGGCTTTGGTAAGTAAGACTTGAAAAACTAAACATATTAATTTTCCAACTTTGTGAGTAGTTGTCTCATTGGCAGTCATACCATATCTTTTTATTTTTTAGATCAATATTTAATGTTCTGAAATTTGAATATATTCAAAATATGAGGAGCCTGTCTGGTATTTCTTTACTTGGCCTAACTTAGCTTAATTTAAAATATTTTATTATTTATTTTTATGCCTCCACAACTAAAAGTTGGGGGGGGGGGGGGGATATTGTTATGTTGTTTTACCCCTGTTTGTCAGTCTGTCTATCAATCTTCTGTCTGTCCTTCTGTCCTCTCCTATTATGGGTATATTTTTATTACAGATAACTCCTCCTACAGTTTGAATACTTGACCATTTTTTCACTTTTCTGACTGTTTGTACATAAATTGAAGATGTGCATGTGGTCAAAGTTTTGCTTTTTTCTAATATTTGCTCTTTTGGGAGATAGTTGAACTTTGTCAATATTGGAGTATTTACTTGCATAAGAGATGCATACCATTTCCTGATAACTCCTTCTACATTGAACCATAGACATATGTGCTACCATGCTCAAATTTGTGTATTTAAAAATAACACATTGCATCGGAGGGTATCATTTGTGTCTCACAGAAACAATAATATCTCAAAGAAAGTCCTACATTGACTTTGTTATAATACAGTTACTTCAGAGTGGAGTGTGGGGCATCACTTTATATAGTTTATATTTTGAAGAAGTTTCAAAGTATACATCTGGCAGTTCAATTATTTACTAACCAAAGTTAGTCACACTTTATATAAATTTAAATGATATGGTGTTGTATAGTATTGTGAGAAAAATGAGAAAATCAATACAAAAAAGATTATGTTTTAATTGTTTTTCAGCTGTCTGAGTTCATTGACCATATAATGAATGGGCAGATAATGAACATACTTCAATCCTTTGATGTTCCAATGAAAGGAGATTTTAGTTTTCCTAAACAGCATGCCACTTTCTTCGAATACCACCAGACCTATGTTCTTGGCGGCTTTATAATAATGACGTTTGGTAAGTAAGCTTGGAGAGGACTACTTGCACTTATGTTTCATATTTTATTTGTCCCATTAATTTATTAGCTTACCTGGCGCAATAGGTTAGCTATTGCACCTATTGGTATGCAATTGTATTAACATTGGCACATCTCTATGATCTCATTTTCATTTTCCCCTCTGATTATTTAGTCATGGTCTCTTGACTTTGAAACTTTGAAACTTTTGCTTAGTTTACATGTAATAGTTAGTGATTAAGTCAGTTTCAGATGAACCACTTATGTTTAGTCAATGAAATTTGGTATGCAAATTTATTCGCATTTGCAAGTCTCATTCCCATAGAGATCATCATGAACAATTGCCTTTTTTTTTTGAAAATTTTACACAGCAACAAGTTAATGTTGTGTTCTGTCTATTTAAAGAGAACAACTTATTATAAGTCGTTGGTATTTAGTATGCAATTGTATTAACATTGGCATATCTCATTTCCATGAAGAATGTTTAGCCATGTACATTCAGTCATGGTGCATTGACTTTGAATACTTGCAAAATTAACATGTAAAAGTACAACTGTTTTAATTTCAACATTTGTATTATCAAAATTACAAAAAGGCAACACAGATATCTCTGTGATAATAGTTTATATTAATTTACTTCCATCTTTTGAACCTCAGTCATGATACTAATCTTTGATATGTTAATAATTTGACTGTGAAGCCATGGTCATATCATCTTGAAAAGTTGTGCATATGTTCATTGTGCTATTAAATTTTATGCCAGATTATGGTTTTGACTCCATTTTGTGGTCCTCTAAACAAAGTACAGTGACTTAACTTCTACATCATTTGGTCTCATGAGCAATCATATCACATCTTCTAAATTTATACATGAATGTGATAGTGTTAAAGCAAAGACCCCAACTTCAAGGTTCCCTAAACATGAATATATGTCTGTGTGAGCATGGTGTGCTTTAGACACATATTCTTGATTTTACAAATAAAAAGGATGATGTTTTCTGGTTACTCAGTGCAGAAATGTAATTTATGATGTCACAAACATGTTATAAAGATCCAAATCTAAGCAAAACAAATTATAAATTAATGATCTTTTTATATATCTATTTAAAATAAGTCAATCTATATCATGTTTACTTATATTTATAGAGTTTGGTGCTGGTGCTTATTATGGGATGAAGTTTGAAATAGGTGCCAAATTAATGGATATGAAAGCTTATGCTACGATAGTACCCTATGGTGGTGTAGAGGTTTGGGGTGAGTTAGGAATAGGTTTCCTATTGTATGGCAAACTTAGATTGGAAGGCAGAATTATGGATCTGAGATTTCCAACAACAGCTGAAATTGGTTTCAACAAGTTTCCACTTGATGTTGGGTAATATATATTTTAATAGAAAATATTATAAACTTTTTTTTTTAAGTTGAAACATTTAGATGTTTTCATACATAGCTGTATTGCCTATTTCATTTTTGAAATTTTGTACTTTGGACCCTTACAAATATCTTTAACTCAAGATTTTTAAAGAGTATTTGCAAAAGTATCACCTTTACTGAACAGAGTTGATTTGAAGAAATTTTTATGGCAGTAATGGATACTAGAATAGAGTTTAACTAACTATGATTGACTGAAAATTTAGAAATTTCTGTTAATGTCCTTTATATTTAACTTTAGATCTTTTTCAATGCAGTTGTGTTAAGATTAAACAGTTGATATTCTTTTCAATTTAATTTGATCTTTACACTTTTGTACATTTAACAATGCTGACATTCCTTCAAATAATTTTGATTACATCATGTATCTGATGGTGACTGTAAAAGTTGTTTTTTATTTTCAGAATGTCGATGTACTTGGAGCTGACACCAATAGAGATAAGACTACTAGGACTGGTAACACTAGAAATCAATTTACTGTTTGTATCGTTTAAGAAAGTGTTGTATCAGCATAAAATCTGGGGTTACAAAGCACCTACCATCAGAGCCAAAATAGTGGACACGTTTAAAAAAGAAGTCGACAAGTCTGCTCCAGAAATAGACTCTTTTGTAGATAAAGTAACTTCTGAAAGGGTAAACTGTCTTTATTATAGTCATTGTCAACTAATTTTACATATTTAACCCTGACACATTTGATGATAAAGTAAAGGAGGGGCAAAAGATACCAAAGGGACAGTCAAACTCATAGATCGCCATGGCTAAAAATGATAAAGACAAACAGACAAATAATAGTACACAAGACACAACATAGAAAACAAACCCCACCAAAAACTAGGGGTGATCTTAGGGTGCAATCAACAGTTTTTTTCTATGACGTCATATTTTGAGGGACCATGTATAAGTGACCCTTAGTGGTGGACTGATTAATAAAGATACCTGTATAAAACTAGATATCACTGGAATCAGAATGTTCTCTAGTTTATAATGGAATTAAAAAAAAGTGTACTTTTAATAGTATAAAAAAGTTTTATCCAGAGAAACTGGGAAAAACATTGCCTAATTTAAGCTTAAAAAACCTGAAATCAGGTCATGTGCACACCCCTGAAGACATGATACCTGCACATTTTTCATTATCAAAGTTGTATGAATTTCATAGATTTTTACCTGGTCTTTCAAAAAATTCATGCTTCAGGGTACGTTCACCTGCTCCGAAAAGAGCTACAGTGGCTGCAAATAAGTTTTGAATTTTCACTGCCAAAAAAACAGACTGTTTACAGTGTTGTCTCCCCTCAAAACATGAATATTTAATCTAATTTTTTAGGCAGTTAAGCTGCCTTATGCGAGCACCCTGGATTTTGGTTCCCCCTGGGAATTTTTGAAAAAGTGCCATTTCTCTAATCTGGCAGGTCTGGTAGATTATTTATAACTAATTAGACATTTTTTTCACACTTTTTGTTATGAAAAACAATAAATATAAGGAAGATTACCTTAAATGATCGTCGATTTTCCCAAAACAATTGATGTTCCCCATTTGAAAAAGTGCTAATTAAAAAGTTAAGCATAGCTTTTTATCGTCTGTGCTTTTGATGAAGATGTAAGTGAGCTATTGTAAGAATAATTTCATTGCCGAAAATGTTTATAATGAAGGCATTAAAATTTGCCAAATGGCGCATGGATATAATTTTGCGGCTATTTTTAATCAGTGACGCCGTTGAATTTGGTGGATTCCATCCCAATAAAGGTAAATATTTAAAAGCATTGTCTTACTTCCTCTCTGTATAAGTCTTGAATTTGTAAGAATACTTGATTATTTTATTTCTACATTGTATGAAGATATGTATTTTATTTAATTATTTAATGCAAGCTGATGTTATTATTGTTTGTCATCGTGTCTCTCCGTACTTGCTATGTATCGTCAAGGACGTATAACTAACATATACGTCCTTGGTATCGTGGAAACCCCCAAACATTATACTCGATCAGGGCCTTTGCAATTTTAATCGGGACCTCATTTGAATACGTATTTATAGATTTTGTCGATGTCAAGGTCATTTCAAGATGGTTTCCTTCATCGTGTTTTAGTTAAGGCTTTGGTGTTACAGACTGCTACATGTGCTTTGATATAGCCAAAGGCGCTTAAAAAATATTAAGATTACTACTTTATCAATAATTTGCTAATGGACAGCATTATTTCACTTCAAAAGTATATGATTGTAAAATATTAAGTACGAAATTTGTGACGCTTCCCAAGCCGTAATTGATTTGGATTTACTAAACTGGTCCGCCGTTCTATCTATAGCTTTGCACCGAAGGTCAGTGTAGCGATAAGTGAACACAACTGGGGTCCAGTTTATGGATTTACAAGCACTTTTCATTTTCCGGATATTTAAGCATTCGTGAAATTTTCAAGAATCATAACTTTTCGTTTCCTTCAGCAACTTGATACTGGTAAACCACTTTTCTATGAAATTACTGTGAAATAAAACTCGCATGGTACGAAAAGAAGCCTGTAGAAGGTAACGTTGTGCGTTACGAAGTTACGTTTTTAACAAGTTACAAACAGTATTTTTCTTAATTCCTACATCAATTATTTATAGAACAGATATATTATTTTATTATAACATTGGCAATGGATGACAGCGAATCCGTGATCAAGATATTTCACTAACAATTTCAAATAAAATTGGAATGAAAATGGGGAATGTACTAAAAAGACAACAACACGACCAAAGAGCTGAGAACAGCCGAAGGCCACCAAATGGTTTTCAATGCAGCGAGAAACTCTCAAACATGAAGGCTTGCTTCAATTGACCCCTAAACAAAAGTTACTAGTTCAATGATTATGGAGTTCATGTCATACTAAACTTAAGTTAGAACTATACACAAGAATCTATAATTGAAAATCATACAAGACTAACAAAGGCCAGACGATCCTGACTTGGGACCCTAGAGAATTTAAGCATTACAAATGTAATTATAAGGGCCTCAATGAACATGAACATGGAAAAAACTAATACATAAAGATTTTAGACATGAATATATAAAAAAAGAAGATGTGGTATGATTGCCAATGAGACAACTGTCCACAAGAGACCAAAATGATACAGACATTAACAACTATAGGTCACCGTGCAGCCTTCGACAATGAACAAAGCCCATACCCCATATAAAAGGCCCCAATAAGATAATGTAAAACAATTCAACCGAGAAAACTAACGGCCTTATTTATATAAAAAAATGAACGAAAAACAAATATGTAACACATAAACAAACGATTACCACTGAATTACAGGCTCCTGACTTGGGACAGGCACAAACGTAAATAATGTGGCGGGGTTGAACATATTAGCGGGATCCCAACCCTCCCCTAACCTGGTACAGTGGTATAACAGTACAACATGAGAACGAACTATAAAAATCAGTTGAAAAAGGTTAACTCATTAGATGGACAAAAATACAGGTGGACGTGACATGAAGCCTTTATGCTACATTGTAAATGTAAAAATTTTAAAGCAATAATGAATAGTATACCTATTTGTTTTTGCTTTTATTTCAGCTTGATTCCAATCTTTTGCAATGGCTAATTACAAGAAGAGGCAAGGCATTCATGTACATGTATATGTACAATACACGATTCTCTGTAGCAACTGGATTGTCTATTCACCCCTATAGTTCCACAACAACAATGAAACTCTAGACTACTACATGTACGATGTTATGAAAATATTTACATATACCTACATGTACATCTACATACATGATCAATTTTGAAGATTGTTTTTGCCAGGTGTAATCATGTCAACTAATACAACAAGTTTTGATTCAGCTTTCTGACAGGAATTATTTATAAACTTGCCAGCAGTTACAACAAATGAATATTATTAATTGAGTTAAACATCAAGCTCATTTGGACAGTGAAGTGATTTTGACGCGTATTGAAGTAGACATTAAACATGTTAAACGTTTCAAATTGATATCGAATTATGTGTAAATGCAGCATTGATTTATTTAAGAAATTAAGAATAAAGAAATATTAAAAAAAGATGGACAAAATATTTGTATTAAATTTGTTGGAATTTTTGTCTTGCCAAAGATGACAGAGTCAAAAAGAGAGGCATACATGTATATATAGTTGTGTTGTTTTGTCATCATGGTCAGCATCAACAATGTATTACAAAAATGTAGTTTGTGATTGTGTGATTAGGTCTAGTTTATGGGAGGTCAATGATATTTGGTACGCAGTTGTGTTAGCATAGGTATATCTCATTACCTGATTACCAGAATATTTAGCCCCACCCCCTTTGTCATAGTCAATTGACTCTGAAACTTAGTTTACATGTACAGCCCGTAACAGAGTATTAGTTTTTTATTAGGTCAGTTATTGAAGAACCACTAGTGAATGGTCAATGATATTTGGTGTGCAGTTGTATAAACTTTGTCACTTTCAATTTCAATTGAGGATATTTGACCCTGCCCCCTAAATTATTCTCTTTTCACTTTGAAACTTACGTTACTTTGAAATTTCATAAAGCTTTTGATTATTTTACTTTGAAGGAAACCAATCGTCATAAGTCAATGATGATTGCCATGTAGGTGAAGAAGCATTAGTACATTTCAGTTCCATAGAGGATATTTGGTCCTTACCCCTCGGTCATATGCATGATCTATTGACTTTGACTATAATTATGTTAGTTTAAGATACCAGTAATCTATGTGTTAGGGTTTGTTTAAATGGGACAACTTATGAAAAATCAATGTTATTTGGTAAGCAGTTGTATAAGTGTTGGCACATTTTATTTCCATAGGGATTGTTCAGCCCTGTACAATCAGTCATGGATCATTGTCTTTGAATATATTTTACATGTTAATGCATTTCTATTTTAATTGTATTATTTGTATTATCAAAATAACAAATAGGCAAAACATGTCTCTGTATTAAAAGCTGATTATAGATAAGACATGTACAATTATTATAAAGATAAGAATATGTGGAATGATAGCCAATGCATCATAATGAGACAACTATATATATATCCACCAAAATAAATGAAGAAAGTATGCAATTATAGTTAGGCAACCATACAGGCTTCAAAAAATGTTTTATCATTGCTAGACCATTATAACAACATCAGCATTTATTGTAATATAACTTACAAGAAAATTACACCACTTAAGATAGTTTCAGCTACGATTTGATGATTGTGCATACAATGTAGATGCACCAACTGATGCAACTAAAACTGCTAATATGGCATATTCATACTTTAGAATATAGTTGAATTAAACCATACACCACTTCTGGACCCCATTATTGAAATTATTAATCTGATAAGAATAATCCTCCATGCAGCTTTTAACTATTAGCAAAACCTACATGTATACTGCATAGTAAGCTTTACAAGACCAGAAAATTACAAATGTAAAACAATAAAACTACAGCAGCCTGATTTATGTACAAAACAATTATGAAAAATGGATATGATATACAGCAACAATTACCAAATTACTGGGTCCTCAATATGGACAGGCACAATTTTAACTCTTCCCTTACATGTGACAGTGTATATAGTATGTGCATAATCGCAGATATTAAATATTAAAAAAAAATAATTGGACATAACTTTTGAAAGTGGCAGGATTGGATAGTGAAAACTTTAGAGTACAAACATTATTCAATACTTGAGAAATAGCCGAGATAATATTTTCACCAATTTTTCAACAATATTCGTATTAACTTCTGCCAAGTTTGCCTCTCCTTTTTTTTACTTAACTGCCTACAGCGCCTTTGGTGCTTTGATTAAATTATTTTAATCATTTAACCTGTTTTAATTGAAGTTAATTAACATATCTTTACAACCAAATACAAAAAACATGATACTTTTCACCAATTATGTTGATCAAAAGGGACTTCCCTCCATGTCTAATTTTAGTTGGGGAATAACCCCTAGTTTTTTATACGAAACTGTTTATAGCACCCTTAGGTGCTTTGGAAGGTTAAGCAGATTCTGCTCCACATGCGACACCTGTCGTGTTGCTTATGTTATTTCAAATCTGTAAATAGTCTATTTCAGTAGGTCACTTTGTGAAAAGGGAAATGGATTGTAGTTGATTAAGTAACTGCTGAAGGGGTTGTCTGTCTTTATTATTGTTCCTTTCAACTAATCTGACATATTTAACCCTGCCACATTTTTGTGCCTGTCCCAATCAGGAACCTTTAGCCTTGGTAGTCCTATGTGGGTTTTTTAAATTTTGGTTCATTCATATGCTATGAAGTTTATAATGGAGTCAAATTCTTCAAACTGGTGTACAGTTTTGTTGAGGGCTAGCTGAAGCCTGACTCAGGGTGTAAGATTTTCTTGCTGCCATGATGACTCATTGGTGGCGTTGGGTTGTTTTCTGCTCTTAGGTAAAGTTTTTGTTTCTTTCACACATTCCCTGTTCCATTTGCTTCTACTTGAATTAAATACCAACCTATATTCAAAATTGTTTTCTCCATAATTGTAACAATATCATGTAAATGCTATATCAAGCAGTTCTATAATAACCCTTACCATGCTGAATTGTTATCAGAAATTGTCTAAATTTCGAGTATTTGCAAAATTATGCAAAAGATATGCAAATGAACTGTACCCTGATGCTGATGCATACTGATTGCAATAAATCTAAGATGGGGGATCACGGGGTGGGTGGTCGGGATGAGGAGGCTGGAATTTGCCCCAAAGTTGGTCCTCGGGTACAAAAAGCGTCAGTTTTGACATTTTTTCTTTCTTTTTCTTGACCTGTAAGTCCGGGAGATGCTAATAGATGCATCCATCTGTAGTTTTCATGTAGAGTGGACCCCAGTGAACGCTTTTATCATAACAGTTGTTAGGTCGGAGTGAAACTGATCTTGGTTCATCAGTGTAAAGAAGGTCATTTGCCCCAAAATTCACAAAATTTTAATTTTTTTCCGATTATGAACTTTAACTGGACTTGCAACCGGAAGTAGTTGTTTCCTTGGCGTATTTTGATAATAAACATGATCAGTCGTTATGTGCCTTTAGGTTAACAGTATTTGTCCAAATAACCCAAATTTGTCCGATTTTAAATTTTGAAGTTCGTATTTGAGCTCAAAATGAATATTAAAAGTCAGAAACATGCCAATCAATAGTGTCAGATTGAGAAAACGTGCATACACTCCGAATTAAAAGGCATTATGATGACCTACAAATGTATGGAGCACCATTGATGCCAAAATAATGGTGGTCTGGGTAGGGCCGTAATATTATGGTCCCCGCTGACAAGGGTTATATGACAAAGGTTATTAATAGTACTTAACTATATCAATAACTTTATGTTTTCAAATATTTTAATTTAATTTATCAGTAGTGTTTGTGTTTTTCTTATTAGAAAAAGAGAGGAGCTGCACCATGTCAGGTCCGACAGTTACCAGGATTAGACTTTACTGAGCCTCGTTTTGAGATAGCTGTAAGAGCAGCAGACGACAGATGTCAGGTCAAATTATTTCTCAATGTGGGAACTGTTCCTGGAGGTCATGATGTCCTTAATGAGAAAGAACTGGGAGGCCCATCTACAATAGTAAAGGAGGTAAAATGGTCTATCTTGTATAGGAATACGATAACATTTCTGGAATTTAAGAATTAAATGTTTTTCCAACTTGTACAATAGTATTGTAAAAATAGACATATTTGACAAATGTTCAGTAGATTGGTACCATATTTACAGAGTATTCCCCTTGGATATCTTGTCTGTTAAATTAAGGATTATGTACCCTTGTGTTGATTCAATGCTTAATATATGCAATTTTACAGAAAATCCTCAGCCTTTCGCCTTTTACTCTTATATTTGGCAATTAAGTGCTTGATATATAGAGGACTATTGCATGCAGTGCTAACAATGATTTCCTTAAGTCAAGTTTATAAATTTAGATATTGGTTAAAACAAATATAAATATGGACCAGTTCAAGTACACCCTCTAGGGTGCACTCAACTTTAGTGACTCAGCACGAGGTTTTTTGGAATTTAAAGACTGTTTAGGACTTTTTGTAAACAATAAATGCTAGCACATCACAGAAAATCTATGTTTAAGATTTTATAACACAAATCTCGTTTTTAAAGTCTGTGGATTTTCTACAAAAATATTGTATTTTTTGCCACAATATCCCCTTTTTCTATTAAACGCAATGAAACAATAAATAATAATGCTTTGCACAAAGTTTCCCCCTAGTTTATGTTCAAAATTAACCATCTTTATTATTCATTATTTTTGCTGTTTTGAAACTATTGCATTTTGAAAATTTCGTAATTTCATGGCTACAGAAGGGGTCATAAACCTTAAGTCATTACAAATGTTTGTAGAGTAAATCAATTTGGTAAGAGAGAGATTATGAATTTGAAGGTCACATAATCAAAGATCAAGGTTGTAAGTTCATTTGATTTGACACAATGCTGAATTTTGAGCTTTAAGATGAAAATAAAATCATAAAACTATTGTATATTCAATTTGGAATAACCTTATGGAGATAGGAAAGTGCCTGTTAGATTTGAGCCCAATTACCCAAAGATTAAGGTTACATTGTCAGTAGATTTACTTAAACTCCTGGATTTCTGTGTAGATTTTCATTAATCTTTTTTTTTATGTGTGTGCGTTTCAAAATGAAATGTCATATTCTCCATAGGAATTTTCAGATATCCTTAGCCAAGCTCTGATGGATAGCTCAAATCTTATATTCTTTATTCTCTCATCTTTATGGCTATGAAATTTAATATATTACATTGCAATATATATTTTTTTCCAGAGATTAAAAACATCAGGAGTTCCTCTTTACTTCACTATGATTGCTGAAAATGACTCGGGTCAAAGGTCAAGGGCAAGCTGTTACTTAGCAACATATGATGTTACCTTGCCTGGAGGTCGTTTCCAAGAGGAATACATTACCTCTAGTAATCCAGCTGTAATGAGAGCATCAATTACAGTGTATGAAGACTCAGACCTTCAACAGTCTATGGTTGGTGTCGGATTTGGCAAGGATATCTATGGAGATCAAGTTATTAGTTGGGCTGATGTTTCCATGAAAGAACAACAGCACACATTCAACATTGGTAAATAATTTTTGTACATGTACTTATGTTTAGCTTTAGTATCAAATGAAACTTTATGCAAATTTCATACAAAAAGTAGACTTTTGAAAAAGGGAGATAACTCTCACAAACAGCATTGTATGAAGGTTTAGTTACAATAATTGAAGAGAACCATTTAATTTGATATTAGATGAGTACATTTTTTGTATAAAATTCATAATTTTTAATGAGAATGTCTAATTTTGATGATATACATTTAACTCTGAGGCCATATATGTCCGCTTCAAAAGAAAAAAAAAATGAAGTAATTAAATGATGGAAATATAATCTATAAGCCATATAGTTTGGTGTACTGTTGATATTTAAAGTTCATACCTAAAGATTTAATTGCTCTTTTTATAATTGTTTAGGATATGATCCATTTAACCATGAAGTTTTGAGAAAGATGTTCACTGGTTCCCGTACAGGACGTTTGATAGCACCTAAAGCTGGCCCAGATACTACCAAGAATTCCCCTGGAGACTGTGCCAGGGCATGTGCTGATCTACCTCACACAAAGTGCATGAGTTTTAATTATGACTTTGGCAACGCTAAATGTGAACTAGTTGAAGCCATAGAAGGCCATGACTACAAACGATCCAAGTCAGGACTATTTGAACATTATGAAAGACTTGGTGTAGGAAAAACAAAACAGTTTGTTTATGATCAACTGATCTTACAGCATAATAAGATACACTACTTCAATTTTATGATGGTAAATGTTCTGGCTTACACTAATATCATATCATCTAGAGGCGTATTGGTAGACCTGACTACACCATTAACAGGTTAGATGATGTTTAGTTTTTTAAATTTCTAAGACTTTGAATGAAATAAAAACAACCTGATAAAATAACATATAAAAAATAAATATATCCTGCTTCGATGTAGGAGGGATTCTGTTTTAAGGTCTGTTTCAATTCAACTTGAACTTTTTTTAACATGTGCAATATCATTTTTCTCATCACTTGGCGTCCGTCGTCGTCCGTTGTCGTCTGTTAACTTTAACAAACATCTTCTCCTCTGAAACTACTAGGCCAAATTTAACCAAACTTGGCCACAATCATCATTAGGGTATCTAAATCAAAAAATGTGTCCGGTGACCCGGCCAGCCAACCAAAATGGCTGCCATGGCTAAAAATAGAACATAGGTGTAAAATGTAGATTTTGGCTTATAACTCAAAAACCAAGCATTTAGAGCAAATCTGACATGGGGGTCAATTTGTTTATCAAGTCAAGATCTATCTGTCCTGAAATTTTCAGATGAATCAGACAACCCGTTGTTGGGTTGCTGCCCCTAAATTGGTAATTTTAAGGAAATTTTGCTGTTTTTGTTTATTATCTTGAATATTATTATAGATAGAGATAAACTGTAAACAGAAATAATGTTCAGCAAAGTAAGATCTACAAATAAGTCAACAAATCCAAAATGGTCAGTTTACCCTTTAAGGCGTTATTGCCCTTTATATTCAATTTTACCATTTTTTCTTAAATTTTTGTAATCTTTTACAAAAATCTTCTCCTCTGAAACCACTGGGCCAAATTCAACCAAACTTTGCCAAAATCATCATTGGGGTATCAATTTTAAAAAATGTGTTTGGTGACCTGTCCAGCCAACAAAGATGGCCGCCATGACTAAAAATAGAACATAGGGGTAAAATGTAGATTTTGGCTTATATTTAACTCTGAAACCAAAGCATTTAGAGCAAATCTGACAGGGTTAAATTGTTTATCAAGTCAAGATCTAACTGCCCTGAAATTTTCAGTTGAATTGAACAACCGGTTGTTGGGTTGCTGCCCCTGAATTGGTAATTTTAAGGAAATTTTGCTGATTTGGTTATTATCTTGAATATTATTATAGATAGAGATAAACTGTAAACAGCAATAATGTTCAGTAAAGTAATATGGCATCACAGGGGTGTGCCAATATCTACGAACACATCACCATCACCAAAACACAATTTTGTCATGAATCCATCTGTGTCCTTTGTTTAATATGCACATAGACCAAGGTGAGCGACACAGGCTCTTTAGAGCCTCTAGTTTGTAAATGTAGCCCAATGTAAGGTTATTGCCAAGATTTCGTAATTCACTTAAAATGGAAATTGATAGTTTATGCAGAGCATGGTGTCCTTTATTGACACTATTCTTTGTTTGTCATTCTTCCTATATAACACATTGGATTGGTTTTTCAGACAGTTAAACCTTCTTTTTTTTTTAGGTCTAATCAAGAATGCCAGTGCTGACTACCTAGAAATTGTTCCGTGTTTAAGTATGATTCCAGAACAAAACAGACCAGACTGGAAAATATGGTGCAAAGGGATCAATCCTAAAGTCAAAAATCACAGGTACTTTATACAAAGCATAAATGGATAGATCTCAGTACTTTCTTAAAATTATTGAGCCACCAAAACATCTTTTTTTCTTCTAATGCTACCTAGAAAGCTTAAGTTTTCACATTTTGAGATGATTTAAATAAAAAATCTATTAATTGAAATAAATAAATGCAATATAAAAAAAAACCAACACCTGTATTCAGTGAACTTTGAAATGTAAATATTTTTTAAATCTGAATGAGTTGCTGATGGTTATCCTGCATGTTTCAGATTAATTATTGATGGGCAAGGATCTCTGACTGTGTTCAATGGACCAGACCCGATGACTGACCTTAGATACACCAGAGCAAACAGATATATTTCTGGTAAGCTTAGGAACGACATCAAAAGTTCAATGTAGGATAAAAACCTTAATTCACATAGTTTTTTCACTGACACCCTACCCCCCCCCCCCTCTTAACTTAATTTGAGAAAAATTGATTGACCAATAGGGATATATGTAATAATCGATTTTGTATATACAAAACTTGCAGAATCTTAACCCCCACCCCCAAACTATTTGATTTAAGTTTTTTTTATCCTACATCGATCTTTTGATGTCGGCCCTTAATGAGTATCTCATGTTGGTCTTCATGAATGAGTAACAGGGATTAACCATATCAGTGTAAATGACATTATTGAACAATCGGCTCTTGTTGTGACATAGGAAATGTACAGGAAAGTGCAAGAATTTGAAAGATATCGATATGTCATGTCATACCTTTAAAGAAATATAGATTCTAATACTGCATCTAGTGAGATTCAATATTATTCACTATTTTTCTATTCAGGCTGTTTGGTTTTGAAAGGAGAAGTACAATTGCCATTGGAAGCCAAATTGGCCTTAAAATCAAATATATTCCAAACTATCTCTGACATTACACAGTATACCAATTGTTAGTTTCTTAAATAAGGCTTATTTCAAGATTATATTTAAGTTATTAAGACTGTTGCATCATATTTTCATCTTTCTGAATCCTTTACTTTTACTGTTGTTCATGGGTTCTAAGAAAGAAAGGTATTTTTAAATTGGCATATAAAAAGTGTGTGTTAAGAACTTGCTAGGAGTATGCAACTAACATTCCATGATTATTAATAGAGATATATCACTATTTCAGCTAACTGGGATGGTTTTAATGACAAGGAGAGTGGATTATTGGGATACACTATTACAGTGGGTAAACAACATTGTGAGGATTTGATCCACCCTCATCATGATCCACATAAACATCTGTTCGACAAGTCACAGTGGACTAATTCAGCCATGATCAGTCCAATACCAGCTCCATATACAATACTTCCAGGTAACTATGCGTTACAGGCTTTGCTCATTGTTGAAGGTCACTCCTTTATTGCAGATAGGGTATTTTAGTTCAGCTTATATGTATTAATAACAACCAATGATGTAAGGAATTCCCTACTGGCAACTCTTGAAATCTCGCTCTCTAATTGCTTTGTGAGATGTGGGAAGGGAACCAATCAGAACAAGGCCCTATAAAAGATTACCTGCTTTTGTACTAGAAATTATAGTTTAGATTCTATAATGTCATACCTGATATCTCAAGTATGAGTTTTTTCCTACCAAAGGTTGGTTGTTGTCTCAGGGCACTCTGGCTTCCTCCACAAATAAAAACTGACCCCCACAAAATAGCACTACAATGTTGATTGGGGCTTTAAAGACGAATCCATCAATCATTCAAGTATGAGTTGAATGGTCATTAACTTTTGTAATTTGAAATTGAACATAGATTATATATGTTTTCAGATGGAACATACTTTATCACAGTGAGAGCTTTAAATGAAGTAAAGTATGGAGGGCCATTATCAACAACAGTATGTCATACCACACCATATATAGTGGACAATTCTCCTCCATTTGTGTGGGAGATATTTGATATCAACTATGATGAAGATACATTAGAATTGACTGCAAAACACAATTCCAGGTAAGTTTTGTTGATACATTTATCATATTTTAAGCCTTCTATATATATGTATGGCTAAATAAAGACGTAAAAGATTACTCCTTAATCTTTCTAGATTTTTAGTAAGATTACTTGTTAGTTATTTTTTTCTTCATTTTAGTGATCCTGATTCTGGACTAGAGTCCAATGATTTATGTTTTGGACACACCACACGTGATTGTGATGAGATGGAATGGACAAGACTAACCTTTAACCCTAACATTTCATACACTAAAAGACTGTCAAATGGTATACCAATCTGGATCAAAATCAAGGCAGTGAATAGAGGTAGGTTAATATAGATTATAGAGTTCGAGGATTTAAATTTTACTTCAATTCTTCAAATGGAAAACAAATGTAGCATATCAATTCATGACACAAGATCCTACACAC
Source organism: Mytilus galloprovincialis (assembly GCF_965363235.1). NCBI lineage: Eukaryota > Metazoa > Mollusca > Bivalvia > Mytilida > Mytilidae > Mytilus > Mytilus galloprovincialis. The sequence continues at coordinate 24,331,707 of NC_134844.1, forward strand.
TCTTTTTTCTAAGTTTTGCTGTCAAAGTCCTTCAAAGTGACTTTCATTAACATGAAACCTTCAATTTGTTTTGCAGTCAGCTGTGGTTTCATTTGGTTAAGATATCTAAGAATAAACAGTTTGTTCAATCAACAGAAGACAATTTAAGGTTGATGTTATCATGAAATTGAAACCTACATGTAGTGAATTAATATGATAACAGTGTAATGTTACAATGTAAAGCCTTAATTTACTCCTAGAGATTTTGTTTAGTAGTTAAAATGTGAAAAAAAATCATTTTGTCTTGAAAAAATTTCGATATAACAATATTATTGTTGTTCGACACTATCAATGATTACAAAATTAAAATGCATTTATCTTTTCTTTTTGTAGTTGATTTGAGGACTATAGGTGTAGCAGACCAGGCCATTATTATAGACAAGACCCCACCAGAACCTGGTACAGTGAATGATGGACCATTGTATGGTACAGACCTACTCTACACCAAAAACTTTGATACTGTAAGTGTAACTATGATAATTTGGTGTATACTATATCTTTTGATTGTGGGAAAGATTTGTCTTACATATACATTCCCCAAATTGTTATTTTTGCTTTTGTTAATTCATTGATAGTTCAGTTGATTTCCAGTCTTTCAACGTTGAAATTTACAGCCGATTTCAATGAGTGTGTAGCCAAAGGTAATTTCTTTGGTTAGCTTGCTTGCTAGCTGAACTGTGAAGTCATTGTTAGGTAAGGTATTCTACCCTCCTTTCGAAGTAGCCCAGTCCTACATACATATAGATTGGTTATCTGGCTGACTAGTCTACTCTTAAAGGAGGGTAGTTTACCTAACTTAACAATGACTTCACGGTTCAGCTAGCAAGCAAGCTAACCAAATATATTACATTTGCCAACACACTCATTGAAATTGGCTGTAATAATCACAGTAAACATTTGGCTGTCCATGTTTTTTCCAATTTTGATGGAATGGAAATAAGACCATGCATATGGCTGCTGATATCAGAAACAGAAGGGATTGGGCATCAAAATAACCCTCTACAAAGAACACATGTAATGTATCAAAAAAGAAGGATGTCAGTGTTTGATAACATGCTTTCTCTAGCTCAGCAAAGAAACATAGTGTTCTATTATATATCAAACATTAATTTTGCCTGGTTTCCCACTTTTTTTTAAAACAAATGTATAGCTACTGTATTACAATTTGGGTATATGTTGAAGAACTTTTACACATTTTTTTGGGAATACAGTTTTATCATAATGGAAATAAAGTATGAACTTTTAGTCTTTTAAATTATCATGCAGTATTGTTTCAGTTTTAAATATTTTTTCAGCTGTGTGCTAACTGGTTACACTTCTATGATCCTGAGTCAGGTATTGCCTTTTACATGGTGAGTGCAGGCTCTCTACCAGACATTAATGTTACAGACATTGCCAATCTGACTCAGTATAACAGGAAAACACACGAAGCATGTGTACCCTTGTCTACAGGTCAATATCTAGAACATGGAAAGACTTATTACACTACAGTGTGGGCTTACAATGGAGCCATTAGACAGAGGAACTGTGTGGGCATATCAAATGGAGGTTAGTTGAGACATTGTGGAACAAGGGAAGGTGTCTTAAGAATTTAGATTTATTGAAAGAAAACTATCTAGAAATGTATTATGAGTTCTTTGGAAAAATGATAATTACATGTATTAAGGATTAAACCGTGTGGATTTTTTACGTACAATGTTGTGATAGTTTCCAGTTCTATAGACCCTTTCAATACAAAGAAAGGCATGATTATAGGATGCAATGAATTGCAAAGTGTGTATTTTACTTAAAAACTTGAATTATTCAATTTTTTTCCTGTCAATTTATAAAAAAATAACATTTTATTTATAGTGACGGTAGATTTAACAAAGCCAGTCCCAGGACAGGTTGTTGATGGTAATGTTACTGGATTTAAAGATATTGAGTTTTCTCCAAGTCCTGCCAAGGTTGAGGTACAATGGAGAAACTACTATGACCCAGAGTCTACCATCAAACAGTATGAAGTACAAGTTGAGAGAGCTCCGTATGTAGATCATTATCACAAAAGTTCTGGGTTTTTATGTTTATATAAGACAATTTCTATGTTTTTGGATGATCTGAATTTGTTTTTCAAAAGTCAATTACAGCACTTATTTACAGAAACAATTAAGGACAGTATTTGTTTTATGCAATATTATTTTACTATGATTATACATGTAAACACATAGACGTTTTGTACAGAGAATATCACTTTTCTGCAGATGAAAATGCTGTTTTATTCAAAAACCAAACATTACTTGAGAATAATACCAATATTAAAGAAATAATTTCCTTTTCTGTTGTTTATCCATTTGATGAAAAGCATGACCCTGAGAGACATCTTTGATTCTGATTGGTCTATTTTCAAAATTTTCTCTCAAACTAGAAGGGGAAAGGTTTATCAAACTTAAGTTTAATTCTAATTTAATGAATATATATATATGTAAATAACCAAATTATCATTATAGCGATTTTGTTCTTCAAAATATACATGTATGACATAATATAAAAATATATTTGTATTTTTTTAATAGCCTTCTTCTCACATATTTTTTTGAATGCTACTTTACCCTTTGTCCAGGAATCAGACAAATGACTACAGTGTTATCAGAGACTGGGTTCCATATTCCAATACCACAAGGAGTGTCAAATGGTTGAACTTTCACCTCCAGCATAAGGATAAAGTCAAGGTCAACCTTAGGACAACAAATGGAGCATTAAATACTATTGTGAATACTACAAATGGGTTTGTGGTTGATCTGACACCTCCAACCTTGATAAGTCTGGGAGATGGTCTGGAACCAGGAAAGGATATAGAATTTCAGGTAATGAATTGAGTCTGATACGATAGTTCCATTGTCATGCAAGACTTGTGTCCTCCTTTTCCCTCTCCTTTGTGATTTCAGAGTTTCTTTTTATGCCCCACCTACGATAGTAGAGGGACATTATGTTTTCTGGTCTGTGCTTCAGGTTAAAGTTTTTGATCAAGGTAGTTTTTGATGAAGCTGCAGTCCAATCAACATGAAACTTAGTACACATGTTCCTTATGATATGATCTTTCTAATTTTATAGCCAAATTAGACTTTTGACCCCAATTTTACGGTCAACTGAACATAGAAAATAGATTTGCCAGTTTCAGGTTAAAGTTTTTGGTCAAGGTAGTTTTTGATGAAGTTGAAGTCCAATCAACTTTAAACTTAGTACACATGTTCCCTATGGTATGATATTTCTAATTTTAATGCCAAATTAGATTTTTATGCCCCACCTACGATAGTAGAGGGGCATTATCTTTTCTGGTCTGTGCGTTCGTTCGTCCCGCTTCAGGTTAAAGTTTTTAGTCAAGGTAGTTTTTGATGTAGTTGAAGTCCAATCAATTTGAAACTTAGTGCACATGTTCCTCATGATATGATCTTTCTAATTTATTATGCCAAATTAAAGTTTTGACCCCGATTTCACGGTCCTTTGAACAAAGAAAAAGATAGTATGATAGTGCGAAGCTTAGGTTAAAATTTTGGTTAAAGTTTTTGGTCAAGGTATTTTTTGAAGAAGTTGTCTTTAAATCTTTCTAATTTAAATGCCAAATTAAAGTATTGACCCCAATTTCAGGGTCCACTGAACATGTAAAATGATAGTGCGAGTGGGGCATCCGTTTACACATTCTTTTTTAACTAATTTAGGTTTAGAACTTTGAATTGTTATATTGTAGTCTGGGAATACCACATTGTCAGCCAACTTCAAGTTTGTGGATGAGGAGTCTGGACTAGACCATTATAAATTCCAAATATATGAGAGACATCAGGGAATCACCACACAGATTGTACCTAGTAAGGATTGATATTATCCTACTATTTTAAATGCCTTAATGTACTTAAAGTATACTGATGATTAATTATTATTTGTTGGATACCAATTATCTAGGATTTCATTGCTGGAAGTAGATCATGTATTCAAATGTTTAACGAAGTACCAAATTTTCTATATGCTAATGTATGCAAACTTTGGTAGAAATATCAATAAACATACAATTTTTCTAGAGTCCACGAAAATTGGTATTCACTAAAATAAGTGAATTTACAGTAACACATATTTGTAAAATAAAGATTAAATTAAGGATGGTTAAATTGATTCAGTTTTGCTGCAAAAATGTTTAGTAGATGCTATTATGTCAATAGTTATTATAGAATTGGTATAAAATGAAATGATCATTCCATTTATAATAAAAACCACTTTTATTTTGAACTGTTATAAATAAGGACATGTATAACAATAAGCCAGAAATTGACCTGTTGATTGTAAGTATTTTAATTTTTATGCCCCACCTATGATAGTAGAGGGGCATTATGTTTTCTGGTCTGTGCCTCCGTTCGTCCGTCCGGTTAAAGTTTTTGGTCGAGGTAGTTTTTGATGAAGCTGAAGTCCAATCAACTTGAAACTTAATACACATGTTCCCCATGATATGATCTTTCTAATTTTAATGCCAAATTATAGTTTTGACCCCAATTTCATGGTCCACTGAACATAGAAAATGATAGTGCAAAGTTCAGGTTAAAGTTTTTGGTCAAGGTAGTTTTTGATGAAGTTAAAGTTACATCAACTTGAAACTTAGTACACATGTTCCCTATGATATGATCTTTCTAATTTTAATTCCAAATTAAAGTTTTGACCCCAATTTCACGGTCCACTGAACATAGAAAATGATAGTGGGAGTGGGGCATCCGTGTACTATGGACACATTCTTGTTCTTTGTTCAATTGTACAATTTTTTGTATAATACATATCATGTAGGAAAAAGGAGAAACCGATTATTAACAAAAGATTACTTTAGAATATTTAATAATCTATCAATTTCAGTAGAGAGGAGAGTATCCTATAATTTAGTAAACAAACTTTTCATCTTATTTCAGACAAACATGGAGCATGGTTAGAAATAAAAGATGATATACACAGAGCTAAATATACACACACAGGACTGTCACTGCACCAGGGAGGATTGTACAGTATCAGGGTGGGGGCTGTCAACAAAGCAGGATTTGTAGCTGCCTTTGATACCAGTGGGGTGGTGATAGACCATGAACCCCCTATAGTAAGTATACAGGGGCATATCAACAAAGCAGGATTTTGGGTGACAATTTAAAATAGAGAGGTAGTGATAAAACTTTTTTTTTAATTTTTATACGACCGCAAAAATTAAAAGATTTTTGGTCGTATATTGGTATGATGTTGGCGTTGTCGTCGTCGTCCGAATACTTTTAGTTTTCGCACTCTAACTTTAGTAAAAGTGAATAGAAATCTATGAAATTTTAACACAAGGTTTATGACCACAAAAGGAAGGTTGGGATTGATTTTGGGAGTTTTGGTCCCAACATTTTAGGAATTAGGGGCCAAAAAGGGCCAAAATAAGCATGTTCTTGGTTTTTATACGATATTGCTATCACGTGGCGTCGGCGTCGTCGTCGTCGTCGTCGTCCGGCGTCCGAATACTTTTAGTTTTCGCACTCTAACTTTAGTAAAATAGAATGGAAATCTATGAAACTTTAACACAAGGTTTATGACCACAAAAGGAAGGTTGGTATTGATTATGGGAGTTTTGGTCCCAACATTTTAGGAATTAGGGGCCAAAAAGGGCCCAAATAAGCATTTTCTTGGTTTTCACTCTATAACTTTAGTTTAAGTTAATAGAAATCTATGAAATTTTGACACAAGGTTTATGACCACAAAAGAAAGGTTGGGATTGATTTTGGGAGTTTTGGTTCCAACAGTTTAGGAATTAGGGGCCAAAAAAGGGCCCAAATAAGCATTATTCTAGGTTTTCGCACAATAACTTTAGTTTAAGTAAATAGAAATCAATGAAATTTAAACACAATGTTTATGACCACAAAAGGAAGGTTGGTATTGATTTTGGGAGTTTTGGTCCTAACAGTTTAGGCATAAGGGGCCCAAAGGGTCCAAAATTGAACTTTGTGTGATTTCATCAAAAATTGAATAATTGGGGTTCTTTGATATGCCGAATCTAACTATGTATGTAGATTCTTAACTTTTGGTCCCGTTTTCAAATTGGTCTACATTAAGGTCCAAAGGGTCCAAAATTAAACTTAGTTTGATTTTAACAAAAATTGAATCCTTGGGGTTCTTTGATATGCTGAATTTAAAAATGTACTTAGATTTTTAATTATTGGCCTAGTTTTCAAGTTGGTCCAAATGGGGGTCTAAAATTAAACTTTGTTTGATTTCACCAAAAATTGAATAAATGGGTTCTTTGATATGCCAAATCTAACTGTGTATGTAGATTCTTAATTTTTGGTCCAGTTTTCAAATTGGTCTACATCAAGGTCCAAAGGGTCCAAAATTAAACTAAGTTTGATTTTAACAAAAATTAAATTCTTGGGCTTATTTGATATGCTTTATCTAAATATGTACTTTGATTTTTGATTATGGGCCCAGTTTTCAAGTTGGTCCAAATCAGGATTCCATATGAAATATTGTGCAATAGCAAGAAATTTTCAATTGCACAGTATTGCACAATAGCAAGAAATATCTAATTGCACAATATTGTGTAATAGCAATTAATTTTCAATTGGAGTTATCTTTCTTTGTATAGAATAGTAGTTGATAATATATGTTGGAAATTTGCCAGACATGACTATGATGTCATTTTCTATTTTTATTTGCCAATAACTTTATGTAAATGACTTCATTGGAAATTTGCCAATATAAAATGTTGCTGATGAAGCTTTTTTTCCTTATCTTATCTAAAATGTTTTTAGATAATGTATGTTGGACATTTGCCAGACATGACTATGATGTCATTTTCTATTTTTATTTGCCAATAACTTTATGTAAATAACTTCATTGGAAATTTGCCAATATAAAATGTTGCTGATGAAGTTTTTTTTATTGTTTTATACAATAAACAATGTATATTCACTTTTACTACCAACCAATCTTTACCATTCAGTGATAACAAGCACTTTATTTTACATTTTAATATTTTATGATGTATTTAAAAGAGTAGTTATTGTTGCAAACTCCATTAGAAATTTGAATTGATATCAGTTTTGGAAAAAGGGAAACGGGGATGTGAAAAAAAAGGGGGGGGTTAAATTTTTCTCATTTCAGATTTCATAAATAAAAAGAAAATTTCTTCAAACATTTTTTTGAGAGGATTAATATTCAACAGCATAGTGAATTGCTCAAAGGCAAAAAAAAACTTTTAAGTTCATTAGACCACATTCGTTCTGTGTCAGAAACCTATGCTGTGTCATGATCAACTATTTAATTTTAGATTTAAAAAGTTTGAAGAAGAAATCTTTAATTGATTTGTAAAATCTTGACATTTGTTTTGTGTAAAAAAAAAACCATGTAATGTCAAAAATTTGATCACAATCCAAATTCAGAGCTGTATCACGCTTGAATGTTTTGTCCATACTTGCCCCAACTGTTCAGGGTTCGACCTCTGCGGTCGTATAAAGCTGCGCCCTGCGGAGCACCTGGTTGCACTATAACTTTAGTTTAAGTAAATAAAAATCTATGAAATTTTGACACAAGGTTTATGACCACAAAAGGAAGGTTGGGATTGATTTTGGGAGTTTTGGTTCCAACTGTTTAGGAATTAGGGGCCAAAAAAGGGCCCAAATAAGCATTATTCTTGGTTTTCGCACAATAACTTTAGTATAAGTCAAAGAAATCAATGAAACTTAAACACAAGGTTTATGACCACAAAAGGAAGGTTGGGATTGATTTTAGGAGTTGAGGTCTGAACAGTTTATGAATTAGGGGCCAAAAAGGGGCCCAAGTAAGCATTATTCTTGGTTTTCGCACCATAACTTTAGTATAAGTAAATAGAAATCTATGAAATTTAAACACAAGGTTTATGACCACTTAAGGAAGGTTGGGTTTGATTTTGGGAGTTTTGGTCCCAACAGTTTAGGAATAAGGGGCCCAAAGGGTCCAAAATTGAACTTTGTTTGATTTCATCAAAAATTGAACAATTGGGGTTCTTTGATATGCCGAATCTAACTGTGTATGTAGATTCTTAATTTTTGGTCCCGTTTTCAAATTGGTCTACATTAAGGTCCAAAGGGTCCAAAATTAAACTTAGTTTGATTTTAACAAAAATTGAATCCTTGGGGTTCTTTGATATGCTGAATCTAAAAATGTACTTAGATTTTTGATTATTGGCCCAGTTTTCAAGTTGGTCCAAATCGTTGTCCAAAATTAAACTTTGTTTGATTTCATCAAAATTTGAATAATTGGGGTTCTTTGATATGCCAAATCTAACTGTGTATGTAGATTCTTAATGTTTAGTCCTGTTTTCAAATTGGTCTACATCAAGGTCCAAAGGGTCCAAAATTAAACTAAGTTTGATTTTAACAAAAATTGAATTCTTGGGCTTTTTTGATATGCTGAATCTAAACATGTACTTAGATTTTTGATTATGGGCCCAGTTTTCAAGTTGGTTCAAATCAGGATCCAAAATTATTACATTAAGTATTGTGCAATAGCAAGAAATTTTCAATTGCACAGTATTCAGCAATAGCAAGAAATCTTTAATTGCACAGTATTGTGCAATAGCAAGAAATTTTCAATTGCACAGTATTGCGCAATAGCAAAAAATCTTCAATTGCACAGTATTGTGCAATAGCAAATATTTTCAATTGCACAGTATTGCGCAATAGCAAGAAATATAGAAATTTTCAATTGATTGGAGTTATCTTTCTTTGTCCAGAATAGTAGTTGAATCAACTTCTTAAATCATTGTTTTATACAATATACAATGTATATTCACTTTTACTACCAACTGATAAATTAAAACAATCTTTACCATTCAGTGATAACAAGCACCTTTTGTTACATTTTAATATTTTATGATGTATTTAAATGAGTAGTTATTGTTGCAAACTCCATTAGAAATTTGAATTGAGATCAGTTTTGGAAAAAGGGAAAGGGGGATGTGAAAAAAAAAATGGGCGGGGGGAGTAAATTTTTCTCATTTCAGATTTCATAAATAAAAAGAAAATTTCTTCAAACATTTTTTTGAGAGGATTAATATTCAACAGCATAGTGAATTGCTCAAAGGCAAAAAAAAATATTTTAAGTTCATTAGACCACATTCATTCTGTGTCCGAAACCTATGCTGTGTCAACTATTTAATCACAATCCAAATTTAGAGCTGAATCCAGCTTGAATGTTGTGTCCATACTTGCCCCAACCGTCAGGGTTCAACCTCTGCGGTCGTATAAAGCTGTGCCCTGCGGAGCATCTGGTTGAACATTAAAATTTGTTGTAGATAGTGATACTAGATTGAATGGTTATAAACTACTGATTCTGTAGAATTCAGTGGCCTGTGTTTACTTGTGTCATGGCTTTTTAAAAGTACTTTTAAAAATGAAAAAAGGATCATAGGGTACTGTGGATTCATAAATATTCTTTGGATATCAATTTTTGTGGGTTTCATGGATACAGGTGAACCAAGAATTCAAATGTGCAATCAATAACAAATTTTCAATAGGCTTTGTGTTCAGAGATTGGCAAAACCACAAAATCTAATATCCATGAATATGACAGTTTTCAGCAATCCACAAAAATTGATACACACGAAAATAAATGAATCCACAGTATATGTCAATAAGACAGCAACCTTGCATAATCTAATCCAAAAGTGCAGAAGTACCTCAGGCCATCTCTGCCTTTCATTTGGTAACTGACAGAATTATCCCATCAAATAAATCAAGTGCACTGTCCATCTCTACTACAAATCAACTTAGCAAGTCTTGAAACCCATAGTGATGGCAGCCTAAGGTAACTTATTATGTTTAAATATCAACTGCCTAGACCTCTCAACAAATGAGGCTCCCAATTTTACTATTCTACACTTCATCATTTATTAATATGTATTAGAAAGGACAATTAAATTACTGATATACATTTATTAGAATTTAATCAATACATAATTATACCCCACGCAACGAAGTTGCGGAGGGTATAATGTTTTTGACCCGTCCGTCCGTCCGTCCGTCCCTCCGTCCGTCCGTCTGTCCGTCAGTCCGTCCGTCCGTCAGTCCGTCCGTCCGTCAGTCCGTCAGTCCTGTTTCTTGTCATCGCAACTCCTCTCAAACCATACAACAGAATTTCACGAAACCTTTTCAGATAATAAGGACATACTATGTAGTTGTGCATATCGACGGGAAATTGCGATTCAATTTTTTTCTAGGAGTTACGCCCCTTTGAACTTATTTACTTTAATGTACTACTGCAACAGTTTGTCATCGCAACTCCTCTCAAACCACACAACAGAATTTCACGAAACCTTTTCAGATAATAAGGGCATACTATGTAGTTGTGCATATCAACGGGAAATTGCGATACAATTTTTTTTCTAAGAGTTACGCCCCTTTGAACTTATTTACTTTAATGTACTACTGCAACAGTTTGTCATCGCAACTCCTCTCAAACCACACAACAGAATTTCATGAAACCTTTTCAGATAATAAGGACATACTATGTAGTTGTGCATATCGACGGGAAATTGCGATACAATTTTTATCTAGGAGTTACGCCCCTTTGAACTTATTTACTTTAATGTATTACTGCAACAGTTTGTCATCGCAACTCCTCTCAAACCACACAACAAAATTTCACGAAAACCTTTTCAGATAATAAGGACATACTATGTAGTTGTGCATATCGACGGGAAATTGCGATTCAATTTTTTTTCTAGGAGTTATGCCTCTTTGAACTTATTTACTTTAATGTACTACTGCAACAGTTTGTCATCGCAACTCCTCTCAAACCACACAACAGAATTTCATGAAACTTTGTAGATAATAAGGACATACTATGTAGATGTGCATTTCAACAGGAAATTACGGTTCAATTTTTTTCTAGGAGTTGTGCCCCTTTGAACTTATTTGCTTCAATGTACTTCTGCAACAGTTGTCATCTCAACTCCTCTGAAAACACACAACAGAATTTCATGAAATTTTGTAGATAATAAGGACATACTATGTATATTGACAGGAAATTATTATTCAATATTTTTTCTTATACTTATTTAATTTCTCCAATGACAATGTGGGGACGTGGGGTATGTGAGCGTGCTCACTAAGGTTCTTTAATTGAATACTTGTGCTTGTAGATCCATTGGTTGAAAGTTGGTACACTATCTGAAGGACATGAAGAAGACATTGATGGCTATGTGTGGCAGGCAGACACCAGTGGCATTAAAGCCTCCTGGGATGCAGATGATCACCAGTCGGGTGTGCTTGGCTACAAGGTGGCTGTGGGTACTACTAAAGGTAGGTTAATAGCGATTACTGAAAAGTCACCAGGACGACACCAGTGGCATCAAAGTGGTTTGGAATGCAGACCATTATTAGTCAGGTGAAGATGGCCTCAAAGCATTAACAGTTTTGATGTTATTGATGTAATAACCAAGGAAGGCTCCAATTTACGATGTAATTTGTGGTTTAGATACTTCATGCTATTAAAATTCATGATTTTATGTTCACAAAAATAGTGATAACATAGGTGTCAACTGTTCCATAAATTACTTGAGAGTAAGTCTGCCCTATCAAATGTATTAAAACATAATGATATTTTACAATCATGTAATAGGTAATTTAGATCTTTCCCCGTCATAAGTAAATGTTTCAGAACAGAATGATTATATAGTAATAAGCATGTTCAACTGACATAGAAACTATCAATCAAGTATGTGCAGTAAGGATAAGCAGAATTTCAATTATCAAAAATTTCCTCTGGTTGTTATGTATTATAGGGGGGACAGACATTTCCTCATGGAAAGATTATGGATCAGATACAGATATATACATCAAGGGATTGACATTGACTGTCAGTAATGAGACAGCTCATTATCCAGTATACTATGTCAGTCTGAAGGCTATCAATGGAGCTGGTCAAGAGAGTGATCCTGTCATATCTTCACCTATCATGGTTGTTGATGAAGATGAACCAGGTAATAAATCTTAACAGTAGTTAGCTCTCTTTGATTATAGGATTGGTATTCAAAATACACAATTTTCTACATAAGAAAATGCCTGTACAAAGTCAGGAATATGACAGCTGTTATCCATTCGTTTGATGTGTTTGAGCTTTTTAATTTTTCTCGGAGTTCAGTATTTCTGTGATTTAACTGTTTACTGTTGTCCATGAATACTTTAAGGATTCTTCTTATTCTTGGAAAAGGTGTTTCAGTTTGAAAGTAAACAGTTTATAGTTGTTTAAGTTTTAAAGGTGTATCATTGCATGAACTTTGCTATCACAAATTATACATGTATATATAGTTGGTTTGAAGCTTGTCATTTACATTAGAGCATATTGAATGCATTGCATGGCCTTGTATAGTTCATTTAAATAAAAAACAAAATATTCATGCAGGGTTAATTTCATGGTCAATGCATACCACAGGCATAGAAAAATTAAACATACTCAAATTTCTTAAAATATAGTATTATATTTATTGTATAGGTATAGTTATTGATGGAGCAGACAGAACAGAAATTCCAATAATGTCAGATATTGGTGATGACCTTGACTACCAGTCAGACATGTCAACAGTCAGTGTACAGTATACAGGGTTCGAGAGCCACCTCCATGGTGTTATGGCCTATGAATGGGCTGTTGGGACTTCACAAGGAGGAGAGGAAGTACAACCCTTCATGCCACATGGTATCATCCATAATGAAGAGAAGGATGTGAAAGGAGATGGTAAGATTGGATGTTATACAGTGTAACTGCTAATATTGTCAATCAAGATAAGATAGGCGGAGTCTCTATAAATATGAACAGATTGATAAGATGGTATAGCAATATCATAACATACTTTCTTCAAATTGAAATTGAAAAAAAAATACAGAACCTTTATTCCTAGGTTGGAAAAATGTATAGAAAAGAAATAAAATAAAATTCACAGAAAACAGAAAAAAAAATCCATCATATCTATGGCTTGCATGATTTATTTCATAAATAGCTTTCATGATTAACACAAGAAAACTTTCATATTAAAAATTTTTGATAATTTTCAGGAGTAACAAGTTCAGGATATGCTCAGATAACTCTCCCTCTAGACCCAGAGACAACATACTACACCACAATCAGGGGTATTACTAATGCAGGAAATGTAATTGAGGCTACATCTGATGGCTTTACTGTTGATATAACTCCACCTATAATAGCAATTGACAGGTATTTATTTTTGTTTTCTTCATTGATTACTTGTGTCTATTCATTATGTCAAGCTATTCATCACCATGAATCTAGAAAATTGAACATATAATTTAATAGAGACTACGAAGTTATGTAAAAGAAAGACAAAAGACAAAATTTTACTGAAACCAAACTCAAAGTTTTCAGAAATGAAACCATTCTGTCCTATGACTTTTAACTAAACCAAAGGGGTAGAATGGTGTCTCATTGTGAATTCTAAAGAAAATAAATCCCAAATTCTAGTGACAATAATGTGACCATTCCTGCATCACAATACAATAAATCCACAATTTTTGATGAATTAACTGGCTATTCCCTAATTCCAAGGAATAAATAGGCTCAATCCCAAATTCTGAAAAAAAAGCTCTTCCAACATGTAGCTGATATATCCTAGGAATTAACAAGTTGTAATGACATTTTATGTTTATAGATATTTATTGATCAAATTTACTCATCATCATATACCATACATTGATATATCTGATGTTTTATTGAATATTTAGATTGACAGGACTGACATCATCTGACAACAATATACAATCAGGAGGATCTGTTTACCAGAAATCAGCTGATTCCCTGTCTGCTATGTGGCATTACAACGACACAGAAAGTGGTATTGAGAGGGCTTGGTACTCGGTAGGAACTTATCCCTATGCTGAAGATGTTTCACCTAGGAAAGAGGTGGATGTATCATCTGTACTTCTCAGTGAACTTCCCCTGGCCTTAGTCACTCCTGACTTAACAGGTCTGTTTGAGATAAAAAGGGTTTACATTAGAAACATATTGAGATAGTGGTATACATCAATGAGACAGGGATTCAGTGTCAAAAACTACCAGAAGAAATCTAGAGGGCTGAATACAAATACTAGACAGGTGTCTATATATAGATCTAAATCGTCAAGAGTCTATAAAAGCTTTATGATGATGTGAAATCAGAACATTCTGAGGTTTAAAGTTTTTTGTATTAACCGTTAAGGTAAAAATGACATTATGGTGTGTATTATTTAAAACATATATAAGATTAGGGTTTTTACCCAAATTTCATGGTTCACTGATCATAGAAATGTAGGGAAAGAGTAGATAATAGTCCTATTAACACAGATTTGTGTTTTGTTCTTTTGTGGACATTTATAAAAGCTTGTACAAATTATTATGTTACCTATAGCTAAAATCATGTTTAATTGTCTACCTTAATTAAAGCTTGTTTTATTTATCTATAATGTTGTATGTCTACAGACAGTATGGACCTTTCAATTCATGTTTTATCATTTTAAACATATTTTTCTCTAGGAAAGCCCAATATTGTAAATATCTGGGCAGAAAACAAAGCTGGCTTGGTGAGCCAGAGTATGTCTGGTGGAGTAATCATTGACACAACACCTCCAGGGCCTGGTGTGGTACAGTGTCCAGAATATGTTGGTGTAAGTTAATAATTTAGACTTTGATGGATACTTGTCTCACTCATACCACATCGTCTTATTTCTAATTAAATATTCATCCAAGTCACAATGTTTGAAAAGTAAACAATCATAGGTCAAATTTAGACTTGAACTAGAAGCCTTTTCTCACACTGAACAGTTAGCTGTATAGGGTCCCAAATTGACTAGTCTAAAACCATTCAAATAGGAAAACCTACAGTATGTATAACTATAGACTATAGACTATTGTGCCATGTAGGCATTTTAATTTGTTAACTCTGCATAAATCAAATGTCAATAAAAGAGGAAAATGTTTACAACATAAACATATACTGTCCTTACAAAAATGTTCTCATTTTAATCCATTTTCAAGGTGTAAAATTCTTGTGTTTAAAATTGAAAAAATAAGTTTAAGATATGTCTCTAAAAAAAGGGATGTCTTATTTGGTAAATTATGAAATTAATCAGTTGGTGTTGAAAGTTTATCCTATCTGTTTCTAAAGTAAGAAGGTCAAGTATGTTTCATACCATTACAAAAGAAGAGAAGCATGAGTTTTATTATGTAATTGTTTTTAAATACTTTCATGTAATGTATGTTTTATGTTCTATTGTAGCTTGAAATGCCAATTCATTGTAAATGGACAGGGTTCTTAGACAATGAAAGTCCAATAGAGAACTTCAACATTTCTATGGGGTCATCACAAGGGTCAAATGATATTCTGGCTGGTCATACAGTATCCGGGTATACAAGTCTGTATTCTATACAAGGTAAAGTTTTACTCAATGAAGAAAACTTGAATGATAAGGCCATCTGAAATCCTAACATTTGGAATTAAATTAAATCAAATGTCTTTGTGTTTGTGCACAAAATAAAAAGGAAATTGGGTATCATTGCCAATGAGAAAAATCTCAACAATAAACCAAATGATACAGAAATGATAAACTGCAGGTCATTGTACAGCCTTCAACAAGTATGTACTATGTAAACATTAAACAAAAGTGAATAAAACTGGAAGTTCAGTATTTCTATGAGATCCTTACAAAGTCATAAATATGTCACACTAACACTAGTATATTGCATA
Source organism: Mytilus galloprovincialis (assembly GCF_965363235.1). Taxonomy (NCBI): domain Eukaryota; kingdom Metazoa; phylum Mollusca; class Bivalvia; order Mytilida; family Mytilidae; genus Mytilus; species Mytilus galloprovincialis. Next base: position 24,347,488 of record NC_134844.1, read on the forward strand.
TATCAAATTGAGTGTATCTTATTAAGAGCATTTGTCTGAATTTTAAGTATTTCTAATAAAGTTATATTTTAAATGAAAACACAAATATTTAAAATTATCTTTTTCTTTTCTTTTGTAAATGAATGTATGTATTTTCTAATGATACACTAATGTATGTATTTTCTAATGTTACACTACTGTATGTATTTTCTAATGTTAAACTACTGTATGTATTTTCTAATGTTACACTACTGTATGTATTTTCTATTGTTACACTACTCTGTTACTCAAGAATAAGATAGATTGCTCGATTGTTTTTGTATATGCCATCTTAGCACACATAGGCTGAATCTTGAAAAAAAAAAGGAAGTCTGGAACAAAGCGTGCAGCTATGTGACATTTATTTTAGATAGGTTACCATTTTCAACAGTATATTTTAAACAAGTAGTATTCTTATGATACATGCCTATTTTGTTTTCTAGGTGTAAATAGCTTGTTAGAACATGGAAAGTCTTACTATGTGACAGTAACAGCCATTAACACAGTTGGCATGGAAACCTATGCATTCTCTGGTCCTGTTGCCATAGATACAACCCCACCCAAATATGGCAAGGTTGTTGATCTCCATACGACCTACAGAATTGATGTGAGAGACAATGAAGCTACTGTCAGAATGAATGCAAAGATTTGTTCGAATGATAAAGGCAAGTATTGATAAGAAAATTGTCTTGATTGAAGGTCACATGAAGATTAAGTGATAAGGTCAATTTCTCAGATACTAGAACAGAAATATCAACTATACTGGTATGTTTGGTTGATATAATGATCATAAGGTGTACATCTTTGTGAAGGTTTATTTATTTGACTGGGGTCTGATTTTCATGAATAGTTGGTTCTTAATCTTATTCACCAGAAGATATGTTTGTAAATAAATTGTTTTAGGGAGTTTTATTGAACCAAAATAGTATAAAGTTAAAACAATCACAGTTGACAATTTAAGTATGATTCATTTAAGGAACAGATAAAACAGCAAACAGTCAGTTCAGATTTTTGCCTGTCCCCTTCTTCATATTACAAATACTGTAGTTTAAGTAACTATAATTAAGGCATTCCAGTTTTCTTAGTTGTTAGAGAGTTTTCATATTATTGTTTTTCTTAATTTGTGCCTAAAATACAAAAATAATCAAATGATAAATTTCTGAAAATGTTCTCATTTGCATACTTTATGTTTTATAGAGTGTGAAGATTTAGATGCTACTTGTTCAGAATCTCTCTCCTCAGTAACAGCAACATGGCAGCTATTTTATGATGAAGAATCTGGTATTGAGGGGTAAGATTTTATTATTAACATTGGTTCTTCTTCTAACTGAAAAGATTATATATATATGTATTCCATTAATGTAAAATCTGAATGGCAGTAAGTTTAACCTTATACCCTGAATGAATCTATCATAGAAAAATATAAATACTTCCATTGACTAAAAAGTTAGTACATATATTGTTCTATGTTGTAAGAAAAATGCAATGGTACATGGTTTTGGATACATATATAAAAAAAGAAGATGTGATATGATTGCCAATGAGACAACTCTCCACAAGAGACCAAATGTCATAGAAATTAACAACTACAGGTCACCATCCAGCTTTCAACAATTAGCAGAGCACATACCACATAAACTATATAAGTCCTCAAAATGACAAATGTAAAACAATTCAAAAGAGAAAACTAATTTATGTAAAAAAAAAAAGAACAAAAAACAAATATGTAACACATCAACAAACGACAACCACTGAATAACAGACTCCTGACTTGGATCAGGCATATACATTCAGAATGTGACGGGGTTAAACATGTTAGCGGGATCCGAAACCTCCCCAACCTGGAACAGTGGTCAAACAGTACAACATAAGAGCGAACTATAAAAATCAGTTGAAAAGGCTAAACTCATCAGATTGATTGTTATGTCATAGTCTTAATAGCAGCAGGTACCCTGCCAAACTCAGCTTCCAGCTGGGTCCTGTATATCATGTGATATGTAATACATAAGCAACTATGTCACTATCTTGTGGTTGATAGCATTTTTATCTATGATGCTTTAGTTTGTAAGTTTTATCCCTGATTAGTGTTATTCAGAGAGTTAACGATCTGCCTCTTTTTAAGCATGTAGCATTTCAGCATTTAGTAGTAAGAGCAAAGGCTGATTTGTTGGAGTCACAATATATTGTTTCCATCTAAGATGATAAATCTTTTCTTCTGATTGTTTTTTTGTGAATTAACTTCTCAAAGAGTCTCCTAGTTTCTGAGTTTAGTGTGACGTCTGTTTTTATTGAACTAGTACACATTTTTGTTAAAAAGGCTACGAGACCCCCTCTAGGTACAGGATTTTCTTGGTGTATTGAAGCCCCATTGGTGGCCTTTGGCTGTGTTTTTTGCTCTTTTGTCAGGTTGTTGTTTCTTTTACACATTCCCCATTTCCATTCACAATTTCATCATTCTGATTTAAAGACAATGTACAAATTCTAATCTCAATAAAATGTACAAAACACAAAATATTTAAATTTATTTATAGGTACCAGATAGCCTTGGGAACTACTCCTGGTGGTGGACAGATTAAACCATTCTTTGACATACCTATTGATGTGAAGTATTTCACAATTGGAGGACTAGATTTGATGGGTCAGAGAAAGGTTAGTCAATTTTGTCATGGGTCATTGCAGTTAATAGTTTATGGGGAATTCAATATGATGTTTTACTATTATCACTTCTGGTCTGCATACTTTAGATATGCTTTCAATATAAGTTTGACAAAAAATGAATCTTATTGTCTGGAAAATATGGTTATCCCAGTAGCTTTTAATTGTACTAATTAAGCCAGCCTAGCTCCACCAAAGGATTTCAAGACACCCACTGATCATTTGCAAAATGGAAAGGTTAACTTTTGTATATTGAAAAGTACAAGATAAAGTTTGTCTTTCCAAAAGATTAGAAGTTTACTATTGGTGTTACAATTAAATCTAATTACAGAGTCAATTTCTTATAAAGGTTGAAAGTTGTTTATTATCACTCAGAAATTAAAGATTGATTATGATTTGTATGCTTCATTTGATTGGCTATTTTAGGTTTATGTATCCATCAAAGGAACCAATGGAGCTGGACTATCTAGTGTTGCAACATCCAATGGTTTGTTTTTGTCTTACATCAACCAAGGATTACCTCCCCTAACACACATAGGAGTGTATGATGTACTGAAAGGATCACATGGTGATGTGTAAGTCATTTATTGGAATACTTAACTATATAGATTAAAACAGATTTTATCATTTTCCGCAAAATAATTTAGAAACAGCCCCAGTCATATACAATTCCTTGAACTCTTCTTTTATTTGACTGGGAGTAAGTTATAATGAGTTTTTCTTAGTTAGTAAGGACTTAGCTAGTTTATTATAGAGGGACCTGATGGGGGGTCTCATCACCATTCAAGAGTTGATTTTTTGTCAATCATGATTTACAGAAAATAAATTTCCATGATCAGATCACAAAAATACAAAAAAAAAAAAAATCAGTAGAATAACGGATCATGATAGAGAAAATGCGCCGATCACGAAGAACAAAAATAACCCATCAGGCCCCTCATTATATAGTTGTATAGTCATGTGCCATAGTCCCAGCTATTATTGAAAGGTATCTGCACATTCTTAGATAAGGGTAAAATGTGAATCTTATTAAGAAGTGAGTAATTTTATATTATTTTATTTTTGTTTTCAATGTTCTTTTAGTGATTATCTCGTTTCAAACAGCCTGAGTGACATATTCTAGCTTTTAATGTTCTGTATTAATTGGTAATGAATGTCACCTCTTCTTCTAAATAAGGGGATGGATTTCACCAAACATTTAGTAAATGAATATTCATGTGCACTCATAACAAAAACAACTTTATCAAATGTTTTGATTTTTTCATTTGAGGTTATAATAATACATTATGATTCTTAATTTTAGGAATTTCCAGGAGAGTTTTGACACTTACAGAGCATCATGGGATGTGTCAGGTGATCCATGTCCAGTTGTTAAATATGAATGGCAGATACAGAGGCTGGATGGATTGGTTGTACAAGAATGGCTAGATGTAGGAGGTGAGTTGTTAAATATGGATTATTTCAAATGAAAAAATAACTGGATGAGTTAAATTGTTAAGGAATACCAGTTATAAAAGCTATAATAGAAATACATCTGCATACCAATTTAATACAATTTCATTTAGAAAGAAATATGGATATTTAGATAAAGTGCAATGGTAGATTAGGAGTAAGAAAAAAGATGTTAGGTTTTGAACTATAAAATTATTACCATTTGAAAAATCTAGATTTGTAGTTGACAGTTAAATGCAAGACAGCAGTTTTAATCTTAACTTCATTCAGAATTTCATAGTTTGTAAATGACCTATGTTTTACAGTGAAAACAGCAGGAATGAATGATGGTCTACACATGAAGAATGGAGAGTTGTATTACTCGTTACTGAGAGTGACTAACGCCTTGAACTACACCTACATCATCAGGTCTGATGGAGTAACTATAGAACAGGATCCATTACTACCAGGCAAGGTGTTTGATGGGGACATTACAGGGTATGACTTAAACTTCCTACCATCCAAAACAATGGTCACAGCTAACTGGGATGGATTTGGACTCCCTGCTGGTGCCTCATCTCAAGTGGATGTAATTTCAGGTAAGCTATGAAGCAGGAATCTATACACCTTATCGCTATCCCCTGCTGACCTTAGAATCTGGCCCGTTTGAACTATTGACGTCATACACAATCACTTGTCCATTGCTGCGTCAGATATTTTGTATTTTGACATCAAAATTTTACGGAAACCTGTGTGATGTCCAGTAATGGGAGACAAAGAGGGATAAGGTGCATTACATTCATCAGTACTTTGGCTTGGCTTTTCATCCTAAACTGGTGTCCAGGTTTTTTGAAATTTTCAGAGATGTTCACCTGCCTTTTTTTTTATCCTAGGGATTTAGGGATTTCTAATAGCAGGTGAGCATGCATCTTTTATCTGCAACCTCTCATCTAATCTTTCTTATGTAAAACCAAAATGTACCTCCTGTTATTACTTTTTAGCTAAATTATTTGGATTTTTCACTGGCATAGGAGCTCTAAGCGTAAGCCTAGCGATTACCTGAAATTGATGTATATATGTAATACCTACATTACAAACTTAAGGTGTTGAAAACTTTTTAACACTGAGGATTAATATTCATCTACCTTTGATCTTGAAAGGAGTACTAAAGGCTTAAATGAAGCATTCTCAATAAGAACCCCCCCCCCCCTAAACCAAATTTTGTTTGGTTAGGGGGGGGGTAATAGTTTTGACTTGATGTTTTGGTGTATCACAAGCTAAAACGTCAAGACTGCATGACTACCATGAAATACTATTATAAGACTTGATATTTAGGTGTATCATAAGCCAAAGATCAAGACTGCATGACTACCATGAATTACTATTTCAAGACTTGATATACAGGTGTATCATAAGCCTGAGGTCAAGACTGCATGACTACTAGGAAGTACTATTTCAAGACTTGATATTTAGGTGTATCATAAACCAAATATTAAGATCACATAACTACCATGAAATACTATTCCAAGACTTGATATTTAGGTGGATCATAAGCCAAAGATCAAGACTAAATGATTACTATGTACTTCTTAAATTATTAAAACACCCTTTATCCAATGCTAAAGCCCAAATATGGTTATATCATCAGGTCACATGTTTACCATATAGTGTAAAAATGTTTACCGTAACATGTCAAAAAGTTTACTGTAACATGAACATTAGCTAAATATAGATAATTGTAACCATGGAAAATCCCACTGGGATTTTTCACCGGTTAACTCAACCGCCGCCTAACTCAACCGCCGGTTAACTCAACCGCCGGTTAACTCAACCGCCGGTCAACTCAACCGCCGGTTAACGCAACCGCCGGTTGACTCAACCGCCGGTTAACCCAACCGCCGGTTAACTCAACCGCCGGTTACCATATCTATATAAATAGGGTGCAAACATTAATCCACCATTCTGCCTCTGATGAAGGTCCTTTATGGACCGAAACCGGTCAGGCTATCAAACATCACCAGGCGCTGTTAATTATGTGTATTGGTATATACTATATTTTTATGCTTTTACATTTTTCTCACTGATACACATAGTTAATATGGCTTCTACTAACGAAAGCTCCATGGAGCTAATGTGTTTAGAGACTACTTATGTCAGTACACCTTTCCTATATTGCCTAAATTATTTGGAGGGTTCCAAAAAAATAAATATGAAATTCAGATATCCATACAAATAGGGGAGTGGTTTTATGAATGTATGAGCTCTGTTTCAAGCTATTGAGAAGGTATTGGAAGTTTTTGTTTCTTCTCTTTGTTCACTCTGTCTTTACTTTAATGGTTAAACTACTATGACATGAAACTGAATTAGTTGATCTGCTATTTTTAGAAAAGGGAATTATTTATTCTGTTTTTTAATAGGAAATCCGGGAATTCATGTGGACCAATCAAAATTAGAAGAACAACCAGATAACCAACAGGTGGCATTCTATGAGGTTGCTGTAGGAACAGATCGAAGATTTCCAAAGACCAGAGACAATATTGTGCCATTTACAAATGTGGAAAAGAATACTACTGTGACCTTCTATAACCTTGATCTGGTACCTGGAACTGGACTTTATTACTTTACTGTTAAAGCATCCAGTGCATCATATTCAGTTGCTACAGTAACATCAAATGGCTTCCATGTTGGATTTGATGGAGGTGTCACTCGTAAGTTTTATCTCAAATAAATCATTATTTTAAAATATAAGAAATGAGGCATTAGAAAATTGAAATTTACTGGAACATAAAATATTAAACAGACACATGTTAGGTATCAGATACTGAGGTAACTTTTTATGTGTTTTAAAAAAAATGTATCCTTTAAATGGGCCTCTTTTTCTATATTATTTTGCAGTCCATTTTGCTTTTGTTTCTTTATGACCTTGATATAGTTAACTTCTCTTACCACACCTGAGTATGATTAGCTTTTTGAATAAATAACATTTTATTATAGATTGTTGGAGTTCAGTCACGCTTCTAATGATAAACATTTCTATTACAGCTGGCACTATTATAATGAATGACTACATAAACACAGACAAGCAGGTGGATGTTCAGTTTGAAGGTTTTACATCCAAGTTAGACATACTAATGTATTATGTAGCTATATCTAATAACACAGATCTCAACGGAACTGACTGTAAATTATATGTAAGTTATAAGTTAGACATACTAATGTATTATGTAGCTATATCCAATAACACAGATCTCAATGGAACTGATTGTAAATTATATTTAAGTTTTCAATTGTTCTAATATATTATAGAAAAGTTATCCTATTAATATCAATATTGAAAATTATAAAAGAATGCATTAAGCAGGGCAATTAGTGTGAATTATTGCAAACATTGAAGCTGTATTCAGGATGAAAAAAAAGTTAAAATGATTATTTCCACCTAATTGGCTAAGACACATAGTCAAATCAGTCAATTAGACTTCTAAAGGCATGAGTTATTGATGTGTTTATGTACAGTGGGCAGTTGGTTGAGTGGGCAGCTGCACAGGAGCTTGTTAATTGTTAATTGTTAATGATTGCCATTTTAATTTTAGAACAGCTAGTTCTTAAAAAAGGTAGTTTTACATAATATGCTATCATACATTTAAACATGTTTACAGTGTAAACTTATTGTTTATTAATAGATTGATGGAGGATCAGCCACTGAAGAAGAGAAACAGCACCTGTTCAGTATCTTCCCTGTCAGTAATATCAACAAGAACACATTCTACACACTAACACCTCTACATCTGGACCAGGGACACACATATTATGTATATGTTATGGGTAAGTCAACAAATTCTACACACTAGTACCTCTACAACTGGACCAGGGACACACATATTATGTATATGTTATGGGTAAGTCAACAAATTCTACACACTAGTACCTCTACAGCTGGACCAGGGACACACATATTATGTATATGTTATGGGTAAGTCAACACATTCTACACACTAACACCTCTACAGCTGGACCAGGGACACACATATTATGTATATGTTATGGGTAAGTCAACAAATTCTACACACTAGTACCTCTACAACTGGACCAGGGACACACATATTATGTATATGTTATGGGTAAGTCAACACATTCTACACACTAACACCTCTACAGCTGGACCAGGGACACACATATTATGTATATGTTATGGGTAAGTTATTATATATAACGTGAATCACTTCCCGTGTAAGGCCATCTATGTATAATCTTCAAACTAACAATAGGACAGTTCACCTCTTTAAAACTTAACCCTTTCCTCCATAATGACGCCTTTTGACGCCACCCCCTTTACTCCATAATGACGCCTGTGTAGTACCTCAGTTGAAATGCTTTGACTGCAAAATGTCTGCATCAGACTTAAAAAAAATTGTATCCAATATGAAAAGGAGATTCATGAGAATTATCTGACTTGAATTTCATTGATGAAATATTGGTTTTCACAATGCATTAACACTTTAAAACTGATGATTTTTTTTAACTGAAAAAAATCCTATGCAGATCAAGTATATTAAAAAAAAATCCATGGAGGAAAGGGCTACCAGGGTAATCAAATTGTTCATACACCAAAATAAGAAAATTGTTAAGTCAGAGGTTTTCAAATTTTTACCCAAAATGCATTAGATTCTGAAAAGGCGAATTGTTTATTGGGTCAAATGAAAAAATGTAGGTCAAATCTGAATTAATCATTATTGCACTCAGGTATATCATAACATAAGAATGGTGTAACATAGACATGTATGTATCTAGGTACATATGAATTCAGTGTGGTTTTATGGAATCTAGATGTGAAACATTCTTTCCTATTTTTTAGGCACTGACAAATCTGGTGAATGTGGAATGACCTATCACAAGTTTACAGTAGATATAACACCACCACAGTCTGGCCACATCAAAGCAGGACCTTATTATGATATGGTAAAACTTTAACTTGATTACTTTTTACCTGTAGAGTCAGAAAAATACTGTATAGTACCTTTTAAAATTTTAATTTCAATAGAAGTGTTCACAATTTTTTTTAAACTGGCGAGATATATCTTGAGAAGAAAAGTAAAATAACAAAAATACAGAAATCCAAGGGATATTAAACAAAAAGTCCTCTATAAAATTGCAAAATCAAGAGCTTAAACACAACTTCCCAACATAAAACTGTAATATTTATGACTTGGTACATGCACTTCCTTATGTAGAAAGTGGTGGATTAAAGCTGGTTTTGTAGCTAGCTAAACCTCTCACTTGTATGAGATAAATATTTATATAATTTGATAATTTATTTATTCCATTTGAAAGTGTTCCATTGGTGATGTAATAAACTGATGATCAAATAAAACAATATAATTCCTCCACTAGGTACAAACCCATCTTGATTTATTTTCAGCCTGTAACCTATACCCCAGACAACTCAACAATATCGGTGACCTGGAAGGACTTTATTGACCTTGAATCTGACATAGATACATTTGAAGTATCACTGTGGAGGAATTTATCATGTGACAGTGATAGTACAGAGGAGTTAGTGGTTGACTGGATAGAGCTGACCAGTAATTATACACAGTATGACTTTGTGGAACTGGAACTTAAGGTATGTATCATACAGGCGTAGTAACAGCATAATCTTAGTCCCATGTCTGCATTGACCTTGCTCAAAAACAGATAAATCAGAATTGTAATCTGCATCTGCAGACTATGTTTCAAGCAAAATAGGAAATAAGAGTAAATTGTTCTTATGCCAGAACCTCTAATCATTATGTTTGTAAAGCCAAAAATGATTTGTTTACTTAAATTAATTATAAAAGAAACTTTTAATCAATTTATTTTTGTTCTTTCCATTCTTTTAGAAAAACATTCCCTATACAGTAAGATTCAAGGTGACAAATCAAGCAGGCCTTTTTATACTACAAGAAACCTCACCAGTTCTATTTGATGTCTCACAACCAAGCGTTGGCAAAGTGGTGGATGGAAAAGATTTCTTGAATGATCAAGTCTGGTTTAGTTCATCTACAACTGCTACAGGTATGAACACTATATTTTATTTGATCTTGATATATAATTATAACATTTGATATTTTTCTATAGAATTTGAAACAACTATAATGAATGTGATGTAGATATGTATTTATTGAATTCTTGAAGATAAGCATATATTTTCAAACTTTGTTTTAATTTTTTTTTCTGTTTGTTATGCTTTTCATTCAAATTGTTTTTGCTGTAAATTTTTAAAACATTTTCAAAGGAGAAATACACAAAAAATTAAGCATATGTAAAACATATATTGTTGAAGGCCGTACTTTAACCTATAATGGTTTACTTTTTAAATTGTTATTTGTATGGAGAGTTGTCTCATTGGCACTCACACCACATCTTCCTATATCTATTTTAATAGTATCATACTGTTCAAAAAGTGTTCATGGTAAGGGAATAATGTTTAATACTTTTTTCAAACAATATACTGAAATTCCAGAAAATATGAATGTTCCCTAGCTCATTAAAAAGATTTCACATGTATAGTATGTCTATCCTATATAATTTTTGAGTATGTTAATAGGATCCTTGCTGCATTTGGCTAGTCCATTTGGTCCAGCTTGTCCATCAAGAAGTATATCTATGGTCAATGATCCAAAGTGGACAGAACTCCAACAGATTGGTCTGAGGGATCCCAGTGGACAGAAATGGTCACTTATCCATCGTACAGAGAATGTTGACCGACTTGTCTATGATGATACAGTGACCATCAAGCTGGGCAGAGACAATCATAAAAAACAGATGTTTACTGGGGCATTATACAGATCAGCTGACTATGAAAATGGAGGCACTTACTCTGTATGTACTTCGTAAAATCTTAACATCTCATGTTAACTGATTATAATCATATTTAGATTTAATAGATAAAGTGACATGATTTCCTTTTTATTTTTATTTTTAAATAAAAATATACATTCTTTCATTTGTTATATACAATTTTTGATATTTAAGTATCAGAGCCTCTAAATATATTTATTTTTCAGATCAGATTCATAAAGGGGTGTGTGCATGTGTCCCTTGATCTATAAACTTGATTTTCCTCGCATTTTTGGATATTGACTCTTGTTCCGAGTGTACAGCCTCTTTAATCAAAATGCTTAATTCATTAATTGCAATCTTTATATATATGTACTACCAGAGTATAAAACAGTCTGATGTTAAAATTACCCAAAATGCATTTCATTTTCTTTATGTTATTCTTTAAAAAATATTCATTGGTATAAAAGTAGATTCACAAAGACCTCACCATGAAAATTTGACGTAATGATATCATTTTTATACTACAGATATCCGTAAAAGCTGCCGGGGGAGAAGGGATAGGTGTTACTGGTATAATGTTATGGGACGGACCAGAAGATGGTATAGCTACCTATGACTATAAAGAGGAGGCAGATTGGAGCCAGTCTGTGGCCCAGTGCTGCTTGTTAGATATCATACCTAAAGTAAGTCATTATATTTGACTTTGAATAGTTAAATGATTTCTGTTAAAATATAATGTCATGGGCAAAATATGCCAGTGGCAAACACTAGAAATTTAGATGACACAACAGTTGTTGTCAAAATCAAAGTTTAACTTCTAAATCCTCCTTACAATTTTGATTTATAGAGAGTGGTTTGAATAAAATATCAAGTGTGATAAATTAACTTACCTGGAACTAAGTTAAGCTACCTGATTCATACTGTTTTATTGGACCAAATTTTATTTTCAGCACTTAGTAAATGTTTTTATGAAAAAAACATTTGGTAAAATTCAAATAGAGCTGGTCAGTTGCAGGATAATAACTTAAAAATTATATGTGTTTTGGTGAACAAAATTTGTCAAATGTTAGAAATATGTGTAGTACTAATGTACATGAAGTAAATACCTATGTATTTTTTTGTCTTAAGGAATGCTGGAAAGTTATAAACTGTACTACATACCTGGAAAGCAGATACTTCAACTCAACAGTGCCCACAGCCTCTCCCACCACTACTACAATAACCCCTCAGAACATCACAGACCCACCCTACCATGTGGTAAACAAACCAGATGGAAGTATAGTAGACACACCTATGGACACAAGTGTACCTATAGCACAGTCATCTTGTGGAATACAAATATTCTCGGGTAAATCATGATTTATATATTGCATAAATTATATAGATATAGGAAGATGTGGTATGAGTGCCAATTAGACAACTCTCCATCCAAGTAACCATAGGCAGATCCAGGGGGACCCTGGGGGCCTGGGGCCTCCTTTTTGTTGGAAAAAAATGGTTGATTATATAGGGAATCACTGAAGCATGACTGGAGCTAGCCCCCTTTAGGTCAGTCAAGCCCCCCTTATAAAAAGTTCTGGATCCGCCAATGGTAACAATTTATAAAAGTTAACCATTATAGGTCAAGGTACAGCCTTGGCTCACATCAAACAGCAAGCTATAAAGGGCCAATATACATGTTTTAGCCAATTTTTAAACTCATTAGGAGCTTTTTTTAACACCACCCAAGTGTAAGGTATTGGAATTGATATTGTTCAGCTGAAATCAGCTACATCTTGAATTAAACTGAGTTCAAACTGCTTTCAAATGATACTCTATGTGTATATATCAATAAGACAGCAACCAAACAACAGAAACAATTCAATGAAAGTAGCATGTTCTGATTGTGGGCAAGCTTGTGTTAAGCATGCATTCATTAATTCAGCGATCAACACACATTTAAAGTCCAAAATTCTGTATTTTCATATCTAGAAAGTCTCTTCTAGTTTATTGAAAATCTATGATGAATTGTAGCTTCTAGTTTTGCAGCATATATAAGATAAAACCTTTCTCTTCCTGCAAATATAAAACATTATACTGTATAAGTATTTACTAATTTGTTGACTACTATTTACATTTTGGTTATAGGTGCCTCTCCACACATTGTAACATGGTGCAGAACATTCAATGACACTTTTAGGGTTATGAAAACAAATATACCTGTCAACTTTGACCCATCTGCTACTTTCCATAGATACAGAATCCAGATTAGTGCTGAGAAGGAGGAAGCTGTAGATGTAATATTAAGTTATAGTATTCATAATTATTAGTGTAGAAATTGGATACTGTAAAAGCAGAAATTTTTATTGGGGTTTTAAATTTGTTATAGATAGACATTATTCATGATATCAAACCATAACAAGAATGTTACTTTTACATGTTTTAAATCTCAAAATTGAATTCCCTTGAAGTCAAATTTAGAGACAAAACCACAAAATTTTAACCCCCACAAAAATCATTATTTCTACATTATATAAAAAGAAATAACTGGAAACTTTATTGAAATTGAACTGAACGTGCAAACTGTGGTGAATTTATTTTTGCTCTCCAGCAAGCCTCTGAAGCTAAGTATAAATGTTACTTCTTACTTACTTTAAAAGAATACTTGGTTGGTACTATATTTTGTTTATTATTCAATCTTTTCTTCATACAACATGTTCAAGATGTAGTTACATTACTGACTTTCTTTTTTTTTAATTCTACATGAAAAGATACAAATCAAATCATTTAAGGTAGATGTTTTCCCTTTTGGATTTATAAACTAGAAAAAAACCAAAGCAGGTATGTTTTACATGGGTCTAGAATTATGAACATAAACTCGAACAAGATTGAAAAGATAATCCCAACCAGAATATGTTGGTGAACTCAGGTACTCTGGATCAGTAGATGCATCTAAAATTTACTCTTTATATCTGTTAGATTCTGTCATAAATTAGAATGAAATTCAAAACAGTGTGGCTGTGGCCATTGATTGACACATTAAATTCATCCATTGACTGGGACAATTTACGTGAACGTTTGTCTGTAACGACCACTGTTCACAACGTACCTACGATAGACATTTAAACTGTGGGGTCACCAAAGGTTTCTTAACGCCTTTAATTATAAAATAATTCGACAAATTAATCAGGAATAACCTTTATGTGTTTATTTATATAATTGATATAAATCAAAACATCGTGTTACTTCTGAATATTTTTCGAATTACTTTATTAAGGTGTTGAGAAACTTTGGTGACCCCATAGTTTAAGTGTCTTTAAAAAGTACATAGTGAGCAGTGGTCGTTACATACAAACGTTCACCTAAATTGTCCCAGTCAATGGATGAATTTAATGTGTCAATCAATGGCCACAGCCACACTGTTTTGAATTTCATTCTATAAATGTTAAGTCATTACACAGAAGTGAATTCATAAATGTCTCCTGTTTAACATCATTCTAAGACATTACAAAATATATAAACCATTGGTATGTACAAAAGTGAATTCATTCTTTTGTTTTGTAGCTGAACTGGTGCATGACAGTACATGTGGATGAGGATCAGTTGACAAGGATTTGTGGAATAGTTCCACTAAGTGATTCCACTAAATTAATTCTGCATGTGTGGAACAGAGACAACTTTGTGCCAGATATAACTGATATGTTTAATGTATTCTCTACTAAGGCATACTTCAAAGATCTAGTCATGCCTCCTGCTCCAGGATCATTGTGTCGCTATGGTGACCCCTTTAGAGGAGGAACCAATCCAATCCTCCGATATGAAGTGGGAATTGGAAGTGACAAGTTGTTGACAGACATTGCACCATTTAGAGAAGTTATAAAACCATGCATTCCCTGCTATGGAGAATGTTCTAAATATAACTGTGATGCAACCTGTAATGCTAATGAATATGTAGATATGACCTTCACCTTAAACAATCTTGATCTGAAATCTGTTGCCCTGGTAACCAATGACACAGGACATCAAATCAACAAAACATTAATATATTTCTTCACTGGTAAGTAAAATTCAAAGCTGTTTTAACCCTTGCCATGCGGGGGCGGTAATATTACGGCCTTACCCAGACCACTGTTATTAGGCACCAATGGTGCTCCATACATTTTGAGGTCATTGTTATGCCATTTAATTGAAGTGTATGCATGTTTCCTCAATCTTTCACTATTGATTGTCATTGTTCTCACTTTTAATGTTCATTTTGAGCTCAAATACGAATTTCAAAAATTGAAATCGGACATTATTGGGTTATAGTTCAAAATCGGAAAAAATCAGATATTTTCTGAATTTTTGTGCAATGACCTTCTTTAGACAGATGTACCCAGATCAGTTTCAAACTTACCTATTTTGTAATAAATGTGTTCTCTGGGGTCCACTGTACATGTAAACTACAGTTGGATGCATCTATTAGTATCCCTCGGATATCCATGTCGAGGAAAAGACCGTAAAAACGTCAAAATTGACGCTTTTTGCCATGAGGACCAACTTTGGGGCAAAAATATCTAAATATCTATGCAATAACATTTAAACCTGAAAGGTATTTCTTTGTTTTATAGTGAAGGCAGTTCTTGGTTCTGGAATCAATAAAATGGCCTCATCTGATGGATTCTATGTTGATATGACCTCACCGATATTTGACCCAGATGTCATGACCCAGATATATATAGATGTATCACAAGGAGAATTTACACCAGTGGTTTACCAGGCTTCCAACAGTACCATTAAAGCATTCTGGAGATGTTTGGATGAGGAAAGTTCTGTCAAGGTAATTTTATCTCATACATTCATAAATACATAAATGATTCAATGGAGAAATTGGATTTATAATAGAAATAGGGACAGCAACCCATTGACACAAACAAAATAAATGATATTATCAGGAGATTTGCATATAAAGGCAGACAAAATGACAAAAAAATATTAAGATATGACAAAAGGCAATCACTGTCAACATATTTGACTTTGAAAAGGTTTTCTTTTTATTGTTTCACAGTTATGTTCCAATGTTTTAAGTAAATATTGACAATGCAAGAAACTAGATTCCCTTTCATTATTTCCTAGCTGCTTTCTTAATTTTAAACAGAAACAATGAATCTCAAATTTCTAAACAATACCAGTAACTTGCATTTGCCTTGATGAACTGCAACAAAGATATTTATCAATAAATATTGCAGTGAAATTTCTTTATGTTAGAAAGGGGTTTTATGACCCCATATATGTGGTAGTAGATCTCACCTTTCATTTCTTTTTAAAGGATTATTTATTTTTACTATACAAGATAAAAAAGAGAATAATCATGAAAATGTATTGTTTTTCACTTAATTAGAAAACTTATTTTACTTCTAGAAATACATTAAAATTGTTGGTATTTTTATCAAAATCTTGCCTATGGCCCTCCAGTTCATCTTATGAATATATTTTCAGGAAAGTTTCTGGGCTATTGGTAATACAACAGGTGGAGAAGAATTACAACCCTTTACATCTGTAGGCCTCAATGCTTCAGCTATAAACAGTTCATTTGAAGGCATATTACAACATAACCATACGTACTATGTATCAATCAGATGTGTAAATGGTGGAGGACAGGCAACACAGTGGAATGATACTACAGGTCAGCTAGGATCTTTAATTGTTATATGTATAATATATATTAATGAAATATCAAGTCTCAGTCAAAATAGTCTAATGCTTCTTAATTTTAAAAAGAAAGAAAACTTTGAAGATTTGAAAATTTTGTTAGACGTACAAAAGACAACAGAACATGAAATACAAAGAACTTGCTGTATGTTGTAAGGACAACACTTTGCATTTATAGAGATACAGAATTACTTCCCATATATAAACCCTTTCACATTTCCCTTTTTCTGGAAAATAGACCAATTTCTCACAAGGTGTTGTCTAAGAACTTCTTCTTCTACCAGTCTGTATGTCTGTCTGTTCATCCCAGAATTGGTTTCCCTTCTCTATCTATAGTTACCTCAACCAAATGTTATGAAACTTATGCACAATGCTTATTACCACAAAATACAGATCAAGTTTGAATTAAAGTAGCTTCACTTATACTTTTCTAAAGTTATATCCCTTTACAAATGGAAAACTGATGAATTTTTTTGTTTTCTTTTTCTAACTTTAGTTTGCCTCAATTAATTGTTATGAATCTTATACACAATGCAAATTACCAGAAAACACAGACCAAGTTACAATTGTGGTGTAGTCACTTTTACAATTCTAGAGTTATGGCCCTTGACAAATGGAAAAATTGCTTCATGTTTTGTTTCTGTTCTCTAACTTAAGTTTGCCTTGATCAAATGTTATGAAACTTATGCAGAAAGCTTATTACCCATAATACTCAGAACAAGTATGAATTTGGTAGCGTCACTTTTACCATTGTTTAATTATGACCCTTTGTATCTTTATATGCAAGCGGGGGCATCATCTGTATGCCTTGGACACATTCCCCTTTTATTTATTTTTTACAACAATTATTTAATCTTTGACTTAATAGTATTATAAAACATGTATAATTTCAGGAGTGACTGTCTTACTTGAACCCCCATTGGTAGATGATATAAACAATACAATACCAGGTGCTACAGAATTCCCTCACCCTGTCACACCTTCAGATGCTAAGGAAAGTACAGATCCAACTAGTATAGGGTTTACCTTTTCAGTCAGTGAGGATAAATCAGTCACTAGATATGGTAAGACATCCACAAGTTCACTAGTGTGAATATTTTGATTTGTCTGATACCAATTTTTGTGCATTTTGTGGGAATAAGTGAACCACAAATTATAATTTGCAACAAAATACAAATTTTCTATAAAACATGTGTTCATACTTCTTCAAAACCATGAAAACAAATATCCACAAAATTCATTTATGCATCTTCCATAAAACATATGAATCCACAGTATTCAGGGTTGAGAAATAGTTAAACTTAAAAGATAAATAAGCCCTTTCAATGCTATACACTGCATATGCCACGATGTTGTACGCCGTCCACTACTGCTATTTGCAGCATTTGCCGCGATGACAATGGATTTTTTTATCCAGACTCTTAAACCATTCGGTTTTCATTCAGATCCTCTCTTCTTTTTGGCTGGTATGAATGGAGGATATACAAGGTTCAGTTTGCGCTTGAAATCCCAGAAATTTTTATGGTAAAATCATGCGGTAGAAGGAAAATAAAAACAAATATTTTGACAAATGCTAATAGCGGAAATCAAAAACGGCGCTGTAAATATGGAAATATTTCAGCATTTCTATGGCAAAACTCACAACTTGTTAGTTAATAGGTTCCCAGTTATATCAATGTGTTTATTACATTCAATTCGTGTGAGGAATATGATTTGATCAATTTTTACAAGACGTAGAAAAAGGGGTGAAACGGAGGTTGACTGAAAATTTTGAGGACAGTGCCACTTATTTGCGCCATGATTACATTATACGTTGTTTATGGTGCAATACAATATGGAATTGAGCCCCTGGTGTCTCCTGTATTATATGGCAGATAAAACAACAAAATAAATGAAGATTAAAAGTCGTTTTTATTCAAAATTCAACCTGAATACAATAATTTACACCTTTTAGGTTGCATTTCTGTAAATATTGACAATGCAATTTCCCATTGGAACTCTTTTTATGGCTAAAACTGTACCACTTTTACTATGAAGTTTTGAAAAAAATCTTATCCTAGAATGGAAAGTTCATATGCACTTCAATTTTTTTCAAAGTCAAAATATAGGGCTGTGTGGCATAATTTCAACGTTTATATGCCCTGAACTTTTCAGAGTTTAAACTAACACTAATTTTCTTAACTACCCCTACCTCGAATGAAGGGTTACCACAGATTTCAATGTAAACAATATGTACATGTATTTTTACTGGTAACATTCCCAAGTTATGTCTCTATGAGATGGAACACAGAGAGCATAACTGGGAACCAGTATGTAAACAAAATTAAATTTCTATGAATATTTTAAATCTCCCCAAAAGAGGCGTGGTTTGAGAAAAAGCTGTATTTACAAAGTGCAACCTTTACCTATTAATTACCTGAAAATGCAGGGAGCCTGTTAAAAATTTCCTGAGCATTTTTCATGCACTAACTTTGTCTGTATCTCTTATAATCTCTTCTTTTTTTTTTTTTTTTTTTTATTTGTTTGTTTGTTTATTTTTGTATTTGTATTTTGTAAATGTCGGCTGGTATCATTTCTGTATAGGAATTTACACCAATAAAATTATTTGATTTGATTTGATTTTATAATAAAAAAGATACAGCAGTATGAAGTTGTAATGAATGAATAAAAAAAAAATGCTGCAGCAGCAGCCATTTTTCTATTTTTTGGTGTAGCTTTGAAAGAGTTAGTAACATTAGGAAGATGTGTAGGTGTCTGCCCTAGCTGGTAACATGTCTGTGATTAATATTTCATAAACATACATCTTTAAAAGTTGTTAATAGTTTTAGTATCAAAATATAATTGGATTATTAGAATATAAAGTAAAGTGGATTAAACCATTTGTGGTTTTAATGATCGTAGTTTCAATGAAGAGGGGATTCCAAACCTCCAATTGATAATTGTTGAAATCTAGACAAAGAATCCATTTATTTAAAAATATCAAAAAATAAACAATGTGTTGATTAATTATGTATGACTTTTTTCCACAGCAGTACCAACCAATACAACTATAAAACTTCACCTTCTTGGTTATATTTATATTTAGTTTAAAATGAGTATTTTTCAAAACTTTTGATTTTGTAGATATGTGTATTGGGACATCAGAAGACAATGATGACATTTTCCCCTGTTTGTGGGTAGGCTATAATATTTCCGGCTCTGCTATAATAAAACATGGTTGGCTGTACATAAATGATCATAAAATCAGACAATTATCAGAACTACGTCCTAATGATAACAATGCAACAGACACAAGTACCAATGTCTTCCACATGGAACCAGGTCGGACATTGTTTATGACAATGAGGGTCTGTAATGATGCAATGCTGTGTACCAACAAATCTCTAGGCTCTATCACTATCACTGACAAAAAGGCAGTGTTACAGACATCTGTTAATGGAGGAGCCATTAAATTGGTCCATTCATTCTCATCTAATTCTACACGGAGAAAGCGAAGTGTTGATGTACTAACTATAACTACACCTGATGGTATGTATATTAGTTTAGCTGGTGGATTGCTAAACCTTTTAGGCTGATTTAAACACAATTTGACAGGCTGATTTTAAAATAGACTTGATATAGTTACTTCCATTCCATTTAGTCATCTCATATGATAATATAGCTAGCTAAGTTTTCCTCTTTCAAGAAGACTTTTTCAGCATAAGATTAATCATGTATAACTTCTTCATATCTGAAGGGGAGAGGACAATCAGAATTATGTTGCAGAAGAGTAGTTAGATCTAAGCTCCAAAATACTATTTTAAAAATAGACTTGATAAATTTACTTACATCCACATCATTTGGTCTTTTGTGAATAGTTGTCTCATAAGCAATCATACTACATATTCTTTTTTTTAATGTTTTACATTAATTAATACTGATCTGATATTGTAGGACTTGAGTCAGGCCAGAGTATAATGATGCAGCCACTAGAGGAAAAAGACTTGATAACAGACTATAGGTCAGACTCATCTCCTCACTTCCAGCCCTACATAGTTAACCCAGATACCACATCAGATATGGTGGAAAGATTATTATATAAAAGGTATGATATGTGTCTTGGTTATAAGTGTTTTTCTCAACGTATTGCTGTTCATTCAAAATTCTGACGAAATTAAAATTTGTTTCATTAAATCAAGCTGGTCACCTGGTCAGACATTTTAACCAATAGTTGAAGACATAGAATAGTCAAGTCAACAGAGCGCTAGGTGATACAATAAAGCTGACAATTATATAGAACTTCAGTTCTACATGATTAGATAATCTGACGCAAGTCTCAAAATTATCTGGGATGGGAAAAATAAGGTCCATCACAAGTCACAATATTCTCTGTCAAGGGGTATACAAGATACCCTGGCCAAAGTCCTAAAACAACCTGCTTTGAGGAATATCGTAATTATGTGCTCTGATTGTAATTTCCTTTTTCTTTGCATATTAAGTACCCAGAAAAATGTAGGTATAATAAATAGATACACATCTTTGTTTTTTGTAATTCAAAGATTGGACAATCCAGTTAATTTGGGGAATATTATCTGTTTTGTTGTGTATGGTATTAAGTATACAGGAATAGGTTGGATCACAAACAACTTAAATTGGAGCTAAGCTGTGGAAAATTGATGTATTTGTAGATTCGGTTCAATAAATTAAATTCTGCAACATAATGTAATGAAATCTTCAAAATACCTTGAGTATATCCTTGTTTTTTTAGTGTTTAAACATTTTCTCTTATACAGAAATCCTAGTATAGAAAGAATATGATTGGAAGTTTTCTACTTAAAATATTAAAATGGAAATTACAATGATGGAATGAATATCTTAAACTACAGATTGATTTAAGGAAAGACATATCAGTCAAACATCTGTTTAAAATTTATCAATCTTTGTCTATTTATTTGCATAATTTGTTTCTTATTTCAGGCCACTGCACAGTTTTTATTCCTTTGCACTGGTACCAATTGGCCATCTGTCAATGCCAGGACCAGTAAACATCACATTCAATGACTTAGTTGGTGATAATGATGAAAATAAGACAGCACTGTTGCATTGGAACCCTAGTAAGGATAACATTTATCTAATGTATTAATATCAGATGGTGTTAACTGTCAAGTCTTTCTATAAAAGTATACATTATTTTCAGATAGCTTTTTATGATTCTGTGGTCATAATTTGATTCTATAGAATAAGTGTGCTATAGCAAACAATGCAAACAATGATGTATGCAATATTTATTTCAATGTTTAGAAAAAGACTTAAGATGCTATTGAGTTAATAAGAAAATGGAATAAATTTAATTGGAGTCGAAAGATGGCAATGGGACATTGGAACTCTTTAGAAATAAACTGTCAAACAAATAAAAGCTGGTATTAAAATTAGGTATTTATTTTCACTGGCATTTGTTTCCCAGGCAAAGAATAATCATTGAATCTATTTGAGAATGACACTTTGTAGTCACATCATATGATACATAAAATATTACACTTTTAAAGCCTTTGCATAAGGTCGTTACAAGGACATATCAACCTGAAAATAGTAGATCAACTGCACATGTTACCCTTTCTAAATTAATCAAATTAGTTAGATTATAAATTAATATGATAAGTAATTTTTCATGAAGCTAAAGTTAATTTGTATTTAGTAAAATGGAAACAACCCCATAAATTATGTGAAAAACTGTGTTTCAGTAATGCAACAATGGGAGATAACTAGTAGAACTTGTGGTCAGGATTCAGAGGTTGTCAATGGAGACGGAACTATAACTGTTATGGTAACATTATTCTTATTAGCTATTTTGTTAAAATATTGTATTTATATTATTTCTACTTTTTGCAATATGCATAATTTATCTGTTTTTATATTATTTTGATACCAAAATTTATAAAAGTTTTATATGTTGCTGTTACACAAGTTTTTATTTTTCTCTTTGAATTTTGTTTTTAAAAATATAGCCCAATAGCTTGTATGTCTAGATTAAATAACAAGTGAAGAAAAATAATCATATTATTCTTTATAATATCAGGCAACTGTATTTTGCAGATATCAAATCTCATTTATCTATAAAGAACTATTAAAAATCAAGGTAACACACAAAAATGAAAAAAATTTAGACTGGGGTGTTGATAGAGTAAGCGTCTACTATTATGCTTACATCAAGCAACCTGTGAATCCACAATCAGTCAAAATGTCCCTTAAGAATTAAAACACAATGGGTAAAATTAAAAGTAGTGTCCATTTCTTCCTCATAAATCTTCATGGTAGAACTATAGTTTAAATCAATTGCCTTTATTGTAGATTTGTAATACATGGATTGAACATGAAAACAAACAGGAAAAGTCCAACAGGAAGAAGAGATCCGCTGAAGTGACAACTCCTTATCTGTCAACAGAAACCCAGTATATACTGGTATCCCTCAGTAAAGGAATCTATAATTCCCCACCTTGGCTCATCAGTTCAGATAATGTTACTATAGAAGAGGATTCAGGTTAGTTAAAGTAATAGTTGGTGTTATATTAAAGAATACTGTACAGCTGGGTGTAAATTTTCGCTTATTTTTGTGGATAGAACAAAATGGCCAAAATAAATTCCATTAATTTAAAAGTGTACATGCAAAGGTATTGATAAAAGTTTTGAATCCGCCAAAATATTTTGTATACCTTATTCAATGAAAATCGTGAAATTTTACATCCGCGAAAAATAACCCGCTATACGGTACCAGAGACGTTGTCTGTGTGAGTGTTCTGATACATCTGCTTGACTTTACTCTTGGGTAGCATAACACTAAATTAATACTAAATTAAACTGTAGATTTATTTAGTTTTTAAAATACCAATTTTGATGGATTGAGGAAAACCCCAATTGTTTGAGGCCTCATTTACAGAGGACTTAATTTTAGCACAAAGTGAATACCTGTTATTCCACTCTCTAGGATCCATTACAAATAGTGTTTTAGTATGAAAATGAAGATCTCCAAGAATTATTTTTCATTAAATATCTTTTGAAAATATTATATCTTATAAAATAATGGAATACTATCATGCTGCCTGATACAGAAATTCATTCAATGGTCTAATTTTCAAGAGCAATTAATTATAAGTTAGGAAGAGTATATACTAATGTTAACATTGTTTTCTAGGTACCCTACAGTATCCCTTACAGGCATTTGATGATGAAGGAGAAGAGATTCAGTTTATTTTAGATGATAGTTTTACTGGATATAAAATGTCAGAACCCCTACTAACTGAAGATGGAATGTAAGTCAAAATTATAAATAAAAGTGAAAACCATCTGCTCTGAAGGAATTTGGCAGGGAAATTTACTAGTTGTTTACATTGTTCATCACATTATTAATCACTCTTTCCTTAATTCTTTCATTTCTTATACAGTTATTGTATAGATATGTCCTAAGCTGTGACCTTGTTTTTATGCACCATCAACAGTAGCAGAGGGATAACCGTATGTTTCTTCCACCAAGTGTGTCTATTTATCTGTTTGGAAGTGCAGCTGTCCATGCCATATCAGCTTTAAGTTTTGGTTAAAGATGGTTTACCATGAAGTTTAGTCACATGCGTTAACTTGAAACTGAGAACACAATGATGTGAATTTTCTAACATGTATACCAAATAAGGGTTTTTACTCAGATTTCAAAGTTCTTTTTTTGCTTTAATGTACACACGGAAACAGCAAACTGATTTTGTAATGATTTGAAGTTCTTGATTTAAATACCGCCTGAGTGTGTTTGTTTTTTGGTGTGAATATTTTATGTTTAATGAGTAAGGATTTTTTAATTTTTTATAGCCTGCTGTATACACCTTGTAAAGATTGTTATGGAGTGGAATCTATCCCTATCATACTAAAGGAGAACCAATCAGATCCAGACATTCCACCAGCTGACACACCCGTCACAGTGACCATCAATGTTATAGATGTTAACGACCCTCCAGTGATGTTTGTTACACAGCATGGTCAGTCTGTCATGCATTCAGATCCTACTGAAGCCATTCCGGTAATTTTTTTATTAAACTTGATAAATGTGTAAAAGTTTTTAATGTAATGTTTATGGTAAATAGAATGTACTTGAACATGTCTGGTATTGAATTAAACTTAAAATAAACATAGACCTATACAATAAGAAAAACTGATTGACTGATGTTGGGTTTTAACGTCCAACCATCTTGGTAGATATTGCAGACTAGAATGACCTTTTGGATCTGCTGTTCTTTCACTTTCATTTTGCTCTGACCTGGTAGTTGAGGTTGATATGGAGTGGGTAGCTGTTCTAGTTAGGCAAAGACAGTTTGAATGGCCTCTGGATTTGGCATGGATACTGGAGAAGTATGAAATGGTGTGCAAAGTAGGTCAGGGCCATCAATGTCAAATCTCTCTGTGAAATATCTATCCTACAATGCTTACTTCTAGGTTTAGATGGAGTTTAGAAGTAACAGCAATGGCATGCATTCTGGGATTTGTACAGACTAGTGACAATGTCCATCTTGATGTTGAGTCCCTTTGGTTCTCCACGATACTTTTATTGGTGTAAGAAAGACGGGAGAAGATTGATTTATATGTCTCAGTTCTTTCAAGAAGCCTAGTTATGTAATTTGGTTAAGTGACATTAGCTGAAATTGACATATTTATTCTTCAATAGGTTTTGCATCTTATTTTGTGCATTTGGATATACATGTATACATTGGTAATTATTGTCGTAATCCATGATAGGAGGCAAAAAAGATTAAAATTTTGTTGGTTCCATTATTAAAATTAGATGTTATGGTGACTTGAATAACACCGGTATCACTCAGATTACAATTCTACCTTGACAGGTAAGTTTGTATTTAGCCTATAAAATACTTATTTAGCCTTGAGAATTGAAAGGTCAGTTTATCCCATTCATACAATAGAAGTTTACCTATAAGGGTCAGAATGGGGTTTACAGAATAGAGAATAAATGTAATAGCAACAAAAAATAGAGAATAGAGAAAATGAACATCAAAATAAAGAATAGAGAATAATTTAATGTGGTGCAAAAGTATAAAGAATAAATGTGCAAAATAAAAAGGAAACTAAGGTAACTGTAATCAAGGATTTGTATAGTGAGATATACAAATCCTTGCTGTAATGCAATACCGATAATATAATGATCAATGTGCATAATTGATAAATAATCTTGTAACAGAAAGACTATATAGTAAAATCATTTTCATGAGAATTTGCTTTACAGAATGAGAGTTATTTTTAAGGCTATTAAAAGAAAAATGCCCTAAAAATTTAAAGAATACAGATATTAAAAAACCCATGCAGGTCCTCATGTCATTTACATTGTCAAAATATAGGACACATCTAGTCAAACTGGTTTTAAACTAGACATCTAGTCAAACTGGTTTGGTATAACTGACTGTTTCTTGCCCTAGATGTCTATTTCACAGTGACCTTATGTGTTTGTGCTAAGAGTACATTGTACTGTCAAATTCATTGATTTTCTGTTGGGACATGACCTACATTGTAAACATGCAAAATAGTGGCTTGAGATTTCAACTGATATTAGTATAATAAATTAAAATTTGGAATATTATATCCTGGTTGATGATGTTTTTTTTTTGGGACCAAGATGTTTTCTTCATTCCTGTTCACATTATGATTATTTTAACCTTCAACAGTGTTCAATGCACATTTAAAGATAGAAAAAAATTTCAGCTCTCATTTAAAATATTTTGCAACTTAATTATAATCTGTCAGATTTGGTGTAAACAAAAAACAAGACCCTGCAAGCATAGTCTATTTCTATAACAGTCAAGCAGATAGTTTTTTTTATATCTGAAAAAAAAAACTACCATGTAAAGAAATATGCAATTAAAAGGCCTAAAATAACCCCTAAAATTCAACATTAACAGATTTTTAACAATTAAATCAAGATGCACAAAGTTTTAAGTATTGGTCAGAATATAGGGTTCTTTTGTACTTTAACAATATCACAATAACAATAAAGTCACCTTAATTTTGGACAAGGTAAATGGCATGAAGCCAAATTTATCAACCTCTATTGTATGAATGGGAAACTGACCTTTCAATTCTCAAGGCTAAATAAGTATTTTATAGGCTAAATACAAACTTATCTGTCAAGGTAGAATTGTAATCTGAGTGATACCGGTGTTATTCAAGTCACCATAATGGTATTAATTTTTGATATATTGATTGTGTGCAAATTTGGAGGGAAATGGTGAAGTTAGTGGTAATAGATTATTTATTTCCTGATGTGAAATGTGTTTAGGTATATCTGGAACAGATGAATACATTTAACAAAGAGAAATGGAACAAGTCATATACAGCACTGATTGGTGCCTATGATATTGATAGAAGTGATAGCCTCCATATTGAGGTGAATGAACCATCACATGGTAACCACACTCTGACAGAGAAACATATAGCTCCCTTTGATGTACAGCCATGTACAGAAAGTCTACAGGTAAGAATATATAAACAAAGGTAAGTAAATTAAGGAGAGGAGAACCTGGTCATACATATAAAAATTGCAACAGATCTATAGAATTGATTGCCTACATCAAGTCCGACTGAAGATGTCTCATTAGTTTATGTACAACTATTCTTGACATTATGTGATCTTCTGTTGTTACTTTATTTTCTGAGTGCCTATTTTTTATTTTTTTTATTTTCAATCATCTCCTTAAAGAACTGCTTTTAAAATTTTAAAAGAAAGTTAACAGGAACAATTTTTTAAAGTTTCTTTATAATGTTCAACAATTCTGAAAAATGAATGCTAGGCTATATATTTCAGGAAGTGAAAGGCCATTTTATAATAAACAGTTTGTAGATATCAACCAGATGTGTCTTTACTTTGTATTGACAATGATAGGTAAAACTGGAAAGTTATTTACATGTAATATATTGCCACAGATTGTTTGTTTTAAAAGAATAAAACAAACTGAAATATGTACTTTCTCAGTAACAATGTGATATTCAGATTTTTAGAATATGTATATTGTAACATCCTGGAAAGAACAGACCTCTTACTAGAAGATAAATGATTTTGGAAATATAAAATTACTGATATCATGTCTTTCAGATGAACAGCCTACCTTGTGGTAACTTTAGTCATACATTACCTTATGCTGGGATGAATATGTCATGGATTTATTACACCATCAGTTATGACCAAGCTATGTTGTTTACTGGTTATGATGAAATCAAAATATATATCAATGATACCCATAATGCCACATCAAATGTTGTCACTATTAAATTTATCATCATGGAGTCGCCTTGCGAAAATGAAGGAATTTGTGAAGGTAATTATATTTATAAATGATGGTAAAGCAAGCATTGTGATCGATCAATATTAGCGGTGGCTATTTTAAGTAATATAATGCATAAGGAAATTTAAATGTAATCTGAAAAGGCAAAAATGTTTAGAAACTAGTTTTTGTTACCTGGATATATGTAACTTTTAAAAGTAGAACGTACCGTAAATCACCAAGAAATGGGAGATTACTTAATATGTTTGTTTGTGGACAATAATTTTGTGAAAAATTCTAACTATTGTGTCTTATTTCATTAAAATCAAATAATGTTGGTAACTATAAATGTAAAAATAAGGAGATCTCTTGTGATTGCCAATGAGACAACTATCAACCAGACACCAAATAAAGTGAATGTGAGCATTTATAGGCAACCATATGGTCTTCAACAGTGAGAAAAATACATGCTGTATAGGTGGCTATGAAAGGCCAGTCATGAAAAATATGGAACAATTCAATTAAGAAATCTGACAGCCTTATTTATTACAAAACAGTTGAGAAAAATGAGAGACATGAACCAGCAACAACCGCTAAATTACAGGCTCCTGACTTGGGACGCACATAAAAAAAGGGCAATGCATGGTTAAACATGTTGTTCTTTAAAAAAAATTCCAATTAGTTTTTAAAACTGCTTATCCTAGGTTTTTAATCACAGGTGTATAGTAAAAATTGTTAAAAGTCATTATATCCGTTTGAAAATACAAAGTGACTTTGGATTTGTAATACAGATATACTATGGTATATATTAATTCTGTTTTAGGTAAGAATGACAGTTCATTCCCACTGTATCCCTGTAAGCATCCAAACAGAGCTGAGGGCTTTGACAAGTACTATAGATGTACATGTAAACCAGGGTACACAGGAATACATTGTGAAACTGACATAGACGAGTGTGTGTCCTCTCCCTGTACGGAACCCCATGTATGTTACAACCAGGTGAATGGATACAAATGTGCATGTCCACAGGATGATCCTAAATGTGACTTTAAACCATGGATAGTAGCTGTTGGTGTGGTGGGAGGATTGATGTTCCTGTTTATTATACTGGCAGCTCTCTACAGACGTAAAGTCAAAAAGAGGTATGTCACTTTTGTATCATTGACAGTAACCTGGAAACCATAAAATTGAGAATGGAAATGGGGAATGTGTTAAAGAGACAACAACCAAACCATATATATAGAGCAGACAACAGCCAAATATATATGAATATATAGTCTTTTTGATGAAACGAAAGGTTTCTCTAAATTAAACATTTGTATGATTATTTTCTTATACATCTGTATATTGTAATGATTTTGAAAAAAGCTACATTCTAAGAAAAGTTGTTTTAAGGATACCTATAATACATATTAAAATAAGGAGATGTGAAATGATTGCAAATGAGACATGTACAGCTCTCCAGCATAGTTAAAATGACCTGGTAGTAAGCAATTACAGGCCACAATATGACTTTCAAAATAGTGAAAAAACCATACTGTATTGTTCGCTTTAAATGTCACAATCATGTAAAAAATGTGAAACAATCTATTTAACAGAAAACTAATGACCTTATTGCTAACAAAACAATTAATGAAAAACAAATATGACACAACTACAACAATTATTCAACAACCTCCTGATCTGGGTCAGGTACAAAAAGAACGTTGTTGTGTTAAACATGTTTTAAAGCTCTCAACTGTACCCTAACCTAGAACAGCAGCTAGTGTATTGTATTTCATTATAAAATAGTTATAATGTAACACAATTTTTTTTTAATGCAAAAGTATTAAAGAACTCGTTTATTAATAAATGTTATATACTGTGTTTCAGTGGCCATTTTAGATGGGTAGAGAAGCATATTCTAAAGAGAAAAATCAACGATTCCCTGACATCACTGAGATCTGAATCCTCAGAGGCCAGTATGGGAGATATCAATTTTGGAAGCCTTGTTTTTACTGATGGTAATTATATACAAAGATTTGTATTAATATTTGTTGTTTGTTTAGTTTTAAACATATTTATTTATAGTGGATTGGGAAACAAGTTTTTGCAACTTATATTAATTCCTTTCCACTTTGCCGGTGCGAGTGCTGCCTTACAGCGGCATTAGCCTGCTCTTTTTCGAAATCTACTAGGGTGTCTCTTAACACAGGTCAGCCATTTATCGTCCCCTTCCGATGAACTATCATAGTTTCCTCAAGACCATACTCGCAAATAGTGTCAAGGGAGAGCCTTTTTGTTACTAGCAGTAGTAGTATTGGATAGTTTAAAAAAAACATGTTAAAATACATGTGTTAGATATGATAATTTTTCCTAAGTTGAAAATGTCTATCAGATGGTCATTTACATCATAACAATCTTGTAACAATATATGTTGAAATAATATAAGTATCTTGTCTTGGCTTCATAATCTGTGAGAAAAAAACTATTGGACAATCATTCCTTATAAGAAGGCAGTTAGGTTCAGTTTTGTGAAAATAAGACCAAATGACTTCCTTGACTTGACGTCATTTAGAACCATATCCAGGAAATCTTCAATATAACATCTGTTGGAGATCTTAACGATTGCACATGTGCTCAGCGTGTTCAGTTTTTCTTATTGAAAAAAAAGTCAGCCAAAAAGTGAATGTTTAAAAGAAGGTTCTATTTATTCTACTGATTCAATCCTAAATAAAAAACATTCTTACATCAGTAACCGGTAAACCATTAGAAATATTTGTTGGGGAAAATGGACAATTGGTGAATCAGATAAGCTACTGTATCATATTATTTTGTGTTAATCTGTAAAAGATTTATCTTAGTCCATTGAAGAAATGTTAAAATTAATTATTTTAATTGTTTGTGTTTTTTATTATAGGTAAAACTGGGCCTTTTGACAGCGATGCAAATGAATCATCTGTTGACAAGGTAAATTAATAAATAGGAATTATTTGTAGAAATAAAATGTTGAGGTCAAAGCCTGGGCTATATGGTTTATACATAAGTAGATCAGGGAGGATTTTGAAAACGATAAAAGAATTAAAATTTACCCATATTTGTACCATGATGACGATGATGTATAGCTGTTTAAAGTCCAGAATTAAATTAAATGCAGTCAGAACAAGACCATGTAAATGTAATATGAGTATTAACCCTCCTTTGTACATGGCCAAAATGCTGAGCAAGATTTTTAATGTGCTAGTATCCAAGGTAACAGTCTGCAGGAAGACACTCATTTTAAATAATCTGTCTTCAAACTTTGTTGACCTCTGGGAATAAAGATATTTATCATTGGAAATTTTGTTGAATGTATGCACTATGCTATACCCAACATAGGCCTCCATTTCCCAATAAACTAATCTTATTTGTATATAAAAGATCATCTTGTTTAATTTTACTGATACTGATACCACAAAGTTCTTTCTTTCAGGGCTTAATTTTATTCCCAGAAAAAGATGGGAAACCTGAGCCCCAGAAAGGATGGAGACGACCATTTGTATCAGAGTTTCCTCTTTTTAACAACGCATCAGTCAGTCCAGAGCCACTACAACCAAATGCTAAACCAGTATTTGAGCCAAAATCTCTGGAACCAACTGAATCTGACACAGTTGGAGGTTTAACAACGGCTCCTGTTATCATGAAGTCTGAGGGCCCAAAGGCAAAGGGACTTACACCAGATTCACAAGGGAGAAACAGGAAACCAGCTCAACTAGAAAAGATTGTCCATCCTGAAAAGTCCAGCAAAGAAGGCAAAGAGAAGAGAAAGCATAAGGATGCCAAAGAGGATTATCCTGAAAACTGGGTAATTCCTTCACTTGCAACAGCATTTGCCATGCCAGATCCATTGAAAGGCTCTAACCGTCCACCAAAGTTTAAACCAAAGAGACCAAAATCACAAGATTTAAAGAACTGGACACCTGAATTCACATCACACAGGACTGCAGAATCCTCTGGTCAAGAAATAGATCTGGAGATGACAACTTCAGAAAGACCAGCATCAGGTCAAAGACCAAAGTCGCCATACCGAGTGACGGAACAAAATGAATCATCAACTGATGACCAAGTTCCCTACAGTCTTTATCCTGATACTAAGACACCAATGCTGTGATTGAATGGACTTGAAAACTGATTTACGTCAAATTTATAGTAATTGATTATTTTGTGATTTTATTCTTCCGTCCATTTTAAGACTGTGATACAGTTACTTCTTCTAGTTTTGTTTAAGTAATTGCATATATTTACATAAACTTTTATATTCTTATTTAGTGTTAAAAGTCTGTCCATAGACATTAAGGAATCTGCTTCTAAAGACAAAATTAACAAAAAATAGTAATAATTTTCAATGGTTGTAACGATATTGATTTGTTTGTTTTTTTGGTAAAAAAACCTTACAGTTGACCAGGTATTTTAAAAATTCAGTATCCAAATATTATACAACTAATGCTTGTTATGTTTATTACATTAAACACTATATGATATAATGATTAAATAAAATATAAGTAGCATTACAAAATTTTGTTATTGTTCATAGAGTATTTGAACCTAGAAATCTTTCTTCAAGATATGAATTTATTGTTCCAACATTTATTTGAGAAAACTTGTTTATCAGTGAACTTTTAATTTAGATATTTACATCCTCCTTCAAAAACATAGTTTATTACTTCCTGCTTCATGTTGTGTAAAACAGCTAATTATTAACACTAAATATATGGATAACCTGATAATTGATTTATCCAGTTGTATTTGCATATTTTGCTTGATAGAAACAAGTGTTTTCTTTGTCTCACCAGCAAAATACAATTTAAATGCAAACGTTTTTTAGTAAAATTTTGCAAAATGACATATTTTACAAAGTAGATTAAAAAAGAAGTAGGGAAAAAAACTGTATGCATAATTACAAGAGATTTGGTTTTGGTCAAATTGTTCTAAGGGCTTACTAATTTTCAGGAAAATACCCAAAGTTTTCAAATTTGTAGATTTAAAATGTTTAAAAATATGCCATGATGTTTTCAAACCCCAAAGAACACATATGCAGCTTTGGTGTTGTGTATTTTAATGGAATATTAGAAGACATGTTCATACTGTCTATTTTATGTAAAAGATTGCAGTGAATTGGCTTGTCCACTTCAACAACTGAAGTGGATTAACTCCAACACAAATAGGTGCAAAGATGTGTAGTCAGCGATACCTTTTAACGCATAATATCCTGCAGCAGTGCTTTCAAATTTCAATCATTTGATTACACTGGAAGCTTATTATAATCATCTTGTTTCTAAGCAATTAAATACACACATTCATTCATTAAGCAAAGTATTATAAGTTGGTTTCTTTCACTTAAGTCATTATTTATTTACTATTTCCTTCTGATCATCATCAGCGTTGCCTTTAAGGAATAGTCCCTTTTCCATTTAAACCATACTAGTCCTGTATATTTTCCAGATTCATTTATTGTCCCATTATACCTCCCATTTAGGTTTGCTTGGTAACAGTTGTCATACCACCAACCACCATGTCTGTTGACAGCACATCCATTCTTGTTGTCCCGATCTTTTGTATAGAATGATTTGGAGTTGTGGTAGTCCATACCATCACCTAGTCAATAGATAAGATTTAATTATAGCAGCAGCTGTTAGTCCATGACTTTCCCTTATGAATATAATAAGTTCCCTGATAAATAGATATTGCACTATCAGAGCAGATGATAGCCCACACCATCAGACCAATGTGAAATCCCCTTTTCCGATTGAATCACCCATGAAATTCGTAAGAAGGACGTTTTTATATTTGAACAAATTAAATAAAGTTAAGAAAATTACATTTTTATGAAATTTGGCATGAAGGGAGAAAATCTAAGCATTAAATCTAAATGCCAGATTTAATAATTTAAATACAAGGAATACTGAAAGGTTACGATGGTTGTAATTTTCCAAATAACACAACAGGCATACACAATCAACAGTGAATAATTATTTGAGAGGATAAAAATACAACAATCTGCATACTTCCTATATGGTAGAGAGACAGATTTATTGATTTCATAAGGAAGACGGAAAAGCGACCACACATCAGTCATTTTATTTAGTATTATAGATTGCACTACCAAAGCAACTCTTCGCCAATACCTTCCACTTATATATATAGATAACATCACACAGTGCACTTCCATTGATAAGTAGATACTATTTCACTATCAGAGAAGCTGTAAGGTAGTACCATAGCCCAGGGACAGTCTGTACTATACTAAGGATACTGATAACTTATAACAATGTTTATACAAGTGTGCAGATATGAACAGTAAGTATAGACAGTTCCTGCTTCGCCTGTTAACCCATGTCATACCGGATACAAAAGATAAGTTTTATGAGCATCAGAGCAGTTGTTAGCTTCTTATTATCGCCTGATAAATAGATAGTATAGAACCATCATAGCAGCTATAAACCCATACTATGCCAGATAAAAGAGATTAGATTAAACCGTCAGGGCAGCTATAATCGTCTGATAAGTATATAATATTGAAGTATCAGAAATGAATTAAGCTTATATAATCATCTGATACATACTAGTAGATAATATTGCATTATCAGATCAACTTTAACTCCATACTATCGCCTGATATATAATATTGACCTAGCAGAGTATTTGTTTGTATATTCCTCCGCCTGTTGTATAATATCTTCTCCTGGTGAAACTATGAGCCCATGATATTGCCTGATTATTAGATAAGTTTTAGGGGAACGGCAGTCACCATTGTGTTATAATCTTAATCACTATAAAACAAGCAAACATGCCAACAAAGACAAACAAAAAGGCATAAAGACACAGCACATAAACAGAATACACAAAAGTAGCATTGCATAATAACACAATGAAGGAATGTATAAGTAGCGAGCCACGTCAAATGGATATAAAGAAAAATAGATAAAGCAGTAAAAGTAACAATTTAAAAAGACAAATGAAAGATCGCTATAAAAGGTTATTATAATGATAAACAAAGACAGTACCTATAGAATCTATACTTCAAGACTAAAGTGCATTATTTATGAAGTTTAAACAGACTACTTTAAAAATTTAAAAGCAGTAAAAGTAACAATTTAAAAAGACAAATGAAAGATCGCTATAAAAGGTTATTAAAATGATAAACAAAGACAGTACCTATAGAATCTATACTTCAAGACTAAAGTGCATTATTTATGAAGTTTAAACAGACTACTTATCAATAAGGTTTTGGAATATTCCGATTAATTTTTTTTTCGTTTTTTTTTTTACATAACCCTGGTTCATCAGCTTTTATTCATCACACTGGTGACGTTTTATAAAGTCTTAGTAGCAGCTGCAAGCCCGGTAGTCAACACTCCTAGGCAACACTTCTGTGTTGACATGAATTATCATTGATATGGTCTTTATTATAAATTAACTGTTTTGAAATACAAAGGGGTTTCTACCTCATGGAATAGATTCCCTTAGGTGTATTTGGCAAAATTTTTAGAAACTTTTGGTCCTTAATGCTCTTTAACTTCCTACTGTATTTAGCCTTTTTACATTTTTGTCGAGCCTTCGACTTTAGTCGAAAAAGCGAGACTAAGCGATCCTACATTCCGTCGTCGTCGGCGTCGTCGGCGTCGTCCACAAATATTCACTCTGTGGTTAAAGTTTTTGAAATTTTAATAACTCTCTTACAATATCCTCAGTTCGTACCAAACTTGGACAGAAGCTTGTTTATGATCATAAGATAGTATCCAGAAGTAAATTTTGTAAAAATAAAATTCTATTTTTTCCGTATTTTACTTATAAATGGACTTATATTTTCTGCCAGGAAACAACACATTCACTCTGTGGTTAAACTTTTTAAAATTTTAAAAACTTTCTTATACTATTTTGGATTTGTACCAAACTTGGACAGAAGCTTGTTTATGATCAAAAGCTAGTATCAGGAAGGAAATTTTGTAAATGACTAAATCTATATTTTCATATTTTACTTTTAAATGGACTTAGATTTGCTGCCAGGAAACAACACATTCACTCTGTGGTTAAACTTTTTAAAACTTTAATAACTTTCTTATACTATTTTGCATTTGTTCTTAACTTGGACAGACAGAAGCTTGTTTATGATCAAAAGCTAGTATCTAGAAGGAAATTTTGTTTTCTTCCAGTTAACATTATATTCAGTCTGCAGTTAAAGTTTTTAAACATTTATTAGATTCATAAACTATCCTGGATTTTTACAAAACTTGGACAGAAGCTTCTTACAATCAAAAGATAGTATCAACAGGAATATCTCATTGATTTATTTCCTCATTTTTATTGAGCCTGCGATTAACAGAAAGAGTAGGCGAGACACTGGGTTCCGCGGAACCCTTACGAATTGTTTTATTCCAGGGTAACTGATGCGTCTTGTCTGTTGTTTGTTTAATTTTTGATATTGGAGTGTATATTAATGGAGCCCAATCAGAAAAGATTGAGTTTGTGTTAATGGAAAGAACATCATCAATAGATCTGAAATTAAATGATCTGGCTTTTTTTTTTTAAAGAATGTTACCTTTTATGAACATAAAAGTTAATTTTACATGGTCAGAAACAACCACAGACTTTAAGTAGTTTACCAGAATTATAATTAAATACGCCACACGCATGTTTCGTCTTCATAAGACTCATCTGTGATTCATCTGTGACACTCAGATCAAAATAGTTATAAAGCCAAACAAGTACAAAGTTAAAGCGCATTGAGGACCTAAAATGCCAAAAAGTTGTGCCAAATACGTCTACGGTAATCGTTGTCTGGGATAAGAAAAATCCTTAATTTTTGGAAAAAAAATCAATTCAGTTTTGTAAACAGGATAGTTTCCTAAAGTTCATATCTGTGAATGAGGTGTTGGTCGTAATAACGTTTACATTAAGCAGTTTTCTCCTATACCTTTTGTACTGTCGTACATGGGACTACAACACTAAACATTAAAATATTTCAATAGGAGTAATTTCTGACATTCTAAACATAATGGATATCTGGTGTGAGGTAATCACTTCTTCAATTATAAAGTAAAACTATTGTAGCTGGCCTTTTATAAATACTGGCAAATGGTTTTTTGTAAAGACCTCAAACCTGCGTTTCCCGAGTATCCTGACACACTGAGTGAGTATTTGTTTTCTTCACTCATTAATGCAAATTTAGAATAGTTAGCTTCCATTAGATTTCCTTCCCAATCTACTAAGACAATGCTTAGTTCATGCGTGCCATCTTGGGATAAACGGTAAATATTCTCGTTTCCTGAAATAATTTTAAAAAAGGAAATTAGTACACAACCATGTTAAATACGTCTATGCATAAAAAATGTCGGTAATGTGTAACTTAAAAAATTATATAGTTTTTTTTTTAAATATTGGACTGCAAGGTATTTTTTTTTTTAGAGAGAGAGAGATAGTTATCAAAGGCACCAGGATAATAATTTAGTACGCCAGACGCGCGTTTCGTCTATATAAGACTCATCAGTGACACTCATATCAAAATACTTATAAAGCCAAACAAGTATGAAGTTGAAGAGCATTGAGGATCCAAAATTCCAAAGAGTTGTACCAAATACGGCTAAGGTAATCTATGCCTTGGATAAGAAAATTCTTAGTTTTTCGAAAAATTCAAAGTTTTGTTAACAGGATATTTATAACAATGACCTCATATAATGATATTCTTGGCTGGTGAAACCCTCGAGGACGAAAGCCCACCAGCAGCGGCATCGACCCAGTGGTGTACATAGTTATCAAAGGTACCAGGATTATAATTTAGTACGCCAGACGCGCGTTTCGTCTATATCAGACTCATCAGTGACACTCATATCAAAATATTTATAGAGAAAGAGATACCACTTTTCAGTCCCTTGCATTCGAAAAAGAGCTAACAAATATATAATTCAACAAATACTATTTATATATATTCAGATAATCACAACTATATATACAATTTTATGTTAATTTTTGCAGGGGTTTAAGACGCTTGAAAGTACGGTAGACATGTAGAGGCTGCAAAAATAAGGATCTTCTTCTATCTAGATATAAATAACAGTCATAACCAGAACGATAATTTGTTTCACGATGTTAAATATTATTCATTTAGTTTGTAAAGGAAGTCATTCTGAATTATGAATATAAAGCAAGCCTTGGTTAAACAAACTGACTATGACGTCATTTGGTGGCGTTATAGAATTTTAGCAAAATAGGCTAATTGCAGGAACACTTCGGCTTAAAGAAATAAATGAATATAAAATTAAGCCACAAGCGTCTGCCAAATGTTGTTGCGTTTTTTCGGGGAGATGGGTTTTAGTTGATTGATAGATACAATAAACAATGAAGTGTGTATATATCTTTCTTGGCAACTGCTGTGCTCTATGTTAGTTCTAATCAGATGCAAGACCACAAAAATCCAGATTTGGCGAGAATTTCCATTTATTTTTTGTGTTTTTGAAGGGCGTTTAAGGGTATATTGTAAACTTAAACAGTTTTTATGTTATTTAGCTTTTAAGATTAAACATTTGATTCTTGAAATTAGAGTCAGCTTGAAATACATTTGATGTTATGGCCAAATTATTCCTTCTCCTTTTGATATCAAAGACATGTCTGTAGCGGTAAAACTGTTAGTTGTACATAATTAATCCTGTCATGAGCTCTAAGTAAAAGGTATTCTTAAAATACTCAGGCCAATCCAACGTCATAGTGACACCATAATAAATATTTCTTCACTTCAATAAGATTTACGTGGTCATATTTTTCTAACTATCGTAGAAAAAGTAATGACCTAGCCAATGGTCTTTATCTACTCTTCCAAATCCGTTTGAATATTCCGACCATGTTCTGTAAAAGTCCACAGATCCATCAGTTCTCTTCTGTATTACCTGTGTGCAAAAATAAAACATAAATACAGGTGTTCTTAACTTAAACATACCAAAACCTCACAAGGAAAACAAAAATGAGTGAATCCGGAATTGAAAACGATTTAAAGTTTTATTTATAAGATCTCATCAACCTGTCCACTTTTAAATTATAGAGTTCTTTAGTATTTCAATTATTATGTTTAATTGAAGGGAAAGAATAACACACAAAACACAGTCTATACTGTTTTAGGTCCTTTAAGATAATAAACCTTTCTACATCGTTGATGTTGAATAATATAATCATTCGTGATCATTTATCTACTTCATTGATTGCAATGAATTACATTGATTTTCTTCCCAGTTAGATAAAAACCGATAATTTCACATGTGAAATAAACGTGGTTATTTTGCTCTCTGACGTCATATATAGCAATAGGCGTTGTCAAGACGTCTATAACGGTGGATCAAAACAAATTATGAACGCGTAGAAAAAAGATCTAGTTCCTTACATGTTTTACATTAATTTCTTTTAAAAAAGCCATTTGCAAATGTAATAAAAAGAATAACTGATTAAAGGATTCAAAAATTGAAAAATATTCAAATCGTGACCGAACAACACTGATAATTAAATCATGCGCTACGCGCTTTCGTGAATTAATGTGCTGTTTGGTGACTCATTGAATATTTTTCTCTATTTGAATTCTTGGATTAGTTATTCTATAATTATCTTTATAGATTCTGCTTGTTTCAAGATAAAGCTTCATTGTTCTGTGACTTAAATGCTAGTTTTTGGAAAGATTAGAACTTGTTTCTAAATTTTACTAAGGCACTGGCCTCCCTTACAACACGACAGGTTAGCTACTGTTACTAAATGTATTCACACTGAAATATAGTTCCCTATAGTTCTCATGTATGTGCACTTAATACACATATAAACTGAAAAAATGGGTATATTTTTGGAGTATTTCATTCAAGAATGTATGTTATTTTGGTGTGTTGATGTGCAGGCTTTTTTTTAAAAACATTTTGATTAGGTAATTCGGCATTGATGCAATTGGGTATTGACAACTGTCATTATCACCAAACAATCAGAGACAAGGTGGACCTTTAATTACAATGCCACATCTCCTAAACTGTCAATCAAATTGACCACAGTACATAATTATACAGAACATCTCAATATACAAATATTTGACCTCATAATTGAATACACACATGTTTATACTAGATGTTTGATATATATAAGGATGATAGATTTAATTATTGCCTATTACTAATACTTTTGATCTAAAATACATAAAGTTGTTCTGCAAATTATGTCTGAAAGATAAATGATTAGTGGATTAACAAGATCTTTTAAAAAATGAAATATGAATATAAATATGAATATATAAAAGCTATTCAAGTAAGGCCTATAATTTACTTGATAAATTTCCAATAATTATCTGTAATTGATCAACAAATTAGATTAGTTCACTTATTTTTTTTTATCATCAGGAATTGACTTGAAAAACAGTTTTAATTATAACAAACCATTGTTTATTAATTTATTCCCCATCAATCATTAGGTCTATTTTAGTCATTTGAATTTTTATTAGAAGTGAATATATATTTTTCCAATCAAGAAAGAATCCACATTTTAACACAATAATTTTTTTTTAAATTTTTTTACGTTGAAAAAGTACATTTTCAATGCCCTGTGTTGAAAAATACTTTAAAAATTGATCAAAGACACTCTACAGCTTTTAATCTTCAATGTCATATAACCTATGTTTCAACTAACAAGAAGAATTTTTGATTTCAATTGGTTTTTTTTTTTTTTAAACATGTTCAGAACAGGTGACATTATTTTGATAAGATATAAACTGGAATTTAAATAAAATTGTGCAAATTAAGAGACCCATATTA
Source organism: Mytilus galloprovincialis (assembly GCF_965363235.1). NCBI lineage: Eukaryota > Metazoa > Mollusca > Bivalvia > Mytilida > Mytilidae > Mytilus > Mytilus galloprovincialis. The sequence continues at coordinate 24,388,148 of NC_134844.1, forward strand.
TTTAATTAAATGAGCTCATTTCATTCTCATACTGGAAAAACACTTTTCCTTCTAAAAACTTTCTGTTAATGCAATTGTCAACAATAGTGCTTTATTAATGTTCATTTCCCCCCACCATACCTTTGATTTTTTTGCAACTCAATTAACATGGTTTTAACTGTCATGAAAGTGTATGAGGATATGAAAACATTGTTCGAAAAGAAACAAAACCTATTTTCAGAAAACATGCTGCCATATTTGGTCATATTTATAAATTAACTGTTAACACAACTTTGACATTTTGAAATACTAAGGTCTCAGGAAAAGATAACATTGGCTGCACAACTTATAAGCATTTTTGGTTCTGAATTCTTTTCAATTTCAAAATTTATTTGGTTTTTTTTTAACTTTTTTTATTCGTGTCTTATGTATCCGAAATGCGCTTCTGGCCCAAGCATAACATTTAAAACCTGGTATATATGATTATTCATGATACTGAATACGGTCTATTGGTTTTGTTTTTATACTTACTGTCCATTTCTTGTTTCCGCTCATGATGCAGTAAACAAATATTTTACGAGACGTCATTTTTCCTTTAGGGTAGACCAAATATACACCATCCTTATCACTAGAGATATCCTCACATTCAGAAGGTAATTCTACAAAACGGTTGCAGATATATAGGCAGTACAAAATGGCTGGGTATTAAACAAACATTTTTTTAAACGTTATAAAAAGTAAAATCACGAAAATACTGAACTCCGAGAATACAAAAAGGAAGTTTCCTAATCAAATGGCAAAATCAAAAGCTGTAACACATCAAACAAATGGATAACAACTTTCATATTTCTGACTTGGTACAGGCATTTTCTTTTGTAGAAAATGGTGAAATAAACCAGGTTTTGAAACTAGTTAAACATTTTACTTATATAACACTTGTATCAAATTCCATTATATTGACATTTACAACGAAGTAAACAAAACAAACAGACATACTAGACAAGAATGTCAATAATGGAGTATAAATGTATGGATGTGTGTGTGTGGCACGATATTGTAATTGTGTTGAAAATTTGAAAAGTTATCAAATTCTGAACTTGTTGAAATAAGTAGCAACATATTTGAACCCATACTGAAAACTCGTTATCCACTTATTTGTCTTATGTAGACTTAACGTGTGTAGCGAACCAAATTATAAACCTTGTATCGTTGCAAGTGTTTTTTTTTTCTTTAAGGTGGTACCTAACACTACAGGGAGATAACTCTGTAAAATCAGCTTAACGTTTTAATTACGTTGTGTTGTAAAGGGAATATTAAGCTTCTCAATGATAAAAAATGGTGTTTGTCAAACTACTATATAACCAGTGTAATTTTTCTGACAAAACGGTTGTTTAACAATTTTTGAAATTTTTATATTTCTGTTAAAGGGTCAAAGTAAATACTTTATCAAATTTTTTTGAAAATTAAACGAGCCAAATTTATTTTAGCTAAAGTGTTGGGTACCACCTTAAATATACAAAAAAAAAAATAACTGCGAGAAAACACATTAACTCTCAAAAAAGCGAGATTTTGTGTTTTGACACGGTAAGCGTCTCCAACATTGCATAAACTACCAACCATGCATCAAATACAAAAGTTCATTCAGATTCTTTTTTTTTTTATCTAAATAATTATTTTATAAAAATATTTATAAAATCACTAATAAAAACTTACTTCGGGCACACCTTATACCGTTCCAATATGTTGAGCGGATGCAACTGCATATACTATTTATACAGTTCAAATCGTCTTGACATTCTACTGAATCTGTGCAAGTTTTGCCCATTTCTTTCTCTGGATGAAAACAAATAATGAAGTTTTGATAAGTAAAACTTGAAAGAAAAACGTTTGTGCAACAATACACAATAATAAATACCTGATAAAAATTGAGAACGATTTCTTTTCATCCAACGTGGATTTATGGTTCTTGGTTCATGATATATGCAAGGAATCGTGTGCCGTTTAAGAGTCAAGCTTTTTTTTTTATATTTGTGCTATCTGGAAAATTTTATTTTCATAACAAAGGTTCATAGATGTACACAGGATAAACTGTTCAATAATCTGGCAACCAAGATTGACGGATGACAAGTAACATACGATTTTAATGGTAAGAAACATTCAAAATGACAGATTCACCCCAAAATAAAGACAATAGCTTATATTTTAGCAAGAATATTCTGTTTCTCTTCATGTTCATCAGGGTTACTCGTGGAGAAAGATAGATAAGAACAAAACAACACCAAGACAGCTTTTCGCTCTCTTACTTATTTTTTTTAATGTTTCAAGTAGCTTGTCCCGCAAAATGGAGATTGGCTCATATGAACCTTGTGACACGATGCGAAAATGTCAAAGACTACTGTTTTTGGAACTTCAAGTATTTGTACAAGATGAAAAAGTTATAAAAAAAACCGCTTTTTTCTTTACAAACACACACATATATATATATATATATAAAAAACAACAAGACATTGTCCAGATAGTGTGACTTGCAGTAGACTGGCCATTCCAAATACCAAAACATAACTTATATCACATGACATAAAACAATCAACAAGAATCTTATTCTCTGATAAAAAAAACAAATATATATGGAAAATAGTATATAGTTGCTGGTTTCATAATCTATTTCACTAGTGTATAAAACATCTTACTTTTGACACAAATAGTTCCATTCCAAACAAACTGTTTACAACACTGACAAATACCATCTATGCATAAAAGTTTTCCACTGCACTCATTAGTATTTTCGCATGTTGAGTTGATCGTGAGTTCTAAATATATATATAAATATGATTGTTGCCAGATAGTCGTGATTGAAACGTTAACTTGATTGTATTTAAAATGAAAAGGAAAATGGCCATTATTATATTATAGTTCGTTTCTGTGAAGTGAAGTCCTAAACATAGCGAAACGGATATATTTGGCCATATTTCCATTTTAACCATAGTATTTAAGAAAGATAGGCATGAGACATGGCATTACCAAAAAATATCTTTTCATTAAATCGTCATCTTAGTACAAGACAACTTAAAGCAACAAATAATTTTGGTTTGGTCCATATTTACATTTTAAAAAAGTGCCAAGACCTCAAAGATATGAATATTTTGGATTTTTTTGCACTTCTGTTTTATTAATAGAGTTTGTATCCGTTATATTCTAAAGTTTATAAGATTTCTTATATATCATACAACACAGATTATAAATACAGAAATCCGACTAATTAATGTATGAAGAATAACGAATATTTGATCTGATAGATTTGTAATACTTCTTGATTTTCGAAAAAAAAGGTTGTCTGAACGTTGTTTATTTTTCAAGAGTAAAGTATTGATGGCAGATCCTTGGCTATAGTAATAACTTGTCTAAATTTTGGTGCAATCTACCCTTTAAAAAATATGTTGACCTTGACCGATCTTATCTGCCTTGTGATTGCTGCCTCATTGACCCAATATATTGTTTTTTTCGTTTATTATGAAACACTGGTTCGAATATGATATGTGATTGTTCTATCGAGTTCATTTATATAAACTCAAAATCCATTTTTGTTCTTTTAACACACAAAAAATAACTTAGTATGATAATGATATTTTACTTTTATCAGCTCGAAGTGTCGTCATGGATGTTGATTGGGATTCAGCCGATGATTGTGTAGTTAGTATGGTGTTGTTATCGGTTACAGTTCTCTCTGATGTTGTCATTGTCGTCACTTCAGTTGTATCCATATCTGAAACTAACAGTAATTCATACATTATTCTTTATTCAAACGGATCAATTTACATTAGGGTATGGATTTTAAAAACAGAATGAAATAATTTGGCTGATAAACTTCAATATTATGATTTAATTGGGCACAAAGACTGAAGAAATAAACAAACAAAATGTACTAGTTTAGCCGGCGTACGTGATTTCACCATCGGGGTTTGATGGGGTTGGTTTTAATTATTGTACGATCTTAAGTTTTCTGAATTACTGCTGTTTATTGTCTATTCGTCTATTTGTTCTGTGTGGTAGTTATCTCATTGACCTAATATATTGTTTTTTTCGTTTATTATTATAATTAAACACTGGTTCGTATATGATGTGTGATTTACATAAACTCAAAATCCCCTTTTGTTCTTTTAACACACAAAAAAATGATTTTATACTATAATAATTTTCTACTTTCATCAAATCTAAGTGTCTAAATGGATGTTGGTTGCGATTCAGCCGATGCTTGTGCAGTTAGTATGTTGTTGTCATCGGTGACAGTTCTCTCTGGTGTTGTTATTGTCGTCACTACAGTTGACGGATAATCTGTATTCATATCTGAAACTTATTTTGATGTGTTTTGTCATTTTATTTTGCAATTTGATTAGGGACTTTCCGTTTTGACTTTTCCTCGGAGTTCAGTATTTTTGTGATTATACTTTTTACAGTAATTCATACATTTTTTCTTTATTCAAATGGATAAACTTACATTGGGCATGAATTTCAAAAACATAATGAAATAATTTGGCTGATATACTTCAGTATTGCAATTTCATTGGGCTCAAAGACTGAGTTAACCTTGGGTGATTGATTGGTATTAATTATTGCTCGATCTGTAGTTTTCTTATTTACTGCCGTTAATTGTCTATTCGTCTTTTTCGTTTGGTTATGGTATTGTTTTCGTGGTTTCCTTCTGGGTTTTGTTTTTAATGCCAAACATTTTAATCGTAAGAAATGATCCATATAAATATATATTCCATATACAAATTGCAAACTGTATTATTGAGGAAACTGCCTTATCTGAAAAGTGACAATATCAAAATAATCTTACCTTTTGGAACGCATGTGTGACCGTTGTGTGATATATTCTTGTTTTCTGGACAAACACATGTATACGAAAGTAAAGTTGAATCGTCTGACAGTACACGTGGTTTTGGTAAACACAAGTATTCACAGTTCACCTGAATATCATCACATACATTGTGTCCTTTTATGAAAAAGTGAAAAGTTACAGTTTCAAATTTCATCAATAAAAATTTTAAATGAAGAGACAGGGTGATTTGAATCTTCATCAACACCATTATTCATAGCTTAGGCAACCTAAATCAAACTCAAGTGCAGACATCGAGGACTAGCTTGATTAGGAGCTGATGTACAAAAATCAATGAAAGTATCCCCAAAAAAGAAATGTTGATACTCACGATCGTCATGTTGTTCATTACCTTTCATATTATGTCTGATTCAAGCAGATTTTTTTGATGAGAAAGACAACTATGGCACCAGTTAATAGTGCTGTTCTGATCTGTTTGTTTTATTGAGCAGGAGTCTCCAAAAACACATGTAGCTCCCTCAGCTTGCTTCTTTTAATAAAGATGGCATTTTGATCATGCTTTTTAAATTGTGCCATTTTTGATTATTAGCACCTTGTTCTTGTAAGTGCTTATTCAGTTTATATTTGTACTGTTGATAATTATGTTGATTGACGACAAATGATCTATCAAGGTATCAGTGAAATTTGTGTGCGCGTAAGCTAAAAAAAAACTTAGCATTTGTCAGGTCATCTGAATTATTCTTTTATCGTTGTTTTTAGTCCTTGCGTGTACGCCTGTGTTTTTGTAGGAGACTGGTTTTGGAGGTTGATGTGGTAATTATACTGCCTGTGTGTTTTTTTAGTGATGCCTGTGATCCTGGTAACGTATAAATCATATCCTTTCGTCTCATGTTGCGTATGGTTTATCAATTAAATCGATGTTGATATAAAATGTATGTATAGTGATGTGAGTTTTTGGTGTATTGTTTTGTGAAATGAAAAAAATAACGATTGTCTTTCATTTTTCAACTTCATTAGCAAGTGCTTGTTAAAGAGAATTTGTAACATTTTACAAGCAAACGGTTGCAAATGTTATTATAGAGGATAGTTAAGGCAATGTGAATTACAACAACTGTTCAGAAAATACATTTAAGGTGGTATGGGAGACTAAATTAGAAATGATCGAATTTGTTCATACTTTGCCAAAGCGTAGTATCTATTGATATATGTTCAAAAATATAATTAAAATAATAGGTCACCGCGCATTTTCTAAAGTTATGGGTTGTGACAAAATGACACATTTTGTATGGATTATATAGGAAAAAACATCATTATGTAATTATAAGCTAAACTAAATGATAGAAATGTAAAATGAAATACGAGAAGATAGCTTTTTGAAAATACTTTGTGAATATCAAAAGAAGAGATAGGGTCGCCGTGCGTTTTTTCAAGCTAGAATACAAAATACCAAAATTCCATGTAGATTCCTTCAGAAAATGCACTATATTAGAGTTACCTCCCCTTAAAATGCGAATTAAAAAAAAAAGCATGAAAAATCAAGCAATGATAATTTACACTTATAAATATATTAATATTTTAAAGTTATAATCTTACAAATTTGTTCTTTTAAATGCAGATTCAAATTTGTTAACTGCATTCCTTCATCAAATTTTGCTAACTTGATTGACAATTTGAACCTTAGATTCTCTGTTTTTCACAATCCGAGATGGCAAAAGACAACCATACAACCTTAATATACAAGGACGTATTTCTGCTCAAGGCGACGTCACGTCACTAACAATACGTCGTCGACCATGGACAAGTGCAATAGTTTGGACGTTATGTTCCCGCGATAATCTAAACAGTTATTGTGCTACAGTCATTTTTGTATTCTTGTCTTTCATTTTTGCTAAATTGCTTTGTCTATATGTCATTCAAAGGTACCAGGATTATCATTTAGTACGCCAGACGCGCGTTTCGTCTAAATAAGACTCATCAGTGGCGCTCATATCAAAATATTCAAAATAAAGCCAAAGTTGAAGAGACTCAAAATTCCAAAAAGTTGTGCCAAATATGGCTAAGGTAATTTATGCCTGAGATAAGAAAATCCTCTGAGCTTTTAATTTTTCAATTTGATAATGGACTTTCCGTTTTTAATTTTCCTTGGAGTTCGGTATTTTTTTTTAAATCTCAACTTTCATCGTGAAACTTATTTGCTTACCCGAATTTTGTAGAGATTCATGATACACTTTGATACCCATTGGTGAATTAAGACCTAGTACGGTTTTTTGGAAGTGTTTTCCTGTATATTTATGAGCCATGCGAATATCTCCTCCCGACCAGTCTGTCCAAAAAATATTATCCTCAAATACAGCCATAGAAAATGGATGAGATATCTGTTCATTATTATGTAATACGGTACGGATTCGGGAACCATCTAAATCAGCAGACATGATAGTATGTAGTTTAGCATCAATCCAGAAAATTCTACTATCAATGTAATCTGTAAAATAGTTACCAAAAGAAATGTATGGGAAATAAAAAGTGACATCCAAGGATATATGTAGTGAAATATATTAATCGGTATGTATAACAAATACTTTAATACGCATATAAATTTAAAACAGAGTTATTGATTTAACAAAATGTATGTACCTGAGCATTATCCTACCTCCAATACATTTCTAGAAATATGAATGTTTAACAGTAACCGCGTGGAGAACGTGTATATTTCATATTGGGTTAGTAGGCGGGGCTTATTTCAATACACCATATCGCTATTTGGAAATCTTTTCCGCTTGAACCGGTTATCTGTTCCGCTTGAACTTTTAACGCCATACAACAACTACTTTTCCATTTTTGCGTAAGATATTTTCTGTTATGACGTTAATATTTTACGGGAACTTTTGTGAGATCTAGTTATGGCAGGCAGATAAGGTGTATACATGGTTAGCAGTTGTGTTACATGTACGTCCTCTTATAAAAAAACAACACGGCGTTGAGCAAAATCTGAAAGGGCTTCTACGATCGAAGACATAGATAATAGACGATTGAAACGAATTCATTAAAACACTTTTAAAACTTTCAAACCCTGGCATAAGTTTTTTTTATAGACCAATAGAAGCAGGTTCTTTATTCTTAATCACTTTGCTATGTCACTAGTATAAAAAACACATGTTAGTATAGTCGGTACACAGTGTGCTAGTGTGTGACCTAATACGATATACCTTTATATGGAGTCAGTAAATTCCATATTGGGATTTGAGGTTCACTCACTCCATATATATGGAATTTATTTACCACTTTTATATCGTATTAGGTCACTTGCACACTATCATATAATCAATTGTATCCACTTTTTTTGGAGCATAAGACATTTTTGAATTCTTGGCTAAATCAGGACAGGTACAGTTGACCGATATTTATTAAGAATTATAGATTTAAAAATACATTAAGGTAACAAAACGTAGAGGCTCAAAGGAGACTGTGTGGTTCACCTTATATTTTCATTTACAATAATGCATGATATAATGTAACCGTTACATTTTTTGCTTAAGTTCCAGAGAAATCAGCAACAAACTGCATGTTCCCCTTATGTTTTGTTTTTAGCCTTGTCTGTCATGTTGGTCATCGGACACATGTTTTAAACTAATTACCTTAATGGTGATTGCAATCAAGTTTTGTTAAGTTTACTCTGTGGTTTCAGGAGAAGACTTTTGTAATACCACTGAGAGGTTTAGCTAGCTGTAAAACCAGGTTTAATTCACCATTTCTACATTGTACCAAGTTAGGAATATGACAGTTGTTATCCATTCGTTTGATGTGTTTCAGCTTTTTATTTTGCCATTTGATTAAAGAATTTATGTTCTGAATTTTTTTGTTTTTTTTTTAAATTTTTATAACAATGTATTTGTGCACTGAAATTATCAGTAAAACAATAAGAAATAATAAAAGATAATGAATGCAAACATTTTGCAGTGTAGAAATTGAAATTTTAACACACTATATTCCAAAGGTCAAAGTTTGGAAGGGAAAACGAAATTTCTTTTGTTTGTTTCAAATGGCTTTAAATATTTTCCTTAAATAACTGCTTTAAATTAGCTGTTATCTTCGTTAACCTTACCAAAAATATTAACATCATTTATAAACAAAAGCAATCACTCGTCTGAATTTTCTCGTTAAAAATTATGTGCAAATATTGGCCAATTGATTGGTGTATATAAAATGTCTTTCGGATGGTGTCGTTTGAAGTTCTCTCGCACAAAATACACATGTATTATTTTTTCCGACTTGAGGTTGGTACCGATTAAAAGTTTAAACCTGCTGCATTTGTTTTGCACCTGTCCTTAGTCAGGAACTTGACTTTCAGTTGTTGTCGTTTGTTGATGTGGTTCATGAGTATTTCCTGTTTTTATATATAGATTAGACCGTTTGTTTTCATGTTTAAATGGTTTTACATAAGTCATTTTTTGCTTTTCGGTATAATGGTTTACTTTTATAAATTGTGACTTGGATAAATGGTTGTCTCACCGGCACTCATATCACATCTTCTAATATCTACGGATAAAGTTGTTTTGATTCATATATTTTTATTAGAAAGTTGTAGAAGGTAACTGCCTCTTCAACCTCTCTGTGATTCATATTTTTTTTTCAAATTCGATCACAAAATGTTAAAATCGACATAAATGCGGGGAAAACACATATTTTAACTCATACGAATAACAACATCTGGCAAAAAAAAAAAAAAAACTGACACGAAATCAATTTTATTATTTTTTTTTTGTCGTCGTTACAAAACACTGAATAGCTTTTGTGTTTTAATCGAATGAAAATTCCGACTGAAACTAAACAAAACGTCGATTATTGAATAATATTGCTACATAGTTTTAAAAGAAGATTGTCACACAGTTAAGGCATTTTTGTTTAAACCTCATCAGTAGCTTTGTAACTACTATTGTGCAAGCAGGTATACACATATTATTTACTCACCGATAGTTATAGCATTAGGCCATACGACATCATTTGTAATTATTTTTCTGTTTGATCCATCCATACCGATTCTTTCTATCTTTGGGTCTTTTCCCCAGTCCGTCATATAAAAATATCTATAATTATAGATTTATTTTCAAAATAAACCGCAAAATCAATTTCTACTCTATTTGTTTGAACAAATAAGGGACAAATAGTTTAAGATTAAATAAAACCTTAAAAAAAAATCAAATAAATTTATATCATAGTGTACAAAGAATAAAAATATGGGAAGACAAATGCCAAAATGGAACAACTGTAGGATAAACTCCCAGTGAATGACAGTCAATCTCAGCTGAATGCATAGCCGATTCAAGCCCAATTGAATTGAAACGAAACATATTATTTTTATCCCTATTCAAAGAGGTACATATTTACAACGTACCCATGTATTGGATCTAAAGCGATTCCTCTTGGTTCATCTAGATCATTATCAATTATTGTTGCTTTTTTATCGCCTTCGAGATTTGATACTTGAATATTGTTTAGTCCAGTGTCTGTCCAGTACAAATGGTCATGAATCCAATCTATAGCAATACCATCAGGTGTGTCTATATCCTCTTTTACAATTACTTGTTTCTTGATCATCATACCATCCTTTATTTCAGATCTAAAAATATTTGAATAAAGCTGTAAATGTTTTCTTACAATCTGTATGTCTGTAAGATTTAATTTACAGTAAGGTAGTGTATCCCTAAATTTGAGATACACCATGCTTAATAACAAAATAATTGAATTGTCTTTCAACCTCGTTGATTATAATGACCATTTAAAGTTTCTCACATATATTAAAATTCCATTTGTATATGCTGTTTTGTCAATCTTCATTCCATTTATCATTTGTATAATGCATATTTTGTTATGTTTTTCATCATTAGACATAAAAAAAAAAGCAGATGTGGTACGATTGTCAATGAGACAACTCTTCACATATACAAGATGACACAGAAATTAACAGGGTTTATTAGAGCTTTGCTTTGAAATTGTTCTTATCGATTGCTACTTGTTTTATAACAATCAAACTCTAGCTCATTAAGGAGATTGAAATCTAACAAATTATATGACTATAAATTTTCTGCTTTCTCATTGGATAAAAGCTTAAAAAATCCTCTTTTCATGTACCGAAATATCGATATGCTCAGACATTCCAAGGTCATTTCGTTAAATTTTGGTGTATTTTTCTCTTTTTGTTATTTTCTTTTTTTTTTTTTTGGTAAACTTTATTGAACATTTCATCTTTTGCAGATGATATATTTAGTGCTAAAATAGGGAGCAATTTTAAAAGTATCTTGAACAAAAACTTGAGGATAAATAGTCATATAATAAAACCATTGCTGACTTATTTCAGTTGATACAATGATTTATCAACCCAAGAAACTTGACACATTGGCCGTTGGCCTCTGTGAATATCATATCTTAGTGTTGATAAATTTTTGTATCGACCTAATCAAAAGTCAATTATTGTATATTAATTGACTGCATACATTTGTTTTACTATGATATAGTTTTTATCAGTCCTTAATTATGTAGATATAGCATATAGGTCATATATCTTTAAACTTCTTCCGTACCTACATGTATTTTAAAAAACAAAATATGTCTAAGCTTTGAAATCAACAGATTATTTTACTTATGTTCACATGGGTGCATGATGGAGTTACAAAAACTTTAACCATTTGAAGATTATTCTCTAGTAACGCAAGTATACATTTAAGAACTGTTCACTTTCTTTTTTTTAATCCAAATACATTAACCTACAGTTGTCGAATAACTCATTCAAACATTGTTTTTCAGAATTTAGAAAAAAACTTAATCTTAACACGTCATTACATTATCAAAAGAAAATGATCACCAATATATACCTAGCTATTTGTTGTATTGAAACATCGGACCAATATACATATTTATCTTTGTAAAAATCAACAGAAACAGGTCTGGATAGTCCATCCACCAACGTTTCTTGGAACCAAGTACCAACTACTAACTTTCTAATATCGTTTCTATTTGCGAGTAGTAACCACGGTCTTGGACCTATAAAATAAATATTTCATGATACTATTTCATTAAAACATGAAATGTGGTATGAGCGCCAAATCTCCATCCAAGTCACAATTTGTAAAAATAAACCAGTATAGGTCAAGGTAGGGACTTCAACACGGAGCCTAGACTCACAAGCATAATATTTTAGAACTAAAAGAATATCAAGAGAAAATCATTAATCACTGGTAGAAAATATCGAAAACTAATCACTTAAATGTGTCCTTTGTGGTAAAAAAGAATAAAAAAAATATTTGTTCTTTTATAAACATTTGATATATTGTTCTTAACTAAGGTTTAAACTACCTCTCGAAAAACTGGCATTGCATGATGTTTCCGTTTTTGTGTATTAAAGATTAAGATTAATAAGAAATACAGTTTCAAGGATGCTTTACTAACGTACTTTTCTTAGTGTTTTACATCGCATAGAAACTAATAAATATTCATTAGATTAATGGGTAGATGCAATTAGATACGTTACTTTTTTATGTGTCTATGTCCTTTATATTCCTATGTATTTTGACGTGTGTTTTTGTAGCAGTTCAATGTTTCTGTTGCTCCGTTTTGTTTCCTCTTAAAGTTGGTGTGTTTCCCTCAGTTTATTTTGTGACTCGGTTTTGTTTCAGTTAAATCGATTTATGACTATTGAATAGCGGTATACTACTATTCCCTTTTTTGTTTGGAATTTAATTCCGTTATGTTGTATATCTGTGATATATGTTTACACATTTACACGTTAACAAATTATGTCTGTTTGGTTGATCGCTGTAGTGTTTTTTTTTTTGACATTCCTTATGTGAATTTTTCAATTCAATATTTATGCTTATACTTTTATACATTGTACTATGGTAAATTTGTGTATTCCTGTCTTTAATATTGGCTAATATGTTTAATTCATATGACATTTTTGTATTTCTTTGTTACACATTTGTTTGTTTTTATTGATTAAGATTAAAACACCATGTTGACTGCTGTACCTCTATTTTTGATATTTTACCAATTATATAGATATAGGAAGATGTGGTATGAGTGCCAAATAACAATTTATAAAAGTAAACCATTATATGTCAATGTATGGCTTTCAATGAATGTCTGTTTGTTTTGCTCGTACATCGTTGTCAATATAATAGAATTTGATTCGACTATCATACAGATTCAATCCACTATTTTCTAAATAAAAAATGTCTGTTCCTAGCCAGGAATATGACAGTTGTTATACATACATTCGTTTTATATGCTTTTGATTTTGCCATTTGATTATGGACTTGCCGTTTAGAATTTTCCTCGGGTGTCAGTATTTTTGTGACTTTACTTTTTACTAGCATTTACTTTCTTTTTTATTAGCTATACACGCGCCGCAGATTATGAGTTAGAATAAAAGAGGGACGAAATATACCAAAGGGACAGTCAAACTCATTAATCTAAAACAAACTGACAACGCCATGGCTAAAAAGAAAAAAAAAGAAAAAAAAAACAACAGCACACATGACACAACATTGAAAACTAAAGAATAAACAACACGAACCCACCAAAAAACTACGGGTGATCTCAGGTGCTCCGGAAGGTTTAGCAGATCCTGCTCCACACGTGGCACATGCCGTGTTGCTTATGTGATAACAAATCCTGTAAATAGTCTAATTCGATAGGTCGAATTCATGAAAGGGAAGGGGATTTTAATTACGTCGTCAGGAACATATCCGATATCATTTGTGAAACGGTTATTCCATAACTGTCAACCAACTCTTGATGGCGTCCGTAAAATTTACGAAGGGATGATTTCAACTTCACCATTTGGAACTCTTGGTTTAATAGCTTCCTTGCGAGCAGCAACCCTCTATCAAGAAAATCATGATAGGAAATGCAAGCACGGGAATATCCTATCAATTGGGAGATATATACCCCGTATGCAGGTGCTGCTGGAATGTTGCTACTTAGAAATGGAAAGTTCACAATTGGAAAGCTGAAATTATCTCTTTTGTCGTAAAGTTTTGTTTTTAACCGACCCTCATTGCCAATTTCTAGATGTAAGTCAAGATATGAGGCCGACTTAACTGTATCTGTAGTATCTTTTATCTCTAGCTCGATGGAATAGCTGCGTTCTACATAGTCACCAAATTTTGAATTATTTAGTGAAAGAACATCATCTATATAGCATTAATAATAGAGTTAAAGGATATTGCTAACTTATTATCTTTCTTCCTAAGAAGTTCCTGCATGAACTCAGCCTCATAATAATAAAGAAACAAGTCGGCAAGTAGAGGGGTAAAAGTTTGTTCCCATTGGAATGCCGACAGTCTGTTGAAAAACACGTCCTCCGAACGTAACAAATATGTTGTCAATCAAGAAATCAAGCATCTTGATAATATCAGTTTCAGAGACTTTTTTGTTTGAATCAGAGTGATCCTTTACAAAGTAGGATTTATCCCTCCCTAAGACAAGATACTTGTATCTTCTTTGGCCATTCTTTTTTATGAAGCAAAGCAATACCAACTCTTTCAATTTGTCTCTTAGTTTGGAATGTGGAATACTTCTGTAAAAAGTAGAAAAGTCAAATGTTTAATACTGTTACAAGATGAAAAAGAGTTAGATTGTATTACTCTAAAAGTATCCACATCTGATTCACGCCACCTCTAGAATAGGCAGTTTCACAATAACTTTGAAGCCCGTCTTTGATTGCCGATAAAACAGATGTTAATAATTTAGAAAGAGGTTTCATGGAAACACGTGGAACACCCAGCAATATAACGTTGTTTGTAAGGACACTTATGTAGTTTAGGTATCCAATACAGTGATGGAAGATCCAGTTCTTCATCTTTGGTTGAAATTCCAAAGGAACACAGGACAGACCTATGATTATCCAGGATTGCCTCTGTGGTAAGTGTCGTGAGGGTATATGTTGAGTTTCCAAGTGAATTGTCAATACCTAATTCGTTTATCAAGCAGTTAATGTAATGAGATTTACACACAAAAACGATGTTGTTTGGTGCTCTATCTGCGGAGACAAAAGCATATTTGTCATGGAGGTTGGATAGGTGTTTTGCAACATTTGGGTCTTTAAAGATTGACGTAGCATGGGTATTGATAGACCCATTCAGTTTCTTAATTCTGATTTGTATCAACGACCTCACTGCCTTAATCCATTCGGAAAGAGTGTCTACGTCTTCCTTCTCGCGCTTAACATATTCGAAGGAAAACAATTTGTCAACATCATTATAATTTGTTGTATTCCCTAAAAAAAAGCCTTCTTTTTTGTTGATATATGCTATTATAACTACCTTTGTTAGTTTGTTATGATCTTAATGTTTGGTTTGGTGTTGCTTTCAAAACGTTTGGCCTTACTGTGGTCGTTAATGTACGTGTTTAAGGTTATTCCAGAAGTTCATGTTGTTTAAAAGAAAAATACTTTCAATGGGTAGGTTCAGCTAAATTCTTCTCGAGGATTCACGTATCGACGTGATTTAAACGAAATATTTTGTCTTAAATTTATAGTTGGTATAATTATGTATTGTTCTAAAACTTCAGATGAAATTCTTATTGACAAAGAATAAGAGGAGTTATATTTAGACGCTCAATCGCACAGAAACATTTGTAATACACACGGATGTATAATATACAAAGGGGTATTTTTTAAACTGAAATTCAATTCGTTAAACAAAACAAAAAAAGACAACAAGTTTAATGACAAAACGTTAAAAGGACTTTTTTTTCACAATATTTTATGAGCTGTATATTAAGTCATATCGGGTAACAAATAAGTATTTGTTTGTTCGCTGTTGACTCTTACCATTCACTTTACATGTTGTTACACCAGCTACAACGGTCTTATTATAGCCTTCAATACATTCACATTCATAAGTTCCCTGTTTATCGTTACATAACTGTGAACAAATGGGAGCAGTGATAACTGTGCATTCGTCAATATCTGAAAAGATATTATAAAAAAAATGATCCACATGTTTTCTTTTTATTCTGAAATCAAATTACAAAGAACAGAAACACAAAATTTGTATTAAATTTTTTCATATGTATTAAAATATTTTTTTGACCGAAAATGTTTTAACTGCAGAACGTTTTTTTTTTAGAATATGATGATAATGTCATTTATTCCATATTGATAAAATTTTAGTAGGTTTGTCTGTATAAATGGGATTTTGAATTAAAAAAAAAACATATTCACCTGCGGAAAAGAATATTCACCGCGCAAAATGTCGCGTGCTTTTATGTGCATAATTTTGGTAAAAAAAAAACGTTCGATGTACAATTGGTTTTGGTAAATATCAGTTTTTCAAAAGTCAATAAAACTACATATTTACGTCATCAAAAGACAGTAATTGTAAAATATTGACCTTGTATAGAATTTTAACAAAAAGTTGACAAATAGACATAGCATGCATGCTATTCCAAGCTTATTATCAGTGACAAAAATCAATCAACTGGAATCTGATTAGAATCTTAGTGTTAATCTTTAGTGAAATAAAATAAACATTTCTTTTTTTTCTGCATAAATCAACTTTATAATGAAATTTCTGAAACACTAATAAACATCATTTAAAATCGACTGGACGCGAATTTTCCGAACAATACCGATTTAAGCGCACTTTTTGTTTGAGTATTGATCAAAAGACAGAACATGACTTACTTAGATGATTAAAAGACAGAACATGACTTACTTAGATGATTAAAAGACAGAACATGACTTACTTAGATCATGGAAGTATTATATTGACAGGAACTCCAACGTAAAATTAGCACATTCGCACCCCACTGATTTCTTTAGGAAAATAAAAGGTTCCGACTCAGTATGTCAAGTATGTGATAACTCCTTTGTGGGGTATCTGCGATGCCGCCCTCGCGTGTGTAGGTTACAGAAACTGATCTTATCACGTGATCTGTTATCGAGGGTCTAATCTACCTACCAATGTAAATAAACACGGAAACTCCCGTGGCTAATTGCGAATCGCTACATGAATAACGACACCTGTTTCTATTCAATAATTAAAGACTACAGCTGAAACAATCTTAAAAATCGGTCCATATTTAACAGAATGACAAAAGAAAAATAACTGTATTTGGAAAGAAGGTAAGATTATTTTTAGTTTTGTCTAATATGTTTTTATCACTAGAACTAGGAAATCGGGAAATATCGGATTATGCAGATTACATGACTCTGAAGTAGAGTGTTTGCAGAAAATAATTTGATGTCCGTGTAGTGTGCCTGATGGCGCCTGATAACTCAAATTTTAAGTTAAAGATTGTAAATTTTAATCGAGTGTAACACAAATATTAATAGTTTTCTCGATCGTAAAATGTAACAACATATTTATAGAAATTGTTTTAAGCACTAAGAGGTGGATAATTATACGCCCGTGATTGTCTCTCCATATAGTATGTATCAAGTTAAAACACAGATTACATGTACACCTTCTTTTTTTAAATTCAACCTGGTCCGAGATTGCTCTGGCGTCTGACGGATTTGTTTTGGGAAATTTATAAAATTTTCTTTTTGTTGAAATGAATGAAACATTTGACACCGGACTTTCAGTAAACAATTCAACAAGTGATTTGTTAGCAGTAAACCTCAATTATACATGCAGATTACAACTATTTGTTTCCTTACACAAGACATTTATTATAATTCAATATAAAAATAAGAAGATATGATTGCCAATAAGACTACTCTCCACCAGAGATCAAATGAAACAGAAGTTTTCATCTATAGGTCACCTTACAGCCTTAAACATATTTTAGCAAATCCATTTCATGTATGAAAAAAATTCTATTGGCCTGATTATGCACAAAACAAATAACAGAGAAACAAATAAGCGAATATAAAGAATAAATAGATATTTGCGATTGAAAATGATGTCCATGCAAACGATTTTTTGGGAGGGGGGATCCTATGGCATCTGTTTGAAATTAATCAGTTAGTTGTCAGTAATGATTTTGTTTCACATTGGTAGCGCAAAAGGGGGATGGTTAATTTTTTACTACAACTGAATCAAATGAAGAATAGCATTACTTTTTTTTTTCAGTAAACTGATATGGCGGAACTTTGCCGTTTATGTAGTTCTACTATTCCACACACTAAGAATCATTTGCCATATGATAAATCAAGATTTTCAAGGGATATAAAACTTGCCTTAAACGTTGATATAAAACAAGACACAAATAGTCATCCACAGTATATTTGTGAGTCATGCAGAATGAAATTTAGGCGCTGGAGAAAGAACTTTAATAATCGGAAAGTAAATTTTGATTAGTGAAATATTTGTAAATGTTTATTAACATAGAAAACCTAAAAACTATAAATTGTCAACTGTCAAATATTGGCATGGTCGTTAAATGTCATATCCTTGACATTTATGTATACATCCGGTTACTTCGGTAAATTCCGTAACTACGAGTATCCCGAAAACGTCGTTGAACCCATGCATCGATACAACTAATTGAAAGATGTCAAATTAATTAACAGATACTTAACGATTTTGCGGCATCGCACTATAAACGTTTGAAGTCGGTTTGTTGGAGTTCCTGTCAATATAATACTTCCATGCTTAGATGATTAAAAGACAGAACATGACTTACTTAGATGATTAAAAGACAGAACATGACTTACTTAGATGATGAAAAGACAGAACATGACTTACTTAGACTTTTGGATTATGTTAAAAATAAATATGACCGTTTAAGTCTTAACTAAATATTAAACTATATAACCACTATTTGCAATGAAAGAAATGTACTTACTAACACATCTGGTCTTTTCTTCTAGTTTGTATCCATTTCTACATGAACAAAGATCTTTTGATTCACCATTTTCATTACAAATATGATCACATCCACCATTATTAATTGTACATGGATTAGCTGTACCTAAAAAATTGGTGCTTGTAAGTTGCTCATAAAATATATTCCAGCTAACTATAATAAAAACGGGCGAAAGATACCAATGGAACAGTCAAATAATACAACGAAAATAAACTGACACTGCCATGGCTAAAAATAAAATAAAAAAAAAAAACAGAAAAAAAAATGGTACACAAGAAACAACATAGAAAACTAAAGACTGAGCTACACGAACCCCACCAAAAACTGAGGGTGATCTCAGGTTCTCTGGAAGCACATCCTACTTACATATGGCTCCCGTCGTGTTACTAATATCATTACGTGTCTGGTAAATAGTCTAATTCGGTAGTTCACATTCGTGAAAAGGGAAAGGTATTGTAGTAACGACGCAAGATACATATCCAATAGCATCTGTGAAACTGTTATTTCATAACATTCAACCAACTCGTGATGTCGTCCGTAAAATTTACAAAGGGATGATTTCAACATCACCATTTGGAATTCTTTAATACAAGCGTCGGAAAATCGTATCAATAGGGAGATATATACTCCGTTAGCAGGTGCTGCTGGAATGTTGTTAAAATATCAATATAAGAAGTCAATAAGGGTCATAAATGGTATTTGCACGAAAAAAAGCTGAAGTACAAAGTCATTTCTCGGTTCACAATAAATACTTGTACGGTACATGTTGTTCTATTTGCAAATTTAGGGGCAAATAATAGAACATATCTACTGGCAATTACAGTACTTGATTCTTATTAATGTAATACAACCCTATGTATGTCGATGGCTAACTTATTCAGATGCAACTGTTTTATAATAGTGCTATACAGTTTGGTAGTTTTATATTAAGAAAAAAAATATAACCTTAAATATATGCTGCGTTCGAAGAGCTTTTATTAATCAATTTTCCTAGGGAAGCTCACAAAATTTTTAAAGCCAAAAAACTTTTGTTTTAGACAAGGTATATAACCAAAGAGGACATAAAAAGAATAGCCAACAGAATATAATGTTAACTTTGATGGGGAGTGATTTTTAAAAAAAATCTATTAATTGATTTCAAGAAATGTATGTTATTTATGTTCGCGGAAAAGCATTGGCATTATTTAAAACAAACACATTTGCATTTTTTCTTTTTATATCATTTCTCCTATAAGAAATCACCTGACAATTTTGAAGCCAAAAACAACTGGAAGAACTCAAGATTCTGAACATGTTTGCCCTTGTCAGATTTTCTGTATTAATAGCAATCATCATAATGATAGACAAAACTACACGGGCCGGGTCAGCGGACACATTTTAAAACTAGATTGTTGGCCAGGTGAGCTGAAAATGTAGTTTGGAAAATTATTAGTTCTTAAAATAATTTTTGAAAAATCCATGAAACATACGACAATAATCATGATATTTCTATTTTGTAATAAAAAGAGTCGACGACAGATGTTGTAGGGATACGTCTAGACATCTCATGTATGCAGATATTTCTTTTAACCGATTAAGCAGACGCAATGATTCCAAGTAGGAAGATTTGAAAGAAACTGTATATCTATTTTGTATTGTCTTTTTGACTTGATTAAAATGTATAATATAAACACTTACTACAATTTGACTCATCTGAACTATCTACACAGTCTTGAAGACCATCACATTTTGATGTGTTTGCTATACATTGATTATTATCACACTGAAACTGGTCACCACCACATGTGTGTGTACCTAGAATTTAAATACAGTCTCACTTTAGATGATGTGGTTTGTAAATTAATATTACATGCTTTACTTGAAACATGAACAAGCTGATTTTGTGAGTACCTTATGATTTTTTAACAGTTAAACATTAAAAGCTGTTCATCATTGTATTTAGAATAGACAATGATATAATCAACTATATAGCAGTGTAAGGCCTAAACCCATGAATAAATCCTACTTCGTTTAGTATGCTATTATGGGGACCGGCATGACAAAATGAAAAATAATTCTAACGAGAAACTCTTTTTCCTTAAATTCTTAAAATTTGAGTTGTGCATTAGAAGCTTGAGTTTAATCCTGATAAAATCAAATACCGAAAAGTTCCACTGCAAATGATCACATTTTAAACTGTGTAAAAGGCATAAAACACACAAGGCCGAATGGTTATCAAAGGTATCAGGTACTGGGCTGGTGATATCCACCTAGCAGTGACATCGACCCAGAGGTTGTAAATAGTTATCAAAGAAACCAAGCTTAAAAATTTATACGCCAGACGCGAAGTTCGTCTACATCAGACTCGTAAGTGACGTTCAAATCAAAATAGTTAGGAACCCAAATAAGCATAAAGTTGAAGAGAATTGAGGACCCAAAATTTCGAGAAAAAAAATACCAAATACGGAGTTTATTTATTTTATTTTCAGAACCATTATCAAAACTTTTCACACATATTTTGCATCAAATTTATACTTCAAAGATTCCATTAAGTCCTATTTTTATTTAGGTTTTTTGGAGTTTTAGATGCGTCCTTCGATGTAATTTTTAAGGATTTCACAATAAACAAAAAATTGGAATACATTGTTAAGCCTAGGATGTCAGGAAATTTGACGATGAAAGCTATTTCTAGTCTACTGACAGCATATTAAAAAATCCACTGATGTCCTTTAGCAAAATACAAACATAAGGTAAAACCGCAATTCAATAGTCATAAATCATTTTACTGAAAAAAACCTGATCACAAACCAAAACGGAGGGAATAAACTGTGCGTCATACAAACGTATTAACGACACAGAAAGGCACATACAGAATGTTACGGGTTAAATAGAAACTTGTTTGTAGGCGCGCCAACCCTTCCCTAACATGTTACAGTAATTAACAGTACAATATAAGAAAATAAACCAGTTAAGAGGGCCATATGTGCTTTTAATTTTAAAATTCTGTCATACATTTTTGTATTATTCAAAATTATCAGTAAATTGTGTATCCTACAAGAATCATCAATAGTTCACTTATCATCTGATCCATCATTTAATAAAATAAAAGTACACATATTCATTCCCACTACAAAAAAAACCCCACTAATTACAAATCTGACAGTACTCGCAGTTACTGACAGCTGGTTCAAAGCCAAAAAAAAAAAAAAAAAAAAAACGAAAAAAATAATCATTTAATACTAAAATATCAATCAGTTTATATAGAACATCTAATGGAGTTAATATAAATACGTCATTAACAGTCATAAAACAAGAATGTGTCCATAGTACACGGATGCCCCACTCGCAATATCATTTTCTATGTTCAGTGGACCGTGAAATTGGGATCAAAACTGTAATTTGGAATTAAAATTAGAAAGATCATTTCATAGGGAACATGTGTACTAAGTTTCAAGTTGATGTAATTTTAACTTCATCAAAAACTACCTTGACCAAAAACTTTAACCTGAAGCGAACGGACGTACGGACGGACGGAAGCACAGACCAGAAAAACATAATGCCCCTCTTCTATCGTAGGTGAGGCATACAGACATGATCTAGTACATGCCGATGATAGATACAGGTATCGACAGATTGTAGAGACATGCATGTGCATATGGCCATATACGTACAGTTAACCTCATCAGACCCATCATGACAGTCTACTTCGCCATCACATCTCCAATTCGCAAGAATGCACTGCTCTTTGCTAAAACATTGCCATTCTGTTTCCTTACATAATTTCTCTGCAGGAACTGTTTCACAGCTTTCTTCATCACTGTTGTCATCACAATCCTTATCTCCATCGCATCGCCATTTAATGTCTATACACTTTCCATGTGTACATTTAAACTGTTCATCACGGCATGTTGATGCTGAAATGTCAAGTTTATTGTTTGGAAATCGCATTTGGAATGTATTTAAAAATTTTTCTAATTTTTGTGCTATTTTCACATTTCCTGAGAGGTGTGAGAAAATTATTTCTCCTCAATAGTGAAATATCTGTTATTAGCATATGAATAGTCGAAATTTAATTATGACGTTGAATTTTCTTCAGACGCTCCTTGATTGTGTCTGCAGAAAAAGGCGATCATACCCGATGACGCCACATATAACATCAACTAACCCTGAATAATTCAATGCTAAAATTTATTTGACATTTTTGAATTGTGATGTCAGAGATTTATATGATAATGTTCATCCGTCTTATTTATACTCCTTCCTTCAAATATTCAGTGAAAAACAAATTATTTGATATATCGATGATATGGTCATAACTTTGAATAAAAATTTCCGCAATATAGATCACAAAAGCTGTAAGCGTCAGTGACAAATAAACTCATCATAGATATCAGGACAAAAGTTTGTATATACGCGTTTCGTCTAAAAAAGACTCATCAGTGACGCTCGAATCCCAAAAAATTAAAAAAAGCCAAATGAAGTACGAAGTTGAAGTGCAGTGAGGACTAAAATTCTTAAAAGTGTTGCCAAATCCAGCTATGGTAATCTATGTCTGAGGTAGAAAAGCCTTAGTATTTCAAAAATTCTTTTTTTTAAACAGTTAATTTATAAATATAACCATATCAATGATAATTCATGTCAGCAAAAAAAGTGCTGACTACTGGGCTGGTGATACCCTCGGGGAAATAAATCTCGACCAGCAGTGGCATCGACCCAGTGGTTGTAAATAAACTCATCTTAGATATCAGGACAACATTTTGTATATACGCAAGACGCGATTTCGTCTACAAAAGACTCATCAGTGATGCTCGAATCCCAAAAAATTAAAAAAGCCAAATAATGTACCAAGTTGAAGAGCATTGAGGACTAAAATTCCTAAAAGTTTTTCCAAATCTAGCTAAGGTAATGTATGCCTGAGGTAGTAAAGCCTTAGTATTTCAAAAAATTCTAAATGCATGTCTAGCGTTCAAAATAGAAAGCTTATTTTCTAAGCTGAGATTCTTTGGTTAGATTTTTGTGTGTGTTTGAATTGATGTCTCAGATTGACATGAATTTTTATGTTCCCGAAAAATTGCAACAATATTGATTGTATATTAAAAGCAGGTAGGTCAAAATGTTTTCTAGCTTATGATACATATGTAGAGATTGGTTGATAATATGATTCTAACTGCATGAAAGAGGTCTCCTATACCTATTGCTCTACCGAATATATTATTTATAAGGCAGAACAGTTCAGTAGTAAATAATCGAGTTAGTATTTCAAGTTACCTCTGTATTACAAATGAAATAAATATAAATGATTTTGTTTTATAATATTCAGCAATCAAACAAAATTGCCTTATAATGTTTCTTATTGTTTGATTGAAATCTGGTGTAATCCTATTTTGTAATGTATCACTCCTACATTCAAATTTTTTGATTCCTTGCTCTAATTTGGTCATACTTTTGGTCTACTTGTTTATTTTGTCAACTCCTCAAGGTTTGTATTCAATTTTTGATTTTCAATTATTTTCTTCTGATAATGTTAGTAACCTCTATTGTACCAATATACGATTCGACTATCTGAGTTAAGAGTTTGTCATAGACAACAGGACGGATGGTACACTGCTACTTTTGCATAGGTACTCTTTCTGTACCAAAAATCTGTAGTACTTTAAATCTACTTCTGATATTCAATACTATTTTGTTACTTAAGAATTATTGTAATACTTAGTTCCTTTTTTTTTTTTACAGTACTTGATTTGTAGTTGAAATTTAAGTACTACAAATTTTTGGATGCACGGTTAAATTTACAGCATTTTATAAGTTTTTCAAATCTCATAAAGTTATGAGGTTCAAACATGGAATACTGTGATCATTGTTAGTTCAGTCAAATTTTACTTCTAAAACTAAAATGGTTTAAATATTAATAAAAAATACAAGTCTACTGGAAAACACTCTTTAAAACGCTAGTTTTACAAGCTAGGAAAACACAATTTGTTTTGCTCTGCTGTCATGACAATGGCTATGACGTCAGAGGAATGAAATAATCATGTTTATTTCAAATGTGAAATGATCGGTTTTTATTTCACTCTTTTCATTGTTTCTCTGTTAACTTCTGTGCTTTAAGACAGTAATTTGCATTATTTAAAATACCTATTGTTTAAGTTTGTCCTTAATTCATGTCTACACGATCATAATCTAAACATATTAAGGTAAGTACGAAATGTAACTATTTGAAACAAAAATGCTACCAGAGGAATTTACATTGCCACCTGATAAAGAAGCATTATCAAAGTTCAATAATTAACAATGCAATGTATTACTTGAGTTTTAATAACTGCAGTCTGTCCATGATTCGGAACTTACCATTGCACTTAAGTTCATCCGTGCTGTCATAACAATCTTTTTCTCCGTCACATTTCCAATTTATATGAATACACTGGCCAGAGTCACATGTGAATTCACCAGAAGAACAGGTCTTCCCTAAAACCAAACAAACGTATGTTATTTTGTAAAAGTTTTTTAAAATGATTTTTTTGGGGGTATTTATAACAAACATTTTCATCCAGATTTTTAAAACTTGTATTGGTATTTGTTGTTGCCAAATTTGATTGAAATCTGTTTTAGACATTTTAAAAATAAAAGAAATGTTTATTGAAATGATGTACTAATATTCAGTACAAATGAATCATCAAATTTTCTTATTAGGTTTTAAAATCAAAATCTGTTTTTTTATACACTAATATAAATATTCTATTCATGAAAATCGATCATTTAAATTGATGGTTATAAAATTAATATACAGTAAACCTACTAGCTTCCCTTTGCAAAGAGCCGAATTGTTTCAGCAATTGATAACTGTAAAAAATGTTTCTGATATGCCGATTTTCTGATAGAGAGACTTATGATCAGTACAAAAAGGGAAAGAAAAGATAGATGAATGCGAAAGAAGTTATCGCTATGTTCAGTTATTTATCATTTCATTCAATTGCTGAACAACAAAAATATTTGAATGGTCAGGTGTTTTTCTTAATGAATGTCAGATTCATATCAATGAAGGTGAGCTATCTCCAGCATGCTGTTGTAAGCTAGACTTATACGTCTATGTAAGTACTAATGAAATGTAAAAAATGAAACTGTATCATTTGTTAGTATATAAAAATATAAGTACAATACAATGAACTGGTATTATTTCAAAGTTGACTGGAAGGACAAAGATAAGTCAATATATTAGAAATATTTAGATACGTCAATATATTAGAAATATTTATGATGGGTTAATTTATGCCAAGCTTCAATTCATAACATGCATTAACAGAAATTTAGCTTTAAAAACGGTATAGAAATGTGGATGCATACAAGGCAACAGCAGTTTGCCGATGTTTAAATCTTGTAAATAGATTTGGAAGAAAAAAATCAAATTATCAAAAATATCTGAAATTGAAATTTGTTATTTCATATTGTTTAATATTGTCGTTATGCAGTGTACAGTTCATTGAATTTGATTTCCTCGCCATACAGTGTATAGTTTATTGAATTTGATTTCCCAGTCATGTAGTGTATGGTCCCATGAATTTAATTTCATCGACAAGCAGTGTCTGTTTTTTTTTTTAATTTGATTCTAAACATCATGCAGTGTATAGTCCCTTGAATTTGATTTCATCGACAAGCAGTGTCTGTTTTTTTTTAATTTGATTTCATCTTCATGCAGTGTATAGTCCCTTGAATTTGATTTCATCGACAAGCATTTGCATTTGATTTTTTAGGACACCTTATGCCTGTTCTAAATAGCATCATTAAAACCTGTTGGTGATATAAAAAGTCGTTGAAATAAGAGTTGAAATTAAGATTAATGCAATATGTCTTTCGTTCGTAATGAAAAGCCCTTGTCGACAAGAAGAGGAGCCCATTTGATTCCCCATATGAATGCCGATTGATTGTTGAAAAACACATCATTCAAACGTAACAAATATGTAGTGAACAAAAAAACATGAGTTGTTTTTAAAAGAAAAACATTTATCCGCTTCACAATTTAACTGATTTAAGTACTGGTAAACAATGCTAAACACGACATTTATTTTACATTGATATTTTCTAACTTTAATAATTTCCCTTATCAAAATTACAAAAAATGTAAAAATAATACAACAAAAGATTTATCAACAAATGTCATATGAATTAATACGAAGCTAATTGTCATCGCCTTGAAGATCAATACACTTTCTTTTCCAAAACTGAATGTATCCGTTCAATCCACATGTTTCAATTTTTTCTATATTAATTTAATACATGCACGGTTGCCTTACCTCTAGCTGATGAAATAATATCTGCTAACGACACCGAATTAACTGTGATGAGAAAAACAATCAAGATGGACGTGGAACACATTTTGAACATAAAATGACCAAATCTGCAGTCAATATATATATTTTCATCACATAGAGGTATAGTTGGGGTTTCTGCTAAGGATATTATAATTTTGAAAACAAAATCTAAACACAAAAGTTTAATGACACACTTCATGTGCAATTGTTTATTTTTATTTCTTTCGGAAAATTTTTTCCAAGTAAATCTACCAACAACAATGGCTTTAATTTCTATCTCCTGTGTTTTATATAAAACATTATAAAATGTATCAATAAAGGTTGCGTACAGTTGACATTTAACCATCAAAAGTGTTATTTACGTCAAAAGATTTGTCAATTTTTAATTTGAAATTTCCGCTTTTTACAAGATTGGGTTGATAGTTTACGTCAATTATATTAACTATAATTGACATGACACCAATTTTACTAAATTTAAATTGTGAGTGGATTTAAATATTTCACGTGTATATTTTGAAAATATATCTATTAATTTAAGAGACACGAGACAATATTATGAGTAATATTTTTTTTGAAAGGCAATAGGCTTTCTTTCCATTTAGATTCAAGATGTGTGAGCCGACCACTGCCTCGCACTATAACCAAACGTAATCTTTCAAAACTTCTGTGTTTTTTTCAGGTATGTTCTTGGATTTTGCAAATATTTGTTTATTCAGTGATTTCACGCATAATTGGTTTGTTCTGGGATTTTTAATATATGACCCAGTCCATGCAAAAAGGTACAAAATGTCCTTTTGATAAACTTTACAAGTCATGTAATAAAAGTTTGTTATAATATTTTTGAAAAACGATTTTATCCGAAAAAAAAATTACATTAATGTAAACATTCATAACATTGTCAATTATATCCCGAATTTGTCAATTAAAACAGCAAAAGACGTAGAAATATTTGAATTTTTGGTATTTGAGCAAGTGTAAAATCATTTGTTCCCCGGACTAATGCTATACCTACTAGAAAATTTTACGACACTAGAGAGACAAAGTCAATAATTTTCTTCAGTAATACCGGTTTAAGGAAAGTAAGACTACAATAAGGGACGACATCAAAAGATCAATGTAAGATAACAAACTTAGTTCAAATAATTTGGGGGGGGGGGGGGGTTGAACTTCTACAAGATGTGGTTATCCGACATTGATTTTTACATATATCTACATGGGTCAATCAATTTTTCCCAAATTAAGTTAAGAGGGGGGTGAGGAGGTCAGTGAAAAAAACTATGTGAATTAAGTTTTTTATCCTTCATTGAACTTTTGATGTTGTTCCTAAAACATTAGGGAAAATACAAAAACTAATGACCTCTGATGTTTTAGAAATTGAAATTTAAGTTAAGTTTTTTAATATTATATTAATCAACCGTCGTTGCACGGGATTCGAACCGTTGCCCGGTCTGATTGCATTTATATCAGCACTGTAAGCGAGAGCCTTATCCCCACTGCTACCTGGGTTAACATTATCAATTGGCAAATCAAGCCATTTAAACTGTACTTTGAAAATGATTGTAATATATGAAATAATTCATTAAAAATCTTGATAAAACTAAAAGGGGGTTATGGGGTCTCAACACTTGCAGGTGCGTGTAGCTCACAGCTTAAGGATATGAGGGAAAGTAAATGTGTTTTATAAATCACAAGTCTACTACCAATAATTATGCACACTTTTTAGAATTTCGTAAACTTTTCGTTTGTTGTTGTACCTTTTCGCATGGACTGGCTCATATTTGGTTTGTTCTTGGATTCTTAACATATTTGGTATGTTTTGGGATTCTGTACATATTTGGTTTCTTTCTTTGATTTTGCACATATTTGGTGTGTTCTGGATTTTTGTGTTATCAAGGTGACGTTGAATAAAAATGTCCACAATTGATGAATTAGGATAGCACAACTACAGCAATGCAAATATAACGGAACTATTTCAAAACTTGAAAAGGAGTTTCTGTGAACTTTTCAAATTTAATGATACATACCAATTATATAGTTGCTAAACAATGCGTTGAAATCATTTGCTGTTTTTTTTTTAATGTAAGCAAAATTTTATATTTCAAACATGTTAATGTACTGTTTATGGGACCATATGAAAAGACCATAAAAAAGGAGCTTAATAACTTCTAACACTTAAAAGCATACAATGTTGTGGCATAATTTTATATTGAAAGTATGTGACCAGATTTGCTTATACACCAGTTAAAGGAACGAAAACGAATAAGCAAGATTGCGTCCATTGTCAAATAACCTTTTTATATATCACATCTATCATAAATAAGTTTGACTGAAATAAAATTATACATGATCCTGTTTAAATGGGTTATCTAATTGCATACGTATTCGTATATCTTATTAGCTTCTAAATTGACTTATATATCAGTATTTGAGAAAATAACAAAATATATACATAACACCCAATTTCAGAAAATTCTTTAAAAGAGGGACACAAGATACCAGAGGGATATTCAAACTCAGTTAACTGTAGGTATTGCTGTGCGTTTGGTTTTTCTTCATTAGCTAGAGGTATAGGGTGAGGCTTGAAATTTCACTTAACATGTTTAACCCCGCCGCAATTGAGCGGCTGTCCCAATTCAGGAGCTTCCGGCCTTTGTTAGTCATTAATGTTGTTTTTTTGTTTTAAATTTAAGTTCATTTATATGTTTTGAAATTTAGTATTACGTCCATTTTCACTGAATTAGTGCACATTTTTGTTTAGGGGCCGGCAGAAGTTTTCCTATGTCGAATATGAACAGACAACGCCATGGCTAAAATAGAAAAAGAAAAAATAGAAAAAATATTACACAAAACAAAACACAGAAAACTGAACTGTACCAAGTCAGGAATATGACCTTCTTTTGATATGTATGAGCTTTTGATTTTGCCATTTGATTAAGGACTTTCAGTTTTGATTTTTTTTTCGGAGTTTGGTATTTATGCTATTTTACTTTTAACTCAATTCTCTGACATGATTATATTGTTCTAATTGAAAATAGTTTTCAAGAATCCCCTGACGTTTATTTCTAGTCTGTGTTTTAACTTTTAACTGACGTTCTTTTTACCTCTTAAAAATGGAAATAAAGTTCACAGAACGAACTTTCGCGTTGTTTTTTTTTCAATACACATCTTAATCTTGAATGTAGTATCTCGATCCACTTGCTTACATACACTATATGATTACATTTACTCTTGATGCACTTATTTAATAAATATTGTCCATATGTGTTTTTCAACTAATTTATTTTATTGATGGCATTAATTGTAAACTGAAAGAAAATAAGTTCCAAGAACTTTTTAATGTTGCACTTAAGTGTATTGGTTGTTTCGTTTTTTTCCTCCAATCTAGTTGATTTGTTTCCATCTGCTATAGTTTGTTACCAGATTTGTTCTCTCTCAATCGATTTATCACTTTCGAAGATCGGTATATTACTGTTGCCATTAGTTAGACACATAACCCTTCTATATCTCTTAAATCACGTATTAATATAAGATTCAGCATAAGCATCGAAATGTATTGTTCTTTCTCCGACCTTCTTTATTTCATGAAATACACCTAATGTGTTTTTTTACATAATTTTTTCCCATTTGTTTGATGATGTAATGTATTGTAGGCGATAGTTATTATTTCAACCGAGACTAGCTACGAGATATATAACAAGATCTCAAGCATGATTTTTTTTTTTTTTTTGTTTAATCATAAGTGAAAGTGAAAAACTAAAGTAGCAACTCGCTTTTAGCAGCCAGTACGGTTCAATTTTGTCAAATAAAGATAAAAATATTGATGATGAATTATTCTATTGTAATTGAATAATTCATTAAATCTGTATTCATGTGAACGTCAATATAGCCCCTACCTAGCTTTACCAAAATGGATAACGCATGCAGTGTGCGTGTTGAGTTATCAAAAGGAAAAAAATGTCAACATTAAAAGTGAAACAAAGTTAATCATTTGATTGACTGATTCAATCCCCCAAAAAATCATTCTTATACAGGTAAAAACGACGATTTACATATAATTTTAATCTATCATATGATATTAAATAGATTAAGAAACAAATCTTATTGCGCGTGTTCGCTTTGTATTCGTGTCTATAGTTATGTTTATGTCTCTTATATAAACATCGGAGGTCATGGTAACCACAGGTAAATTAAGGAGAGGACAACCTGGTCATACATAGAAAAAATTGCAACAGATCTATATAGAATTGATTGCCTACATCAAGTCCGACTGAAGATGTCTCATTAGTTACTGTACAACTATTCTTGACATTATGTGATCCTTTGTTGTTACTTTATTTCCTGAGTGCCTTTTTTTTTTTTAATTTTCAATCATCTCCTGAAAGAACTGCTTTTAAAATTTTGAAAGAAAGTTAACAGGAACAATTTTTTAAAGTTTTTTTTATAATGTTCAACAATTCTGAAAAATGAATGCTAGGCTATATATTACAGGGAGTGAAAGGCTATTTTATAATAAAGAGTTTGTGGATATCAACCAGATGTGTCTTTACTTTGTATTGACAATGATAAGTAAAACTGGAAAGTTATTTACATGTAATATATTGCCACAGATTGTTTGTTTTTTAAAATGAATAAAACAAACTGAAATATGTACTTTCTCAGTAACAATATGATATTCAGATTTTTAGAATATGTATTGTAACATCCTGGAAAGAACAGACTTCTTACTAGAAGATAAATGATATTGGAAATATAAAATTACTGATATTATGATATCTTTCAGATGAACAGCCTACCTTGTGGTAACTTTAGCCATACATTACCTTATGCTGGGATGAATATGTCATGGATTTATTACAGCCAAGCTATGCTGTTTTCTGGTTATGATGAAATCAAAATTTATATCAATGATACCCATAATGCCACATCAAATGTTGTCACTATTAAATTTATCATCATGGAGTCGCCTTGCGAAAATGAAGGAATTTGTGAAGGTAATTATATTTATAAATGATAGTAAAGCAAGCATTGTGATCAATCAATATTAGCGGTGGATATTTTCAGTAATATGATACATAAGGAAATTTAAATGTAATCTGAAAAGGCAAAAATGTTTAGAAACTAGTTTTTGTTACCTGGATATATGTAACTTTTAAATGTAGAACTTACTGTAAATCACCAAGAAATGGGAGATTACTTAATATGTTTGTTTGTGGACAATAATTTTGTGAAAAATTCTAACTATTGTGTCTTATTTCATTAAAATCAAATAATGTTGGTAACTATAAATGTAAAAATAAGGAGATCTCTTGTGACTTATCCACCAGACACCAAATGAAGTGAATGTGAGAATTTATAGGCAACCATATGGTCTTCAACAGTGAGAAAAATCCATGCTGTATAGGTGACTATGAAAGGCCAGTCATGAAAAATATGGAACAATTCAATTAAGAAATCTGACAGCCTTATTTATGTCAATACAGTTGAGGAAAATAAGAGACATGAACCAGCAACAACCACTAAATTACAGGCTCCTGACTTGGGACGCATATAAAAAAGGACAATACATGGTTAAACATGTTGTACTTTAAAAAAGAAATCCAATTAATTTTTAAAACTGCTTATCCTAGGTTTTTAAAGAGTCATTATATCCGTTTGAAAATACAAAGTGACTTTGGATTTGTAATACAGATATATAATGGTATATATTTATTCTGTTTTAGGCAAGAATGACAGTTCATTCCCACTGTATCCTTGTCAGCTTCCAAACAGAGCTGAGGGCTTTGACAAGTACTACAGATGTCTATGTAAACCAGGGTACACAGGAATACACTGTGAATTTGAGATAGATGAGTGTGTTTCCTCTCCCTGTACAGAGCCCCATGTATGTTACAACCAGATCAATGGATACAAATGTGCATGTCCACAGGATGATCCTAAATGTGACTTTAAACCATGGATAGTAGCTGTTGGTGTGGTGTGGGGATTGATGTTCCTGTTTATAATACTGGCAGCTCTCTACAGACGTAAAGTCAAAAAGAGGTATGTCATCTTTGTATCATTGGTCATGGGAAGACCTGAATGCAAAGCAATTCTGATGAAAAAATGTTGCCCTAAATTCAACATTAATATGATTGTATTCTTACACATCTGTATATTGTAATGATTTTGAAAAAGCTCCTAGAGATATTTTGTTTAAAATGGAGGGAAATAAAAATTGTTTTTAGGGAACTACAGTACATATATATATAAAATTAGGAGATGTGAAATGATTGCCAATGAGATAACTCTCCACCGTAGTTCAAATGATGTGGTAGAAGGCAATGATAGGTATTACTATGGCCTTCAAAAATATGAAAAACATATACTGTATATTGCCTGCTATAAAAAGCCCAATCATGAAAAATGTGAAACAATTCAAATAAGAAACAAATGGGCTTTTTTTTCTAACAAAACAATTACTGAACTACAGACTTTTGATTTTGGACAGGTTCAAAAACAATGTGGTTAGGTTAAACATGTTTGTGGGAACTCAAACCTACCATATCCTATGATAATTTTAATGTAACAAAAATTTTTAAATGCAGAAGAATTTGTTAATTTGATACAGTAAATAAATGTTATGTATTTTGTTTCAGTGGCCATTTTAGATGGGTAGAGAAGCACATCTTAAAGAGAAAAATGAACGATTCCCTGACATCACTAAGATTTGAATCCTCAGAGGCCAGTATGGGAGATGTAAATTTCGGAAACCTTGTTTTTACTGATGGTAAGTATTTCCAAATATTATATTGATATGTGTGGTTTGATTCTAATATTTCTACTGTGAAACCATAAAGAATAATTGTAATTGAAACATTACACATACTTTTGATAATTGTCTGTTTATTTTCATTTATATCAAAATGAAAAATAAAATCCAATTTATTATTTTTTGAAACTTGCTTTTTTACCTCTTACTATAATTTTTATGGGGAAATTGGTGAATCAGGTAAGACGTACTGTTTCATGTTGCTTATGATGATCTAATAGATTTACGTTAAAGGAATGAAGAAATGTTATAAATTAATATTATTTGTTTGTTGTCTTTTTATAGGTAAAACTGGACCTTTTAACAGCGATGCATCTGTTGACAAGGTAAACTAATAAATAGAAATTCACAAAGAAGGATATTAGGTTGAAATCAGTTAGATAGTTACACAACAATAAACAGAAAATCAGAAATAAAATGTTGAGGTCAATATCTGGCCTATGCATTTTATGTATTAGTAGATCATGGAGTCTGATAGGGAGGATTTTGAAAATGATACAAGAATTAAATGCTAAACCAGTATTTGAGCCCAAATCTCTGGAACCAACTAAATCTGACACAGTTGGAGGTTTAACAACGGCTCCTGTTATCATAAAGTCTGAAGGCCTTAAGGCAAAGGGAGTTACACCAGATTCACAAGGGAGAAACAGGAAACCAGCTCAACTAGAAAAAATTGTCCATCCTGAAAAGTCCAGCATAGAAGGCAAAGAGAAGAGAAAGCGTAGTAAGGATGCCAAAGAGGATTATCCTGAAAACTGGGTAATTCCTTCACTTGCAACAGCATTTGCCATGCCAGATCCTTTGAAAGGCTCTAACCGTCCACCAAAGTTTAAGCCAAAAAGACCAAAATCAAATGATTTAAAGAACTGGACACCTGAATTCACATCACACAGGACTGCAGAATCCTCTGGTCAAGAAATAGATCTGGAGATGACAACTTCAGAAAGACCAGCATCAGGTCAAAGACCAAAGTCCCCATACCGAGTGACGGAACAAAATGAATCATCAACTGATGACCAAGTTTCCTACAGTTTTTATCCTGATACTAAGACACCAATGCTGTGATTGAATTGACTTGAAAACTGATTTACATCAAATTTAAAGTAATTGATTATTTTGTGATTTTATTCTTCCGTCCATTTTAAGACTGTGATACTGTTACTTCTTCTAGTTTTGTTTAAGTAATTGCACATATTTACATAAACTTTTATATTCTTATTTAGTGTTAAAAGTCTGTCCATAGACATTAAGGAATCTGCTTCTAAAGACAAAATTAACAAAAAAAAATAGTAATAATTTTCAATGGTTGTAACGATATTGATTTATTTGTTTTTTTGGTAAAAACAACTTACAGTTGACCAGGTATTTTTAAAATTCAGTATCCAAATATTATACAACTAATGCTTGTTATGTTTATTACATTAAACACTATATGATATAATATTAATGATAAAATAAAATATAAGTAGCATTACAAAATTTTATTATTGTTCATAGAGTATTTGAACCTAGAAATCATTTTCCAACATTTATTTGAGAAAACTTGTTTATCAGTGAACTTTTAATTAAGATATTTACATCCTCCTTCGCAAACATAGTTTATTACTTCCTGCTTCATATTGTGTAAAACAGCTAATTATTAACACTGAATATATGGATAACTTGATAATTGATTTATCCAGTTGTATTTGCGTATTTTGCTTGATTGAAACAAGTGTTTTTTCTTTGTCTCACCAGCTAAATACAATTTTAATGCAAACGTTTTTTAGTAAAATTTTGCAAAATGACATATTATACAAAGTAGATTAAAAAAGAAGTATGGAAAAAAAACTGTATGCATAATTACAAGATAATTGGTTTTGGTCAAATTGTTCTAAGGGCTTACTAATTTTCAGGACAAATACCCAAAGTTTTCGAATTTGTAGATTAAAATGTTTAAAATATGCCATGATGTTTTTAAAACCCCAAAGAACACATATGTAGCTTTGGTATTGTGCATTTTAATGGAACATTGGAAGACATGTTCATTCTGTCTATTTTATGTAAAAGATTGCAGTGAATTGGCTTGTCCACTTCAACAACTGAAGTGGATGATCTCCAACACAAATAGGTGCAAAGATGTGTAGTCAGCGTTTCCTTTTAATGCATAATATCCTGCAGCAGTGCTTTCAAATGTCAATCATTTGATTACACTGGAAGCTTATTGGGAACAAATTAGAAGAATAATCATCTTGTTTCTAAGCAATTAAATACATGCATTCATTCATTAAGCAAAGTAATATAAGTTGGCTTCTTTCACACAAGTCTATGCATTTACTCTTTCCTTCTGATCATCATCAGCGTTGCCTTTAAGGAATAGTCCCTTTTCCATTTAAACCATACTAGTCCTGTATATTTTCCAGATTCATTTATTGTCCCATTATACCTCCCATTTAGGTTTGCTAGGTAACAGTTGCCATACCACCAACCACCATGTCTGTTGACAGCACATCCATTCTTGTTGTCCCGATCTTTTGTATAGAATGATTTGGAGTTGTGGTAGTCCATACCATCACCTAGTCAATAGATAAGATTTAATTATAGCAGCAGCTGTTAGTCCATGACTTTCCCTTATGACTATTTTATATTAAAATATCAAAGCAACTTTAAGCCAATACCATTCCCTGATAAATTTACAATCTTACACTTTCAGAGCCAATGTTGGATAAATTCGCTGATAAATAGATATTGCACTAGCAGAACACTTTTAGAGCAGATGTTAGCCCACACCATCAGACCAATGTGAAATCCCCTTTTCCGATTGAATCACCCATGAAATTCGTAAGAAGGACGTTTTTATGTTTGAACACATTAAATAAAGTTAAGAAAATGACATTTTTATGAAATTTGGCATGAAGGGAGAAAATCTAAGCATTAAATCTAAATGCCAGATTTAATAATTTAGATACAAGGAATATTGAAAGGTTACGATGGTTGTAATTTTCCAAATAACACAACAGGCATACTCAATTAATCAACAGTAAATAATTATTTGATAAAATAAAAATACAACAATCTTCATACTTCCTATATGGTAGAGAGACAGATTTATTGATTTCATAAGGAAGACGGAAAAGCGACCACACATCAGTCATATTATTTAGTATTATAGATTGCACTACCAGAGCAACTGTTCGCCAATACCATCCACTTACATATAGATAACATCACACAGTGCACTTCCATTGATAAGTAGATAATATTTCACTATCAGAGAAGCTGTAAGCCAGTACCATCGCCCAGGGACAGTCTGTTCTATACTAACGATACTGATCACTTATAACAATAATGTTTATACAAATGTGCAGATATAAACAGTAAGTATAGAAAGTTCCTGCTTCGCCTGTTAACCCATGCCATACCGGATACAAAAGATAATATTACACCATCAGAGCAGTTGTTAGCTTCTCATTATCGCCTGATAAATAGATAGTATTGAACCATCAGAGTAGCTATAAACCCATACCATGCCAGATAAAAGAGATTCAATTAAACCGTCAGGGCAGCTATTAGCTAATATAATCGACTGATAAATACATAATATTGCAGTATCAGAAATGAATTAAGCCTATATCATCATCTGATACATACTAGTAGATAATATTGCATTATCAGATCAACTTTAACTCCATACTATCGCCTGATATATAATATTGACCTATCAGACTATTTGTTGGTACATTCCTCCGCCTGCTATATAATATCTTCTCCTAGTGAAACTATGAGCCCATGATATTGCCTGATTATTAGATAAGTTTTAGGGGTACATCAGTCACCATTGTGTTATAATCTTAATCACTATAAAACAAACAAACATGCCAACAAAGACAAACAAAAAGGCATATAGACAAAGCACATAAACATAAACAAAAGACAAGAATACAAAAAATTATCATTGCATAATAACACAATGAAGGAATGTATTAGTACCGAGCCACGTCAAATGGATATAAAGAAAAATAAATAAAGCAGTAAAAGTAACAATTTAAAAAGACAAATGAAAGATCGCTATAAAAGGTTATTAAAATGATAAACAAAGTCAGTACCTATATTCTATACTTCAAGACTATAGTGCCATATTAATGAAGTTGAAACGGACTACTTATCAATAAGGTCTTGGAATATTCCGATTAACTTTTTTTTTCGTTTTATTTTACACAACCCTGGATCATCAGCTTTTTTTTCATCACACTGGTCACGTTTTATAAAGTCTTAGTTGCAGCTGCAAGCCCAGTAGTCAACACTTCTGTGTTGACATGAATTATCATTGCTATGGTCTTAATTATAAATTGTTAATTATAAAACAAAACTGTTTTGAAATACAAAGGGTTTTCTACCTCATGGAATAGATTCCCTTAGCTGTATTTGGCAAAACTTTTAGAAACTTTTGGTCCTCAATGCTTTTCAACTTCCTACTATATTTAGCCTTTTTACATTTTTTTATTCGAGCAACATTGATGAGTCTTGTCTGTTGTTTGTTTAATTTTTGATTTTGGAGTGTATATTAATGGAGCCCAATCAAAAAAGATTGAGTTTGTGTTAATGGAAAGAACATCATCAATAGATCTAAAATTAAATTATCTGGCTTTTTTTTCAGAATGTTACCTTTCATGAACATAAAAGTTAATTTTACATGGTCAGAAACAACTCATCTGTGATTCATCTGTGACACTCAGATCAAAATAGTTATAAAGCCAAACAAGTACAAAGTTGAAGCGCATTGAGGACCCAAAATGCCAAAAAGTTGTGCCAAATACGGCTACGGTAATCTTTGTCTGGGATAAGAAAAATCCTTAATTTTTCGAAAAAAAATCAATTCAGTTTTGAAAACTGGATAGTTTCCTAAAGTTTTATATCTGTGACTGAGGTGTTGGTCGTAAAAACATTAAACAGTTTTCTCCTATAACCCTTTGAACTGTCGATCATGGGACTATAACAATAAGCATTAATATATCTCAATTGGGGTTATTTCTAACATTCTAAACATAATGGATATCAGGTGTGATGTAATCGCTTCTTAAGTTATAATGATTTTTGCTTGCCTTTTATGAATACTGGCAATATGTTTTTAAAGACCTCAATAAATTTGTCAAACCTGCGTTTCCCGAGTATCCTGACACACTGAGTGAGTAGTTGTCTTCTTCACTCTTTACTGCAAATTTAGAATAGTTTGCTTCCATTAGATTTCCTTCCCAATCTACTAAGACAATGCTTAGTTCATGTGTGCCATCTTGTGATAAACGGTAAATATTCTCGTTTCCTGAAATAATTTTTAAAAGGGAAATTAGTACAAAACCATGTTTAATACGTCTATGCATTAAAAATGCCTGTTATGTGTAACTTTTGAAAATTAATATAGTTTTTTTTAAGTATTAGACTGCAAGGTAAAATTTTTTAGAGAGAGAGAGATAGTTATCAAAGGTACCAGGATTATAATTTAGTACGCCAGACGCGCGTTTCATCTAAGACTCATCAGTGACACTCATATCGAAATATTTATAGAGAAAAAGTTACCACTTTTCAATCCCTTGCATTCGAAAAAGAGCTAACAAATATATAATTCAACAAATACTATTTATATATATTCAGATAATCACAACTATATATCGGTAAACATATATTTATATAAATACAATTTTATGTTAATTTTCGCAGGGGTTTAAGGTTGCATTTCTGTAAATATTGACAATGCAATTTCCCATAGGAACTCCTTTTACGGCTAAAACTGTACCACTTTTACTATGAAGTTTTGAAAAAATCTTATCCTAGAATTGAAAGTTCATATACACTACAATTGTTTTCCAAGGTCAAAATATAGGGCTGTGCGGCATATTTTCAACGTTTATATGCCCTGAACTTTTCAGAGTTTAAACTAACACTAATTTTCTTAACTACCCCTACCTCGAATGAAGGGTTACCACAGATTTCCATGTAAACAATATGCATGTGTATATTTACTGGTAACATTCCCAAGTAATGTCTATTTGAGATGGAACACAGATAGCATAACTGGGAACCAGTATGTAAACAAAATTAATTTTCTATGCATATTCAAGATCTCCCCAAAAGAGGCGTGGTTTGAGAAACAGCTGTATTTACAAAGTGCAACCTATAAGACGCTTGTAATTACGGTAGACATGTAGAGGCTGCAAAAATAAGGATCTTCTTCTATCTAGATATGAATAACAGTCATAACCAGAACGATAATTTGTTTCACGATGTTTAATATCATCCATTTAGTTTGTGAAGGAAGTCATTCTGAATTATGAATATAAAGCAAGCCTTGGTTAAACAAACTGACTATGACGTCATTTGATGGCGTTATAGAATTTTAGCAAAATCAGCTAATTGCAGGAACACTTCGGCTTAAAGAAATAAATGAATATAAAAATAAGCCACAAGCGTCTGCCAAATGTTGTTGTGTTTTTTCGGGGAGATGGGTTTTAGTTGATTGATAGATACCATAATCAATTTAGTGTGTAGATATCTTTCTTGGCAACTGCTGTGCTCTATGTTAGTTCTAATCAGATGCAAGACAAAAAAATCCAGAATTTGCGAGAATTTCTATTTATTTTTTGTGTCTTTGAAGGGCGTTTAAGGGTGTATTGTAAAATTAAAAGTTTTTGTGTTATTTAGCTTTTAGGATTAAACATTTGATTCTTGAAATTACAGTCAGCTTAAAATACATTTGATGTTACGGCCAAATTATTCCTTCTCTTTTTGATATCGAAGACATGTCTGTAGGGGTAAAACTGTTGTTTGTACATAATTAATCCTGTCATGAGCTGTGAGTAAAATGAATTTTTAAAATACTCAGGCCAAGCTAATGTCATAATGACACCATAATAAATATTTCTTCACTTTAATAAGATTTACGTGGTCATATTGTTCAAACTATCATAGAAAAAGTAATGACCTAGCCAATGGTCTTTATCTACTCTTCCAAATCCGTTTGAATATTCCGACCATGTTCTGTAAAAGTCCATAGATCCATCAGTTCTCTTCTGTATTACCTGTGTGCAAAAATAAAACATAAATACAGGTGCTTTCAACTTAAACATACCAAAAACTCACAAGGAAAACCAAAAATGAGTGAATCCGGAATTGAAAACGGTTTAAAGTTTTATTATAAGATCTCATCAACCTGTCCACTTTTTAAATTATAGAGTTCTTTAGTATTTCAATTATTATTTTTAAAATCAATTTTTAATTGAAAGGAAAGAATAACACACAAAACACAGCCTACAATGTTTTAGGTCCTTTAAGGATATTTAACTTTGCTACATCGTTGATATTGAACAATATAATCATTCGTGATCATTTATCTACTTTTCTTACATGGGTTGCAATGAATTACATAGATTTCCCAGTTAGATAAAAACCGATAATTTCACATGTGAAATAAACGTGGTTATTTCATTCTCTGACGTCATGCAACAATATGCGTTGTCAAAACGTCTATAACGGTGGATCAAAGCAAATTGTGAACGCGTAGAAAAAAGATATAGTTCCTTACATGTTTTACATTAATTTCTTTTAAAAAATGCCATTTGTCAATGTAATAAAAAGAATAACTGATTAAAGAATTCAAATATCGAAAAAAATTCAACTCGTGATCGAACAACACTGATAATTAACTCTTGCGCTACGCTCTTTCGTGAATTAATGTGTTGTTCGGTCACTTGTATATTTTTCTCTATTTGAATTCTTGGATTAGTTATTCTATAATTATCTTTATAGATTCTGCTTGTTTTAAGATAAAGCTTCATTATTCTGTCACTTGAATGCTAGTTTTTGGAAAGATTAAAACTTGTTTCTAAATCTTGACTAAGGCACTGGCCTCCCTAACAACACGACAGGTTAGCTACTATTACTAAATGTATTCACACTGAAATATAGTTCCCTATAGTTCTCATGTATGTGCACATAATACACATATGAACTGAAAAAATGGGTATATTTTTGGAGCAGTTCTTTCAAGAATGTATGTTATTAAGGTGTGTTGATGTTCAGGCTTTTTAAACATTTTGATTAGGTAATTCGGTATTGATAAAATTGGGTATTGACAACTGTCATTATCACCAAACAATCAGAGACAAGGTGGACCTTTAATTACAATGCCCCATCTCCTAAACTGTCAACCAAATTGACCACATTACTTATCAACCTCAGTCTTACATAATTATACAGAACATCTCAATATACAAATATTTGACCTCATAATTGAATACACACATGTATATATTAGATGTTTGATATATATAAGGATGATAGATTTATTTGTTGCCTATTACTAATACTTTTGATCTAAAATACATAAAGTATTTCTGTAAATTATGTCTGAAAGATAAATGATTAGTGGATTAACAAGATTTAAAAAAAAATGAAATATGAATATAAATATGAATATTTAAAAGCTATTCAAGTAAGGCCAATAATTTAGTTAATAAATTTCCAATAATCATCTGTAATTTATCAACAAATTAGATTCGTTCACTTATTTTTTTATCATCAAGAATTGGCTTGAAACAGTTTTAAAATTTATAAAACTTTTAATTATAAAAAACCATTGTTTATTAATTTATTCCCCATCAATCATTATGTCTATTTTAATCATTATTAGAAGGAATATATATTTTTCCAATCAAGAAAGAATCCACATTTTAACACAATATTTTTTTTTTAATTTGTTTACATCAAAAAAGTACATTTTCAATGCCCTGTGTTGAAAAATAAAATTTATCAAAAGGCACTCTACAACTTTTAATCTTCAATGTCATCTAATCTATGTTTCAACTTACAAGAAGAATTTTTGATTTGCAATTGTTTTTTTTTTCTCAAAAAAACATGTTCAGAACAGGCGACATTATTTTGATATATAAACTGGAATTTAAATAAAATTGTGCAAATTAAGAAACCCATATTATTTATTTAAATGAACTCATTTCATTCTCATACTGGAAAAACACTTTTCCTTCTAAAGACCTTCTGTTAATGCAATTTTCAGCAATAGTGCTTTATTAATGTTCGTTTTCCCCACAATACCTTAATATGAAATTATTCAAACTACTCTTCTAATCTTTACATGAGAGATTTCCATCACTTTGATTTTTTTTGCAACTCAATTAACATTTTTGTAACTTTATTGAAAGTGTATGGAGATATGAAAACATTGTTCGAAAAGAAACATAACCTATTTTCTGAAAACATGCTGCCATATTGAATTATCTTTGATATGGTCATATTTATAAATTTACTGTTTACACAACTTTGGTTTTGGAGTACTAAGGTCTCCGGAAAAGATAATTTTGGCTGCACAACTTTTAGACATTTTTGGTTTTGAATGCTTTTCAATTTCATAATTTATTTGGTTTTTTTTTAACTTTTTTATTCGTGTCTTATGTAGTCGAAATGCGCTTCTGGCCCAAGCATAACATTTAAAACCTGGTATATATGATTATTCATGATACTGAATAAGGTCTATTTATTTTATATTTATACTTACTGTCCATTTCTTGTTTCCGCTCATGATGCAGTAAACAAATATTTTACGAGACGTCATTTTGCCTTTAGGGTAGACCAAATATACACCATCCTTATCACTAGAAATATCCTCACATTCAGAAGGTAATTCTACAAAACGGTTCGCAGATATATAGGAAGTACAAAATGGCTGGGTATTAAACAAACATTTTTTAAACGTTATAAAAAGTAAAATCACAAAAATACTGAACTCCGAAAATTCAAAAAGGAAGTTTCCTAATCAAATGGCAAAATCAAATGCTGTAACACATCAAACGAATGGATAACAACTGTCATATTTCTGACTTTTTTGGCATTTTCTTATGTGGTGAAATAAACCTGGTTTTAAAGCTAGCTAAACATTTTACTTATATAACAGTTGCATCAAATTCCATTATATTGACATTTACAACGATGTGTAAACAACACAAACAGACATAATAGGTAAGAATGTCAATAATGGAGTATAAATGTATGGATGTGTGTGTGTGGCACGATATTGTAATTGTGTTGAAAATTTGAAAAGTTCTCAAATTCTGAACTTGTTCAAATAAGTAGCAACATATTTGAACCCATACTGAAAACTCGTTATCCACTTATTTGTCTTATGTAGACTTAACGTGTGTAGCGAACCAAATCCTAACCTTTTATCTTTGCAGAGTGTTTTTTTCTTTAAATATACAAACCAAAGAAAATAACTGCGGGAAAACACATTAACTCTAAAAAGAGCGAGACTTTGTGTTTTGAAAGGGTAAGCGTCTCCAACATTGCATAAACTACCAACCATGCATCACATACAAGAGTTCACTCAGATTCTTTTTTTTTTATATAAATAATTATTTTATAAAACTATTTATAAAATCACTAATAAAAACTTACTTCGGGCACACCTTATACCGTTCCAATATGTTGAGCGGTTGCAACTGCATCTACTATTTATACAGTTCAAATCGTCTTGACATTCTACTGAATCTGTGCAAGCTTTGCCCATTTCTTTCTCTGAGTGAACAACAAATAATGAAGTTTTGATAAGTAAAACTTGAAAGAAAAACGTTTGTGGTACACTAAACAATAATAAATACCTTATAAAAATTGAGAACGATTTCTTTTCATCCAACGTGGATCCATGATTTATGGTTCTTTGTTCATGATATATGCAAGGAATCGTGTGCGGTTTAAGAGTCAATCTTTTTTCATATTTGTGCTATCTGGAAAATTTTATTTTCAAAACAAAGGTTCATTTATGTACACAGGATAAACTGTTCAATAATCTGGCAACCAAGATTGACGGATGACAAGTATCATACGATTTTAATGGTAAGAAACATTCAAAATGACAGATTCACCCCAAAATAAAGACAATAGCCTATATTTTAGCAAGAATATTCTGT
Source organism: Mytilus galloprovincialis (assembly GCF_965363235.1). Taxonomy (NCBI): domain Eukaryota; kingdom Metazoa; phylum Mollusca; class Bivalvia; order Mytilida; family Mytilidae; genus Mytilus; species Mytilus galloprovincialis. The sequence goes on from NC_134844.1 coordinate 24,432,821, forward strand.
TTCTCTTCATGTTCATCAGGGTTACTCGTGAAGAAAGATAGATAAGAACAGAACAACACCAAGGCAGCTTTTCGCTCTCTTACTTATTTTTTTTAATGTGTCAAGTAGCTTGTCCCGCCAAATGGAGATTGGCTCATATGAACCTTGCGACACGATGCACAAAGGTCAAAGACTACTGCTTTTGGAAATTCAAGTATTTGTACAAGATGAAAAAGTTAAAAAAAATTGCTTTCTTCTTTACAAACACACATATATATATACATGTATATATAAAAAACCAACAAGACATTGTCCAGATAGTGTGACTTGCAGTAGACTGAACATTCCAAATACCAAATCATAACTTGTATCATATGACATAAAACAATCAATAAGAATCTTATTCTCTAATAAAAAAAAAAAAAAAAAACAAATACATATGGAAAATATGCTGGTTTCATAATCTATTTCACTAGTGTATAAAACATCTTACTTTTGACACAAATAGTTCCATTCCAAACAAACTGTTTACAACACTGACAAATACCATCTATGCATAAAAGTTTTCCACTGCACTCATAAGTATTTTGGCATGTTGAGTTGATCGTGAGTTCTAAATATATATATAAATATGATTGTTGCCATATAGTTGTGATTGAAACGTTAACTTGATTGTATTTAAAATGAAAAGGAAAATGGCCATTGTTATATTATAGTTCGTTTCTGTGAAGTGAAGTCCTAAACATAGCGAAACGGATATATTTGGCCATATGTCAATTTTACCCATAGTATTTAAGAAAGATAGGCATGAGACATGGCATGACCAAAGAATATCTTTTCATTAAATCGTCATCTTTGTACAAAACAACTTAAAGAAACGGATAATTTTGGTTTGGGCCATATTCACACTTCAAAAAAGTGCCAAGACCTCAAAGATATGAATATTTTGGATTTTTTTGCACTTCTGTTTTATTAATAGAGTTTGTATCCTTCATATTTTGAAGTTTATAAGAGTTCTCATATATCATACAACACAGCTTATAAATACAGAAATCCGACTAATTAATGTAACGAATATTTTATCTGATAGATTTGTAATACTTCTTGATTTTCGATAAAAAGGTTGTCAGAACGTTGTTTAATTTTCAAGAATATAGTGTTGATGGCAGATCCTTGGATATAGCAGTAACTTGTCTAGATTTTTGTGCAATCTACCCTTTAAAAAAAATATGTTGACCTTGACCGATCTTATCTGCCTTGTGATTGCTGCCTCATTGACCCAATATATTGGTTTTTTCGTTTATTATGAAACACTGGTTCGAATATGATGTGTGATTGTTCTATCGAGTTCATTTACATAAACTCAAAATCCATTTTTGTTCTTTTAACACACAAAAAATAACTTAGTATGATAATGATATTTTACTTTTATCAGCTCGAAGTGTCGTCATGGATGTTGATTGGGATTCAGCCGATGATTGTGTAGTTAGTATGTTGTTGTTATCGGTTACAGTTCTCTCTGATGTTGTCATTGTCGTCACTTCAGTTGTATCCATATCTGAAACTAACAGTAATTCATACATTATTCTTTATTCAAACGGATCAATTTACATTAGGGTGTGGATTTTAAAAACATAATGAAATAATTTGGCTGATATACTTCAGTATTACGGTTTAATTGGGCACAAAGACAAAATGTACTAGTTTAGCCGGCGTACGTGATTTCATAATCGGGGTTTGATGGGGTTGGTTTTAATTATTGTTCGATCTTAGGTTTTCTGATTTACTGCTGTTTATTGTCTATTCGTCTATTTGTTCTGTGTGGTAGTTATCTCATTGACCTAATATATTGTTTTTTTTCGTTTATTATTAAACACTGGTTTGTATATGATGTGTGATTTACATAAACTCAAATTCCTCTTTTGTTCTTTTAACACACAAAAAAATGATTTTATACTATAATAATATTCTACTTTCATCAGATCTAAGTGTCTAAATGGATGTTGGTTGGGATTCAGCCGATGCTTGTGCAGTTAGTATGTTGTTGTCATCGGTGACAGTTCTCTCTGGTGTTGTCATTGTCGTCACTACAGTTGACGGATAATCTGTATTCATATCTGAAACTTATTTTGATGTGTTTTGTCATTTTATTTTGCCATTTGATTAAGGACTTTCCGTTTTGAATTTTCCTCGGAGTTCAGTATTTTTGTGATTTTACTTTTTACAGTAATTCATACATTTTTCTTTATTCAAATGGATAAACTTACATTGGGCATGAATTTCAAAAACATAATGAAATGATTTGGCTGATATACTTCAGTATTGCAATTTCATCGGGCACAAAGACTGAGTTAACCTTGGGTGTTTGATGTGGATTGGTATTAATTATTGCTCGATCTTAAGTTTTCTTATTTACTGCCGTTAATTGTCTAGTCGTCTTTTCCTTTTGGTTATGATAATTTTTTCGTGGTTTCCTACTGGGTTTTGATTTTAATGCCAAACATTTTAATCGTAACAAATGATCCATATAAATATATATACCATATACAAATTGCAAACTGTATTATTGAGAAAACTGCCTTATTTGAAAAGTCACAATATCAAAATAATCTTACCTTTAGAAACGCATGTGTGACCGTTGTCTGATATATTCTTGTTATCTGGACAAACACATGTATACGAAAGTAAAGTTGAATTGTCTGACAGTACACGTGGTTTTGGTAAACACAAGTATTCACAGTTCACCTGAATATCATCACATACATTGTGTCCTTTTATGAAAAAGTGAAAAGTTACAGTTTAAAATTTCATCATTAAAAATTTTAAATGAAGAGACAGGGTGATTTGAATCTTCATCAACACCATTATCCATAGCTTAGGCAACCTAAATCAAACTCAAGTGCAGACATCGAGGACTAACTTGATTAGAAGCTGATGTACAAAAATCAATGAAAGTATCCCCAAAAAAGAAATGTTGATAGCTCACGCTCGTCATGTTGTTCATTACTTTTCATATTATGTCTGATTCAAGCAGATTTCTTTGATGAGAAAGACAACTATGTCACCAGTTAATAGTGCTGTTCTGATCTGATTGTTTTATTGAGCAGGAGTCTCCAAAAACACATGTAGCTCCCTCAGCTTGCTTCTTTTAATAAAGATCACATTTTGATCATGCTTTTTAAATTGTGCCTTTTTTTATTACTAGTACCTTGTTCTTGTAAGTGCTTATTCAGTTTATATTTGTACTGTTGATAACTATGTTGATTGACGACAAATGATCTATCATGGTGTCAGAGAAATTTGTGTGCGCGTAAGCTAAAAAAAAACTCTTAGCATTTGTCCGGTCATCTGAATTATTCTTTTATCGTTGCTTTTAGTCCTTGTGTGTACCCTGTGTTTTTGTAGAAGACTGGTTTCGGAGGTTGATGTGGTAATTATACTGCCTGTGGTTTTTTAAGTGATGCCTGTGATCCTGGTAACGTATAAATCATATCCTTACGTCTCATGTTGCGTATGGATTATCAATTAAATCGATGTTGATATAAAAGGTATGTATAGTGATGTGAGTTTTTTGTGTATTGTTTTGTGAAATGAAAAAAATAACGATTGTCTTTCATTTTTCAATTTCATTAGCAAGTGCTTGTTAAAGAGAATTTGTAACATTTACAAGCAAACGGTTGTAAACGTTATTACAGAGGATAGTTAAGGCAATGTGTATTACAACAACTGTTCAGCAAATACATTTAAGGTGGTATGGGAGACTAAATTAGAAATTATAGAATTTGTTCATACTTTGCCAAAACGTAATATCTATTGATATATGTTCAAAAATATAATTAAAATGATAGGTCACCGCGCATTTTCTAAAGTTACGGGTTGTGACAAAATGACACATTTTGTATGGATTATTCAGGAAAAAACATTATGTAATTATAAGCTAAACTAAATGATAGAATTGTGAAATAAAATACGAGAAGATAGCTTTTAGAAAATACTTTTTGAATATCAAAAGAAGAGATAGGGTCACCGTGCGTTTTTTCAAGCTAGAATACAAAATAGCAAAATTCCATGTAGATTTCTTCAGAAAATGCACTATTTTAGAGTTACCTCTCCTTAAGATGCCAATTTAAAAAAAAACATGAAAAATCAAGCATTGATAATTTACACTTATAAATCTTTTAATATTTTAAAGTTATAATCTTACAAATTTGTTCTTTTAAATGCAAATTCACATTTGTTAACTGCATTCCTTCATCAATTTTTTTTGCTAATTTGTATTGTATTTTGTCGACCATGGACAAGTGCAATAGTTTGGACGTTATGTTCCCGCGATAATCTAAACAGTTATTGTGCTATAGTAATTTTTGTATTCTTGTCTTTCATTTTTGCTTAATTGCTTTGTCTATATGCCATTTTGTTTTTCTTTGTTGACATATTTGTTTGTTTAAAAAGTGATTACGATAACAGTACAATGTTGCCTGCTGTACCACTATTTTTGACTTTTTTACCTTTAATGTCTGTTTGTTTTGTTAACCTTTTTTTTTTCAATATAATGGACTTGTGCAACTGTCATACAAGTATGAGATTTAGCTTGTTTTGCAACCAGGTTTAATCCACCATTCTATACATACGGAAATGCATATAAATGTCAGCAATATGACAGTTGTTTCCATTCGTTGTCTGATTATATAGTTATCAAAGGTACCAGGATTATAATATAAATTTTACGGACGCCATCACAAGTTGGTTGACCGTTATGGAATAACCGTTTCACCAATGATATCGGATATGTTCCTTACGTCGTAACTACAATCCCCTTCCCTTTCATGAATGTGACTTACCGAATTAGACTATTTACCGGATTTGTAATCACATAAGCAACACGACGGGTGCCACATGTGGAGCAGGATCTGCTTACCCTTCCGGAGCACCTGAGATCACCCCTAGTTTTTGGTGGGGTTCGTGTTGTTTATTCTTTAGTTTTCTATGTTGTGTCATGTGTTTTTCTGTTTTTCTGTTTGTCTTTTTCATTTTTAGCCATGGCGTTGTCAGTTTGTTTTAGATTTATGAGTTTGACTGTCCATTTGGTATCTTTCGTCCCTCTTTTAGTACGCAAGACGCGAGTTTCGTCTAAATAAGACTCATCAGTGACGCTCATATCAAAATATTTATAAAGCCAAAGTTGAAGAGCATTAAGGACTCAAAATTCCAAAAAAGTTGTGCCAAATACGGCTTTGGTAATCTATGCCTGGGATAAGAAAATCCTCTGAGCTTTTAATTTTTCAATTTAATAATAGACTTTCCGTTTTTAATTTTCCTTGGAGTTCGGTATTTTTGTTTTTGTACTTTTAAAATCTTAACTTTCATCGTTAAACTAATTTGCTTACCCGACTTTTGTAGAGATTCATGATACACTTTGATACCCATTGGTGAATTTAGACCTAGTACGGTTTTTTGGAAGTGTTTTCCTGTATATTTATGAGCCATACGAATATCTTCTCCCGCCCAGTCTGTCCAAAAAATATTATCCTCAAATACAGCCATAGAAAATGGATGGGATATCTGTTCATTATTATGTAATACGGTACGGATTCGGGAACCATCTAAATCAGCAGACATAATAGTATGTAGTTTAGCATCAATCCATAAAATTCTACTATCAATGTAATCTGTAAAATAATTACCAAGAAAAATTTATAGTGATTAAGATGATAACACAATGTTGACTGCTGTACCCCTATTTTTGACATTTTTACTCTTTGAGTATGTTTGTTTTGCGTTCACGCATCGTTGACAATGTAATGGAATTTGATGCGACTGTCATACAAGTGAGAGGTTTGGCTAGCTATAAAACCAGGTTCAATCCACCATTTTCTACATTAGAAAATGACTGTACCAAGTCAGGAATATGACAGTTGTTATCCATTCGTTTGATGTGTTTGGACTTTTGATTTTTGATTTTCCTTTTTGAATTTTCCTCGGAGTTCAGTATTTTTGTGTTTTTACTTTTTATGGGTAATATTAAGTGACATCCAGGGATATATGCGAGTGAAATAGATTAATCGGCATTTATAACAAATACAATCATACGCATATATATTTAAAAACAGAGTTATTGATTTAACAAAATGTATGTAGCATTATCCTACCTCTTATACATTTCCAGTAAAAAAAGCTTAACAGTTACCGCGTGGAGAAAGTGTATATTTCATATGGGTTAGTAGGCGGGGCTTATTTCAATACACCATATTGCTATTTGGAAATCTGTTCCGCTTGAACCGGTTATCTGTTCCGCTTGAACTGTTGACGCCATACAGCAACTACTTTTCCATTTTTGCGTATGATATTTTCTGTTATGACGTTCATTTTTTACGGGAACTTTTGTGAGGTCTAGTTATGGCAGACAAATAGCGATAAGGTGTATTCATGGTAAGTAGTGGTATAACGTCCTTCTATAAAAACAACACGGCGTTGAGCAAAACTCTGAAAGGTTTCTACGATCGAAGACATAGATAATAGACGATTGAAACAAATTCAGTAAAACACTTTTAAAGCTTTCAAATTGTTATCCTGACATTGGAAATAAACTCATCATAGAAACCAGGACAAAAAAATATATTTACGCCAGACGCGCGTTTCGTCTACAAAAGACTTATCAGTGACGCTCGAATCAAAAAATGTGTAAAAGGCCAAATAGAGTACGAAGTTGAAGAGCATTCAGGACCAAAAATTCCTAATAGTTTTGCCAAATACAGCTAAAGTAAAATTGAGAATGGAAATGGGGAATGTGTCAAAGAGACAACAACCCGACCAAATAAAAAACAACAGCAGAGGGTCACCAACAGGTCTTCAATGTAGCGAGAAACTCCTGCACCCGGAGGCGTCCCACACTGGCCCCTAAACAAATATATGCTAGTCCAGTGATAATGAACGCCATACTAATTTCCAAATTGTACACAAGAAACTAAAATTAAAATAATACAAGACTAACAAAGGCCAGAGGCTCCTGACTTGGGACAGGCGCAAAAATGCGGCGGGGTAATCTATTCCTGAAGTAGAAAAGCCATAGTTTTTCAAAAATTCAAAGTTTTGTTTACAGTTACAGCAGATTCCAGCGAGTATGAAGCTACAGGTAGATTCCTTGGTTAGCTTCCTTGCTAGCTCAACCATGAAATCATTATTAGGTAAGGTACACAAGCCTTTGGGTGGAGTCAATGGTTGAACAGAGAACCAATCAGAGCTAGTGACATAATATAAACATTGTAAAACTAGTTTTACAAGTCAGTTTAAAAAAATAAGTTTTCAATCTAAATTTAAAATTTATTGATAAGTATAAGCAAATTCACAAGCATGTTGTAGGTGTGTTTGATTTGCCAATTTTATTTCAATCAATTACTCAGTTCATTTATAAATACAGTTATGTGAATGTACTTTAAAATGGTACAATCACGGCGTAAATATCTTTCTGTTGCCTTTGAATTAGGAATTTGTCAAACTGCAATAGTATAAAAACAGCAAAGATAATGAATAAGAGATGGGCCATTTTGTACATATACAAAGGGGAAACTTCGAGCAAGCATTACTATTATAGTTTTTTTGCATTTTTAAAGTTAAACGGGATTTTGTTGCAAATAAACCAAGATTTTTGTAGAAAATCCACAGATATGTTTGTTATAAAATTTAAAGCATAAATTACTCACTTGATTTTCTATGATGTGCTAGCGTTTATAGTTTACAACAAATCCTAAACAACCTTTTGAATTAAACTTAAAAAATCGCGCTAAGTCACGAAAGTCGAGCGCACCCTAGAAGGTGTACTTGAATTGGTCCATATTGATATTTGTTTAAACCAATATCTAAATTTATAAACTTGTCTTAAGGAAATCATTGCTAGCACTGCTTATAATAATCCTCCATCTATCAGGTACCAAATTGCCAAATTTGAAAGTACAAGGAGAAATGCTATGGATTTTCTATAGAATTTCTATTTGTTTAGCATTGAATCAACACTAAATATTATCATCCTTGAACAAAACATAAACCATAACTCCGCTTCTAATTTATAGTAATACTAAGAATTTTTTAATTCAATCAAAGACTATAAGAAATAAAATTTAATTTGCAAAGTTGTTTACATGTAGGTAAACCTGTTTGTATGAAACATACATATTATAAACACGCCATTGATATGAGTGTTTTCATTGGATGATGAATTGGTGATATGCTCCTCCAAATTTTAAGGTAATAATCCTTTCATGGTTGAGCTAGCAAGGAAGCTAACCAAAGAATGTACCTGTAGCTTCATACTCGTTGGAATCTGCTGTAATTTATAATTATGAATATATCAATGATAACCTAAGTCAACACAGAAGTGCTGACTACTGGGCTAGTGATACCCTCGGGGAAATAAATCTCCACCAGCAGTGGCATCGACCAAGTGTTTGCAAATAAACTCATCATAGATACCAGGACAAAAAAAAATATTTACACCAGACGCGCGTTTCGTCTACAAAAGACTCATCAGTGACGCTCGAAGCAGGTTCTTTATTCTTAATCACTTTGCTATGCCACTAGTCTAAACACAACATTTTAGTAGATTCTTAGTAAAGTCGGTACACAGTGTGATAGTGAGTGACATAATACGATATACCTGTATATGGAGTCAGTAAATTCCATATTGGAATTGAGGTTCACTCACTCCATACATATGGAATTTATTGACCACTTATATATCGTATTAGGTCACTGGCACACTATCTTATATTTACATTTACAATTAATGCATGATATAATGCAACCGTTACAATTTGTACTTAAGTTTCAGAGATATCAGCCAAAAACTGCATTTTCCCCTTATGTTTCATTTTTAGCCATGTCTGTCATGTTGGTCATCGGACACATGTTTTAAACTAATAACCTTAATGGTGATTTTGTTAAGTTTACTCTGTCGTTTCAGGAGAAAACTTTTGTAATACCAGTGAGAGGTTTAGCTAGCTGTAAAACCAGGTTTAATTCACCATTTCTACATTAGAAAATGCCTGTACCAAGTCAGGAATATGACAGTTGTTATCCATTCATTTGATGTGTTTCAGCTTTTTATTTTGCCATTTGATTAGGGTTTCTGTTCTGAATTTTCCTCGGAGTTCAGTATTTTTTTTGTAGAAATTGAAACAAAACACATTATATTCCAAAGGTCAAAGTTTGGGAGGGAAAACGAAATTTCTTTTGTTTGTTTGCAATGGCTTTAAATATTTTCCTTAAATAAATGCGTTAAATTGCTCTGTTATCTTCGTAAACCTGACCAACAATATTAACATCATTTATACACAAAAGTAATCACTCGTCTGAATTTTCTCGTTCAAAATGATGTGCAAATATTGGCTAATTGATTGGTGTCTATAAAATGTTTTTCGGATGTTGTCTTTTGAAGTTGTCTCGCACAAAATACACATGTATTATTTTTTCCGACTTGAGGTTGGTACCGATTAAAAGTTTAAACCTGCTGCATTTGTTTTGCACCTGTCCTTAGTCAGGAACCTGACTTTTAGTTGTTGTCGTTTGTTGATGTGGTTCATGAGTATTTCTTGTTTTTATATATAGATTAGACCGTTTGTTTTCATGTTTAAATGGTTTTACATAAGTCATTATTTGCTTTTCGGTTTAATGGTTTACTTTAACAAATTGTGACTTGGATGAATAGTTGTCTCACCGGCACTCATACCACGTCTTCTTATATCTACGGATAAAGTTGTTTTGATTCATATCTTTTATCAGAAAGTTGCAGAAGGTAACTGCCTCTTCAACCTCTCTGTGATTCGATCACAAAATGTTCAAATCGACATTAATACGGGGAAAACACATATTTCAACTCATACAAATAAAATATCTGGCCCAAAAAACTAACACGAAATCAATTTAATTATTTCGGGATTTTTTTTGTCGTCGATACAAAACACTAAATAGGTTTTGTGTTTTAATCGAATGAAAATTCCGACTGAAACTAAACAAAACGACGATTATTGAATAATGTTACTATATAGTTTTAAATTAAAGTTGTTACACAGTCAAGGCAATTTTGTGTAAACCTGATCAGTAGCTATGTAACAACTATTGTGCAAGCAGGTATACACGTATTATTTACTCACCAATAGTTATAGCGTTAGGCCATACGACATCATTTGTAATTATTTTTCTGTTTGATCCATCCATACCGATTCTTTCTATCTTTGGGTCTTTTCCCCAGTCCGTCATGTAAAAATATCTATGATTATAGATTTATATTCAAAATAAACCGCAAAATCAATTTCTACTCTATTTGTTTAGACACATAAAGGACAAATAGTTTAAAATTAAATAAAATTAAAAAAAATCAAATAAATTTATATCATAGTGTACAAAAACTAAACTTTCGGAAGACAAATGCCAAAAAGGGAACAACTGTAGGATACAAAGTGACTCCCAGTGAATAACAGTCATCTTCAGCTGAAGTTTAACTATCATACATAGCTGATTGGAGCCTATTTGAATTGAAACGAAACATGTTTTTTTATCCCTACTCAAAGAGGTACATATTTACAACGTACCCATGTATTGGATCTAAAGCGATTCCTCTTGGTTTATCTAGATCATTATCAATAATGGTTGCTTTTTTATCGCCTTCGAGATTGGATACTTGAATAGTATTTAGTCCAGTGTCTGTCCAGTACAAATGATCATGGATCCAATCTATAGCAATACCATCAGGTGCGTCTATATCCTCATTTACAATTACTTGTTTCTTGCTCATAATACCATTCTTTATTTCAGATCTGCAAATATTTGAATAAAGCTGTAAATGTTTTCTTACAATCTGTAGGTCTGTAAGATTTGATTTACAGTAAGGTAGTGTCTCCCTAAATTTGAGATACACCATGCTTAATAACAAAATAATTGAATTGTCTTTCAACCTCGTTGATTATAATGACCATTTAAAGTTTCTCACATATATTAAAATTCCATTTGTACATGCTGTTTTGTCAATCTTCATTCCATTTATCATTTTGTGATGTATAATGCATATTTTGTTATGTTTTTCATCATTAGACATAAAAAAAAAGAAGATGTGGTACGATTGCCAATTATACAATTCTTTACATATACAAGATGACACAGAAATTAACAGGATCTAATAGAGCTTTGATTTGAAATTGTTCTTATAGTCTGCTACTTTTTTTTTATAACCATCATATTCTACTTATCAGCTCGTTAAGGAGTTAAAATCTAACAAAACAGAAGTGTCTTCCTAAATTAGAATACACCATGCTAAATAAAAAAAAATAGTCATTCACCCTCGGTGATTTATCAATATGCATGGTCTTTTAAAGCTTCTCACATACATGTATAAAGATGTCATTTTTATACGTTGTTTTGTCAATTTAAACTGCATAAAACATTGTGTGATGTATAATGATATCAGTTTTGTTATGTTTTCACCAATAGAACTTTCAACATTTTTATTATATGTCTATAAATTTTCTGCTTTCTCATTGGATAAAACCGTAGAAAATCCTCTTTGATAAAACAGTATATTTACCGCTGCAAAAATCATAAAAGTTTATATAAGATTTGAAACAGCGTCCATGTACCGAAATATAGATATGCTCAGACATTCCAAGGTCATTCCGTTAAATTTTGGTGTATTTTTTTCTCTTCTTCTTTTTTTCTTTTTTTTGGTAAACTTTATAAAACATTTCATCTTTTGCAGATGATATATTTAGTATTAAAGTAGGGAGCAATTTTAAAAGTATCTTGAACAAAAACTTGAAATTTGAGGATAAAGAGTCATATAATAAAACCATTGTTGACTTATTATTTCAGTTGATACAATGATTAATCGACCCACGAAATATGACACATTGGCCGTTTGCCTCTGTGAATATCATATCTTAGTGTTGATAAATCTTTGTATCGACCTAATCAAAAGTCAATTATTGTATATTAATTGACTGCATACATTTTTGTTACTATGATTTAGTTTTTATCAGTCCTTTATTATGAAGATATAGCATACAGGTCATATATCTTTAAACTTCTTCCGTACCTACATGTATTTTAAAAAAACAAAATATGTCTAAGCTTTGAAATCAACAGATTATTTTACTTATGTTCACATGGGTGCTTGATGGAGTTCGCAATTACAAAAAACTTCAACCAATTGACGATTATTCTTAATAACGCAAGTATACATTTTAGAACTGTTCACTTTCTTTTTTTAATCCGAATACATTTACCGTCATCGATTGTACAGTTGTCGAATAACTCATTCAAACATTGTTTTTTTAGAATTTAGAAAATACTTAATCTTGACACGTCATTACATTATCAAAAGAAAATGATCACCAATAAATACCTAGCTATTTGTTGTATTGACACCTCGGACCAATATACATATTTATCTTTGTAAAAATCAACAGAAACAGCGCTGGATAGTCCATCCACCAACGTTTCTTGGAACCAAGTACCAACTTCAAACTTTCTAATATCGTTTCTATTTGCGAACAGTAACCACGGTCTTGGACCTATAAAATACATATTTCATGATTATATTTCATTAACACATGGTATAGATATAGGAAGATGTGGTATGAGTGCCAAATCTCCATCCAAGTCACAATTTATAAAAGTAAACCATTATAGGTCAAGGTAGGGTCTTCAACACGGAGCCTAATATTTTAGAACTAAAAGAATATCAAGAGAAAATCAGTACCGGTAGTCACTGGTAGACAATCTGTAACTATCGAAAACTAATCACTTAAGTATGTGCTGTGTGGTTGAAATGAATAAAAGATTATTTGATCCTTTGAAAACATTTGATATATTGTTCTTAAACTAAGGTTTAATCTACCTCTTGATAATCTGACATTGCAAGATTTTTCCGTTTTTGTGTATTAAAGATGACATATTTCAGAATAATAAGAAATACAATTTCAAGGATGCTTTACTAACGTACTTTTCTTATTGTTTTACATCGCATAGAAACTAATAAATAGTCATCAGATTAATGGGAAGATGCAAATAGTTACGTTACGTTTTTTTAGATGTCTATTTCCTTTATATTCCTATGCGTTTTGACGTGTGTTTTTGTAGCAGTTCAATGTTTCTATTGCTCCGTTTTGTTTCCTCTTAAAGTTGTTTGTTGTGTTTCCCTCAGTTTATTTTGGGACTCGGATTTGTTTCAATTAAATCAATTTATGACTATTGGATAGCGGTATACAACTATTACCTTTATTTGTTTGGAATTTAATTCCGTTATATTGTATATCTGTGAAAAGTAACATCACAAAAATACTGACCTCAGAGGAAAATCAAATCGGAAAGTCCATAATCACATAGCAAAATCAAATGACAAAACACATCACAAAACGAATAGACAACATCTGTCATATTCCTGACTTGGTACAGGCATTTCCAAATGTAGAAAATAATATATGTTTACACATTTACACGTTAATGAATTATTTCTGTTTGGGGTTGTACATTTAACTTTGTAAATAAAACGGAATTGAAAATACTTTCATATAAGTAGGGAATTAAGCTAGATTTAAAACAAGGAATCACTATTGTTTGCGGAAAAATGCTTGTTCCAAGTTAGAAGTATGATAGTTGTGTTTGATTCTTTCTGTTGATTGATGAGTCGAGTGTTTAATTTTTTGACTATCCTTATTTCAATTTTTCAATTTGATATTTATGCTTATACTTTTTGATATTGTACTATGGTAAATTTGTGTATTCTTGTCTTTAATATTTGCTAATATGCTTAATTTATATGCCAATTTTTTGTGTTTCTTTGTTACATATTTGTTTCTTTTAGTGATTAAGTCTTAGATTATAACACCATGTTGACTGCTGTACACTTATTTTTGATATTTTTACCTATTATGTCTGTTTGTTTTGCTCGTACATCGTTGTCAATATAATGGAATTTGATGCGACTATCATAGAAGTGAGAGGTTTATCTAGCTATAAAACTAGGGTTAATCCACTATTTTCTACATGAAAAAAATGTCTGTACCACGTCAGGAATATGATAGTTGTTATACATTCGTTTGATGTGTTAGTGCTTTTGATTTTGCCTATCACTATGGACTTTCCGTTTTGAATTTTCCTCGGGGATCAGTATTTTTGTGACTTTACTTTTTACTATCTTCTTTATCAGCGGTGTAGATAATGAGTTAGAATAACATATTCAAAGGAAAATAATTTGTCAACATCATTTTAATTTGTTGTATTCCCTAAAAAAATCAAGCCTTCTTTCTGTTGCTGTATGCTAATACAACTAGCTTTGATAGTTTATTAAGATCTTAACGTTTGGTGCTGCTTTTTTCAAAATGTTTGGCCTTACGGTGGCCATTAATGTACATTTTTTAAGGTTATTCCAGAAATTCATGTTGTTCAAAAGAAAAATACTATCAATGGGTAGGTTCAGCTAATTGTGGAAATTCTTCCCGAGGACTACCTAACCATAGCTCACGTATCGACGTGATTTAAACGAAATATTGAGTCTTAAATTTGTAGTTCGTATAATTATGTATTGTGCTAAAACTTCAGATGAGATTCTTATTGACAAAGAATAAGAGGAGTTATATTTAGACCCTCAATCGTTTTAGCCTCATACATACCCGATGGAAGTTATCACAGAAACATTTGTAATACACACGGATGTACAATATACAAAGGGGTATTTTTAAAACTGAAATGCAATTCGTTAGACAAAAAAAAAACAAGTTTAATGACAAAACGTTGAAAGGATTTTTTTTAAAATGTTCACAATATTTTATGAGCTGTATATTAATTCATATCGGGTAACAAATGATTATTTGTTTGTTCGCTGTTGACTCTTACCATTCACTTTACATGTTGTTGCACCAGCTACATCACCAAATACGACGCTCGTATTATAGCCTTCAATACATTCACATTCATAAGTTCCCTGTGTATCAATACATAACTGTGAACAAATGGGAGCACTGCTAACTGTACATTCGTCAATGTCTGGAAAGATATGATAAAAACAATGATCCAAATATTTCATTATTATTCTGAAATAAAATTACAAAAGACAGTGACACAAAACTTTTTTTTGGAATATGATGATGTCATTTATTCCGTATTGAGAACATTTTAGTAGGTTTTTCTATATAAATGGGATTTTAAATTAAAAAAAAAGCATATTAACCTGCGGAAAAGAATTTTCACCGCGCAAAATGTCGCTTGCTTTTACGTGCATAATTTTGGTAAAAAAACGTTTGATGTACAATTGGTTTTGGTAAATAATTGCCATTAAATACATTTCTCTCGGAATATGGAATAAAACAATAACTGTCATTTGGTTTGGTAAATATGTGACTTAATTGACTTTTGAAAAACTGATATTCACTTCGGCCGTTGGCCTCAGTGAATATCAGTTTTTCAAAAGTCAACAAAACTACATATTTACCTATTCAAAAGACAGTAATTGTAAAATATTGACCTTGTATGGAATTTTAACAAAACGTTGATAAATAGACAAAGCATGCATGCTATTCCAAGCTTATTATCAGTGACAACAATCAATCAGCTTGAATCTGATTAGAATACTTTTTTTTAGTGAAATAAAATCAATATTTTTTTTTGTATACATCAACTTCATAATAAATTTTCTGAAACACTAATAAATAAATAGCATCTAAAATCGACTGGAAGCGAATTTTCCGAACACTACCGATTTGAGCCCACTTGTTGTTTGAGTATGGATATGCCTGACTTATTTAGACTTTTTGGATTATGTTAAAAATAAAAATTACTGTTTAAGTCTTAACTAAATATTAAACTATATATCCACCATTTCAATGAAAGAAGTGTACTTACTAACACATCTGGTCTTTTCTTCTAGTTTGTATCCATTTCTACATGAACAAAGATCTTTTGATTCACCATTTTCATTACAAATATGATCACATCCCCCATTATTTATCGTACATGGATAAGCTGTGCCTAAAAAAATGCTTGTATGTTTCAAAGATAGTTGGGCATAAAATATATTCCAGCTAAATATAAAAAACGGGTGAAAGATACCAATGGAAAAGTCAACTAATACACCAAAAATAAACTGACAACGCCATGGCTAAAAATAAAAAAAACCCAGAAAAACAGAAAAAAAATGGTACACAAGAAACAATATAGAAAACTAAAGACTGAGCAACACGAACTCCACCAAAAACTGAGGGTGATCCAGGTGCTCCGGAGGCAGATCCTGCTTACATGTGGCACCCGTCGTGTTGGTAATATCATTACAAATCCGGTAAATAGTCTAATTCGGTAGATCACATTCGTGAAAATGAAAAGGTATTGCAGTAACGACGCAAGATACATATCCAATATCATCTGTGAAACAGTTATTCCATAACGGTCAACCAACTCGTGATGGCGTCCTTAAATTCACAAAGGGATGATTTCAACTTCACCATTTGGAAATCTTGGTTTAATAGCAACCTTCTATCAAGAAAATCATGATAGGAAATACAATCGTCGGAAAATCGTATCAATAGGGAGATATATACTCCATTTGCAGGCGCTGCTGGAATGTTGCTAAAATATAAATATAAGAAGTTAATAAGGGTCATAAATGGTATTTGCACGAAAAAAAGCTGAAGTACAAAATCATTTCTCGGTTCACAATAAAGACTTGTACGGTACATGTTGTTCTATTTACAAATGTAGGGGCAAACAATAGAACACATAAACTGGCAATTACAGTACTTGTATCTAATTAATCTAATACAACCCTATGTATGTCGATGGATAACTTATTCAGTTGCAACTGTTTTATAATAATTAGTGCTATAAAGTTTGGTAGTTTTATATTAAAAAAATATAAACTTAAATATGTGCTGCGTTCGAAAAGCTTTTTTTGATCAATTTTCACCAGGGAAGCTCACAAAATTTTAAAAGCCAGAATTTTTTTGTTTTGAACAAGGTATGTAACCAAAGAGGACATAAAAAAGAATAGCCAATATAAGATAATGTTAACTATGATGGAGAGAGATTTTTTTTCTTAAATCTATTAACTGATTTCAAGAAATGTATGTTATTAATGTTCGCGGCGAAGCATTGGCATCATTTAAAACATACACACATTTGCATTTTTTTCTCCTATAAGAAATCACCTGACAATTTTAAAGTCCAAAACAATTGGAAGAACTCAACATGTTTGCCCTTGTCAGATTTTCTGTATTTATGACGATCAGCAAAATGATAGACAAAACTACACGGGCCGGCCGAGCGGACACATTTTTAAAACAAGATTGTTGGCCAGGTGAGCCGAAAATATAGTTTAGAAAATCATTTGTTCTGAAAATAACTTTTGTAAAATCCATGAAACATACGACAATAATCATGATATTTCTATCTTTTGTAATAAAAAGAGTCTACTACAGGTGATGTAGTGATACGTTTAGACATCTCATGTTTGTAGATATTTCTTTTAACTGATTAAGGAAGTTTGCTGCTCAGTTCAAAGTAAATAGGGGATTAATTGAGGAATCAAATAAGCAAAAAAGATATAGTTGTCAATGTGCTTGTTTTCGGAATATTATCCATTGTAATTTTGGCGGGAAAATGTTCTCTCTTGATTTTTCATTGCATAATCATTGACCAGACGCAATGATAGCATTCCAAGTAGGAAGATTAAAAAAAAATGTATATTTATTTTGCATTGTCTATTTGATTTGATTAGGATGTATAGTATAAACACTTACTACAATTTGACTCATCTGAACTATCTTCACAGTCTTGAAGACCATCACATTTTGATGTGTTTGCTATACATTGATTACTATCACACAGAAACTGGTCACCACCACATGTGTGTGTACCTAGAATTTAAATACAGTCTCACTTCAGATGATGTGGTTTGTAAATTTATATTACATGCTTTACTTGAAACTTGAACAAGCTGATATTGTGAATACCTTATGATTTTTTAACAGTTGAATATTAAAAGCTGTTCATCATTGTATTCAGAATAGACAAGGATCTAATCAACTATATATCAATGTAAGGCCTAAACCCATGAACAAATCCTACTTCGTTTAGTATGGTATTATGGGGACCGGCATGACAAAATGAAAAACAATTCTAACGAGAAACTATTTTTCCTAAAATCCTTTAAATTTGAGTTTGGCATTAGAAGCTTGAGTTTAGTCCTGATAAAATCAAATACCGCAAAGTTCCACTGCATATGATCACATTTGAAACTATGTAAATTGCATAAAACACACGCGGCCAAATGATTATCAAAGGTATCAGGTACTGGACTGGTGATACCCACCTGGCAGTGACATCTACTCAGTGGTTGTAAATAGTTATCAAAGGTACCAAGCTTATAAATTGATACGCCAGACGCGAAGTTCATCTACATTAGACTCATAAGTGACGTTCAAATCAAAATAGTTAGGAATCAAAACAAGCATAAAGTTGAAGAGCATTGAGGACCTAAAATTTCAAAAAACAATTACCAAATACGGAGTTCATTTATTTTATTTTCAGAACCATTATCCAATCTTTTCACACATATTATGTAGCATTGATTCCTTTATCTTGCATTAAATTTATATTTCAAAGATTCGATTAAGTCCTATTTTAATTAAGATCGTTTTGAGTTTCATATTCGTCATTCGATGTAATTTTTAAGGATTTTACAATAAACAAAAAATAGGAATATATTGTTAAGCCTAGGATGTCAGGAAATTTGACGATGAAAGCTATTTCTTGTCAACTGACAACATATTAAGAATTCCACTGATGTCCTAATGTAAAATACAAACATAAGGTAAAACCGCAATTCAATAGTCATAAATCGTTTTAAATGAAAAAAAAACCTGATCACAAACCAAAACTGAAGGAATAAACTGTGCGTCATACAAATGTATCAACGCCACAAAAAGGCACATACAGAATGTTACGGATTAAATAGGAACTAGTCTACAGGCGCGCCAACCCTTTCCTAACATGGTACAGAAGTTTAACAGTACAACATAAGAACAAACTATAAAAACCAGTTAAAAGGGCCATATGTGCTTTTAATTTAAAAATTCATTCATACATTTTTGTATAATTCACTAATAGTAGTAAATTGTGTATCCTACAAGAATCACCAATAGTTCACTTTTCATCTGATACATCACTTATTAAAATATAGGTACATATACATCCCCACTATCCAAAGACACTTATTACAAATCTAACAGTAATCGAAGTTACTGACAGCCAGTTCAAAGCCAAAAACAACGAAAAAGAATAATCATTTAATACTAAAATATCAATCAGTTTATATAAAACATCTAATGGATTTAATGTAAAGACGTCATTAACAGTCATAGAAAAACATGATCTAGTACATGCCGATGACAGATACAGGTATCGACAGATTGTAGAGCCATGCATGTATATATGCCCTTATACGTACAGTTAACCTCATCAGACCCATCATAACAGTTTGCATCGCCATCACATCTCCACTTCGCAAGAATGCACTGCTCTTTTCTAAAACATTTCCATTCTGTCTCCTTACAGTAGTTTTTTGCAGGCACTGTTTCACAGCTTTCTTCATCACTGTGGTCATCACAATCGTTATCTCCATCGCATCGCCATTTAATGTCTATACACTTTCCATTTGTACATTTAAACTGTTCGGCACGGCATGTTGATGCTGAAATGTCAAGTTTATTGTTTGGGAATCGCATTTGGAATGTATTTCATTTTTTTTTTATTTTTGTGTTATTTTCACATTTCCTGAGAGGTGTGAGAAAACTATTTCTCCTCATTACTGAAATATCTGTTATAAGCGAATGAATTGGCGAACTTTAATTATGACGTTAAATTTTCTTGATTTCTTCCGAAACACCTAAAGTGACTGCATAAAAAGGCGATCATGCCCAATGAAGTCACAAATAACATCAACTAACCCTGAATAATTCAAAACTAAAAGTTATTTCTGACATTTTTAAAGTATAATGTCAAATATTTATATGATAATGTTCATTCATCTTGTTTATTCCCCTCCTTCAAATATTCAGTGTAAAAATATCATTTGATTTATCGAGGATATGGTCATAACTTTAGATAACAATTTCTGCAGAATAGATTACCTCAGCTGTTTTTGACAAATGTTTTCGAAATTTGGTGTCCTCAATTTTCTTCAACTGCGCACTTTATTTGGCCTTTTTTACTGTATGAAACGAGCGTCACTGACAAAATGCGTACCTGGCGTTCAAAATAGCAAGCTTAGAATTTAATATGAGTTCCATGGTTAAATTTCAGTGTGTGTTTGAATTGATGTCTCAGATTGAGATGAATGTTTTATATTCCCCCCCCCCCCCCCCAAAAAAAAAAGATTATAATTTAATACGCCAGACGCGCGTTTCGTCTACATAAGAATTATCAGTGACGCTCATGAAGAGTATTGAGGACCCAAAATTCCAAAAAGTTGTGCCAAATACGGCTTAGGTAATCTATTCCTGGGATAAGAAAATCCTTAGTTTTTTGAATAATTCAAAGTTTTGTAACAGGAAATTTATAAAAAAAAAATGACCAGATAATTGATATTCATGTCAACACCGAAGTGCTGACCACTAGGCTGGTGATACCAAATCTAGTTAGCATGTCAGGTTAACTCTGTATTACAAATGCAATATATATGAATGACATTCTCTCATATTATTCAGCAACTTAACAAAAATCAATTGCCTTATACTGTTTCTTATTGTTTGATTGAAATCGGCTGTAATTTTGAAATAGATCTCTCCCACATTACAAATTTTGATTCCTTACTCGGATTTGGTCATACTTTTGGTCTATTTGTATTCGTTCACTCATCAACGTTTTTATTAGGTTTTTGTTTTTACATTATTTTCTTCTAATGATGTTAGATACGTGTTATATATCATTATTTAAGGACGAAAAAGCGACTTGACTACCTAAGTTAGAGTTTTGTCATAGACCACACGACAGATGGTACTAGTCGAGCAGAAAATTCTTACCAATCTAGATCACTTTTGTGGGATTCGTATTGGTGTTTTGTTTTTGTTGGCTGACGTTTATCTAACTTTTTTTTGTGTTGTTTGTGTCTATTCGCCTGTTGTTTTTATTGCATCTAGCCATCTTCTCTCCAATGAATTACAGTCAAACAAAAAATAAATCAATATTATGTCAAAGCATGACGAATTAACCATTTGTCATAACACTTTGAATCTTGGGGTAAAAAACAGCTACGAAATGTAAAGTCATCTATGGTCATCTATACATTTACATAAATCCACATACTTACTACAGTTCTGTTCATCGCTTCCATCACCACAATCATCTTCACCATCGCACAACCATTTCTGTGTCAAACATTTGTCGTTAGAACACCTCATTTCATCTTTAGCACATGTTGGAGTTTCTGGTATATATTTAATAGCGAAATTGTAACAATATGCATTTTCTCAATAAAATGGACATGACATGCCATGTATTTCTCTGTTCTTAAAAATCTAATGTTATTTTCACTTTCTGTTAAGAATCAAAAACTTGTAAGTGTTGCTCTGCACCATTTGCAGTTTATTTAATATTCAGAGTTCTTACCTAATTACAATTTCATAATTTATTGATCAAATTAAAATGTTCAAGCTGACAGAAATTTTAACCATCTTCTGTAGAAAACCACTGTCAACTCATCCAAGTGTCAGGTGAAAAAATAAAGCCTACTTACAACTGAAAATTTTAATTCAATTTTACTGCAGGGCTGTTATAAACAAGTTTCTTAGATTCTTTAAATATTGTTATAGTAGAGAGTTATTTGAGTTGATATTGCTAAAAATGCAAACTAAGTTTTCCTACTATTTTTCCTATTACGAACATCAGTTTGAATTAAAGCGTGATATTTTCAGTAAAATAAATATAAAGTTACAATATGGTATAATAATAATCATGTGACATAATCTGACATACATTCCTAAAATTGATTGGACTGTTTTATCTCCATGTAACATATAAAACATATGTTAGCTAAAAGTATAAACCTTTTTTTAAATTGTTATTTGGATGGAGAGTTGTCTCATTGGCACTCACACCACATCTTCCTATATCTAACTAATTGCAATGGAGTATTTCATATTTTAATCTAATGACAGCTTAGAAGTATATATAGATCAAATATTATTAGAAGTAATCTAAAGCGTAAACTGTTCATAGTTTTGGCAATTTGAAAAATATATATGTTTTTAAATGTTTAGATATTCTAACACAAGTGTCATATTAACAAGGAAATGGAATTATTAAAATCTTACAGAATTGTAAGTATTCTTTATTTTATCACATTATATTTCGATAATCAAATGATTTGGTGTTCGTTTTCAGTTGCTTAAAATATTGTAGCAGATAAACAGTTTCATTTGATGAACAAATAATAATTTGATCAGAAGTTTGAATGAAGTATAAAAGAGGTAAAGAGCGACATTAACAGTTAATTCACAGATTTTTTTTATTGTAAATGTTGTGCTATTTATTGATCAATCGAAAACTGTTAACGAATATCGAAATTGAGTGGTGTTTTAAAGATTATCATTTATGTAATGGAATTTACTTGTTTAATCATTTTGTACATTTGTCGAACAGTAACTCCTCATCTCCAAAATGTTTTCAATTCTAATATAATATGACATGAATTTGTCTATGGTTGTTTGTTTATACAAATACAGATGTGAAAGAAATTGACTAAGTAAGATAGCTGTTATCACATAGATATACCGTTGAATGGCAATTCCGTTTGAGTCGATATAGTTCCGTGCAATGTTAACTAATTTTTAAAATTCATTTAAATAAAATATCATTTGTTGCATTAATAAGAGTTATACTCGATATCCAATGCATCCGGAACTCTAGAATAACAAAAAAAAATAAAATAAAAATAGGCTTTTGATTTTAATACGTATCCAGGTTTATAACAAAAATTACTCGTGCATATTATTGATTATTTTTTTAGTTTCTATGTTGTGTCATGTGTACTATTGTTTGTCTGTTTGTCTGTTTGTCTTTTTTATTTTTAGCCATGGCGTTGTCAGTTTATTTTCGATTTATGAGTTTGACTGTCCCTCTGGTATCTTTCGTCCCTCTTTTTGAACTTAATTTTACCACAGTTTTCATCATCGCCCTCCGTACAGTCCTTCGTTCCATCGCAACGCCAACTATTTGGTATGCATTGTCCATTATTACATCTAAATTCTTCTGGCTTGCATGTAATTTCTTGAAAATATTTTAATAATAGTTGATAACCGCAAATCATTAAATTGCATTAGATATTAAATTAAGTTGTATGCATTATCATTAACTGCATGACAGATGCCACTAACTACACTCGAAGTACTCGATGTTTTTGGAAATAATTCTTTATAAATATAAACAAGAAGATATGGTATGAGTTCCAATAAGACAAATCTCAATCCAAGTCAAAATGTATAAAAAGTTAACAATGATAGGTTTTAAGTACGACCGTCAACACGCTGCTTTGGCTCACATCTAACAACATCCGATAAAGGGCCCAAAAATGACTAGTGTAAAATAATTCAAACAGGAAACCAACGGTCTAATCTTTATACAAACGAGAAACGAAAAATACTTTGTTTAGCCTTTTTTTACATTTTTTTTTAATCGATCGTCACTGATGAGTCTTTTGTAGACGAAACGTGCGTCTGGAGTAGATATAAAATTTCAACACTGGTATTTATGATGAGTTTATTAAGAACCATATCAACAAACGGCTACCACTGAACAACAGACTCTTGATTTAGGATAGGTGCACAAAAAATGCAACGAAATAACACGTTCTAACAGACTCAAACCTTCACTCTAAATCGAGACAATAGTGTATCATTACAACATAATATAAAATTTGAATTTAAATACTTAACTAGCTGAAAAAGACATTTGAACAAAATTAGCTCCAAGCATAACTTGTATTAGTAAGCCTACATTGACAATACATAGTACTTTTAATATCACAGTTTATAAATATATTTGGCAAAACATTTTCACAAATGAAAGATTTGCCAAAATATGCATTTTGGTTTATTTTGTGACCAGCTTTTACATAATATTTTTTTTGCATTACAATTATATGGTAGAGGTGCCTAGGTATGCAAAGTGTTAGCACTTGTTGGACTAACGGAACGTCATTAGTCACACATTGATTGACTTTTTATCGACATGTTACAAATAAATGATTTGGCTATTGGCGTTTTTTGTAAATGTACAATCAGGATATATATAGTTTCAATCAATTTTATAACTGCGACATTGCTGAAATTCGAATTCTAGAGGATTGTTTTATAATAAATAATTCGTTGAATGTCATCTTAAACAAATTCATATAAAAAGACAACTTCAAATGTCAGTGTCTAGTCTGTTGTGATGAATTTATTTCTAATTATTTGAATCTACTTGAAAGAGTTTACCGTGAATGAAATACATTAAAGTTTATCATCAAAATATCTGTTAAAATATTGTTTCACTTAAATGAAGTTATGTTTAGTGGAAATATGGCTGGACAGAAATAAGGCCAGAAAGTCAGGTGGTGGGACAAGACGATTTATATTTTCCCACGAAACGCATTAAAAGTCTCCTTGTGATATAATCTGTTAGTGCTGAGGCGGAGTCTTGAAACACCAATCAATCATTAATCCCTGAGCTTTAAACAAAAAATGTCTGTTTGAAATCTAAAAGAAGGATATCAAGAGGCAAATATTAGCCGTAAAAAATAAAACCAAAAATCAAAGATACCACTATTACCAGAGCAAAAAGGTTGAACAGTCATTCAACAGTGAGTCCACAAAACACTACACCGAACTGTCACAAAGTGGAAAGGGATTGATATAAATTGCAAAACTTGTTCCCCGATCTACTTTAAATAAATATGTTTAAACAAAAACAAACAACCGAACTGTCAAAGCAAGAACTACCTAACAACCTGGAGTTCTCTCGTGTGTTTTGAGGGATGTTCAATCCAGAATATTGCGAAATTCTAGAAAAAAAGTGACTACTTAATATTGTGTATATATTGTGTCATCACTTAAATTCACGGGAATATTGCATTATTTAAAATACCTATTGTTTAAGTTTGTCCTTTTAATTTAATAACCACTACCTGAAAAACACGTCTAAACGATCTTAATTTAAACATGTTAAGAAAGTACGACATGTAACTATTTAAAACAAAAATACTACATGAGGAATGTACATTGCCACCTGATAAAGAATCATTATCAAAGTTCAATATTTAACAATGCCATTAGTATATTTACTTGAATTTTAATATTTGCAGTCTATCGAGGATTCGAAACTTACCATAGCACTTTAGTTCATCTTCATCCGTGCCGTCATCACAATCTCTTTCTCCGTCACATTTCCATTTTATAAGAATACACTGGCCAGAGTCACACCTGAACTCACCAGAAAGACATGTCTTCACTAAAACCAATCAAATATATTTTATTTCGTAAAAGTTTTATGGTAAGATTATGCAAGAAAGATTCATATAAGATCATTTTCAAACTCTACACAGTTAAATGTCAGTAAAACATAGTTTTGTTGGCTTCTATGATTGTTTTTTGGAAAAAAAAGGGGGTGTATTTCTAAAAAACATTTTTATTCAGATTTTTAAAACTTGTATTGGTATTTGTTGTTGCCAAATTTGATTGAAATCTGTTTTAGACATTTTAAAAATAAAAGAACTGTTGATTGACATGATGTAGTAATATTCAGTACAAATGAATCATCGAATTTCCTTATTAGGTTTTTAAATCAAAGTCTGGTATTTTTTAAACACTAATATTAATATTATGTTCATGAAAATCGATCATTAAACTGTGTGGTTTTAAAATTAATATACAAAAAACTACTGGCTTTCCTTTGCAATGAGCCGAATTGTTCTACCAATTGATCACTCTAAAAAATGTTTCTGGTATGCCGATTTTCTGATATAGAGACTTATGATCAGTACAAATAGAGAAAGAAAAGATGGATAATGTGAAAAGAAGGATATTTGAATCGTCAGGTTTTTTCCTTATAGAAACATGTCAATGAAGGTGAGCTATCAATTTGTAAGTCATCTCTAACATGCTGTTGTAAGCTAGACGTCTATGTAAGTACTAATGTAAACCCTTTTCAATTAAATGTAAAAACTGAATAACAATATCATTTGTTAGTATACATGTCTTAAAATTTATATACAATACAATAGACTGGCGTTATTTTAAAGTTGACTGGATGGAAAAAAATAATTTTATATATTAGAAAAATCTAGATACATGTATAATGGTTAAATTAATTCAAAACTTCAATTTTACAGACATTTTACTTTAAGTTTTACAGAACTTTATCGTTATAAACGGTATAAAAATGTGAATACATTCAAATTAAGGCAACAGCAGCTTACCGATGTTTAAATCTTGTAAATCGATTTGGAAGAAACAAATTGAATTATAAATCATCGCCAATTTGATGATTATGTTCATGGTCTCACTACCTTTTTGTCGTTAGAATTCCGGTTGTCATTTGTTGTATTGCCAAAGATTGCTTACAATCATAATACGGCAAAAATAAAGTAGTGCTTTTAATGTAATTTTGGAATTACTGAAGCAGTAGTTAAATATGATAGTCAAAATGGGTGTTAAATGCTTTTGATTTTTGATTTTTTTGTTTTTTAACGCCACTTTTGAGCACCGCTTTTGGGCTTTTTTGTGGCGGCCAGTTTATATTGGTTGGGGAAGCCAGAGTGCCCGGAGAAAACCATCGACCTTCGATAAGAAAACTGACAATCCATATAAGATTAGAGTCGAGTGCATCTGCATTGGCTAGTGATTTTGTACTATGTGTTAAATACAGAAAGAACCCATTATGAGAGAATTAAATGCTGCATCCTTCTTGACAGTTAAAATCTGTTTTTTACATACCAGTGCAATTTTGTTCGTCAGACTGATCACCATAACCACAGTCACTTTCACCATCACACATCCAATTAATTGCTATACATCTGCCAGTTTTCATACATTTGAATTGGTTTCTAGCGGGACAGTTAGTATCTGAAAATACAATTGCCAATTTTGTATTGTTTGATATAGTTTTCATGCAGTGTACTCTTCCATGAAATTTGATTTCCTAGCCATACAGTGTATGTTCCCTTGAATATGATTTCCTCGTCATGAAGTGTGTGGTCCCTTGAATTTGATTTCCCCGTCATGCAGTGTTTGATCCCTTGAATATGATTTCCTCGTCATGCAGTATTTGGTCCCCTGTATTTGATTTTTTAGGACCCCTTTTATAATATATTGTTTGACACCTTATGTCTGTTTTAAATAGCTGCATCGAAACTTGTTGGTAATATCAAAAGTAGTTGACATAAGAGTTGAAGTTAAGGTTAATGCTTAATTCCTTTCGTTCTTGTCGGCAAAAACAGGAGCTCATTTGATTCCCCATATGAATGCCGATTGATTGTGGAAAAACACACCATTCAAACGTAACAAATAACATAAGTTGTTTTTAAAAGAAAAAAAACATTTATCCGCTTCACAATTTAACTAATTTAAGTACTAGTAAACAATACTAAACACGACATTTAGTGTACATCAATATTTTTTAACTTTGATAACTTCACTTATTAAATTTACCAAAATTGTAATAATAATATTAATATAATACAACAAGAGATTTATCAACATATCTGATATGAATTAATACTAAGCTATTTGCCATCGCATTGAATATCAATACACTTTCTTTTCCACTACTGAATGAATCCGTTAACGCCATATTTTTCTTCAACGGAATATATTTAGTTTCTATAATAATTTTATACATGCATGGTTGTCTTACCTCTACCTGATGAAATAATATCTGACGACACCGAATTTACTGTGATGAGAAAAACAATCAAGATGGACGTGGAACACATTTTGAACATAAAATGACGAAATCTGCAGTCAATATATATATTTTCATCACATATAGAGGTATAGTTGGGGTTTCTGCAAAGGATGTTATAATTGTAAAAACAAAATCTAAACACCAAAGTTTAATGACACGCTTCATGTGCAATTGTTTATTTTTTTATTTCTTTCGGAAAATTATATTTTTTCAAACAAAAATCTACCAACAAAAATGACTTTACTTTCTTTCTCCTGTGTTTTATATAAAACTAAAACATTACAAAATGTATCATTAGAGGTTACGTACAATTGACATTTAACCATCTAAAGTGTTATCAACTTCAAAAGATTTGTCAATTTTTAATTTGAAATTTCCGTTTTCTACGTGATTGGGATGATAGTTTACGCCAATTATATCAATTATATTTGACATTACACCAATTTTACTAAATTTAAATTTAGAGTGGATTTGAATATTTCATGTGTATATTTTAAAAATATATCTATTAATTTAAGAGACACGAGTCAATATTATGAGTAATATTTTTTTCGAAAGGCAATAGGCATTATTTCCATTTAGATTCAAGATGTGTGAACAGACCACTGACAAGCACTATAACCAAAGTTAAGCATAATTATATACCAAACTTAAAAGTAGTTAAACCAAACATTAAACGTAATTATTCAAAACTTCTGTGTTTTTTTTCCAGGTATGTTCTTGGATTTTGCAAATATTTGTTTATTCAGTGATTTCACACATATTTGGTTTGTTCTGGGATTTTTAATATATCTGGTTTGTTCATGGATTTTTAACATATTTGGTATGTTCTGGGATTCGACATATATTTGGTATGTTCTGGGATTCTGCACATATTTGGTATGTTCTAGGATTTTTAATATATTTGGTTTGTTCTGGGATTTTTAACATATTTGGTATGTTCAGGGATTCTGCACATATTTGGTATGTTCTGGGATTCTGCACATATTTGGTTTCTTTCTTGGATTTTGCACATATTTGGTGTGTTCTGGATTTTTTGTGTTATCAAGGTGACGTTGAATAAAAATGTCCACAATTGATGAATAAGGATAGCTTAACTACAGCAATCGAAACATAACGGAATTTTTTCAAAACTTGGAAAGGAGTTTCTGTGAACTTTTCAAATTGAATGATACATACCAATATCTAGTTGCTAAACAAAGCGTTGAAATCATTTGCTGTTTTGTTTTCAATGTAAGCAGAATTTTATATTTCAAACATAATGTACTGTATGTGAGATCATATGAAAAGACAATAAAAAAGTAGCTTCTTAACTTCTAACATATAAAAGGTGGCTAATTAAATCAGTTTATCCAAAGATATATACAATGTTGTGGCAGAATTTTATATTGAAAGTATGTGACCAGCTAAGAAAATTAGGGGTTATGATACATTTATATTTTTGATAAATGTTTCATATAAGATATTGATAATTTTGTGAGTTTTTCGATTACATTTTGTACCGAAATATCACAATTTCTTCCAATTGTATCTATGAAATATAAATGGCCAATTGTCAGCACTAAAAATAATATCCAAAATATTATGAAAATTAAAAAGAGTTTAATCATACAAATAATTACTTAACATCTAGTTTCATTTATGAAATTAACATTCAATATCAAAGAACGTTAGTTTTGGTTAACCACAAGATTGACGCATGACCATGCTCTTTTTAATAAATTCCAATAAGATATTCAGACTATCTAAATTAAGAATAAGAACAAAACATTACTGGAAAACAAAACAGATACAAATAAATGTTCTATATATATATGTATGTCATTTGTCGTTAATGTAAGCATATCATCTTACTTGTATAATTGGAATGCCGGTGTATTCCGTCTTGGGTAAGATAACACCGTTAACAGGATAGGTACACGTTGTCCTCGTGTTGATAGAAACATTAATTAAGCAAACCATAATAAGTATGATTTCAATTAAATTTCATTGTAATCTATAAAACTTTGCTACTAGCTTTTGTCTTATTAAACAGATTTGATTATACACCAGTTAAAGGAACGAAAACGAATAAGCAGGATTGTGTCACCTTTTCTATTGTTAAATAACCTTTTTATATATCACATCTATCATGAAATAATTTAATTTTGGATGTAACGCGTCTTCTGATTGGCCGACGTTATTTTGTTATCAGACCATAGACATAATTTAGTCATGTAACCGTGACGTCATCAACGTTTTTTCAAGGTTTTCTGCGGTTTAAAATGGAATAAGAATTAAATTATAAGAAATGACTGTAATATTTTTTCTGTCTATTCGAAATAGACACGCGTTATTCAGTGTGCACCATTTTTTTTATGTTATTTCTTCATAGACAGAAAAAATATTGCAGTCATTCCTTAATAAGTTTGACTGAAATAAAATTATACCTGATCCTGTGTAAATGGGTTATCTAATTGCATCCGTATTCGTATATCTTATGATTAGCTTCTAAATTGACTTACATATCAGTATTTGAGAAAATAACCAAAATATATACATATCACGCGTCTGGCGCAGATACATTCTTTTTTGTAATCCTGGTATCTATGATGAGTTGACTTGAATAAAGACAACAGTAGTTCTAAAATTGTAAGAAAGTCTCCCAATTTCAGAAAATTCTTTAAAAGAGGGACACAAGATACCAGAGGGATATTCAAACTCAGTTAACTGTAGGTATTGCTGTGCGTTTGGTTTTTCTTCATCAGCTAGATGTATAGGGTGAGGGTTGAAATTTCACTAAACATATTTAATAACAATTGAGCGCCTATCCCAATTCAGGAGCTTCCGGCCTTTGTTAGTCATTAATGTTTTTTTTTTATTTTTAATTTAAGTTCATTTATATGTACTGCAATTTAGTATGACGTCCATTCTAACTGAATTAGTGCACATTTATGTTTAGGGGCCGGTGTAAGTCCTCCTCCGGGTGCAGGATTTTCTCGCTGTGTTAGAGAACCATTGGTGGCCTTCAGCTGCTCTTTGGTTAAGTTTTATCTCTTTTAAACATTCCCAATAACTATTCTCAGTTTTATTATATGTCGAATATGAACAGACAGCGCCATGGCTAAAATAGAAAAAGACAAATAGAAAAACAATAGTACACAAAACAAAACACAGAAAACTGAACTGTACCAAGTCAGGAATATGACCTTCTTTTGATATGTATGAGCTTTTGATTTTGCCATTTGATTAAGGACTTTCAGTTTTGATTTTTTTTCGGAGTTTGGTATTTATGTTATTTTACTTTTAACTCAATTCTCTGACATGATTACATTGTTCTAGTTGAAAATAGTTTTTAAGAATCCCCTGACGTTTGTTTTTAGTCTGTGTTTTAACTTTTAACTGGCGTTCTTTTTACTTCTTAAAAATTGAAATAACGTTCACAGAACGAACTTGCGCGTTTTATTTTTAATATACATCATAATCTTGAATGTAGGATCTCGATCCACTTGCTTACATACACTATATGATAACATTTACTCTTAGTGCACTTAATCAATAAATATTGTCCATATGTGTTTTTCATCTATTTTATTTTTTGGTAATTTATTTTATTGATGGCAATAATTGTTAACTGAAGGAAAATACGTTCCAAGAACTTTTTTTGTTGCACTTAAGTGTTTCTGTTGTTTCGTTGTTTTCTCCAATCTAGTTGATTTGTTTCCAACTGCTATAGTTTGTAACCCGGATTTATTCTCCCTAAATCGATTTATCACTTTCGAACAGCGGTATACTACTGTTGCCATTAGTTAGACACATAGCCCTTCTATATCTCTTAAATCACGTATTAATATCAGTTTCAGTATATGCATCGAAATGTATTGTTGTTTCTCCGACGTTCTTTATTTCGTGTTCACCTAATGTGTTTTTTCACATCATTTTTCCCATTTGTTTGATGATGTACAAATGTAATGTATTGTAGGCGATAGTTATTATTTCAACCGAGACTAGCTACGATATATATATAACAAAATCTCAAGTATGATTTTTGTTGTTCAATCATAAGTGAGAAGTGAAAAAGTAAAGTAACAAATCGCTTTTAGCAACCAGTATGGTTCAATTTTGTCAAATAAAGATAAGAATATTGATGATGAATTTTTCTATTGTAATTGAATAATTAGACCTCATTGAATCTGTATTCATGTGAACGTCAATGTAGCTCCTACCTAGCTATACCAAAATGGATAACGCATGCAGTATGCGCGTTGAGTTATCAAAAGGAAAAAAAATTAACATTGAAAGTGAAACAAAGGTAAATCATTTGAATGATTGATTCAATCCCCCAAAAAATCATTCTTATAGAGGTAAAAACGACGATTTACATATAATTATACATATTATTTACATATATCTATCATATGATATTAAATAGATTAAGAAAAAATCTTATTGCGCGTGTTCGCTTTGTATTCATGTCTATATTTATGTTTATGTCGCTTATATAAACATCGGAGGTCAACTCTATAGTTAATAAGATGGCGTCGGGACACACAAAACGAAGCTACATATTATCAAGCCCATTCCCTTGAATATATGTTTTTTTTATACCTTTTATAATTTTGATAAATGTTTTACGTACATGATTATAAATGCTTTAATATTATTTATTTGTGTGAATAATGATTTTGCTATCTATAAATCAAATATTAGAATTTGAGTCAAATCGGTGAAAATGAATTTGACTGCTTGTTCTCCTTTTAGGACGATAACATTCTATACTAACCGTTTTATGTCGAAACATACAACGGAAAAATATACAGTGTAATTATGACATATGCATCCCGCTATTGTGTTATTGTGCTTTGGTCACTTTTATATTCTCATCTTTCATTTTTGCTTCTGTGCTTTTTTGGGTAGGTGTGTAAAAGTTACCATCAACGTCCATTTTGTGTATTAGTTAGATATATTTCTATCTGTATCCATCTAATGAGTTTAGCCTTTTTCAACTGTTTTTATATTTTGTTCTTGTGTTGTACTGTTATAGCACTGTCCCAGTTTAGGTGGAGGGTTTGCGACTTCAGACTGGTCTAACCTTGTCACATTTGTATGTGTCTGTCCCAAGTCAGGAGCCTGTAATTCAGAGGTTCTTGTTTATGCTGTGTAATATATTTGTTTTTTGGTCATTGTTTTGCACTTAAATAAGCGCTTTACTTTTCTCGTTTGAAATACAAAGATTTAGTTGTCTGTTTTGTTTGCTGTACTTGTAAAAACTTATTTGAATCGGAGAGGGTTGTTTACTGAGATTGAGATACGATCTTTTAAATACATTTATTAGGATACCAATTCACAATTGTAA
The DNA here is from genome assembly GCF_965363235.1 of Mytilus galloprovincialis. NCBI lineage: Eukaryota > Metazoa > Mollusca > Bivalvia > Mytilida > Mytilidae > Mytilus > Mytilus galloprovincialis. The sequence continues at coordinate 24,466,110 of NC_134844.1, forward strand.
TGAGATTCTTTAATATTGTTTTATTGGTATGAATATTGATTTTGCTATCTGTATATTGAAACCAATCTAATTTTGTTGTTTTATACATATTGATGCACATTCACGGTTTAATTCTACTATCGGTCGATAACTGTAATATGGTATTGCAACAAGTCATGTGTTTTTTCTGACTGTTGATGTTACACGTATCTATCCCATCAAAGGTCAGATAAATGACACTTATATGTCTGCCTCAAATCTTGACCTACATTTACATATTGAGAATGTTATGTATTTTTAGTTAAAATGGCCTCACTGGTGATCCAATGTTTGGAACTGGTGCAGAGTTGTCACTTGTTTAGACTTACTTAAATTAAGAACAGTTTTTCTTGGTATTCATTATTTTGTCTGTTTTGTAGATCAATAGAAACAATTTGAGGGTTATGCTAATGATTAGAGATTTACCTTCTCCTGTTGAATCAGCAAGAACCAGTTTTACCATTAAGAAATACACGTGCTATTATTTTTAAAAGTTTGAAAACTGATGTTAAAGTGGAAACAACAAGATATAAATTACATGTGTTTGAAGTTCTTTTCTGGATCAGGAACGTTCTAAGCCGAATAAGGCCAATTTTGCATAAGGGAGTTAAAACCATAGTTTCTGTATAATTTCAAAATTTATAAACGACCATTTTTAATAACTTGTTCTAAATTATGTCAGTCCGAAGTTTTGATTACCGAGCTGATACCCTCAGGTACTCATAGTCCACCAGCAGAGGTATCGACTCAGTGCTGTGAAAATAAAAACAACAGGATAAACATTTCATGCAAATTAATATCTACCTGCGACAATCACAACATGTTCGCCCTATTTAGATATTCTAGTATAGCAATTTTAGATTTTAGCTCTTATTCATGTTATTCAATTGAAAAGTTTATAATTCTCATTTCAAACATAATCCTTGTTCATATAATCAACGATAATCTAAAGCTGTTTAAACATTATGCAGTGTGAATAAGCAATTATCCTACTGGAGCTAGGGAGATTTAGAGTCAGAGGGTTTGGCAGACATTAGTTTTGATTATTCTACGGTTGGGCTCCATAGTTTAAAAAAGCGGGGGTGTTTCCAGTGATACATCGAATGTATCAAATATGTTATTTAAAGCTCATGATAGTTGGTCTTCTGATAAAGCCAAAGAAGTTTATAATAAAGACACTTTAAAATCTCAGATGGTCGTCTCTTAAGATTTTGGCATATATTTTCATTAACATATGTTTTTCATTTCAAGCTAAATACTAGAAATATCAAACTCCTAGGCAAATTCAAAACGGAAAGTCCTTTATAAAATGGTAAAATCAATACTCCAAAGACATGTAACGAATAGAAAACAACTGTCATATATCAAACTTGGTACATTCATTTCTTGTGTAGAAAATGATGGATTAAACTAGTTTTTAGGTATCAAAACCTCTCACTTTTATGACAGTCGCATTGAACTATATTATATTTACAACATTGTTGGAGAAAACAATTCAGACATTTTAAGTAAAAACGCCAATAATTTAAATAAAACAGTCAACATTGTAATATAGTCTTAATCACCATAAAAACAAATATTTGAAAGAAATACAAAAAGGCATATAGACACATATAATGTACATGAGAAAAAATAAAAGCGAAGAATTCAAAATTATTTTTTATTAAGTGTGAGTAGCTGCTGCAAGCTCTTGAATACCGAGTCAGCATTGGAAAATATCAAGAATTTATTTAGAGGTTTTCAGAATCCAATGTGGTATATACTACTTCGCCAGTAAATAGTTTCGCAATATTTTTTAGGACTGACTCTCGTAAACTGTGAACCAGTTACTGAGCATAAACCGAGCTAATATTTTGAATTGCCTCTCATTAGCCATTTAGATATATTCAAAATATTTTAAATCCGGAAGAATTTCACTGTATTAATGTTCATCTACTTAATTTAAAATTTCCCTTTTTTATTTCTATCTTTAGTAACTGCAGAACTTGTTTTTAGAACTAGTTTGTATATCTATAACAAAAGAAGATGTGTTATGATTGCCAATGAGACAACTGTCCACAAGAGACCAAATGACACAGATATTAACACCTATAGGTCACCGTACGCCCTTCAACAATGAACAAAACACTTATAAAAAATAACTTAATTGTTGGGCACATGCGTTTGGTTGTTTGAAGTAGATGTGGGTAACAAAATATTCTTTGAGTAAATTAAATTTCCATCTTTTTGTGAAACAGTAAAAAGATAGAGCTTTTTACTCCCTACGATAGGACTTATTCCAAACTTTCACAGAAATCAAATGAATTATTCTAAAGTTGTTTGATGAAAGATAATGTCTAAATCAAATAAAAATAGGACGTTAATCAAACAACAATAAATCAGAAAGATATAAAGATTTTGAGTAAGGGGGACACGTGCTTTGGAAAAGACATCCTGACCAAAACTAAAATTTCAAAGACTGAATTCATTAAGATGTTTGATTTTTTTGTTATTGGCAACATATTTTTTTCTTTAAAAGTATAGTTAAGTGCCGCCGTTATGTGGTGTTAATATATCTTAATCAATACAATATTTATGTGCTTGCATTTTATTTCATTGAGGGTTGCATTAAAGGTATTAATTGAAGGATTTTGATAGCGAGTTTTAAAAAAGGAGGATTGAGATATGTTTTTCTAAAACTCATACAAAGAAATCTGTTTAACATTTGTTTGTTTTTGTTCTGATTGAGATTGTGACACGGCGATAATTGCTGTATCCCCATTTTGACAATTTTACCTATTATGTCTTTTTTTCACGCATCGTTATAGATATAATGGAATTTGATGCGACTGTCATACATATGAGAGGTTTAGCGCTTTAAAACTAAGTTCAATCCACCGTTTTCTGCATTTGAAAATGTCTGTACCAAGTCAGTTATATGACAGCTTTGTCTATTCGTTTGATGTGTTTTATCCTTTGATTTTGCCAATTGATTCGGGACTTTCCGTTTTGAAATTTTCTCGGAGTTCATTTTTTTTTTTTGTGATTTTACCTTTTGATATTTTACGACAACATACATCTTTTGTATATGTATACACCTCTCTAACTGATAAGCAAACCATAAGTGAAAGCGGAAAGGATACAACAAGGTTGGCAAGTCAATACATAAAGCAATCAATAGAGTGCCGTATTCCTTGTAAGGCAATAACAATCAAAACCAAGGAGTAAACAAAGACTCACAAAACCAAAGAACATTTACATCAACAGTTAGAAATAATAATTAAGAAACAACTCCACTAAAAACCGGGAGTGAAATCAGGTGCTCCGGAAGAATAAGCATTTGGTCCGAGACCATAATTGTCGTCCCTTGATTTTCGTAGTCCCTAGTGGTGACAGTGGGTTACTTGCCAATATTTTTTTTACCCCTTCCAAATTTATTTCTCCATGTTTTATGCCTCAAATTGTAAGTAGGGGGTGAAATTACACTGTAAAAAAAGTTGGGTTCAGAATTTTAAAGGAAAGTAGTGATTTGGTCCAGCTGTAAAAGGCTAAAAATTAGCACTTCGGAAGCTGTCAAAAGATTTCGTGACGCCCTTAACGTAAAATTGTCCATATTTTGAGTGAGAGCCGATGAAGTTTTCTATAATTTTGATATAGTTTGTCTCAAAAGTAGTACAACACACTGTAAAAATTTCATTGAGAAAGCGCAGATGGGATTTTTTTTAATTTTCATTTATGTTCTTAAAGAAATGCACTACGAATTAATAGTGGTCTCGGAACATTTCCTGCACCGTATACGGCACCCATCATGTTATTTCTTTGTTCAGTTCAGTAATGATGGGAGGTTCGTATGACTGAGGAAGAATATCAGATATGATTTCTGACACACTTTTGTCATAATGGGCAAATAACAAACTATTGGTTATAGTGTTGATGCCTCGAGAATTTGAGGCTCTATTTTTCTATTTTCTTTTTTAAATTTACCATTTTGATTTCGTCATATGGTGCATGTATGTTCATAATTGTCCAAATGTTTTTTTTCTTTTCATATTTATTTTGGGTACTCGGATCGTTAAAGCGTTTGCACAATAAGTACATGTACAATTAAAATGTTCCTTGCTTACAAAAAGATAGGTTAAACCCGGGTAAAATTACAACATAACAGAAGTCCCTCTTATAAATACAGACATGTCATTTTTCAAATTTAAATACATTAGGGTCTTTGCATGACCTTGAATGGTAAAAAATGTTATGCAATGTTAGATGGCCATAGAAAAAGAGACAGCCATTACCAACGATCTCATTAAAAAAAGTTTTGTGTGATATTAACACTGTCCCTACTCTTTTAAAGTTCGTCAAATAAGAAACAAAGACGAAAATTGTCAAAGGAGAAACAAAAACAAATGCAAAAAGTTTATGTCGCATTAAATATATTACATTTGAGATATGATGTTTACCAAATACCAATTAGTCAATTAATACCAATTGGTCAATTATTCATAGTATTGAAGGTAACCTATTGTTGTTTTTATTCGCATTATTTGGTCTCTGTAGGTTTGACAATTTACTGACAATCATACAAAATCTACCCGTTTTATACATAAAATAATCCTCGCCGTTTATATTGAGAAAACCTCATAACTACCTTAGGTTTAATTTATTTGGCGTTATACTAATCATAAAGCAAGCACATTGTTCATTCTATATATGCAGTAATTAAAGAAAAGAAAAAAGAATTGAAAACGCCGGATTTAATTTTCATTTTAAGGGTAAATATTATAAATAAGTAAAATACAATGCGACGGGACATGCTTCTTACCTTTACTGACAATGAACATTTTTAAATAATTCATAATTCAGTATATCAAATGTACAAGCTTTATTTTTTAGTGTTCATTATAAATAATAGGGTTGTCTAGGAGGGTAATCAATTACGAATACAAAGGAGAAAAGTGAAAATAATAGACGAAAATGAATGTACAAAGAACCAATTATAACGTGAGAAGTAAATGTTTAATCCTTCTTGACAGTTATTTTTTTTTCTGCACACCAGTGAAATTTTATTCCTTAGATTCCTTAGATTTATCGCCATAACCACAGTCACCGTATTTATCACATCTCCAATTTTCCAGTTTTCATACATTTTAATGAGTTGGTTGTGGATTGGTTAAATCTGAAAATGTAATTTCTTATTTCGTATTGTTTCTCGTCTGATGTTAATGACTAACATTGTTGAAATTGGACTAAAAAGCCCTTTTTATTCTAAAAGTGCTTTTGTTGTTAAAATTTTGTTTCAAGGTATTTAATAATTTTGGGAACAAAATATGATAAAAAAAAATGTCTCGCCTCCTCGGTTTGTCTCTTTTGTAACCTCAATTTCATGTTTTTCGCCAAATTGACGATTATTTTGTTATCATATCAAATACCGATTATTTAGTTAATTTCAGGGTCAGAACCAATTGTTTTTTTTTCTCACACAAAACAAAAGATTTATATTTATTAAATAATGACTGTACAATATATTTGCTAATTTGGTTAATTTTGTGAATTGAGTTTCATTCTTTCCAGCAGAAAAATATATTCCAAAGTGAATCATTTTTTCATTGTTAAAAATATCTGCCTTTGATTTCTTTAAAACAGAATCACAAGTCAGAGTGGAAATTTGTACTCATTGAAATAAGAAAAAAAAAGTATCCATCACCGACCTTATAAAAAGTTACCAGTTATTTTACGTTTATATAACGTTATGTTTAAAAAAGGAGTTATCTATCTTTAGATCAATGTCTCTGACGTGATAGTTATAAATTTTGATATTTAAAAGAGTTTCATAAATATCGCATATAGGAAGTTTCTACACATAAAACAACTTGCTTTCAATAAAAATAAATATACCATTAGTCTGGACACTTAGTGAAGAAAAAAGGGGGAGTGTACATGAATCTATGAATCCATATTGCTTTTTCTGTAAATGCAGCTTGTACTGTTGTAACGTATACATTAAACTTTGAACTTCAAACCACTTACTGTTATGTCCTTACAAATTTATAATTCGGAAAAGGAATATTGTGTAACCAGAACATAAAGTTTTAAAGTATAAAAAAGAAGACGTGGTATGATTGCCAATGAGACAACTCTCCACAAGAGATCAAAATGACACAGACATTAACAACTATAGGTCACCGTACGGTCTTCAACAATGAGCAAAGCACATACCGCATAGTCAGCTATAAAAGGCCCCTATAAGACAATGTAAAACAATTCAAACGAGAAAACTAACGTCCTTATTTATATAAAAAAAAAATGAACGAAAAACAAATATGTAACACATAAACAAACGACAACCACTGAATTACAGGCTCCTGACTTGGGACAGGCACATACTTAAATAATGTGGCGGGGTTAAACATGTGTGGTAGTCATGAATTTACTCTGCGAATGTTATTATAAAAAAAAAGAAACTTTATCATATGTTTAGAAGTAAATACAGTAGTTTGAATATTTGATAAATAGCCTGCTGTTTAATCCATATCGCGCAACTTTGATGCGCATCCTTTATCTCATACCCTTTATCACACCCCTACTTTTTTTTTTACATAAAGTCATGTTTTATTTATGTAAGCTTAAGAAATATTTTTCCTCAAAATAGGTCCAATAGAACGGTCATTCGGGCGTGACGCAATTTATTGAATGACGTTATTGTTTGGAATGTGATGTCACGAACGTCAAATTTTCATATTTTTTGGCACACTAAATGCAACTATAAAAAATACAAAACACACAAAAAAATATAATAATAAACAAAATATTTTTAAAACAACAGCACGCAAATTGTAAGGTAACCCAGGTGCTTCGGATAAGTAAAAGAGCAGTTCTTTTAGGGCTTTTAAAACAAGACAAATGTAGAACTGAAGGTAACCCAGTGATAGCATATTGATCAGAAAACAGTTCATATAATATAATACGCTCCTGTTGAAATATATGATAAAGCGTATAAAACATGGCAAAATCCGTATCACATGCTGTATCACTCTTGACCAATGTCATCCCTCGGGCCTAAAGGCCCTTGGTCTGATATTGGTGTCTCGGGATGATACGACATATGATACGTATTTTGCCATGTATTATTCTCTATATAAAGCAGGTGACTTCTGACTTCTCACAAGTGCACTTTTTTCGTGACATTCCGGTCGAGTTTCGAAAGCGACGAATTTTTCACCCCCGAGAAGAAAATATGACCATTTTGAATGATCTGATGACCACATCAGTTACTTATATAAAGATGCAAAAATCAACAAATCTATTTACGGAAGGCATTCACCACACAAATTTGTGGATAGTGGTATTAAAGCAAAAGTTGTACTTAGATATAGGAAGATGTGGTGTCAGTGCCAATAAGACAACTCTCCATCCAAATAACAATTTTAAAAAAGTAAACCATTATAGGTCAATGTACGGCCTTTAACATGGAGCCTTGGCTCACACCGAACAACAAGCTATAAAGGGCCCCAAAATTACTAGTGTAAAACCATTCCAACGGGAAAACCAACGGTCTCGCTTACATCATGTTTTTTTCATTTACTGGTATGCCGTGTATGTAAAAAAAACAAAAAAACATCTGCGATAGATTCAGACAAAAATTCTCATAGATTAAAGATGTACTTAGGTGAGGTTTTGGAATTTATGTCAAATGTTCGGACTCCTTGGTGTTTTTCCATAGATTACAATGTAAAATATTTTGCCCCATAACACTCATTTCTTTTCATATAAGACTTAATAGCTCATGAAAGGTCATTTACCAAAATTTTAGAAGATTCTTAATTTTCTTTCTTTTGTTTTGAGACCTTATAATACCAATGCAAATATAAGGTAAAAGTCCGAGTCAGCCTTTTCCCGCCATATTGTAAATCTCAAATATCTCGAAAAGGAGGTCCATGACCTATCAATATTTTTAGCTTATTTTATTCCTTAATTGATGCTCTACCAGCTTATAGTATCAATTTTAACTTCTTAATTTATTCATTTTCACCTAACCTCACCTAAGTACATCCTTAAGTGACACATGTGTCGGGAGTGTCACCAATGGTCGTTTACCAATCGATATTATAATCAGAGAATGAATTAACATTGAATATAGAAAACAAAACATTTATTGTCAACGTTGGTTTTTCTTTTTTGTCAGTCAGTGAAATAAGTGTTTTGTGGATTTTTATTGACAAAATTAAGATTGAAATGAGGTTTGGTATTTTGTTTAATGAAAAATATACAGGTCATGATATTGGAATTTGAGTTTTTACTGTCATGATGAATAGCAAGTCAGTAGGTCTGTTATATAGATATAGGGGAAGATGCTGCTGCTGCGCTTATTGCTGCTATTGTGGCTGTTGCTGCTATTGCTGCTGTTGTTGCTGTTGCTGCTGTTGCTGCTGTTGCTGTTGTTGTTGTTGCTGTTGTTGTTGCTGTTGTTGTTGCTGCTGCTGCTGTTGTTGTTGCTGTTGTTGCTGCTGCTGTTGTTGCGAACGTTTGTTATTAGTATGTCTTCCAAGAGTATGTGTATACAGTCTCCTCTTATTGGTTTGGGTTTCCGCTAAGGATCCTATATTTAACATATAATAAACACCCAATGTTTTTAAACAGTAAGTGTGTATAATGCTTTAAAGGAATTTTGTGAACTTATCAACTTCAATGATACATAGCAATGATAGAGTTGACCCTTTTATGGTAAGCAGAATTTAATATTTCAAATATCTTTTTGTATTGTTAAAGAGACCTTATGAAATGACCATACAAAAGATATGTTATTCATTTGTATAATGTAAAAGGTGATCAATTAAAACAGGTTATTCTAATAAACATACAGTGTTGCGGCATAACTTTATATTGAAAGTAAAGGTGACCAGTTAAGAAAAGTATGGGCAGCTTAATAGCTTGATGATATCGTTATATTTCCAATGAATATAACTTTTTTTTGGTAACCGGAAAACTCAATTATACCGTCCACTAATAGTTATCAGGATTATAATCTAGTACGCCAGACGCGCGTTTCGTCTACATAAGACTCATCAGTGACGCTCATATTAAAATATTTATAAAGCCATACGGTAAAGAAGTTGTAGAGCATTGAGGATCCAAAATTCACACAAGTTGTGCCAAATATGCATAAGGTAATCTATGCCTGGGATAAGAAAATCCTAAGTTTTTCGAAAATTCAAAGTTTTGTAAACAGGAAACTTATTAAAATACCACATTTTCGATATTCATGTCAACAGCGTTGACTACTGGGCTAGTGATACCCTGGGGTACGAAACGTCTACCAGCAGTATTGATATAATTGTTTTTTTTCGATTATATTTTGTAACAAAATAATGCAATAGCTTCCAATCTATTAAATCCAAAATGGACAAATGTTTGCACTTAAAATCTTATTCAAATTATGAAAGTTAATAAAAAAAAGAATGGTTCATTTTAAATGTTAAGGAGCTTAATCCTACAAATATTTATTTAACAGCCAGTTTTATTCATTAAAAAGTTATCAAAGGTAAGATTAACATTTAAGATTAAATTTCTTAGTCTAAATTTTAAATATGTAAAAACGACTTGTTTGGTTAGCCATTAGATTGATTGATAACTATACCTTGATATAACTTAAAATTAGTTAGTTTTAACAGGATATTTATGCCCTTTTAATTATTAAATTAAGAATAAGAATAAAACATTTACTGCAAAACAACACAGATAAAAATAAATGGTCTCATAATTATGTATTTCATTCGACAGTTATGTAAGCATATAATCTTACTAGCAATACTGGGCTCTCGGTGTACATGTTGTCTCCATGTATATGGTGAAGGCATACCTAAATTGAACAAACATTATATGAGTGATTTCAATGAATTTCATTTTATTCTATACATTTATTTATTACCTTTTGTCTATTCAACATATTCACTAGTACAAAAGTTAAAGGTATACAAATTCCTATGTAAACAACACCGATTCTGGCATCAAACCCTTTCATAAACTCTTCTAAAGATACAAAGATCTGATTTGTATGCATTTAATCAGGCTATTAATTTTCTCTTTTGAATTGTTTTATATTTGTCATTTCCATTTTTTCAATGTTAAAGACCGTACGATGACTTTTAGTTGTTAAATTATTTGTAATAAAATTGAGAATGGAAATGGAGAATGTATCAAAGAGACAACAACCCGACCAAATAAAAAACAACAGCAGAGGGTCACCAACAGGTCTTCAATGTACCGAGAAATTCCCGCACCCGGAGGCGTCCTTCAGCTGGTCCATTAACAAATATATACTAGTCCAGTGATAATGAACGCCATACTAATTTCTAAATTGTACACAAGAAACTAAAATTAAAAAAATACAAGACTAACAAAGGCCAGAGGCTCCTGACTTGGGAAGGGGCAAAAATGCGGCGGGGTTAAACATGTTTGTGAGATCTCAACCCTCCCCCTATACCTCTAACCAATGTAGAAAAGTAAACGCATAACAATAAGCACATTACAATTCAGTTCAAGAGAAGTCCGAGTCTGATGTCAGAAGATGTAACCAAAGAAAATAAACAAAATGACAATAATACATAAATAACAACAGACTACTAGCAGTTAACTGACATGCCAGCTCCAGACTTCAATTAAACTGACTGAAAGATTATGATTTCATCATATGAACATCAGTCACAATCCTTCCCGTTAGGGGTTTAGTATCATACCATCATAACATATATGAGGAGAACATAACCCGTGTCATGCCAACAACTGTTTTTAGAATAAATGTGTTTAGTTCCGATGCAAAGACCTTATCAGTGACTCAATATTAACGCCAAAATATGCAATATTTAATGACTTGACAACAGTATCGTAATTATATCCCTTCTTAATAAGTCTATTCAAAGGATTTGTAAGTTTCTGAGGTGAATACTGACACCTTTGTGCTTTATAAATAATATTTCCATAAACAATTGGATGTGAAATACCTGAACGTATTAGAAGTCTGCATGTTGAGCTATATATATTTGTGACTATATCATTTGGTTTCTTGTGGAGAGTAGTCTTATCTGCAGTTTTTCATAGCCAAGTGGAAAGTTTTGTGATATTGTTATATAAATAAATGTCTTACCCGAAAAAGATCTCTCATCTTTATCGTCATGTTTAACAACATCTGCAAATAAAGTATCTGAGAGAAGGATTATACAGATAGTCACAGCTACCACTGAAACCATTTTGAAAATGACGATTTTCTTAGTAAATTGTGCATTATATATTTATATTAAAATAATATATTCCCTTTAAATGACAGTAAATTACCATATTATCAAGCTGTTACTATCATAGTAAGCAATTTCACCATTAGGTTTGAATTATTCATCATTTAAACTAGATACATATACTACGCAGCAAACATTTCAATAGGTCATTCTTATTTTAAATATTTAACTGCATGAAATGAGATATTAAAAAAATCGTATGAATACCCAAAATACTTCCCTGATCCCACGATATCCACTTACTGACAGTTTCAGTGTTCCTGTGATAATTCAAATCACGATAATAAACTGGACAATCTTTTCTCTCGACTTGATACCACAATTGCGTAAATAGTTATCGAAGGCACCAGGCTTATAATTTGATACGCCATTTAAACCTATACAAACTCACAGCTATACTTTCGGATATTGCAAGTCACAGACTTTTCAAGCCAGTCCGCATTGGAAAAGATGAAAAAGAGAAAAGATCTTTCCTGAATCTTTCCTTTGCCAACAAAGGTCTTGATGGCGTCAACTTAGGCAATATCCTTCATCATAAATTATTTCAATCGAAAATACCTCCTTATTTCAAAGATCAGTCCGTACCAATTATTTTTTATACCTATACCAAACCTATTGCAACTAAAATTTTCAATTACAAACAGGTTTTGCAGGATCTCAATATTGACGACTTCAAGTCTAAACCTCCTGATTGCACTTGTGCTAGTTCCCAATTCATATATAATCCAACTGGCCACGTTATTACCGGAAACCTAAACATTGTTATTAACACTTCCCTACGAAATGTGTTATCTAAAGGTCCGAAATGTCGTGAGCCTAAATCCATCAATTGGAAATAAAACTTTTTGATGGATTCAGTCGAAGATTATGCCAGGCAATGGGCTAAGCGCCAGAAGGAAGACGTAGACACTCTTTCAGAATGGATTAAGGCAGTGAGGCCGTTGATACAAATCAGAATAAAGAAACTGAGTGGGTCTATCAATGCCCATACTACGTCAATATTAAAAGACCGAACTGTTGCGAAACACTTATCCTACCTCCATGACAAATATGTTGTTGTTCCCGCAGATAAAGCCCCAAACAACATCGTGTTTGTGTGTAAAACTCATTACATTAACTGCTTGATAAACGAATTAGGTATTAACAATTCACTTGAAAACTCAACAAATACCCTCACGACACTTACCAAAGAGGAAATCCGGGATAATCATAGGTCTGTTCTATGTTCCTTTGGAATTTCAACCAAAGATGAAGAACTGGATCTTCCATCACTGTATTGGATACCTAAACTACATAAGTGTCCTTACAAATAACGGTATATTGCTGGGTCTTCCAAGTGCACCACGAAACCTCTTTCTAAATTATTAACATCTATTTTATCACCAATCAAAGATGGGCCTATTCTAGAGGTGGCGTGAATCAGATGTGGATACTTAAAAATTCCAAAGATCTTTTAGAGTACATACAATCTAACTCTCTTTCATCTTGTAATAGTATTAAAGCATTTGAATTTTCTACATTATACACAATTATTTAACATTCCAAACTAAAAGACAAATTAAAAGAGTTGGTATTGTTTTGTTTCTTAAAAAAGAATGACCACTATCTTGTCTTAGGGAGGGATAAATCCTACTTTGTAAAGGATCACTCTAATTCAAACAAAAAATTCTCTGAAACTGACATTATCAAGATGCTTGATTTCTTGATTGATAACATATTTGTTACGTTCGGAGGACTTGTTTTCAACAAACTGTCGGCATTCCAATGGGAACAAATTGTGCCCGTCTTCTTGCCGACTTGTTTCTTTATTATTATGAGGCTGACTTCATACAGGAACTTCTTAGGAAGAAAGATAAGAAGTTAGCAATATCCTTTAACTCTACTTTCCGCTATATAGATGATGTTCTTTCACTAGATAATTCAAAATTCATAATGACTATGTTGAACGCATCTATTCCATCGAACTAGAGATATGGGATACTACAGGTTCAGTTAAGTCCGCCTCATATCTTGACTTACATCTAGAAATTGACAATGAGGGTCGGTTGAAAACAAAACTTTACGACAAAGTGTAAAATGTTACAAATAAAAACAGGTTATTTCAATAAATATACAGCACAACTTCATATTGAAAGTAAAGGTGACCAGTTTAGAAAAGTATGGCAGCTTAATAGCTTGATGAGCTTATATTTTCGATGAATATCACTCTTTTGCAATCGGAAAACTCAGTTATACCGTCCACAAATAGTTATCAAAGGTACCAGGATTATAATTTAGTACGCCAGACGCGCGTTTTTGTCTAATAATGCAGTAGCTTCCAATCTATTAGATTCAAAATGGACAAATGTTTGCACTTAAAATCATATTCAAATTATGAAAGTTAATAAAACAAAGACTGGTTCATTTAAAATTACAAGGAGCTTAATACTACAAATATTTCTCTAACAGCCACTTTCATTCACATAAGATTAACATTCAAGATTAAATTTCTTAGTCTAAATTTTAAATATCAGGCTATTAATACCAAATGGTCAACTAAATACTAAGTGGTCAGTTAAACATAGTATTGAAGGTTACCTGTTGTTGTTTTCATCCGCATCAGGTTTGATAATTTACTGACATACAAAATCATACATATTTTATATATAAACAAATTCGTACTGTTCAAGTGTAAGTGCAGACTTGAGGTTTCTGCGGCAATTTTGTGTAACTTGGCATGCTGGATTGTGCATGCATAGCAGGAGACACTCATCCACTCAATCTGTCCTGCTTTGAAGTTCATTTTCTCATTTTTGTTTGTTACCGTTATATATAAGGTCTATATTTGAGAATTAAAGATTAGTTTAATATAGTCACCTTCATTCATTTGGCGCTAGTTTTAAAGCAAGCACGTGGTTCATTCTACATATTTGCATTATTAAAGAAAAAAAATCCATTTAAAAAACGCCAAATATGTTTAATCATCAGAATGAAAATTATAAATTGGTAATATGGAATGTGACAGGACTTGCTTCAATCCTTTACTGTCAATACAAATTTTGAAATAATTCAGATATGCATATATCAAGGGTACACGCTACAGTTTTTTGTTATAAAGTTCTTTCGAAATGGTGCTTGAACTTAATTGTAAAACATAATATGGTTGTCTAGGAGGGTGGTCAATAACAAATACAAAAGAGAAACGTTATTACAATAGGCAAAACGGAATACGGTCAAATTAAGTATCATTTTCCTATGATTGACATAAAAATTTAGAACATTCCCGATAACAATTTGATCATTTGGTAATAAAATTTCGAACTTTTGAAGTACTAAGGCTTTTCTACCTCAGGAATAGATTACCTTAGCTGTATTTAGCAAATCATTTAGAAATTTTTGGTCCTCAATGCTCTTCAACTTCGTACTTTATTTGGCCTCTTTAACAATTTTTGATTGGAGCGTCACTGATGAGTCTTTTGTAGACGAAACGCGCGTCTGGCGTAAATATGAAATTTCAATCCTGGTATCTATGATGAGTTTAATTGGTTTAATAGCTTCCTTATAAGCAGCAACCCTCTATATAAAAAAATCATTGTAGGAAATTCAAGCCCGGGACGTTCGTACCAATTGGGAGATATTATCTCCGTATGCACGCGCTGCTAGAATGTTGCTTCATAGCTAGAAATGGAAAGTTCACAATTGGGAAGCTAAAATCATCTCTTTTGTTGTAAAGATCTGTTAGTCAGGATATTATGCAGACTCAACTATATCTATAGTATCCTTTATCTCTAGTTCGATCGAAAAGAAGCGTTCAACATAGTCACCAAATTTTGAATAATTTAGTGGGAAAACATCACCTATATAGCGGAATGTAAGGTAAAAGGATATTGCTAACGTAATATCTTTCTTCCTAAGAAGTACCCGTATAAAGTCTCCATTATGATCATAAAGAAACAAGTCGGCGAGAAGAGGGAAACAATTGGCTCCCATTGGAATTTCCGACATTTTGTTGAAAAAGACGTCCGTCAAGCGTAACAAATATGTTGTCAATCAAAAAATCACGCATCTTGATAGTGTCAGTTTCAGAGAATTTTTTGATTGAATCAGAAGTACGATTTATCCCTCCCTAAGACAACAATATGTTGACCATACTTTTTTTTTATATTAGTTTGTATTTTGAACATCCAAGGAGTAAACTATTCAATAAATCTGCAGACATTCCAAGACAGGTATATTCAGTTTTGTAGTAAAAATACAGTGTTGAAAGATGAATAGGGGTATAAACACTATAAATTCATGTTATATGTCAGTTTGGTATGGTCAAGACGTTTGGTGAATTAAGCATGCTATTGAGAGAGTCCTCTCTTCTTAACCAGTTATTGGGCTACGCGTACTGCGGATTGAAGTCCGTTTTTGGTTGATATAATAGTTTGACAGTTGATGTGTATTCCTGATTTATTGTGACCACTACATATACATGCGTTTGAGAAATAGAACATTGTTGATTTGAACAGTAGTATGATCACCAAAGTACGGCATAACACTCAATTGAGTAGTTAACCTCTCTTAAACAATACAAACTGGTAGTCGTGTGCACGAAGCCTAAAGTGAAATTAGTGTATCCATATACAAAAATGATAGAACGTAAAGATAACTAATAAACGAATAAGAAATAAGTAATGTATCTCAATTGTGGAAAATATAAAGTGATTGATTAATTGAGTTAATAATTCACGTCATTTTGTCTACAATGTTTGATGCTCAATGTTCTTTAACTTTATACTTGTTGGTCTTTCTATTTGTTTTTATCTGAGCGTCATTGGTGCCTATTATGGAGACGATACACAGGTCTGGCGTATTAAATGATAAGCCTGATACCTTTGATAACTATTCCCTCAATGTTTGAAACAGATAAGCATAAAGATTAGACATTCCGTTAAGTGACAATCAAGATAAGAGACAACAAAGTTTAATGGAAACTATACTGTGTTATTGTAAGTTAAAGTTTGTTCATGTGTCTTTCTTGATTACAATTTGAATTATTCAGATCTATAAAATAGCATTTTAAATTCAAGTTAACGTGGATCATTAAAGGTTAGAAAAAGGTTAAACGTTCTATGTTTAACATAACGGTTTTCATTTTTTAAAATTAGATAAGGAAACATTCATTGAATTCTTTTCTGCACGGATTATTTCAGTATATAAAGACAATTGATTTCAGGTGCTTGACCAATGCGACGCATGTTCGTTACAATATAGCAAGGACACAGACGTTTATTGTGTTTATACTTCCGAATCCACCCAAAATAATTTCTTATATTATTGTTTCCACAGTTCGTACCGATCTGTGAATTTTGATGCATTTATGTTTGTCTGATTGAGATATCTTAAATATGTTATATCAAATGAGATCTGGTACTACCCAATAACGCGTACAATATGTAATAAAAAAAAATGGAGAAATGAAACGATAGTGAAAATAAAAGCATCGTTAATTAATGTCGCTTTTTATGCATACACGAGAGAAAAAATAAGCTGTTATATTTTTTTTTTGGTGGGGGGGGGGGGGGGATTTATTTCGAGTGTATGTGCTCATAGTATTGTATTCACCAACTACACATAATTACCTCATGGAACTAGATTTTTAAAATTTGAATAATAACCTTTTACTGGTAAATTTTCAGTTGATAAGTTATGTGGTTGAACTAATGATAAAATGGAAACTTCCATAGGCAAATACGTGATTCATCGTTTGGCTGTTATATATAGTTTGTTTTGAATAAAACAGCTGTTTTTGATGTACTTGGATTTTAAATTTTTTGTACTGAATGTACTGAATGACAGTTGATACAATTCTTTACGCGCAGTATAATTGCCAGCATACGTTAAGTTTACAAAAACCAAGTTGGCTATTTAGAATATCTTTTATTCCAATCGGTAGCAAGAAGTATAGGTATTTTACAAGGCATGTACATTACAGTTTGAGTAATTTGTCAGAAAGTTTGATCTAGAAGATTGACATCTGAAAACGATCTAGATATATAGATATTTAATCTAACATTGTTGGGCTAACGTTAAGACGAATTAGATATAAATAATGTACTTTCAGCCTTGTTTCACCATCCCTGCTGGTGAACCGATGGATAAAATCTTTTGTAGAGTCGTCAATGGGTCAGACGTACCTATAATATAACTATTTTTGTGACTGCATCTCACATTAATTTGTAAAATTCTTTACACTAGATAATTTGGCTGATTTGTAACAATTCCATCTTCATGCCTTATATCATGTACCGTGTTAAGACGCCAGATTAAAACTGACGAGGAAAGGTAACAACCAGCCATCAAAAGTTTTTCTATTTTAATAGTATACGTTGTCGAGTGGTCTAGCGCGTGGGGCACAGTGCAGGCGATTTGGTGCCACGATATCTCAGTAGAATGAGTTCGAATCCCGGCTAGGGAAGAAAAAACATTGCGAATTCGTCTGTTTTAATTTACCTTAGAGATCAGTAATTTTGTTATTTGACTTGATTTTTTTCTTGAAAAAAAGAGGCTGAAGGTACCAGCGTAACAAATCAAACTTCACAAATGGAAAAGACCGACAAGCAGTATAGATCTACAAAACCTTTCATGAATAATGTTGTGCACAACAAAATCCACAACAAAGAGGTGATAACAGACGCATTAAGGTGGTACCCAACAGTTTCACTAAAATTAATTTGGCTCGTTTAATTTTCATAACATTTTGACAAAGTATTAACTTTGACACTTTAACAAAAATATAAAAATTTCAAAAAATTTGAACCAACCATTTTATCAGAAAATTTACACTGGTTATATAGCAGTTTGACTAACACCAATTTTGATCATTGAGAAGCTTAATATTCCTGTTTACAACACAACGTAATTAAAATTTAGCTGTCTTTACAGAGTTATCTCCCTGTAGTGTTAGGTACCACCTTAAAGGAGTAACTTTATTTTACTCCACATGTGGCACCAACAAGATTAACACGAAAAGTTCACATATTCGTCTTAATCTGTGACATAGATATTTCCTAAAGGTTAACAAATCACAAAGACGTCGGTAAATCTTCGAACAAGTATCTTTAACTTTACCACTAAGAATCTTTGGTTCTATATGTTCCTTGAAGCTACCTTTTATTAAATAAATCAAAAACAAAAATCCGCTCTTGATTATAGTTTCAACTGGGAAATACGTACATTATATGCATGCCTTGATTCACCATAGTAGCCAATTATAAAGACCCGTCCGACTTTGTTTATATTTTGTCAAGGTCATGTTCTAGACCGTAAACTAAATGTTGTATGTGAATCATATACTCAGACTTTTAATATATTTTGAAATATTGGGTTCGTAATGCTCTACAAATTCGTATTTTATTTGACATTTTTTACTTTGTTTTTATTCGAGCGTAACTAATGAGTAGTTTGGAAACGAAACGTGCGTCCGTCGCACACAATTAAATTCCTAGTATCTAAGATAATCCCGTATATACAGCTTACACGTTGTTTTCAAATGGCAATCTTGATAATAATAATGCATGAGCCAAAATTTCGGTTGCCATGCTATTTTGTCAAGACTGTAAAACAAAAGTAAAGTAATATTTAAATGAGTGTATCTATTTTTTTTCTTTTTGTTTCAGGCTTCATATTGTTAGTACTATACAGCAAATCTACTGTTGGTAAGCTTTATATTACTGCTCAAAATATTTGTACTATTCCAAAGAGCTGATGTAAGCTGAAGTAAGTACAAACAGTAAATTACGACTGTAAATATATATACTTTTGGCAAGTAATCATTTGTGGTGATATTTTAACCAAGAGTTTACACGCCGAACATCGATCAGCCCCTTGATATTAAACCAAACAGTACCAGAAAAACCGGGAACACTTTGTCACATACTGATACAAAGGAAAGGGTGGGAAAGTAGAACATATATATGCAATAATAATTTTCTAAAATTCGAGACTTTAACTTGCTAATTACATTAATGTTTATTGAAGTTAGAGTGTATTAAAGGTTAAAACACTTATTCTATGATTCATTCTGTTACAATAATGTATAATTAATATGCTAATGACACCATGAAAGAGATTTCCAATGTACATATTTATAATGAAAAACAAATAGCATTTGGGCAATTTATAACTTTGATGCGCCAGAAAAAAGTAAAATCACAAAAATACTGAACTCAGAGGAAAATCAATTCGGAAAGTCCATAATCACATGGCAAAATCAAATAACAAAACGCATCAAAAACGAATGGACAAGAACTGTCATATTCCTGACTTGGTACAGGCATTTTCAAATGTAGAAAATGGTGGATTGAACCTGGTTTTATAGCTAGCTAAACCTCTCACTTGTATGACAATCGTATCACATTCCATTATACTGTCACCGATGCGTGAACAAAACAAACAGACATAATAGTTAAAAATGTCAAAAATAGGGGTATAGAAATCAACATTGTGTTATCATCTTAATCACTATAAAAACACTGTTTTGTATTTATCTTCCCGAGGAACATCCCAACCATAAAGTTTGAAAGCCAAGGATGAAATCATATCAACAAACATTCCTATTTAACAAAATTACCTTGATTTTGTTTTTTGTCTTTTTATATATTTTCTGTAGGATGTATATTTAGTTCATATAGTTTAACCAATACATTTGGGTCCTCAATGCTCTGCAACTTTGTACTTGTTTGGCTTTATAACTATTTTGATCTGAGCGTCACTGGTGAGTCTTATGTAGACAAAACCCGCGTCTGGCGTATTAAATTATAATCCTGGTACCTTTGATAACTATTTACATCACTG
Organism: Mytilus galloprovincialis; assembly: GCF_965363235.1. Lineage (NCBI taxonomy): Eukaryota > Metazoa > Mollusca > Bivalvia > Mytilida > Mytilidae > Mytilus > Mytilus galloprovincialis. The sequence continues at coordinate 24,486,212 of NC_134844.1, forward strand.
GGTCGATGCCACTGCTGGTGGACGTTTCGTCCCCGAGGGTATCACCAGCCCAGTAGTCAGCACTTTGGTGTTGATATGAATATCAATTATATGGTCAATTTTATAAATTTCCTGTTTACAAATCTATGGTTTTTACAAAAAACTAAGGATTTTCGTATCGCAGGAACATATTACCTTAGCCGTATTTGGCACAACTTTTTTGAATTTTGGGTCCTCAATTCTCTCCAACTTTGTACTTGTTTGGCTTTATAACTATTTTGATCTTAGCGTCACTGATGAGTCTTATGTAGACGTAACGCGCGTCTGGCGTATTAAATTATAATACTGGTACCTTTGATAACTATTATCTAATTGGGTATTTTTTAAGATTGATAAAAGTATAATTCATCCTAACAAACTCTCTATATTTATCCTTTTGATAGATCTGTATATGATGTATGTGTTTTTTTAATAAACACATGTACAGGAGTTATTTTCAATTTTCATATTTTTGAACAGCATTAACATGTTTTGACTGTCAAAACATTAGTCATCCTCGATTCTGTGAACAGGTCAGAAAATGTAAAGACAATCAGGTAAGAACTGTAAAAACTATTTTCAAATTTGTTCAACTACTCGTCGTTTTACGATTTAAAGCTTAAAAATGCATCATACAGTTTACAAAAAAAAAAAAAAACCAGCGTGCAGGGAGAAAGTTTTATTTAGGAACATATATTAAAGAATTGAGAAAATTATTTAAATTGGATGGGAAGTATTGCATAGAATTTCGGATAATAAGAAAACTCGAGTTAAACATACTAACTTTTTCAACGATTTTTATAGTTCGTTCTTATGTTGTACTGTTATACCACTGTCCCAGGTTAGGGGAGGGATGGGATCCCGCTAACATGTTTAACCCCGCCACATTATGTATGTTTGTGTCTGTCCAAAGTCAGGAGCTTGTAATTCAATGGTTGTCGATTGTTTATGTGTTACATATTTGTTTTTCGTTCATTTTTTTTATTTAAATAAGGCCGTTAGTTTTCTCGTTTGAATTGTTTTACATTGTCATTACGGGGCTTATGCGGTATGGGATCTGCTCATTGTTGAAGGCCGTATGGTAACCTATAGCTGTTAATTTCTGTGTCATTTTGGTCTCTTGTGGACAGTTGTCTCATTGGCTATCTTACCACATCTTCTTTTTTTTTTATATCATATGACATACAATAAAAGTTTGGAAACAAACACAAAAAAGAATAATGAACAACTTGTTTTACACGTAAACAGTCAGATGCATGTTTTTGCGATGATACTAGAAATTAAGTACAGAACAACCCAAAATATTTATGATAAAAAGTGAAATAACAAAAATATCGAACTTCAAGGAAATTTCAAATCGGAAAGTCCCTTATCAAATTGCATAATCAAAAATTCAAATACATCAAACAAATAGAACGCAACTGTCAATCGTGATTTTGTAAAGGCATTTCCGTATATAGAAACTCATGTATTAAACTTTGTTATAATATATCTAGCTGATTCTCTCACTTTAATGTATGTATTGTTTGAGGAATTTAAGAATTATTGATTTTCAACAGATTTGCGGGTTGGAACGAGAGGTAAAGTCAAACGGGGACATTATATACAACGTTGGATGTATGACACCGCAGGTAAATATCATATTCCATTAAAAAAAATTAAAGGCCATCTAAAATGACGTTATCACTTACCATTTTCGTTGAGAAATATTAATCACAATATTTTTAATACATCTTCAGTGTCATCATGAATCAAAACTGATTGATAATTAATTCTTAGATTCATGATTTTTTTATAAGTTGTTAGTGGCTTTGAACTATCCGTTAGTAACTGCAAGTACTCACAGATCAGTACTTAATGTTTTTTGTTATTCGAATGTACATATATCCGGCCACGTGTCTTGTAAGATGAATTTCTATTTGCATTCATCTAATGAGTTAAGCCTTATTTTTCATATTTTGTCCTTATGTTGTGCTGACAACCGACTGTCTCAGGGTAGGGGAGGGTCGATCGCCCGTTATATATTTAACCCCTCCACATTCCGAATATGCCCATCTCAAGTCAGGAGCATAATATTCAGTGGTTGTCGTTTGTTGCTATATTAAACATTTTTCATAATTATGTGCATAAATAAATCTGTGTATTTTCTCGTTTCCTCGTTTCCTCGTTTGAATTGTTATGAAATTTGTCATTTCGAGGTATGATAAAGCTGACTATGTGGTATGAGCTTTGCTCATTGTTAAAGGCCATACGATGGCCTATAGTTGTTAATTTCTGTGTCCTCTGGTCTCTTGTGAAGATTTGTCTCATTGGCAATCATACCAAATTTTCTTTTTATATTGTCTTCAATTATGATTGTAGCTAATCATTTTGTCATGATCATGTTGTCAGACCCGGTTAAACAGTCATTGGATATGCTCTTTCCAAAGATTAATTATCATAAAATAAAAACGTCAGACAAGACCTGCCAAAACTTTGTTGAGTTGCTTTGGAAAGGTTAGTAGATCCTGCTCCGAAAGTTGGATCGGACAATTTTGCAAGTTCAATCGGTTATACTAGGACATCCCATTCGTTGATGTAAACGACGTTTATTAAGTTCAAGAATGGCCAACTAGATACAAGTATCTTGTCTTAGGGAGGGATAAATTCTACTTTGTAAAGGATCACTCTGATTCAAACAAAAAAATTCTCTGAAACTGACATTATCAAGATGCTTGATTTCTTGATTGACAACATATGTGTTACGTTCGGAGGACGTGTTTTTCAACAGACTGTTGGCATTCCAATGGGAACAAATTGTTCCCCTCTTCTTTCCGACTTGTTTCTTTATTATTATGAGGCTGACTTCATAAAGAAACTTCTTAGGAAGAAAGATAAGAAGTTAGCAATATCCTTTAACTCTACTTTACGCTATATAGATAATGTTCTTTCAATAAATAATTCAAAATTTGGTGACTATGTTGAACGCATCTATCCCATCGAACTAGAGATAAGGATACTACAGATACAGTTTAGTCTGCCTCATATCTTGACTTACATCTAGAAATTGACAATGAGGGTCGGTTGAAAACAAGACTTTACAACAATATGTGAACTAAACAAACAGACATCAAGCGTGAAAATGTCAAAAAGGGTCAGAATTGTGTTATTATCTAAATCACAGATTTCTCGCTAAATAAGTTTTTTTTTCAGAAATTTTGAATATTTGTTGCTTCATTTGCATCATTTGCTTTATCTTAGAAAATCATTATAATTGAATAATTTCGTTGTTATGTTGAATCATATTTATGTGAAGATGTCACATACAACTGAGTATCTCGATCACGTAGTTCTTATTTCATATACATAATTCTTATATATTGTAAGGATGTCCGACAAAGTGTCTTAATTCTATTCTGGTATCTGAGTTACTAGTAACTGGTTAATGTATGGTACTATCAAACAACTGTTTCAGGTATGCGACACCAGCAATGTAGGCGTGGGTACAAATCAGCCATGTCTGAGTTGCTGTTCGACAGATCTCTGTAACACAAATGGATGTGGAGAACTTGGTAATTTTATTGCCTTATCACTGAATTTAATATGTTTCTTTCAATGTTTTCTTTTGGAACAATGTATTTAAATGGTAATGTTTATAATTATTTAGTTGCTTTTACTTACTTAGTTTTGTTTTAGGGATTTTGTATTCGTTGAATTTTTGTTTAGTTTTGTATTTTTGTTTAAGTATTCATATTTTTGTTTTGCTGTTTTGACTGCATGTTCAATTATTTTTCTTATTTGGTATTTGTTAAATTCTGCTGATCAGATACATTTCTGTTGGTTCCTCATCTCAAATTCAAATCATCGAGCAGTATGAGTCATATTACAGGTTCACCATGTACTTTCTTATACTATTATATCAAATTATAAGCGAATACTGTGATTGTTTTACACATTAGTCAGTATACATACACTTTATCATCGTAAACATGGTTAATTTACCCGATAGTTTCAGTTATGTGTCACATGATCAAGTTTGGGTTTGAAACGCATTTTTATAACTCACTGCCTTGGGAATACCATAGATATTCGATTGTAAAGTCGCAGACATTTCATATCTGTAACAGTAGATACACATGACGCAATAATTAAAAGCATAAACAGATAATTAGAAAAAATGAACATCTGAGGTAAACTTCACCTGAGGTATTGAAATCTTCGAAAAAAATTATCAACAAAATATTGTTTTGTGCTATTGATGTGTTAGTATGAAGAAATCTGTGAATGCTTATTACGTACTTTGAGATTATGAAATTTCATAAGTGGTAAAAGTGTTATATTTTGAAAAAAAAAATTAAAAGAAACAAACATTTGTTTTTCGATATTGACCATTATAAAAAAATTTATTTGTGTAAATTTGATATTTTAACTACATTATGAAATATACGTTTAAACAATATCGATTACGTTGTAAAATCTCGTTTGAAAATTGATCAAAACAAAACAAAAAACATCGTTGAACAAGAACATAATTTTGTTACTGCTTAAAAATAATTACAATTCTTTTGTTATTTGCATTTGGAAAACGATTGTTTGTTATGTTTCAAATACTAGTATCTGTTTTAACTAATTGCCCCTTTTTGGCTCTTCAAGATTATACGAAGAATGGAACTTTATGTTACGCTTGTTCTGGTCAACAGAAACCTGACTCGTGCCATACAGTATCTTTTTGTGAAAGTTTTGAGGTAAGATCAGTTTTGTTGGCTTCTATTCACATATGTCAAAAATGTTTTTTTTTCTATCTTTTCAAGAACTACAGACAGGCGGCCATATTCGTACCTACTAAATTTATATAGTGTAATTTAAAGGGGCACTAGCTACGAGATATATAAAGAATCTAAAGTTTGATTTGTTTCTGTTCAATCCATAATGAAAGTGAAATAGTGAATAACAATTCGCTTTTTGCAGCCAAAAAGGTTCAATTTTGTCAAATTACGCTAAGAAACATTGATAATTAGTTATTCACTTGCAAGTGAATGGGTCGACCTCTTTAAATCCGTATTCATGTGAACTTCAATTTAACACCTAGATAGAGATTGACAACGCATGCATTGTACGTGCACTGGTTATTTAAAGAAAAAGAATGTCAACAATGAAAGTGAAACTACGGTAAATCTTTTGATTACTAATTCGATGCACATAAAATCATTCTTATACGGTTAAAAGCAATGAGAAACATTTTTTTTTATATCTACAAAATGAAATCAAACAGACCTAGAAAAATCCAATTGCACGTGTTGGTTTAATCTATTCATATCTTTATTTATGTTTACATCGCTTATATGGTCATCTGAGGTCTAAAATACACACGAAACGAACCTATATATTATCTACCCCATGATCTGTAAACTGTTTATTTTAGACTTTTGATAGTTTGGATAAATGTTTTTCATTGTTATAAATCAAATATGAGAATTTGAGTCAAATCGGTGACCATGAATTTGACAGCTAGTGTCCCTTTAAGTCTGCTAGCACTTGGTTGACACCACTATTGTTTGAATATAAGCTATCATACCACATCTTCTTAACTTATATTAGGACACACGAAATTTATAAAGTGTTATTTTCAATTAAACCTTGTTTTGATTAAACTACATATCAGAAAAATAAAATTTACTTTTAATTGTAAACTTTTCATTTATTTATATCAAACACCCAGCATTAACAAATGAAAACAACACGTTGACTATAATTTGAATGCTTTCGACGAATTTCCTTTATTCGACTTCATCAGAGACGGTCAAAGGCGAATATTTGAAGGCCAATGATGTATAATATAGATAAAAAGCTTTGACCGAAAGGAACTAATGTATATAGTATATCAACCTATTGCTTTTTTCATTACCAAATAGAAGCTATACACAACTGTCTGACCTTCTAATTTTGAATCGTTATAAAGATCAACTACCCAATTACTTATATTCACCACATTTTGATAGTAAAGTTACGATGGTTTACTGTAGGGAAACTTATATGTTATCAATGTAATGAAATGAAAAGTAAATAAAAAAAAAAAAGAACTCCGAGGCAAATTGAAAAATGAAAGTTCCTAATCAAATGGTTAAATCAAACATGTCAAAAGTTCGAAAACATCAAACGAATGGATAACAACTGTCATATCAATCTAGGTAACAGCAAACAACTTTTAAAATTGCATTAACCCAATGAGTAGGAGACAGGATACGTATGAAATAATTTAATAATTGATAAATGTGATCAATAGATATAAAATGACGTGGTATGAGTGCCAATGAGACAATTCTCCGTCCAAATTTAAAAAAAAAAACGTTATAGGTCAAACTACGGTCTTTAACACGGAGCCTTGCCTCACACCGAACATGAAAATACTAGCGTAAAACCATTCAAACGGGAAAACCAATGGTCTAATCTATATACAAAAAATGTCCCCGAGGGTATCACAAGCCCAGTAGTCAACACTTTGCTAAACAACCCCAGAAAAACATAGCCAGAGTTGAAATGTCACTGGTGAATAGCAACTAAAGCGTTGTTGAGTTGATGATTGAAACCAATGCAGCTGGTTAGTACAGAAACTGGCAAAATGTAACTGCTGAGGTAAGAAATTGAGAAAATGTAACGGTTTTGGTTTATAAACTAACACATTGTAGCTACTGAGTTGAGAAATCAAGAAAAAGAAACTGGTGAGATGAGAAATTAAGACATTGTACGAGAGAAACGAAAGATATCATAGAAAAGTTCAAAATCCGACAATGTCATCGATAAACTGAAAACAACGAAAAATAAAATATTACTGCACAAAACACAACATGAACATGAATAACTAAGCAACACATAACCAACCCAATATTTCGACATAATTCACTAGTGATTTGAGAAATTGAGAAAAAGTAACTGGTAATTTGAGAAATTGAGACAATGATCATTCAGTCAATCCTTTACAGTATTGTTTATTTATCTTTTTAGATGTGCTATTTAGAAGAAAAGTCTTATTTTGGGGAAAAGTTTTATAATAGTGGGTGTAAAGTTAAGCATGTAAGTTCTTCATCTTATACTGTATTGAATTATAAATAAAGTATGGCATACATGTATTAGCAGATAAATCGATTATTAAAATGTGGATGAGGTCAGATCTACAGCTCTGAAAATTTGCGATAAATCTGTAAATAAAAAAAGAACAGCATATACATGACATGTTATCTTCAATTAGACACAATCTTCAGATTTCACCGAGGGCTTATACCATGGTGTTTTCTTGTGTTTATACCAGTTTACATCCTGTCATGTGTATGGTTTGAGCGATGATAAATTCAAACATCCAATAATTAATTTTCAGTACCAAAACTGTTTATATATCTATTTATATCTGAAACTTTTTGTTTTGTTTGTTTATAAAAGGTCGTTTCAAACAAGAAGTTAATTTATTTTACAGATTTGCGATGTCCAGTTCAATAAACCTATCATTGGACGCCGATCCATTCAACAATCCAGGTCAACTTCACAGCTGTCATGCTGTGATAATAATCTGTGTAACGATATTGACCGTCTGCATGGACAAGTCCAGTCAACTATTCAAAAAACCACTGTACACGTCTCTACAAGTACTACTAGAACTACAACAAGTTCTTCAGGTTTTTAAATCATATCACAACTGTCAAGTTTTTCATACACAATATACAAATAAAGCTGCATTAATAAATGAAACTAAATAAAGAAGGCCAATATCATGTAAATGTATCATTGTTCACTAATATTTTACCGACTTAAACAAGCATCCTGAGGGCATTATATATGCATTACACCAGTCACTGAGAAGTTTCATGTATCTGACCAATGTATCTTTACATGTAAAATATCTCTGGAATTATCCAAAGATGGCAGTTCAGCTCTTCATTATAAGGATCAACCACCATCATTACTTTTAGAAGACTACTTTACAATGTTCTATATTTATTGTATATTATATATATTAATATTTTGGCTATTTTGTTTTAATTTGTATTTAGCAATATTTCGATAATATTGTGCATCTGCATATTATACCAATTTGGATGGAGGAAAACATAGAATACAGTATTTGTTTTGTTCTAGAAATATCTTTGCTTTAAATAAGCTTTTTCTTCGTAAATGTAAAAAAAAACGACAATAATTGACTTATAAAAAAATGATATTCAAGAAAGTGTTCACTTCATAGGATCGTAAAATCAAACTTATTTTACTAGTATAGTGTCCTGTGAAATAGATACATAACAAGAAATCGAGAGTTTTAAACCCAAGTTTGTAGCTTCTGTCATTACACATGCATTGGCAAGACAATACATACAGAATATTCAAATTATTTTCTAAGATTTACGATGGACTGACAGACGGTCGGACGGAAAGACTGAACGATAGACAGAGAGACGGACATATTTTAAACATAGGTCCTCTCTGCCTTGGTCTTTTTTGGAAAACTGTCCGTCATATATTTAAATGCATTGTATCATCATAATGATAATCATTTGTTCTCTCTTTTCTAAGATTTCGATAGATTTTTCTTCGAAATAGATTTTTTTTTATATATAGTACTCAAAAATTTAATTTTTCTTCAAAGGACCGCCTACAGAATGTGCTGACATAGCCTCAGATAGAGATGGAGTGTATACTATCATCCCAAAAGGAAGTTCTCAGGAAATATCTGTGTTCTGTATAATGAGAGGAGGAAACAAATGGACGGTAACTATAAATAAGTGTTTGAAAAGGCCTACAGTTTATGTTACTTACGGCCCAGCTTGTCTGGCAAAACAGCATTTGGACGTCAGAGTAATCTAGAACTATGCTACGTATTACTGTCACATGATTCATTTCGTATTGGTTACCACTTTGACCCTGAACTCATGGTATGGAGACGCAATCGAAGTAAAACTATGTTCAGATATCAATTTGAGCATGACAATCGTTATAAAAATTCACAAGGGTCTAACCTAAAAACAATAGAGCGAGACCGGGTGCATTCAAAGGATTAGTGTCTTCTTCTGAGCAGGCTTTCCCAAACATTAAAATTCTAATTCTGTCAAAATGACACGATACAGAACAAAAAAATAATAATATGAAAATTAAAACATAAGTAGAAGTTATCTATGCTAGACCATGAGATCACTGTCCTCAAATGGCCAACATAATGCTTACACCTGAAGATCATTTTAATGACGTTCAGCAACTATTAAAGAAAGGAGTCAATGTCAATTAAGCTAGAGATATAACATATGTTACTCCAGTGCTGCATCAAAATGTGATGCATCACTTTCTTTCATTAATAAAAAAAAAAACAACACTGCAACACAAACTGACATTTCGATTCCAGATTAATAAGAACACGTTGTTGTCCATTCATTTGACGTGTTTTATCATTTGATTTTGTATTTGATTAGGGACTTTCCGTTTTGAATTTATCTCGGAGTTCAGTATTTTTGTGATTTTACTTTTTACATACGATCACGAATAACATCCACAAAAGAAAATATGTTTGGTTGGATTAATTATGCATGTCATAAGGTTAATAAATTATATGGTACTGTTCAGGTAATACAAAGAAGGATAAATGGTAAAGAAGATTTTTATAGAAGTTGGTCAGACTATAAATCTGGGTTTGGTACCGTTCAGACAGAGTATTGGCTAGGTAATTATATTTTTGCAATTTTACAGATAATGACTTATTAGCTCAAATAATTTGAGACGTTTTAACAGATTTAATTTTCTTATTGATAATTACTCAAGAATGTCTTAATATCTAGCTATAAAAAAAAAACTGCATCTTTTGTAAAAAAACAGAAATGAATGAAAGCAATGCTAGTAAGGCAAAATATATTGATAGTTTCGAAATGAAGCCATGTTTCCATATATAACCGTAAACAAAATACTACACAAAATATCCAGACTGATCATTGTAAATACGATCAACACAAACCTCTCCAAAATCCGCTGTAAACGCAGGCCTTTTGACAGAGTGAGCAGAATCGATGACATCAGTAGCGTGCCCAGACGTGAATAAATCTGGTAATAAGTGCCTTCTGTATAATTTATTAAAGGGAGACCAAGAATATGCCTTCCACAAATGTATAGATCAGTGTTTCTTTTGCTACATCTATATATACTATAACCCATGCTTTTCCGTCATCATGAATTTCCAAGAGATGTTTTGAAATATGCTATTATTAGTTCTTGGTTCAATATAGCTCCTTGTATATATAACTAACCTTTTATCGATGAATTCAAGGTATGAAACGAAAGCCCTGAAACATCTTATTGAATGGAGATATATAGTTCATATGAAGGTGCTTATGTGGTAACTTTTTTTACTGACGGATAAAAGATGCTTAAATATTGTCATTGTAAATTATAGATATAAAAAAAAAAGAAAATGCCAAGAAAATATTAAAAACTCATCATGAAACCACATAAAAGAAGAGCGAAAGATACCAGAGGGACAGTCAACTTATAGTACTGCAACCAGAGTTCATTTTTTAAAAAGGGTCCGGAAGAACACACACCTAAATTATATATATAAGAAAAGTTTGGTCGTAAGAATCCAGAGTGGTCACGTTTTTGTGAAATTGAGGTCATAGGTCAGACCTAGAAAAACCAATACAGAAATGTGACCATAGAAACTTTTTACGACCAGATGGAAATTAGAATATAGATATTATTCTATCATTTAAAACAATTTGCAGCCGTGTGTTATTCCGGACCATTAAACTCGTAAACTAAGCGTCTTTTTCGATGTCAGTTGCAGTCCTTATCCTTCAACAAGAGGAATAAAACATCAAAATTGAAATGAAGTTTGATGATCAACAAATAAGTAGTCAGAACTTTTGTGTCGGCATGAGTTATCATTGATATGGTTATAATTATAAATTAGCTGTTAACAAAACTTTAATTTTTTTCAAAGACTAAGGATTTTCTACCCAAAGAAAAGATTACCCTCGTTGTATTTGGCAAAACCTTTCAGAAATTTGGGTCCTCAATGCTTATCAACTTCATGCTTTATGTATTTGCCTCTTTTACGTTTTTAAATCGAGCGTCATTTACGGTTTTTTAATTTGTAGACGAAAAGCGCGACTCGCGTACATAATGTTAATCCTGGTATCAATGACGAGTTTATTTTAACTTTATGTTTGTTCCTAGGAAAGAACACACAACCCTTTAAAACTATAAATATCAATGTTTGATTATGTTTCAGGAAATGATAATGTACATTTGATTTCTGCTAATGGCGATCATGATCTTAGTGTGTATGTAGAAGACTTTAATGGCCTCCACGCTTATGCAAACTATTCACACTTTCTAATAGGTGATGAGAGTACTAAGTACCTGCTAGATATAACTGGATATGTTGGTGATGCAGGTAACAAATTTAATGAACTACAGGGTGCTACAATACGAAATATATTTTGAACTGAACCTAAGAAATAGTGTTTGTTGCCCCGTCCATTTATACCATTTTTACACTATGAATGTGTGCTCAGGACGACAATCGTACATACTTTATAAATGTGTTTCACATTTATGCACAGGAACTATCTGAAAGCCCGCAAAATTGAAAAAAAATAAATTTCCGCTGGTTTATTCAAACTAAACTATTTTGACTGTTGTCACGCATGATGTTTTTGTTAAGATGTTTCAATAGTGACATATATCATACGTCTTTTTTTAATATTCTAAATTAACAGAGTAACAAAATAATTCACATCAAAACCAGAGCTGTCATTTTCAAATGATAAAGTGCAACACATTTCCTCGTTCGTTAGCTGGAGACATCAACTTTTATCAACTTTGTACTTGTTTCGGCTTTATAACTATTGTGATTTGAGCGTCACTGATGAGACTTGTGTAGACAAAACGCGCGTCTGTCGTATTAAATTATAGTCCTGGTACCTTTGATGACCATTTTATCAAAAGTTTTGATTTGAGCAGGCGTCAATTCTAAACATCTGTCTATATCTTATAAGTTGTTGGAACTATTTTATCCAGGTTTATGTTTTGTTACTTAGTCTTTTTCTAAGACATATATTCTTCCAATTAAGAAAAGTTTGAAATGTTTTAATTGGCAAATTTGATCTTAAACTATAGATTTCAGCTAATATGATATTATAATTGAACTCTGCTGTATCTTATTCTATCTTTCTATACAGACACTTTTTTCGCTCGTTTTGCAGGCGATGGATTACATGAAAGTAATGGCATGAAATTTACCACGAAAGATTCAGATAACGATAGGAACAGCGGTAATTGTGCTCATGACAGGCATGCTGGCTGGTGGTTTAAAAGTTGCGATTATGCCAATTTGAATGGGAGATACAATGACACACATGGTGCTGGTAATTACTGGTATCGATGGAGACAAAATACAACGCCACTAAAAAAGTCTATCATGATGATTAAAAAGAAATAAGATATAAAAAGACTGTAGCTGTTCCGATTCCGATTTTGAGTATTTTGTCAATTTCTATTTGTTTGTTCATCGCATGCTTTTGTTTATTTTTGTTGTTTTAGTTGGATTTGTTGTTTGATTCAATTAATTCTATCTTGTTTGTTGTATGTGTGTAATGCATTTCATTTCATACACATCTGTACCCAAAGAGCATAATATGTTAATGACCCAGTTCCTATACCTGATTTAAGAACAGAATCGTTCACCTCAAAGTATTTCTCTTGAATATTTAAACAGTATACGCATAATGTATTCAAACAAAAAGTGAAATAACAAAAGTACCGAACTCCGAGAAAAAATCAATCATAAAGTCCCTAATCAAATGGCAAAATCAAATGAAAAAACACATCAAACGAACTGTCATATTCCTGACTAGCTTGGTACAGGCATTCTCAAATATAGGAAATGGTGGATTGAACGTGTTTTTAGCGCTTAACCTCTCACTTATGAATATCAATAATGTGGTCATTTTTATAAATTTCCCGTATAAAAAACTTTGAACTTTTTGAAAAACTAAGGATTTTCTTATCCCAGGCATAGATTACCTTAGCCGTATTTGGCACAACTTTTTGGAATTTTGGATCCTCAATGCTCTTCAACTTTGGATTAGTTTAGGTTTATAAATATTTTTGATTTGAGCGTCACTGATGAGTTTTATGTAGACGAAACGCGCGTCTGGCGTACTAAATTATAATCCTGGTACCTTTTATAACTATTTACACCACTGGGTCGATGCCACTGCTGGTGGACGTTTCGTCCCCGAGGGTATCACCAGCCCAGTAGTCAACACTTCGGTGTTGACATGAATATCAATAATGTGGTCATTTTTATAAATTTCCCGTATAAAAAACTTTGAACGTTTTGAAAAACTAAGGATTTTCTTATCTCAGGCATAGATTACCTTAGCCGTATTTGGCACAACTTTTTGGAATTTTGGATCCTCAATGCTCTTCAACTTTGGACTAGTTTGGGTTTATAAATATTTTTGATTTGAGCGTCAATGATGAGTCTTATGTAGACGAAACGCGCGTCTGGCGTACTAAATTATAATCCTGGTACCTTTGATAACTATTATATGACAGTCGCATCAAATTCCGTTTTATTGGATAAATCAATTCATCGCTCTAACAAGTCCTTTTTTTGGCAACTTCATTCAACTCATATTGGAAAGCTGTACTGATAAATATTGAAGATAAAATAAATACAAACTTGCATAACAGAGAGAGAGAGAATACTACTTCAGGACAACGAAAAACCATGATTCGAGGAAAAACAGACAAAAGCATGACCAACAAAGATAAAAAGAAAAAGGACAAACAAAAAAGAGTAAAAAAAAAATGAAACAAACGGAGCAAACAGAACCTCACAAAAACTAAGAGTAAATTACATATGGTGTATGATGGAAGAGGGGCGGTTCCTGCTCTACGAGAGACACAGAAATATAAACTCAGTGAACAGTCGCATTGGGTGATGTCCCAATAAGGAAATGAAGGTGGGAACAAAAAAGCTAGAAAATTGCCAATTTCTTGGTCAAGAACAATTAAGTACTGTTCAAATGTTTTGACAAATGTACAGATAAATAGTGAAAATTTCATACTTGTAAATTTATTTCTTTGTTTATTTTGACAAAATTGAACCAAACTGGCTACATGTACTAAAAACTTCCATTATTTCCCGTTATTAATGATTGAGCGAAACAAAATCCTATTCTGGTTTTTTTTTTATAATATCTCGTAACTAGTGCCCCTTTTATATCTATTCATATGGAAAGCATCGAATGTTTATATATATATATATATATATATCATCGCTTTACATATATATATATATATATATATATAATAATATTTTTAAATTTGCAAACTACATTTCACATCAAATAATATAAGAACTGTTATTATTTGATGTGAAATGTAGTTTGCAAATTTAAAAATATTATTATATACATTCTGTACACCGTGTTTATTTACTTTTGCTATATATATATATATATAAAAGACTTAAGCCTTTGTTTATTATTCCATTAATGTTTCATTCAGGTATGATATGATTAATGAAATTCCTTAGTTGAATTCCTCAACTGACAACGCCATAAAATGACAAACAGACAAATAATTGTACAGAAGACACAACATAAAAACTGAAGACTAAGCAACATGAACCCTACCAAAAACTGGGGGTGATTTCAGGTGCTCCCGAAGGGTAATCAGATCCTGCTCAAATGTGGCACCTGTTGTGTTGCTTATGTTATTACAATTCCGGTAAATAGTCTAATTCGATAGGTGACATTCATGAAAAGGGAATGGTATTGTAGTTACTACATAAGGAACATATCAGATATCATCTGTGAAACGGTTATTCTCTAACAGTCAACCAACTCGTGATGGCGTCCATAAAATCCGAAGGGATTATTTCAACTTCACTATTTGAAACTCTTGGTTTAATAGCTTCCTAGTGAGCTCTTTGCTCTAATCTTGCTTAACCAGTGAATGGATATGCATGAAATATTTCAGCCACAAGCAAACAGCAGTGCATTTACATTGTTTTCAGACACAAATGGTGTTGTGCTTAATTTTTAAACAAAATTACACAAGTATTTTTCCAGATAAGTCTTCGCATCCTCACCAACTATTCCATTTTAAAGCAAGTAATAGATTTGGATTGATTTTTTACAGTTGTTTTCCAATATTGTTTAAGAGTATTGAAAGTAGCATTCTTATTGAATTTGCAGTTACGAAAAAGCTAATTCAAGCCAATTTCAAGGAACTAATTTGGTGGTCTGTTAGTGACCTCTATCCAGTTAAAAAAATAAAATCCTTTTACCTACACTTCATTTATCTGTAATTTAATAATATCAAGTCCCCTTTTTATATTTAATAACAAAAGTCAATTAAAAATAAATAAAGTATGAAGTAATAATTTTATACAAATGATTTTTATTATAAAATAAATTGCATTTTTATAACATGTTTGTTCTAAATATAAAATGTATAACAAGCAACATTATTAAAAAACAATAACCATAAAAATATAAAATATATCACAGATTCAGTTTATTTCATTCAATATATATAAAAACAGTTCTTCAAACAAGGTAAAATTGCTGTGGACAATAGTATCATCTCTCCCAAATATGTTGATATTTTCTTCTGGAACTTCTGTCCTTAATAATTATGTAAATCAATTTCCTTGCTAATTATCAGGATATTCCAAATTAAATCTGCTATAATCCTGGAGGCTCTGCAAGAAAATAAAAATATACCAGTTAAGTTACATCACTTATTTAACATGTTTTCCCAAGTGTACATTTCACAGCAATATACATACTTACATTTGGGGTCCTCAGTTTGCCTTTTTGACTGCTTCGATTCAAAAAGGAAGAATATGATTTTGCCCTCAGTATATTAACTCATCTTTGACTTTTGACACTATTTTAGCTTTTACCATTTGTAGGAAAGCTTAATTTTGCATAGGACTTAGTATATTTCAAGTAAATTAAATAATATGTATGTCAAATATTTATTATAAAATATTCTACAGTTTAAAAACATTATAACTAGATAAATTACATATTACTTACATCTTCAAATATAGGACTTCCATGTATTTGACCTGGTACATCAAGTAGTCCCTCATCTTTAAGATACAGGGTACCAGTAGTCTGATCCATTTTATAGTATAGCTGCCCATATCTGTGGTATGTTGGATATTTTGTGATTGAAGGTAAATGGATGTGATCATTAACCTCTGTTCCTAACAGTGCCACATTATAGAACACAAACTGAAATGAAGAAAAATCATTACTTAACATAATACCAAACCTTGGTTTACATAAAGGGTCTTAAAATATAAAGTCTTTATAAACTATTCCCAACTACTAATCTGAACATTTCTCTAAGTTTTAAAAGTCTTATTCTTAAAAAAAAACTCTTTTCTTCACCAAGTCAAATAACTACCCTTAATCCCAAGCCCAGTAAGGAATATGGCAGTTGTTATCAAATAGACTGTTTCTATGTAAGTTCGTGGTTGGTTTTGTTGCAGTTCAGAGTATCAATTGTTTCACTGGGTTTTAGTTTGTAACCTGGATTTGTTTAGTCGAGTTATGACTAATGAACAGCAGTATACTACTGTTGCCTTTATGTATATTATTTACCCCTTGTCATACAAGAGGGTCTAGATGGGGTTAATAAAATGGAGAATAATGGACACAAAGAGCAAAATAGAGGGCTAAAATTAAAGAATAGAAAGAAAAAATAGGCAAAAAGTTAAAATAAAAAAGGAATAGATAATAATCAGATTCTAAATCATAAATAAAACTGAAAAATGGGCGAAATAAATAGAGAAAAATGCTATAAAAAACAATTTAGGCCACACCAATTTGATTCCTTGTTCGACGGACCCGCCCGCACCTATTTTTTTCAAAACAGAATTTTTTTTAAAAATTTTTATATTCCCGCATCCGGAAATGTAATCATGTCCATTTCCTGCACCGTTGTTTTTGTAAATATTTTAAAAAGATATCAACATTTGTTTTAAAATCACAGTCTAACCTGTATATAACGACTTTAAACATAAAATCACCCCACCACAAGGTGTAAATATCTGTGAGAATATTTGTTTCAGCATGAAACCTATTTATCTAAAGAGGGAGTGCTCCGATATTTAGAAATTTATAACCGCGGAAATACCTGTAAAGAACAAACAATTGGTTTCTTTCCCCCTTACTTATATTCCCTATCAAAACATGTTCGCTGTTAGAATAAAATACAAAGAACTTCTGAAGGATTTGCCTTCAACTGCAATTGTATTGTATGCTGGCGAAACAAAACTATCTATAGCCACTGCATGTTTATGCACCTGTCCTGATTGATTCAGGGGCCTGTCGTTCAGCAGTTATCGTTTGTTGATGTTGTTCATAATTTGGTATTTTCCTGTTTGGATATATAAATTAGACCGTTAGTTTTCCTGTTCAAATTGTGTACGCTAATAATTTTGGGGTCCTTTATAGCTTGCTGCTTGGTCTGTATCAAAGCCCTGTGTAAAAGGCCGTACTTTGACCTATGTTTGTTATTATCAGGTTGAGAACAACCCTCCCTCAGATAAGGGGTCCTTTTATTGATGTAGAAAAGAAAATAAAAATACCAAGGATTTGTATAGTTCTTCTATTTTTTACCTTTGAAAACTTAGAATTTTGTACTCAAAAAGAGGAGAGTTGCATCATATTTTAAACAACTTTTTCTAAAAGAGGGGTCCACTTATTTTGAATAATATTAAACTGTTAAAGTAAATGTGTTAACATGGTTAAAGTCCAGGAATATTACAAAATTCTTGGACATGTTTTGACCATTTAATACCAGATAGATATATAGTTCTTTGAGAAAATATGAGCTCTTTTATACAAACAAATATATTATAACTTATATTGATCCCTCATAAAACATGTAAAAGGGATATTTATAACATTAAGGGGTTGCCCCCAAACTGATTATGACTTGAATGGAGAATTGTCTCATTGTCAGTCACACACACATAGACTAGATTTAACTATTTCTTGGTGAACAGGGAAAAAATACATCAGAAGTTAAAGAAATGTCAACGTATTAAAGTGATAAATCAAGTTTTAATATTGTCAAAATCTACTTTTTAATGTTTACAAAAAAAAAGTTATAATCGCTCGCCTTTACTTTTCAAGCTTTGCCTCAAAAATTTCCAAATTAAATATTTTTTTATTAAAATTTTCAAATCGCTCGCTCGCCCCATATTTTGGAGTCCAAATTAATTTGGTGTGGCCTTATAATAAAAATCAGGAACCCTCCATCCACACTCTATGCTACAGATCACATTGAACAGAACCTAAATCATTGATTAAGGTTAAAGTCTTCATTAGTTAAGGAGCTAATACCGGTGTCACACATCAGCCTATACCTCCGATGTACGTCGAGCATGATTAAATAATCATGCACGCTAGTAATTTAAATGCATTCAACCTGTCAATCATATCTGTATCATGTGCACAACAAGCTTTAAGTGTGTATTGGGCGTACAAGAAGCGTACCTAAGTGTTTATCGGGCTTTCAAGTAACGTATGTTGGGGTATGCCTGGCGTTTATGTAATGTAGATGGAATGCACGTATCTGTGACGATAATCCGTGCTTTCGGCGTGTCTGGGACATTTTATTGTGGGGGGTTTGTTACAAACACACCCGCATACGTTTTAGTTAAAGTTGAACGATCTCGAAGCATATACAACGTGCCCTAAATGTGTTTCAAACTTATCTGTAGCATTTTAAAGGCACTTGTAGCGTATGTATTACATGCGTGTAGCGTACAGGTATACGCCAGACAAACACTTGAGCTGGATGAATTTTTTATGCTGCTTAAAAATTCAACAAGGGTATACATTTGAATTTCAATGTACTTCAAACTTATGCAATGCGCGTTTAACGATTGATTAGCGTTCCTCTGGTGTGCAACTAACGTATACCGACTTTATCTATTCAATTTTGTCTGTACGTATGGTGTACGCCGGTCTATACGCCAATGTGGGACGCCGGCATTAGAGGAATTATGGCCTAAAGTGAGATTTATTATGTTCTTACCTCATCAACATATCCTTTATAGAAATAATTGGTGTCTGTCCCCAGGTAAAATAAAGTATCTTCATCTGTGGTATATTGTGTCTAAAAATATAATTATTTTAATATTCAATTCAAGATGGCTATCTTGCTGGTTTTATAAAATTTGATGACAGCAACTTTATTGATCCTTTAAATTTGTCATTAAATGATGCAAAGGGAATCAAGTACAACATTGGTAATGTGAATGTTATATAACTTTTCCATTTTTAGGGCCTATAAAATCAACTAAATCTTGAGTAGATAGATATTTTTTATCTTTAACTAATGATGAAGAAAGTCAATGTACCTCGTCTTGTGCAGATTTATACATTGTGTCGTTAAAAATATATAAATGTTTCAAATCAATTAAACTCACCAGGTCAATAGGAGTTACATCACTAGTTACACCAACTGAGTTTCCATTCACATACAAAGTCATTGAGTATTCTATAAAAAATTAACACCATATGTCAATTTTAAAATAGAATCATGAAATCATTAGTAGTAAAATAAACCTGATGTACACAATTAAAAAAAAACATTCTTAAAATATATTTTAAAAGTTTTTGTTGCATTTTTTTAAAAGAAAAAATGTATTGATAATTCTCCGGTAGAAAAACTAGAGGCTCTCAAGAGCCTGTGTCGCTCACCTTGGTCTATGTGCATATTAACAATAGAAACAGATAAATTCATGACAAAATTGTGTTTTGGTGATGGTGATGTGTTTGTAGATCTTTCTTTACTGAACATTCTTGTTGCTACAATTATCTCTATCTATAATGAACTTGGCCCAGTAATTACAGTGGAAAAGATTTCCTAAAAATTTACAAAAATTAACAAAAATTTATGAAAATTGTTAACAATTGACTATAAAGAGCAATAACTCCTTAAGGTGGTACCTAACACTACAGGGAGATAACTCTGTAAAATCAGCTAAACGTTTTAATTGTGTTGTGTTGTTAAGGGAATATTAAGCTTCTCAATGATCAAAATAAGTGTTTGTCAAACTGCTATATAACCAGTGTATTTTTTCTGATAAAACCGTTGGTTCAAATTTTTTGAAATTTTTATATTTTTGTAAAAGGGTCAAAGTAAATACTTTGTCAAAATTTTAAGAAAATTAAACGAGCATAATTAATTTTAGTTGAAGTGTTGGGTACCACCTTAAGGGGTCAATTGACAATTCTTGTCATGTTGACTTATTTGTAGATCTTATTTTGCTGAACATTATTGCTGTTTACAGTTTATCTCTATAATAATATTCAAGATAATAACCAAAATCTGCAAAATTTCCTT
The DNA here is from genome assembly GCF_965363235.1 of Mytilus galloprovincialis. Classification (NCBI taxonomy): domain Eukaryota; kingdom Metazoa; phylum Mollusca; class Bivalvia; order Mytilida; family Mytilidae; genus Mytilus; species Mytilus galloprovincialis. The sequence goes on from NC_134844.1 coordinate 24,506,627, forward strand.
AAAATTACTAATTCAGGGACAGCAACCCAACAACAGGTCCGATTTGTCTGAAAATTTCAGGGCAGATAGATCTTGACCTGATAATTAGCTTTGGTTTTTGAGTTATAAGCCAAAAACTGTATTTTACCCCTACGTTCAATTTTTAGCCATGGCAGCCATCTTGGTTTGTTGGCCGGGTCACCCACACATTTTTGAACTATATACCCCAATGATGATTGTGGCCAAGTTTGGTTAAATTGGGCCCAGTAGTTTCAGAGGAGAAGATTTTTGTAAAAAATTACAAAAATTTACGAAAAATTGGTCAAAATTGACTATAAAGGGCAATAACTCCTTAAGGGGTCAACTGACCATTTTAGACATGTTAACTTATTTGTAGATCTTACTTTGCTGAACATTATTGCTGATTGCATTTTATCTCTTTCTATAATAATATTCAAGATAACCAAAATCTGCAAAATTTCCTTCAAATTACTTATTTCGGGGCAGCAACCCAACAACCCGTTGTCCGATTCATTTGAAAGTTTCAGGGCAGATAGATTTTCACTTGATGGACAATTTTACTTCATGTCAGATTTGCTCTAAATGCTTTGGTTTCAGAGATATAAGGCAAGATCTACATTTCACCCCTATTTTCTATTTTTAGCCATGGCGGCACTCTTGGTTGGTTGGCCGGGTCACGCCACACATTTTTTAAACAAGATACCCCAAAGATGATTGTGGCCAAGTTTGGATTAATTCGGAAAAAATGGTTGTGAAAAAATTAACTATAAAGGTCAATAACTCCTAAAGGGGTCAACTGACCATTTTGGTCATGTTGACTTATTTGTAAATCTTACTTTGCTGAACATTATTGCTATTTACAGTTTATCTCTATCTATAATAGTATTCAAGACAATAACCAAAAACAGCAAAAATTCCAAATTCAGGGGCAGCAACCCAATAACGGGTTGTCGGATTCATTTGAAAATGTGAGGGCAGATAGATCTTGACCTGATAAACAATTTTACCCCTGTCAGATTTGCTCTTAATGCTTTGGTTTTTGAGTTATAAACCAAAAACTGCATTTTACCCCTATGTTCTATTTTTAGCCATGGCGGTCATCTTGGTTTGTTGGCCAGGTCACGCCACACATTTTTTAAAATTTGATACCCCAATGATGATTGTGGCCAAGTTTAGTTTAATTTGGCCCAGTAGTTTCAGAGGAGATAATTTTTGTAAAAGTTAACGACGACGGACGACGACGACGAACAACGGACGACGACAACGGACAACGGACGACGGACGCCAAGTGATGGGAAAAGCTCACTTGGCCCTTTGGGCCAGGAGAGCTAAAAAGGAGATTTTTTATATCAATCTTTAATAAGATAGCATTCCCATGATGTTAGTAAACAAAAATGACTGATTAAGGTCAGCACCTTTTTCATCATCAAAGAGGGGTGTGTCAACACACACCTCTTACTAAAGTTTAGCTTTTCATTTTTTAAAGTTACAAGAGACAAAGGAGACAAATGTAAAGCATTTCTATACTTTATCAGGAATAGAAAATTTCTAGTGTACATATTGTGAACATGTTTAAGATTTTGATTGAATTTCAATTCTTGTTTCCTTTAAATCAATCAATTGGTTCAAAATTGAAGAAGTCAGGCATGAAGAACAGAATTTGCATTACCGGCAAACAACCTTACACGGGTAGCGTTCAATATCGTAGCGGCTACATAGGGCTACGTAGATTTATTACTATTGAATGTGTAGCTAGCCTAGCTGCTATATAAATATTGATCTCACCTGATTCATCATATATGTATAACAAACTGATCCATTGGTTTGTATTGATAGTGGATGTAGATGTTACTGTATTGTTTCCATAAGATCCATGTACAACACCTCCATCTAACCATAAACATATAGTTCTAGTGTCTGTACAAAATAATGGCATGTCACCTGCTGCCAAAGAGTCTATCTTTATCCACAGTCCAACGGAAAAACTGTTGATAGCAATAAATGCTTTTTAATACATCAATTGTTTATTAAAAAAAATAAGGAACAGTGAATATTTTTATTACTGTCGATTCATTATTATTCATGAGATACCACTTTTGTTAATTTTGTGGGTACGGGTGAACGATGCAATCAAATGTTCAATGAAGTACATATTTTCTATAGGCTTGTTGAAGACTTTTGTAAAATCATGAAATCAAATATCCAAGTAAATTTTACTATGTCCTTAATCCATGAAAATTGGTGCCCACGAAAAAATAACTGACTCCATGTGGTATACAATCCAGCCAGTTCAATGTGTTGACTGAACATTTAAGTTAAAAAGCATGAAAAGTTTAATAGGCGATGAAACTACTGATAAGCATCCTGTGTCTGTCATATAACCTTTGCCATCAGCACTTGATGTGATTTCAATTTTTCAAATAATGATTTTATGTTTTAATCTTTCTTTCTAATTTCCTACATATCAAATTTTTTATTTTTTTTTATTAAAAGATGAATTTTGGGTTTAAAAGAAATTAAGTAACAAAGTAGTTATAATTCAGATATATTTTTTTGGGGAAAATCCTGACAGTTTTTATACTTCAAGAATTAAATATTTCACATGTCAATTACAACAGAAGACATTATTTGTTATTATGCACTAAAACCATATGGACATGGAAATGAAATTCAATAATTTGTATACAAGGTTTTATTTCTATTCTCACCTTTGATAAATGTCTAAACGAGTGATATTGGTAAGCACAATATAATCATCCACTCCATCAAGATACAAAGCTTTATTGTCTCTGGGGATACACTGGACCTTCAGATCAGACCATAAAACTGATTCCTGGCCAAACTGGTACACTCCAACACGACCTCCAGTTATACTGGTGTCATAGATGTCACCACTGTCAGCTAATAATGAATCTACATCATACAATTGGAATCTGAAATAATTATGAAAAATTATAACGTTTTTTTAAGTTAGGTTCTGGGTTTAGATATATATAGGAAGATGTGGTATGAGTGCCAATGAGACAACTCTCCATCCAAGTAACAGTTAACAAAAGTAAACCATTATAGGACAAGGTACGACCTTCAACACAGAGCCTTGGCTCACACGGAATAGCAAGCTATAAAGGGCCCCAAAAAATTACTAGTGTAAAAACATTCAAACAGGAAAACCAACGGTCTAAATATAAAAATGAGAAACTACATAAACAGACGACAACTACATGTACTGTACATCAGATTCCTGATTTAGGACAGGTGCAAACATTTGCAGCGGGATTAAATGTTTTAATGGTACCAAACCTTCTCCCTTATCTGAAACAATAGTATAACATCACAACATAGAAAGACATGTAATCAATTATCAATTGGAAAGCTTAACTCAATCAAAAAACGCAAATTAACACACAATGAACGAAAATAAATTTGATCTGTGATACCTGAGGTAAATACATAGTATATAAAAATTATAAGGGATAAATAATTAAGGTCAAAAGTAAGAAAACAGGTTTAAACAAAGTTAAAGTATGATACCACTGTGAAATGTTAAACAATTTTTAGAAAATCATCACTTTTGAAAAAACCTGTGTCATATTATACACAAGTAAATGAAGCCTGCATTTGAAAGAAATCACCCAAGTGTTTTCATTTTTTCTAATTTACATTTCATTTAAATGTACTAAAAGTCTCACTTAAATTCAATTGTCCACAATAATTTAAGCATAAAAGTAAAATCGTCTTCTAGTTCTCCAAAATTAAACCCAACTAAGCAGGCAAGTTGGATATATTTATCGATATTTAAGACCTCTTTTTCTTTCCAGGGGTGTCAATAAAGCATAACATGAGCTTGCAGTCAATATAGTATTCAAAGTATAGTCCAACTGTGACATGCAAAAAGTAAGGTATGAAGTATTGTAGGAATAAATTTGTGATATAAATACCCATATATATATTTCCATCAAATATCTATGAAAGTGCTGACATACAATGTAGTCAGTATTGAAGTTGCATAAAGAATGAACCTATCATTTCAACAATCTCATTTTATAGATATAAAAATATCTGTAGATGTCTTGGTGTTTGGTTTTAGATCCATACTCTAATTTATCTACCTGATCTTATTTAAATCTGTATAATGCCATAGGAACCATTTATATGATGTGTAATTACTCCATCTTGTCATGTTACCATCCTGCCATAGTACTGTATCCTGGTTCACTGTTGTACTACTGTGCCATAGAGCATAAGCTAATGTTTGTCCAGGACCAGTATTGGAGTTCACTACCTATTTGTAAAGAAATATGAATACATTTAAATGATAAGGATATTAATCATAGTTTCAAAAAAGTGCTCCTTTAGTTACAATGGTCCCGTAAATAATATAAAAAAAATAATAATATCCAGAAGGATTAGTTGAAACCACACGTCTTAATCTGCATATCATACACATGAAAAACAACAATTCGACCCCTGTGTATTAAAACTTATTTTAAACCATAAAAATAACAAATGAGTACTTAAAAAATGAAAACTTGATAGTAAGCTCTTCATACAATATGAATTTCATTATTGTTTAGCTTTTTTGTTTTCTTCCCATTAAAAAATTCCTTGGTCAAGATTTTATTTGTGTTTCATCTGTTCATTACTTGTATTGGACTACAAAAACTACTTTTTTTGGAAACCTTAAATGATTCTGAGACAGAACTACCAATGGACCTTAATCAATTTTGTAACCAACTTCATTCTTATTTATATTGAAAAGAACTTTGTACATTTCATAGAATAACAAAAGACCCTTGTTTTGGAGTGAAAATTACCATGCAATAGACATGATTGCTATGAAAGACAAGAGAAAATAATTTCACCATACATTCAAATACATGAACTAATCCTGCATAACTTAAAACAGGTCAGCAAAATTGTTTCTACAGAATTACCTTCAGATTTAGTCCTTTAACACCAGTCTGAAAAGTTGTAGTTTCAAAGTTGTAATTAGTTGGTTTCCATGACAAAAGATAAAACTTTCTATTGTTTACATAACCAAACACTATTCCGATGTAGTTATCTCCCTTATCTGATGGTACATAAACAGTTCCACTGTATTTCATAGAACCATATGTCTGTTCACCTATTTATTAAATAATATATAGTGGGTTTTATACAGAATAATTTGGTAGATATTTTGATTTTCTGTCGAATGTTTGTGTTTGAATACGTTTAATATATATTCTTTATTCTGAGCAAAGAGAACATAATTCTTCAAATAGACAACTGAACTCACTGAAATTTTCAATACAAAAAAATTATCACTGTTTTGAATTATTTATTTCACAATTCTAATAAACAGGTACATTGAACCATCAAACTGACCTATTAACATGACTGGTTTCATTGTATCAGCTAACTGGTATATCTCCCTGCCTACTGCCTTAACTCTCCATTGAGGATCTATACTGTAACCAGGATACAGATCAACAGAGAAATAATCAGAGAAGGAAGTTGTAGATATATATTTGTTATACGGACAGGTGTCATTACTGTCATCTATACCATCCCCATCAGAGTCAACTACACAATTGTCACCAACCTGGTCTCCTGAATAATACAATATACATTAATGAATGGAGAAGGAAGTTGTAGATATATACATGTTATACGGACAGGTGTCATTACTGTCATCTATACCGTCTCCATCAGAGTCAACTACACAATCGTCACCAACCTGGTCTCCTGAATAATACAATATACATTAATATTGGGGGAGGAAGTTGTATATATATAGTTGTTATACGGACAGGTGTCATTACTGTCATCTATACCGTCTCCATCAGAGTCAACTACACAATCGTCACCAACCTGGTCTCCTGAATAATACAATATACATTGATGAAGGGAGAAGGAAATTGTAGATATATATTTGTTATACGGACAGGTGTCATTACTGTCATCTATACCGTCTCAATCAGAGTCAACTACACAATCGTCACCAACCTGGTCTCCTGAATATACAATAGATTTTTTAGATCATTACTATTTTTCCACTTACTCTTTAAACTCACTTTTCTTTTATAAATAGACTGATTGATTATTTGCTGAACTTCTAGATTGCATGAAAAAGACCCTTCTTGTGATGTTCCTATTGCTTCAAGTGTATACATACCATTTACATCTGTCTGTAATGGGTTCTTAAGGTATGGACAATTATCATCCGAGTTAGTTATACCATCACCATCTAAATCAGGATCACAAACATCACCTACAAATATCAACATAAATACAGACATTCATTGAATAAACAAGAATGTGTCCCAAGTATAAGGATGCCCCACTTGCACTATCATTTTTTATGTTCAGTGGACCATGAAATTAGGGTAAAAACTCTAATTTGGCATTAGAATTAGAAAGATCATATCATAGGGAACATGTGTACTAGGTTTCAAGTGGATTAGACTTCAACTTCATCAAAAACAACCTCGACCAAAAACTTTAACCTGAAGCGGGACGAACGAAGATGAACAAACAGACTGACCCACAGACCAGAAAACATAATGCCCCTCTACTATTGTATTAACATCAATGACACATCAATTTTCATCAAGCTAATTAGCAGAAACACATTATTTGTATTTCAATTAACTTTTCAGCCACCAGGGGTTGATCCAGGATTTCCGGTTTGGGGGGGGGGGGGGGGGGGGGGGGGGGGGGGGGGGGGCGCAAAGATTTATTTTTCGCTGAGCAGAGCAAGGCGAAAAAAAATTTTGAGGTAAAATTATTGAAATATTCTTTTATAGGGGTGATATGTAGATATCTTGAACTATTGTGTGGTAAAATTAGCGAGAAATTAAAGTTTCAAGCTGAAATCGCCTTAATCCACCACTGACAAGAATCTACAATTACCGCAATTAACAAGAAATATGTGAGCTTCGATTCATTGAGACTACCCCTATATATTTCCCAGAAAACAGGACTGAAGACAATTAGGATAGAGGCAGACCTCAATCAGGAGTACACAAGCTGACCCTCCATATAAAAAAATCTAACGAATGTTATGTCAATGGTTACTTGGAAAACTGGTGTTACATTCATATTAGTCAATCTAATATCTTCAGGGGGGAAATGCAATAATGACGTACTAGTAATAGATTTGTATGCTTCCTAGTGGATCCTCCAGACCAAATATCAAGTGACTGACCAACAGATGGACGGCCAGAGGTAAAACAATACGTCCCTATTCTTCGGAGAACCAACGAGCTATGATGGCAAGATCTCCCAAAAAACTACAACAATCTCCTAACTTACGCACTAAGGGATTTATATTGCATATATCAGTGAGGTTATAAAGCTACAGTTATAAAGCTGCAGCCATAGTCATGAGAACATTTTATTTTTATTCTGTGTTTCTGTGCAAACCAATCTACAATCAAGACACCAGCACCTGTTGTAAAACTATTTATATAGAAATATCAGGTAATATCTTAACTAAAAACCTTAAAAGACATGGTGCTGGTAGTTGTGACATAAAGAAATACAGGAACACCACAAATAAATAATTCTTTTGCACATCGCCAATATGTCTAAGCCAATTGTACATGGTTTCAATAATGTGAAATTTAACTGCCTCACTTAAGAATTACTTTAACACTCCATAACACCAGCCCTGCCAAACTTGGTTAAGACAATGGAAATGTGAAGAGTTAGACAGATGGACGAGAGGACTGACAGACGCAAAGTGAGACAAGACAGATCATAATTGCTCACCTGACCAATAATAATATTATGTTTTGCTAACGAAAATTTTTACTTTTACCAGCGATTTTTAATTGTCCTTTCATAACATCTGTTTTTTACTTTATTTATTTTCGGAGGTCGTGCCAGACTTAACTGTGTTAGCCACAAACAACTAAAATCAGAATGAGATATGCATTTACAAAGTTATGTTTATTTTCTTGGGATTCCAAGCATGTAATACGATACATAATTCAATTAAATTTTTAGGTTGCAAGTGAGAAATAAATATAGGCACAGAGATACAAATTTATAACCTAACCTTTCGCTTGAAACAGTATTTTGCAGATATTATGAAAGAATCTCAGATGCTGATATCGCGACTGTTTTCTTGACCGTGCCATGATGAAATTGTGAAAGTGAGTAAGGGAACTTCGATTATCAAAGAAATTGATTATAAAAATTGCAAATACAATGTAACATTTGTTTTTACTTTAATTGCTAAAAACCTATTATATTTGTCATCAAACGCAGCTCCGCGTTTGACACCTTCCTTTAAAATAATGTATAGAACTTTAATAAATCGTAGTCAGTTGATAAGTAATCACGTTTATTCTATTAAACTGACTGTTTTATATACTTTGAATGTTAAAAAAGATGGAATGGTCTCTTCTGATACTTAAATAAGTTGAAGACAACCCATGTTTTGCAAATTTTAGGGGGTGGGGGGCGCACGCCCGCCACGCCCCCGCCTAAATCCGCCCCTGGCCACTCACGTATGTGATTTCACCATATTCTGTATTTGCCTTTCCAAAGTCACGAGCCTGTTATTAAATGATTGCATATTTTTTTTGCTGATTTATCATATTTTTTTATAAATCAGGTTGTTAGTTTTCTCATATGCATTTGAACGTCATTTCAAGGCCTCTTATTGCTTACTATGCTGTATTGGATTTGCTCATTTTCAAAGAACAAATTGTGACCTTTAATTGCTAACTTCTACAAAATTTGATTTCTGATGAAAAGGAGACTTGTTAGCAGTCATATCACATCTTCTAATGATATTTTGTAAGAAACAGCTGGTAAATATGACTGAAAACCATAATATTTTGGTTTTTTTTCTAAATTTGTTTCCTTGAATATGTTGGCGTAATTTATAAGGATCATCATGGTTTATGCCTTTTTTTTTTTACTTGTTTTTGTTTTCATTGTGCAATTTTTATTGCATTTATTGACTGGTATAGCGAGCAATTTGTCAACTGTTACATACACAAAATATAATCTAATTTTTTGATAAAGTACATATAACCTTACCTATACCATCACCATCTGTATCTGTCTGTTCACCATTAGCTGCCTCCTGACAATTGTCAATGATGTCAAGTACACTATCACCATCCCTGGAATGATGTTAATGATACATAAAATTATAAACAGCTTCATTTACATTTCTATCAACACAGACTGAAGTCAAAATATGTCAACTGTTTTATTTCCTTAGCTTATGATGAACTCCTCATTAAAAAAAGTTGCAGACTTCTATAAAACTCTTTTATCAATCAGTTTTTTTGGTTTTTTTTTAAATGTTTAAGGTTATTACTCCTACAAATGTGTCATTCAATACAGAAAAAAAATAGTGATTATCAGCAAAACATAAAAAAATCCTTAAATACAAAAAATAAATTACACTATTGTTATTTTATCACATTTTGCTTTAATGAAATTTCAATATCATGCTTTTCAAGTAATTTTAATTTTATTAGTCAAACAAAAAGAGAATGTATGACATTATGAGTCCATGTCCTTGACTATGTCTATGAAAACAGGATCTACAAATTTTCTATGGTCTTTCAAACTAAAGGATGCTTCCTGGCTACAGTTCATCTCAAGTTATACCCTACAAGGAGATTGAGGCTGAGAAACATCCTCTTCTATGACACCATCTAAATCTTCAACCTGATATTTATATATGTATATATGTGTTCCTCCTCAGAAAACAAAAGAATTATAGATTACCGTTGATCATCTCAATGAGAAAGGAAATCGAGTTGAGATGACCAATGATAACCTGCTTATCGCTATTTTACCTATGACGATGTTGTCAATTTCATGTCAATTTCATTAGCCACGTGTCTCCTTAGTTTCTAGCGATATTTTTTCCATCTCAAGAGAGTAGTATGATATGAAAAATTATCACATAAAAAGATCAAAGGAAAAATGGACAAAATAGCGATAATAAGTTCATTTGATAAAAAAAAATAATATCAAAATGCAAGTTTAAATTATTGCAATTAAATTCCTGTTGCATTATTTGCAATAGCAAAAACATCACAATAATTTCTGAATTACAGTTTGTCAAAACCAGTTGTAATTGACAAAGAATATTTAATGATTTAAATTGTGTTGATATACCTGTCCTTATTAATAGTGGGATCACAGCTATCACCATATCCATTCTGATCTGTGTCTGTCTGGGCAGGGTTTCCTATACTTATACAATTATCACAAACATCACCAATGTGATCACCATCTGAGTCATCTTGTGTTGGATTGTTTTTCAATGGACAATTATCGAAACCATCTGGTCTACCTAAAATGAAAACAAATTTTAAATTTAATTTCTACACTTGCTGTAGTACTAGTGGATCTAACAAAAGAAGTAGTATTATTTTCATTCAAAATGTATTTACTGTGAATATGCTACTCCCCAGAAATAACCATATTTCAATTTTGATGAAAGTTCTCAATATTAAGTTTTCCCTTTCATTCAAACAAATATTATTATGAAAATGATTCCATTAAATGATACTCTTCAAAAAATGTTGTCCTGCATGAATTAGTACATGAATCTCAATTGTACATGTATATGACACTGCTATTATATTCTGCCAAGCACAAATTGTTGTTTGGACCTATTTTGTCTATTTCATGCATAAATGTCATTTGATCATGCAATTAAAACCCCACAAATAACCTGTACCAAAACATATCGGAAACTATGATATCCCAAAGGACAAGGTAAGATAAGGCCTGTATTTTCGAATTCTGTTTTGGAAAGCTACTTATTATATTAAAACATTCCCTGAGGTTTGAAGTTTGTTTGGATGAACTTCAAAACCACTAATTTTTGCAACTGTGTTAGGTAAGAAGGGTTATTAACTTTCTGTTATTATGCAAATACATTGTAACGTAATTATTATTCATTTTGCAGGTGAATTTACAACAATTTTATTTTGAGTGCCAAAGGAATTTTTTTATTCTCTAATTTTTGTGCTATTTTCACATTTCTTGGCCGGTGTGAGAAAAATATTTCTCCTTACAAGTGAAAAATCTGTTCTCGGCAAATGATTAGTCGAAATTTGATTATGACGTCTAAATGTTTTGTTTTCTTCTGAATTTTCCTATTGTGACATCATGAAAACAGGCGACCATGCCCGATGACGTCGCATATAAAGAACACAAGTTTCGGAAAATCTTTGAAAAAGAAGGATAAAAATCATTAGAGAAACAGATATCTACACTATAACTCGTGTATTACGATATTTCTCCGCTCTCGACAGTTAAATTTTAGTTATTTAAGGGGGTTCGCGGGTCTAAATCATTTATATAGGATTTCTCTATATTTTTCTATAAATGAACTTTATCTTATAGTTAATAGAAAAATAAAATAAAAAAATGGGGTCACCGTTCATTTGCGCTCACAATCTGCCTTCGAAAGAAGCATACATCTTGGTTAAAGTTTTTTTTTCTGTTGAACTAAGGCCAAAAAAATAAATAGGTGTGTTTCCGGTCGCCCGACCGACCCTAATTTTTTGGCGCCGACCCTAACTTTTTTTTCCCGGAAAAAAGAAAATAAATAAAAATCCGGATTTTTTTCGTTTTTATCCGGAAACGGTTTTTGTTTAGTATAGCCTTTGAATGGCATCTTTTAAACGTTTTGTTTCAAATAAAATTTTAATACAGTAAGCATTTGTGTGATACAGATTGAAGTCAAACAACGGCATGGCTTCTGCTATGGCCATCAGTCAAAGTGTGTTATCAATAACAATTGATGAGTGTCCACACAGGAACGAGAAAAAAAGTATAATAGCCCCATTGTTGTCTGAAAGAAACTGATTATAAAACAGGTCTTTGCTGAGACAGACTTTGATGGGCTTTCTGTGTAAGACTATAGCCTGACCCGTACAGATGGCATATCAGTTCTGAAAAGTTTGAAAATTTTATAAGCTGGAAGTCCTGGCCAAGTCTTCTGCAACTTTTGAACATGGGCTATTCATATCTTGTATACTTTATACAATGAACTGATGAAAATAACCTGAAAGAATAACAAACTGATTATAAAAATACACAAAAAACAACCGAAGCAGGCCAGTAAAAAAAAAAAAAAAAAAAAAAAAAAATACCTACCTACCGACCCTAATTTTTTGGGGCATGCAACAGGAAACACACCTATTTTTTTTTTTGGCCTAATAGGCGAAATAAAAGTAATATCGAAATCGCTCAAATTTTACAATAATTTAGTTTAAGTACAGCATATATCGAAATTATATTAAAAAATATAGGTCACCGATGAGTTAAAAGAGATATTTCAATTTTAAAGCCAAAAAATGTCATTTTTCCACCAAAGGGAGATAATTTGGAACTTTTTCAATGATGTTTACATTTTAAAAGTCATCTGGGGCCGACACGAATTAATTGTTTTGAATGTTGTTTGTACCATATAATGAAGTAACAACTACAAAAGGTAATAAATAAAATTTGTAATGAAAAACAAATGTTTAATTTTTTTCCGAAATTTTTATACCCTCGAGCCTCCTTAAAGAGCTCGGCAAGCCTCGCGCTTTAAATAATAAAATTTAACTGTCTCGAGTGGAGAAATATCGTAATACACTTGTTCATACCTGTCAACCTGTGACGATGAAAATGCAGGTCATGACCTGCATTGAAGAATCAAATCTCAGGTCATAACGCGTACGAACTTTTTCGAGCTGAATTTCAGTATTTATGGTACATTTTCCTATAATGTATATCAAAGATACCAAAACATCAATGCATGTTCACTTGGTTAAGTCTTTTTAAATCTTATTTATTATTATTTCATTACACTTTTAAAGATTTTTATTAACTTGTGTATCACAGTCTTATGTCCTTTACTTTTGTCATCATCTAAAATTTATTTTTCAAATGTATTTTTAAAATGAGTTTACTAGCCTTTAAACATACCATGTAGAGGTATTACATCAATGAACATTCACCTCTCAAATTATATATATGTGGTGGTGGTTAACGACCTTGACTGGCTATACAGCCCTCGCAGGGTCGGCTCGGTGCCCGAAGACGTTTGGTGAGCTTTAACATGTTTTTGATGCCGTGGGTCAGGAACAAGTAGTGGAGGTCGCAATATGTAGGCCGCCATCTTGGTTTTGGTGAGTAGATTTTTCTTTGTTTACTATTTTGATGTTTATTTTCACTAACGGCTGCTTTCAGGGCCAGTTTGGTCAGCTTGGCAGCCCGCTAGCCTCGATGATGGAGTACAGGTAGATGATCTCGGACGTAGTTCGAAAGATGACAGGAAGCATTATCAAGACCAAAGCCGTGAGGCAGTGAAATGAAGGTCATATCACCCAACAGCCTAGGATACAGCCCTCGCACGTTAATCGGCATAACACTCCCCATAATACAATGGTTTTGGAGTGCATGTTAACGCGGGTACGCCAACTACTACGTCTATCTGTACGGCATGGATTGGTTTCTGTCATCTTAAGTAGTAAGTCGTTGATATCTAACCGCAAACCCTCATCGAAGATAGCGGGTAAAGGAGAGCTGGCCCAGCACGTCCGTTCAGCTGTAATGCCTGAGACGTGACTCAAAAATGAATGCCTCTCAAATTAACAAGGAAATTAGAATATGATAAAAGATAGTAATACAGTTAAAGGAAGTATAAATGTAAAAAATAATTTTCAACTTTTTTTTTTAAAATTGTATAAAGGTATAAAAATAATGAAAAGTTATTTTTCAATATGTATTTGAATTTTATATTATTATGATTTAATCTTTTTCACCCATAAAACGTAAATATAAGGAATAATTTTGAATGGTGACAAATAAGGGGAAGTAACTCTTAGTTGAAATATCTTTGTGAAACAACAGGGCAATTTATTTACGACCTAAAGCTAAGGTAATTGGTGTTAATCAACAGTGTGTTTGACATCAAAGCTGTCAAGTGAAGCCATGCACTTAATGGGTCACTTAATTTGACAGTTTACATAGATAGATGAACTGCATGTTCATGGAAGAATTACGAATTTGCCGGTATTTCAAAGGAATATTACTTATGTCATGAAAATCAATCTCAAGGCTAAGAAATATGGGTGAAATCGGGTCATTTTCGGAATTCCCGGCGGGTGATCCGGGTGATCCCTCAGAATTGTGAAAATCTCGGGTCACACCCGCAGAATCCGGGTCAGTTGACAGGTATGCTTGTTGCAGTGTAGGAATCTATATTTCCAATGTCATGAGAACTGTTTTTGCTGACTAAGTTGCCAAATTTTTTTTCAGGGTCACATAGGCGCACGCTATCAATTTTAAGAAACAATGGCCAAAAATCATTATTTTTCCTTTGTTGCTGCCTTTTACCCCCCTAACTCCACCCATTTTCTGAAATTAATGGTTTTGAAGTTGATCCAAACAAACTTCAAACCTAAGGGAATATTTTAATGTAATAAGTAGCTTTCCAAAACAAAATTTAGAAAATAGGGGGCAAAAAACAGGCCTAATCATACCTTGTCCTTTAACCCTCAAAAAGTTTAAATTTTACAATATGGGAAGTGTTTACATACCATCATTGTCATCATCAGTATCACAGGCATCACCAACACCATTCTGATCTGTATCTATCTGATCTGTGTTAGTGACAGACAGACAATTATCACATATATCACCCACTGTATCATTGTCAGTATCTGTTCTATCCCAACTATGTACATATGGACAGTTATCCTGTAATCAAACACTAACAGGTAAAATTTTTCACGTCTGATTTTTAAATGCTTAAAACAAACAAAAAAATGATGATTTAACATGAAATTCAATTTGTACAAATAGGGGGGGGGGGGAAGAATTGTTAATGCCTTTAGCACTTTTTTAAACACCTTTTTTGTTTTGTTTTGAACAATAAATCATCAATGTAGCCTATTATATGACCAAGATATAAAAAGGGGGATGGTTCCCCTAAAGGGATAGGTTCAGTCAGACCCCTTTTTGACCCAAAATATAGCAGTTTTACACTAGATGTTTCAAAAGCGACATGAATGGCCCTGTCCCAAAAAGTTGAAAAATCTGCAATTTCAATATAAACACATGTGGACACAAACATGATGGTAGTCTCACATATCAAAAATCAGCTCAAAATCTGGAGGGAAATAGAGAAAAAATCTGTATAACTGTGTATTTTCAATAATTTATCAGAGTCCAAAGCCCATAATTTCAGCAAAAATTAGTGGAGCGGAACCAAACTTTAACTTGATCTGTAACTCATCATGGTTAACTCACATACCAAACATCAGTCCAATATCTAAGAAAGTCTGTATAACTGTGATTTTCAACAATTTCTCAAAGTTGAAAGCCCGTATTTTCGGCAAAAATTAGTGGAGCGGAATGAAACTTTAACTTGATCTGTAACTCATCATGGTTAACTCACATACCAAAAATCAGCCCAATTTCTGAAGGAGTTTAGAAAAAAAACTCTGGATAATGGGTTGTTGCCGAATGAAGGAATTACAGAAAGACTGAAAAACAGAAAGACGGACAAGGGTAAAACTATATGGCACTGACAACTTTGTTGCAGGGCCATAAAAATTGTGAAAATGTAATCCTTTAGCTATTTATTGGAAAGTAGAATGCTTCTGTTTCACAAATATGGGCTGTTTTTGACAATACAATGCACATATATCAGGTACTAACATCATTAAGTCATGCTAAATTACTGAAATCTTCACAATTTTAGCATTTTAGTTAAATTTTAAACGGTTTCAGTCTTAAATGAAAGTGGCCGCATTCATGTTTTGGATTATAAGACATAACATATATAAATGTTGAGGATGAATACGGATGCGGCCACTTCTATTTTTGACAAAAACCATCTGAAAAGTGACGATTTTTGGCATATTTGATAGATTTTTCATATTTAAACTTGAGTCAGAGCGTTTTTAATTACTTAATCAGTTAAAATCTTTCACATAAACTAGTTAAATCAATTGAAATAGACACTTCAATGCTTAAAAAGTGTCTAAAATATTTCATTATATGAACCTTAAATTTGAGGCCAAAATCGGCCCTTACCGGACCTACTCCTTTAGTATACAGTTAACTCTCGTTGTCTCGAACTCGGTTGACTCGAAATTTCGGATGAGTCGAAGTTCTCACGTGGTCCCGAACTTTATTCCATACAAAAGTATGTAATTCGACTCCTGATGAGTCGAAATTGGATGAGTCGAAATTTTCGGTTGAGTCTAACTAAATTTACGGTCCCAAGGTTAACAAAAGCATTCAAAATTCATTTTTTTTTATCTCGAACTAATACACATATGCCAAAACATGACCTCCGGGATTTAAATGGATTGAAGAGTTAATCTGACAATACACGTGTAATTAAATTTCCGGTCACTGACCACTGTATTGATTTATGACATGCTGTTTCCGTGAGTGTATACCTAAGATTATCTGTTAATCTTTTTTTTTTTATATGAATTTTTATAAATAATTAGTGATACATGAAAAAGTATTTAAAATGTTTACAAACTAATTAATTTGTGATTTACACTAATGAGCTTGGGTGTGTATAAAGTGAGGATTATGGCTTCCGTTGATGATCACCTAAAAACTACTCAAACGGCGTCTTTAATCTTGTTATATATTCTTTTGAAAAGAAAGAGTGAGATAAAACAAAATGGATAGAAATCAAAATTTTCTTAAATCTCTTGTATCCGAGAATAAACATTATTGTCAGCTATTAGCGACCAGAATTACGAAACTGTCGATTGGTAATTACTCTCTTGGAAAAGCCATAGGATTTTTTTTTATTGAAACAATTGAATAAGTAAAAATAAAAGTCATTATAATAATTAAAGACTGTGACATACAATTACATCGATCTGATACTAGAATATCGACCCCCTTGCCATATTCACTCGGATTTATTTTAGCTTTACCAAGCTAAGCAACAGTTGTGTCCCTTAGATTGTCGAACTTCCGGTGTTCGTTTGAGTCGAACTAAGTGTATCTCGAAATATTTCTATGGTCCGGCTGACTTCGACATAACGAGAGTCGACTGTAATTTAAAATTTGGTATGACTGTCAAGCCATAATTGTTGAACGCTTACAACATTTCATTGTTACTAACCACAGCTACTAATAATACCTACAAAAGATACAATTGTTATCTGAATCATTATTGTAGCCATCAGTTATTCGTTTACCTTCAATAATAAGACTTACTAAAGTATCAATGGTGCCATCATTATCAGAGTCGTTATCACAATCATCACCAATTCTGTCTCCGTCAGCATCTTCTTGTCCACAATTTGGTTTCATCCGACAATTATCCTGTAATAAACATTTTAGAGTTAGTGTGACATTCATTTTCAATAAACTAGTATACATATTTGTTTAAAAGCTGATTTCAACTTTGGGTGCAAGATTTTCTCAGTGTTGAAGACCCATTGGTAGCTGTAGGCTGTTTCTTCTCTTCAGTCGGGTTGATATCTCCTTGACACATTCTCAATTTTATAAACATATAGCTTTCCTAATTGAAAGTTTGCTTAAGTTTTGAGAAGAAATACCATTATTCATACTTTCATAATTGTATTTAGAAATGATATCAAAGGAACAGGGCTATTCTAGTAAGTCCTTCCAAATGATATTGAATATAATTACAATTAATCAGAAAGGACTATCACAGAAGAAGTAAGAAGACAAAAAAAATCAAAAATCACAGCTCCTCACTGTGTTCCTTTTTATAAATTTTCTTTTATATATCAAATACACAGACATTTTCACCTGTGATTGTTGCATGATTTTTTTTCACCTTTGGTAATTCTGTGAAAAAAATAATAGCATATAAGCATAAAAAATTATAAAAGACTGATTAATTCTTTTGTTCCTCAATGACATTAAATGTATAATCTTAAGAATAATATGACCTCAGAAACCATTCATACATACCCGATAACAACCCCAGTCTGTACATGGTAATGTTATGTCTGGGTGGCCATCTAAATCGGAATCTAAACCACAGTATTTTCCAGTACCTGTATATCCAATGTTACACTGTAACAAAATATATATTTTATAGTCAAAAGCTTATCATAGCAAACTAGCAGTCAACTCTGTATATGTTTTTATTCTTATCCTTTATTCTTTATTTTTTCTGATGAAAAATGCTTAAGTTTAAATACAAAGCAATGGAATATGAGTGCACCTCAATTTGAACTAATTAAAACAAACAGCTGCCACAATTTAAGGAATCTTAGGTCTTGTTACATTTAAATGTTTTGGGTGCTTTGTGAACTTGTTTGTTCTTTTTCTTTCTGCATTACTAGTTGTTACTTTACACAAATGTATTTTCTTTTCAAATTTTATATATAAGTTTTTGTGACAGTTTTAATTTTAAAAGGTATATGTTATTGGTCTGAGTAAAAACTAGATGTGTCACAGCAACATGAATGGCCCTCCCAAAAGTTGAAAAATCTACAATTTGAATAACACATGTGGACACAAACATGATGGTAGTCTCACATCTGGAGGCGTATAGAAAAAAAGTTCGTATAACTGTGATTTTCAACAATTTATCAAAGTCCAAAGGCCGTAATTTCAGCAAAAATTAGCAGAGCGGAACAAAACTTAAACTTGATCTGTAACTCATCATGGTTAACTTACATATCAAAAATCAACCCAATATCTGAAGGCGTTTAGAAAAAAACTCTGTATAATGGTTTGTTGCGGAATGACAGAATAATGGAATTACTGAATTTCCGAATTTCAGATAAGGGTAAAACTATATGGCATCGACAACTTAATTGCAGGGCCATAAAAAAGTAGCATGCTCAGATAATTCTTAAACATCATCAATTGGTCAAAATGAGTGCCAACACAACACAATACAAACCTCACAAGAATATTCTCCTGGTCCAAGGTGAATACAGGTAGCATACTGTGAACAGGTATGTTGTCCAGTCTGACAGTAGTTTGAAGAGTAACAGTTAATACTTGGTATACCAGCATACCCTTCTGCACAAAACCCACAGTAGTAACTACCCTGTTAAAATAAGTTACCACTGTTAATTATCTGTCTAAGTGTGTTAGAATCTAACATCAACAAAAGGTCATTATGGAAACATCTTTTTTTCAAATGTAACCTACACTCATCTGGTGTTCATTACCTCCTATTTGGTATATTTTAATTTCTTTTTTATATCTAGGATGCTGATGTTTGTAGCAGATTGGATAGTCATGATTTAAAAAAATTAACAACATTATGAGACCATGTGCAATTTAGAGCTTGACATATTGACAAAGTCATCTATTTGTTGTTGAAGACTGATTCCTTATTTTATTGGTTGAAGTAGAATAGTAATAAATATTTAAGCCACTGTATACATACATCAAATATGTCTCATTTTATATATATTTGCTTATCTCAGACGCTAAAGTCTAAATCTTTGGTGCTTATAATACTATACAAATGATTTTGACAATTCTTGTACAACATGTCCTTCATCAAAAAGTTATCATAGAGCTGAAAAGTGGCATTGCTTGAAGAATCAAAGCGCGAAAGCGCTGTAAAGGCAGTTAATTACAGGTTGTGTGTATTTCTAGTCCAGTTATATCATTATCTTCCATAGAACAGAGGTGGTTTGTAGTATTTAAGATTTGGAGTTCTCTTGTACCTAGTTCACCTATATCTATAGTCTACTGTTTACAGTATATTTTCTGTACCTCGCCATGAAATGCATTTTTAAGACATAAGAACTTTTCCTTTTTAATGTAAATAAAACTATTTTTAATTATTGATTATATACACATATTCAATTACTCCTATCCTATGAAAAATAATTCACAAAGATTGACTAGTCTCCGTTCTGTGTGTATTGCTAGAACATCAAGTAACATAATGGTTAATGTACATACAAATGTAGTAACATGTCAACTCTTTTGAAGACAGAACTTTTTTAAAATTCTCCCTCCAAGCAAAATTATTTTTCAGTATAAACATGATAAAGTTATCTACCTGTATTAATGACTTAGAGACTCTCAAGAGCCTGTGTCGCTCACCTTGGACGGTCTATGTGCATATTAAACAACAGACACATATAAAATGACAAAATTGTGTTTTTGATGATGGGGATGTGTTTATAGATCTTTCTTTACTGAATATTCTTGGTGCTACAATTATCTCTATCTATAATAAACATGGCCCAGTATTTACAGTTGAAAATATTTTTTAAAAATTAACAAAAAATACAAAAATTTATGAAAATTGTTAAAAATTGACTATAAAGGGCAATAACTCTTTAAGGGGTCAACTAAAAATTTTGGTCATATTGACTTATTTGTAGATCTTACTTTGCAGAACATTATTGCTGTTTACAGTTTATCTCTATCTATAATAATATTTAAGATAATAACCAAACTCTGCAAAATTTCCTTCAAATTACTAATTTGGGGGCAGCAATCCATCAACGGGTTGTCAGATTTGTCTGAAAATTCCTGGGCAGATAGATCTTCACTGAAGAGACAATTTCACCCATGTCAGATTTGCTCTAAATGCTTTGGTTTCAGAGTTATAAGCCAAAATCTACATTTTACCTGTATGTTCTATTTTTGGCCATAGTGGCCATCTCGGTTGGTTGACCGCAATGATGATTTTGACTAAGTTTGGTTAAATTTGGCACAGTAGTTTCAGAGAAGATTTTTTGTAAAAGTTTATGGACGACGAAACCAAGTGATGAGTCAGGTCAGGTGAGCTAAAAAAGAGTTTTTAATCAAGGTAACAATGACATCTGGTGGCCATAAAAGCTGTCTCATTAGCATTTTAACCACGTCCCATATTTGCTTTTAAGACAATAGAAGAAAATTATTCAATGCAAAAACAAAACTTACTTGTAAATATGAAATTCTCTTTACAGTATGAGTTTTTCTCATTGTTGGAGATTGTACAGTAGTACAGTCCTGTAACTGCTTATACCCATTTCTTATCCCCTTTAGTTTGATAAACTCACAGAATATCATATATTTACATTGTGCCACATCTCCTTATTTTTATATGCATTACAATAACATGAACAATTGTAATTCAAATCTATATATCAAAGCAAAATGAATTTCACTACTTTCATTCATGCATCCTTTGGAAAAATATAAGTTCTAAAATGACACAATATATGTTTATTGTAATATTTAGTTTTCGACTCTTAACAGGTATAAACAAGAATGTGTCCCCAGTACACGAATGCCCCACTCGCACTATCATTTTCCATGTTCAGTGGACCGTGACATTGGGGTAAAAACTCTAATTTGGCATTAAAATTAAAAAGATCATATCATAGGGAACATGTGTACCAAGTTTGGAGTCGATTGGACTTCAACTTCATCAAAAACTACCTTGACCAAAAACTTTAACCTGAAGAGGGACAGACGGACGGACGAACGGACGAACGGACGAACAGACGAACGGACGCACAGACCAGAAAACATAATGCCCCCATACTATCATAGGTGGGGCATAAAAATGCACAGCTGTGGTATGATTTGTGAAATCTGTGCTGAAAACATAGGCATTTATGGTGTTTGAGTAATTCCATCTGTGAAGCTCAACATTAGCTCGTCAGTTGGTGGTGGACAGTTATAAATCTTTCCTGCAGGATGAATGTACATCTGTTCAGGAAAACCAATTTCACAAATCAAAACTTTCCTCTAGATTTCTCCTACAATATTCATCCAGTTTAGTTCTTTTGGTTTAACGGGACACCGTCCTGATTTTTAATTTTGTAAACCATTCAGTTTCTTGCTTACAAATGGTGCATGAAAATAGGAAGGGAATGCATGGCAGTAGACAAGTCCTAAATAACTATAACATAGGTGGAGAGCATCATTCATGTCAATGTTTTGTTCCTGTTTACATTGTCATTGATATTTTTCAAGAAAGCCCGAGGCATAGCTCATGAATTCTTGTCATTACAACCGAAATTTACATAATTACTGCTAAAATAATTATCAGTATAATATATCTCTTGTAGAAAAACCATACAATTGTAGTATTAACCAAAAAATGTCAAACAGATGATATTGAATCGTAATCCCAAAAGTTATGACGTCTTGAATTCACCCCCCTTTTTATTCTAAAACGGTAATTGCGGTTACAAACAGACTTTGGTTTACTTGCATGGCGATTATATAAATAACAGTATATATTTCTTAAAGAAAATAAAGTTTTACCATGAATAGTTTCCTGAACGTAGTCGTTTTCAGTAAAATGTGCCTTGCAAACAACAGCTGATTGATATGGGTTCTACGATTGCATCGCACATGACAATCTACGTTTGAGCCATGGCGTTGATCCAACTTTTCCTTCTTATTGAGTCATTTAGAAATGCAAGTCCTCCTCTTAAATGACACTCAGGTACACACCAACAAGGACTAGGCATCGTTAATTGTGTGATTGTTTTGCAGTGCAAAAACGGAAGTTAAGGACGGAACTGACTGGTCTCACTAATAAGAGACAAGAAGAATTTTAGAGACAAACAGCGACAAGAAGTTTAATTTAGTGACGAAGCGACAATAACTAACAAGGGACAAGCGAATCGTAATTCTCTCACGAGGCTATTCTCATTTGATGTGATAGGGTGAAGCTACACCTATCAAATGTGTCCCTATGAAAAAGAAGAATTTCACTGTTAGAAAGGAAATGATATTGCATGGTTTTGATTCAATAAATTCTTTAAAAGGAAATTGAATTTTTTTTGTTTTGATGGCCAATTTTTAGCGTGTGCAAAAAATATATTTTTTTTTATATCTAATAAAAACTAATCCCTTTCTTCTTAATAAAAACATATTTTTATCTATCAATGTACAGTAATATAAAAAATGTTTTATAACCGCCCCTATAATAAAAAATAATGCATGTTTTTTTTAATATCTATGGGGAATAAGTTGTTGCAATGACATTTTTTTTATTTATGTATAGTCGCTATATAGTCTTCTTGACGCTTCTTCTCGCTAAATTAATTATATTGTCGCTTCTTATCGCTATTTTAATTTTATTGTCGCTTCTTATCACTTTTTGACGCTTCTTGTCTTTAATTAGTGGAACCCTATTCAGGAACGATAATTTCATATTTTACATAACTGAGACCGAAATAACTATAACGTCATACGGCTTCACGTACAGAAATACTTTAAATTGTATATTATGCAATATAATTAACGGTCAATCGACTTTTAATTATAATATCATGTTATATCAACGAGTGAAATGATTTTAAAATATCTTTAGATCGCAAATAGTACTCGAAATTGAACGGACCTCTTTCCACACGGAATTCGAATAATGATAGTTTGTAATCAGATTGACTGCTTATAATGCAAAAGACACATTAATAAACAGATTTTTAAAACGAACAATACACACTGATCGTTTCTTTATTTCCCAATGTAAATGAAAGGAACAAAAACCAATACATACCACAAAAAGTAGAGGAGAAATTTAAACATTTCCGGATCTATTTCTTGCAAAATGACCCCCAGCAAAGATTTGCGTAAGGAAAGATGAACCTCATGACTTGAAAGTCAGGCCTTAAAGCACTGCCTTTAAAAATCACTTTGAGCTGTCTTCGGTCAAAGTTGAATTTTGACCAAAAATGTTCCATATTTTTTTTGTGTGAAGGGGTGACCTTCTTTTTTAGATCATTATCTGATACGACAGGAATAAGATTCAAGTTACAGAATACTAGTTCAGTTACTTACTGAGACTAAAATTATGTAAAGATGTTTAAATCTAAGTATATGTAAAGGGTATTGATTAAACTTTCAAATAAGTTTGAAGTATTTTGAAATATATAGGGTGAATGATTGTCTTTGCAAATGGTGTAAATTTCGTTTTTGATTTTAACCTGGAAGTTAATAAAATGACACTATTACCGGTAATACTCAAAACAGTATTGCTCTCTTAAATGTCAGTCATTATCCTCCAACAAATCATTTAGGGAAATACAAGTATGAAATATTAATAGTAACCAAGATTTTGCAGTCTTATATAGAGATAAAAATCTGCCCCTTAATTTGGATTAAGTTGCATTGCAGTAATGGGAGAAATTATTGGGTCTCCTTTCCATATATGTAATCATATGTCAGAACAATGTTGACTACAATATTTGGGGTTTTTTTAATTGGAGATTGTTTGGTGAACGTGATTAAATGACGGAAAATTCTGTGTTTTACTTACTATAGTATTAACACATGGAGACAATGGATCACATCTTCCGTTATCTGTCAGACATTCATTAATGTCAACACAAATCTGGTCCTGAAGGGGAGCTAACTCTTGGTTCATTAGCTCAAACACTCGAACTGTGTTATTCCAAGCCAGTCCATCTTCATAGGTACCAGTATATCCATATGGGCATGCTAGACACTGGTAACCAGGCACTGTGTTAATACAGGCTGATGTGTTCCAACAAGGATGATGTAATGAACACTACAAAAGATGATAAAAGCAGTAAGCAAATATTCAAACAAAACATCATTATTTTGCATGAAATAGTAAAGTGTAATGTGGCTTGTAAATTGGCGGTCAAATATAACCAATACCCTAAAGATTTTATGTCATTTTTCATTCAGCACTATTAAAGATAGAATGAGGCCCCCATAGAATTAATAAAAAAAAACAACATAAAAAAACACCCAAAAACATACCAACATATTAACATATAGCTCACAAGTTTTTTTCATAGATGTACCATTTGAATTACACTATCAATATTGGTTAGTGGAGACACTAAATAAATTCTAAAAGAGAGGCGAAAGATACATGAGGGACAATCAAAATCATAAGTCGAAAATAAACTGACAACCATACCTGCCAACTGTCACTATTTGCGGGGGATTTCCCCCATGGAGGCTCCCAAATCGAAATTTTGAAAGAGCAATTTTGTCCACAATTTTAAACAAAACAATTAATTTTACAATGCCATTAGGCTTATTAAAGTGTGAAGAAGCCAAAAAACAACATTAAAATGTATTTGAATGCCCCTTTGAAGTTTTTTTTAGGACTCTGACAGCCATCTTGCACGCAAAACCCCCATGGGCATTCTGAAAAGTTGGCAGGTATGCTGACAACGCCATGGCTAAAAAAGAAAAGGACCCAACAGATAAACAATAGTACACAAAACACAACATAGAAAACTATAGACTGAGCGACACAAATTTTTAAGTCTAATACTCTTCAGACTTTAAACTTATTATTTCAATTATTCTTATTAATTTTGCTGCATACTTTTGTAATTGGATATAATGCAAATAACAATTCTTCATCCTTTTGGTCACAAGAATACTTTTGTTTGTTATTCTTCTGAATGACATAATTACAAACAGTTAATAAGCACAAAAAAGTGAAAAAAAACAGATACCATATCACACAAACTAAAAGTCACATAAAACATGTAATACCTCATCTATATCAGCACAGGTCACTCCATCACCAATAAATCCTGCTGGACAGTCCAGACACTCATAACTCCCTGCTCCTTTGTTAATACATCCCGCGCTATTACCCCCAGCTTCAAAACAGGCTGTATTTCCCATACAAGGACATTCTGTAGTACTAGTACAGGCAATACATCCTACTTTCCCGTCACCAAGACTATAGGATCCAACATCACAGGCATTACAGCGGTCTTTTGACTTGCTACTATAGTAACCAGCTGGACATTTTTTACATTCTGATTGGCCCATCTCATCCTGATATAAGCCTTCTGTACATATGGTGCAAAATTCTGATGAAAATATAAAACAAAAGATTATTTTTATCAAACTTATGAGTATTGCCTTTAGATTTTTTTGTTTCTGCAGCATTGATGTGATTTTAAACTAACAATATAAATAGATAGTGTTCTCAATAAATGAAGACATTTGGTAAGGGTTAAGATGTCTTGCATGATTAAGTCAGATTAACAGATTATTTCAAGGCCAATGATAGGTAGCAAACTATTTATGATGTCATACAAATTGGTAGTTTTAACATTATATTGTTCTTTCCAATGATTAAATTTTACACAAGAAAAACACAGGGTAGAAACAAAATCTTCCTCTGCCTACTAATCGACAAATATGTCTTGAGTAGAGACTTTGTATCTAAATTATAACTGAACAACTTAAAGTGAATCTATAAATGATAATTTTACTTTAAATGATTTAAATTCATGATCTTCCAAATGGTTTTTTTCCCCAGAAAAATTTGACATCAAAAGCATTTTTCTTAACTTGATGTCAACTGTCCTATGACATGTTTCCCCAAAATTAGCCTAGTTCAACTAGTGGGAAGTTCATTCATAAATTCGAAATTTGATTCTCATATATTGTATACCCTTACCATCACTGCCCTTAGAATAGGTTCCTGGAAGACAGATGTATCTCTGTCCACCTCTACAAGCATATCCTGGCTCACACAGTGTACATGTGTCAGGGCAGTATGTATCATTACATCCCAATACATATGTATAATTAGCACATGGTGTGGCGTAACCATCCTTACATATCTACAAAATATTACACATTACATACAAAGACATATTACAATGATCCCTTAGATATACTAGTCAATATGTACAAAATATAACATACTTTTAAATCCTAGGATATATAAAACAATCACATGGTTAAATTTAACTATCCTCATATTTCTACAAAATATAACACATATGTAATCCTAGAACATATGTATTATTATCATATGTTAAGGTATAACCTTCCATACAAAGTATGTTCCTATCCCAAATCCTTGAACATCACATGATATCTAGTTGTTTATTTTTTGTCATAATATCTTCTTTATGAATACTAAAATTTATGATAAAAGGGATGATTTTTCATTTCCTATCGTTAATTATCCGTTTTTAGATGGTGACGTTCCCTTGTCACCATCTTACGGTGTTTATATATCTCAACTTGTACGATTCGCTTGTGTATGTAACAATGTTTTAGATTTTAACGAGAGAAATTTATGTATTACTGAAAAATTATTACACCAGGGTTTTCAATATCACAAACTAGTCAAAACATTTACTAAATTTTATCATCGGTATAAAGACATCATTCGTAAATATAGCTCAACATGCAGACTTCTAATACGTTCAGGTATTTCACATCCAATTTTTTATGGAAATATTCTTTATAAAGCACAAAGGTGTCAGTATTCACCTCAGAAACTTACAAAACCTTTGAATAGACTTATTAAGAAGGGATATAATTACGATATTGTTGTCAAGTCATTAAAGATTGCATATTTTGGCGTTAATATTGAGTCACTGATAAGGTCTTTGCATCGGAACTAAACACATTTATTCTAAAAACCGTTGTTGGCATGACACGGGTTATGTTCTTCTCATATATGTTATGATGGTATGATACTAAACCCCTAACGGGAAGGATTGTGCCTGATGTTCATATGATGAAATCATAATCTTTCAGTCAGTTTAATTGAAGTCTGGAGCTGGCATGTCAGTTAACTGCTAGTAGTCTGTTGTTATTTATGTATTATTGTCATTTTGTTTATTTTCTTTGGTTACATCTTCTGACATCAGACTCGGACTTCTCTTGAACTGAGTTTTAATGTGCGTATTGTTATGCATTTACTTTTCTACATTGGTTAGAGGTATAGGGGGAGGGTTGAGATCTCACAAACATGTTTAACCCCGCCACATTTTTGCGCCTGTCCCAAGTCAGGAGCCTCTGGCCTTTGTTAGTCTTGTATTATTTTAATTTTAGTTTCTTGTGTACAATTTTGAAATTAGTATGGCGTTCATTATCACTGGACTAGTATATATTTGTTTAGGGGCCAGCTGAAGGACGCCTCCGGGTGCGGGAATTTCTCGCTACATTGAAGACCTGTTGGTGACCCTCTGCTGTTGTTTTTTATTTGGTCGGGTTGTTGTCTCTTCGACACATTCCCCATTTCCATTCTCAATTTTATTTATCATTATTAATATTTTCCCAAATGACCTTGAGTACCAAATGATTCCTATTCAATGGACTGAACAATTTTAACAATCTAAATTAGATGTTTTTTGGTTTTTGTGTCCATTTTTTGCTATCTCATTGATATGTACAGATTATCGGGTTTTCTACACATTGATATCATAAAATATCAGCCGCGAGCCACAATTTGAACCTTTTTGGGGAGTGAGCGTAGAGAACGAGCTAAAAAGTTTCACATTGTGTCGAGCGGCTGATATTTTACGATATCTATACGTAAAAAACCCGATTATCTGTTAATCGTTTTATTAATGGTCTTTTTTCCTCTCCCTAAGACAATTTTACGCTTGACAAAAGCAAGCTTGATAACGTCTCCTCTCGCATTGTGATGTCGCTGACAACTTCTACTCTCACATATTTACGTCCCTTATAATGCCTGGTCTCGTTTTGAAGTCTTGATACGAGAATTACTGAGCGACAGAGCAGGGTGATATAGGGGTAGGGAAGGACGATAAATTTATATACACCATGCCTCAATGTATTCATATAAATATTAATACCTACCCAACCATCCAGACAAGGTGAACACTCAGATTGTGCACCAAATGAATGTTCTGAAGGACTTCTATCACATGGGTCAGTTCCATTCTCACATCGTCCACACATATGTGTTTCTCCATCTCCCAGACAATATGAAGATGTATAACACCTTTCACAGCTTGTATCATCTGTAAATATTGGGGGGAAATCAGAGAAGATAAAAGTTGGTAAATGCTTTTTAAAATCAAATATACAATTATTTTACTTCTTAAAAGAAATTAAAACCTAAAATACCAGATGGCTGATGTTGGCTTTTGTCATTTCTTTAATGAATTGTTTACTGAATTTATACTGAAAATTGACACATGTAAATTTAAAAAAAATATAATTTAATCTTATTTGATTTTCATAGAAAAATATCTCTCATTCACATTTCTTGTCCAGTCATCTTTATGAATGGATGTCTCTTTTGTAAGTATACCACATCTTTTTAATATTTACTCATCCTTTAAAAAATAAGCTGTCATATACTGTTTTAATTTGGCCTTTAGAATAAAAAAAATGATTACATCTCATAGTAAGAAACTTCTAAAGCGAACAATTCCAGCTTACAATAATACTGTAGTGCAAGGGGACATCCTGACAGCTCCATTCTTAATCCTATGTTATTTGTCCAATTCCTGGGGTTAATTCGGATATACTGAGATACAATAGGTGGAACAAGATCTGTAGTCCTTATAGATTTCTGGTCATTATTACCCAGAAATATCTAAAATTAGAAATAAATTATTTGTTTTGATATCTATGTAAATGATGGATTTCAAATATGCATCCTTAACATGCAAGTTGTTCATTATTTCTAAGAGAATATTCAATGCTTTTTGCTTAAACTTCAGATGAAGAGGATTTCTTTTAACATACTGTTCTTATTATAAATACTGATAGTACCATAACTTGTTATATGCAATAAAGGTCAACTCTTTTAAGCCAGGCCTGTCTTGGAAGGTCACCTTCTTTTCATGCTGTATTAATACCTATAAAATTGTGCCCTCAAATCAAACATCTCTATTGTCAGGTCAGTTTTCTATGGTCATCCCAAGAGTTAACTTTATATACAGGTTTGTCTAAATACTCAATACAAGTAAAAACAAGTAAATTGTATATCCAGTACATTAATGTCAGTCACTGTTACAAAGTCTCTAACATGTTCCTTAATTTGTATTAAATTATTTCAGATAAAAATATCCATTAAAGATATACAATACAGTGTAAATGAAATGGGTTTTTGAATATAATACTGCATCTAATATAAAAAATAAGATGTGGTATGATTGCCAATGTGACAACTGTCCACAAGAGACCAAAATGACACAGACATTAACAACTATAGGTCACTGTAGGGCCTTCAACAATGAGCAAAGCTCATACCGTATAGTCAGCTATAAAAGACCTGATATGACAATGTAAAACATTTCAAACGAGAAAACTAACGGCCTTATTTGTATAAAAAAATGAAAGAAAAACATTTATGTCACACATAAACAAATGACAACCAAATTGACTAAAATTGTACCTCAAGATGAGCTCTCTGGATTATATTGGTGTCTCGTGTTGTTAGGGGTGTAAAATTGACAAAATCCATATAATATTATCTATTAATAGTGACCAAATGTTTTTTTTCTGATACTGTTAATTAAAACAAGTTTACTTACAAATTCCCCCACATCATTTTTGTAAAGTGTCCAGTTTCCTGTTGTATTATCAACATAATAAAGTCTGAATGCTGTCACCCAATTAGCTTCATCTTGCTGACCTTGTAAATGTATCTGTTTAATCTGATAGAATTCTTCCATGTTGACCTCTATGTATTGGTCAAGGTCATTGGTACCTGCTACCCAACCTCCAGCAAGAGGACCAAACACAGCTATAATATAGAACAATTGATAATGGAGGATATTGAACAAAAATAACAAAATTAACAAAATACCGAACTCCAAGGAAAATTCAAAACAGAAAGGCCCTGATCACATGGCATAATCAAAAGCTCAAACAAATCAAAAGAAGTCAAAACAACTGTCATATTCATGACAATGTGTAATTAGTCGATGGTAAAAGAACATATGTATTATATAAATTGATAAATTGATGTCCAGTGATAATATTACATGCATATTAGGACAAAAATATGTTGAATGGGATATGAATTTAAGTCATGCTGCTGAGTCAGACTTTTAACAAGCTAGTTTCCACAGTAGCAGCTGTTTACACCATGTACTGACATATTAATCTGACTCTTGCTGACCAACTTGATGTCAAAATACACACTTTTGATTCTTTTGGTGTTTGGTGTTTTCTATATTTGTCTGTTTTTTTTAGTTATAAGTTGGTGGTTTATAAAATGTTGTGTGCAGTAATACCAAGTAGTTTTTGCAATTTTTGTTGTTTTGGTTTGTTATTTTAATTTATGGTTTTTTTTCACTCCAATTTTCAAAGCAGAATTTTAAACATCTAATTATGGCTTGAAAGTTTTCTATGTGACTTACGATCAGATGCATTATTTTCCAATCTTGCTCTGTCTGGAAGGGTCAGTTTACTCCTGGATGATGATGCTGTCATTTGGTCATCTCGTACTAAACCATTATATATACCAATATAATCTGTGCAGGCTAAAAATAGATGAATGGTATATAACTGTAACACATGTGAACACAATCAACAAGAATGTGTCCCTAGTACACAAATCCCCAATCTGCACTATCATTTTCTTTGTTCAATGGACCGTAAAAATCAGGTAAACACTCTCTAATTTGGCATTAAAATTAGATAGATCATATCATAGGAAACATATGTACTAAGTTTCAAGTTGATTGGACTTCAACTTTATCAAAAACTACCTCTACCAAGAACTTTAACCTAAAGCAGGACAGATGGACTAACATACAAATGGACAGACAGATGAACAGACAAATGGACGTGCAGACCAGAAAACATATTGCCCATAAATGGGGTATAAAAGTACAATAATATGTACATAAGGTTTAAAGGTAGACTATATAGCTATTAGATTTAAAGTTTCTATATTATTATCATTGAATAGCCACTGACAAACCTGAGGCTATAAAATGTATGTTGAGATAATACATGCAAATGATATCCATTTTGAAAAAATCTATTGATAGTACATGTATCATTGTAAATTTTAAAAATCGCTTTCTAACCTATTTTTCACTTTTTTCACTTTACAGTAAATAAAAATTCTTTATAAGTGTACCAAAGGATAAGCATAAGTAACTGACACTCTTTTAAAACCAAAATTGTTATTAAAATTTAAAAAGGAAATTGTATTTGCAGTGCTGTACTAAACAAAAATTGATACAACTTGTGGAGTAAAACTTACTGTAATTAATGACCCAGTACCCTGGTATTCTGAGGTAGACATCACCAGACGATTGGTTTACTGTGAATAACATATTGGTTCTGTCCAATAACTCATCTATCAGACATGTGTTACTGATATTGACTGTAACGTTGACAGCACTACCCCTGGGTGGTGTCCCCTGATCTATTCCAATTATCTCTAACGTAAGTTCTGTGCTTCCATTGTACACCTGACGTCTGATATCAGATATGTAAGTGTAATCAACTGGTGGACTGAAAAAGGTAAGCACCATTATTTTACAGAACAATATTTTATATCTTTTATAGCATCACTACTTCTGCATCATTTCTTTTAAAAATCCATGCAAAGTGAATGTAAGTGAAAAGTGATAGTTGAGTCTGATCAATAGTTTTTTATAATCAGAATCCTTTCTTAACAAGAAAATTCAAATTCTAATAATGCTGACAATTAATCTCTATTCTAATATGACGTTCTTCTTTAGCTTTGGGTACAAAGCCATGTTCTAATTTGAATAGAACATCATACCTGTCAACCTGTGACGTGGAAAATGCAGGTCATGACCTGCATTGAAGAATCAAATCTCAGGTCATAACGCGTACGAACTTTTCGAGCTGAATTTCAGTATTTATGGTACATTTTCTTATAATGTATATCAAAGATACCAAAACATCAATGCATGTTCACTTTGTTAAGTCATCTTAAATCTTATTAAATATTATTTCATTGCACTTTTAAAGATTTTTATAAATTTGTGTAACTCAGTCTTATGTGCTTTACTTTTTGAGAGAAAATACTACAATCATAAAACACTAGAATCTAATGTAATTCTTAAATGTTTGAGACTATTGACTATGTAGCCTTTAACCATACTATTCTTCATTTAACAAGGAAATTAGACTATGATAAAATATAGTAATACAGTTAAAGGAAGTATAAATGTAAAAAATAATTTTCAACTTTTTTTTATAAAATTGTATAAAGGTATAAAAATAATGAAAAGTTATTTTTCAATATGTATTTGAATTTTATATTTTTATGAATCTTTTTCACCCATAAAACGTAAATATAAGGAATAAATTGGAATGGTGACAAATAAGGGGAAGTAACTCTAGTTCAGTTTGGAAACCAATTATGGTGCAATTTATTTACGACCTAAAGCTTAGGTAATTGGTGTTAATTAACAGTGTGTTTGACATCAAAGCTGTCAAGTGAAGCCATGCACTTAATGGGTCACTTAATTTGACAGTTTACATAGCTAGATGAACTTCCTGTTCATGGAAGAATTACGAATTTGCCGGTATTTCAAAGGAATATTCTCGAGGGAATATTACTTATGAAATCAATCTCAAGGCTAAGAAATACGGGTGAAATTGGGTCATTTTCAGAATTCCCGGGTTATTTCAATGACCCGGCGGGTGTTCCGGGTGATCCCTCAGAATTGTGAAAATCTCGGGTCACACCCGCAGAATACGGGTCAGTTGACAGGTATGGAACATGGGCTGCACGTAATTGACGTCAGAATTAAAATTGCAATGTCAGATGAATTTTGAACACCAGAGATCAAAATGGACATTTTTGTTGGTGTTGCTTGCTAGGAAATTAAATAAAAACATTCTAAAAGTAAGATTAAATGTTTCTGTTCTTTTTTTATTGATAAAAATGTTGATTTTTCAATAACGTTTTTGTTCATCAAATCAAAATGGTGAGATTTCGAGCGTCTACTATAGATCCGCTTTGAAGTACAACATTCAAAATATTCCAATTAGAATCGAAATAATTCTATCAAGTCATGCTCTATGCTCATTTTAACATGGGTAGGCATTATATTTGTAAACATTTAATACCTCGCTAACGCTCGGTATTCGGATATTAACAAATATAATGCCTACCCATGTTAAAATGGGCATAGAGCATGGCATGAAAGAATTATTTCTTAAGTATATAATGGCATTGCTTTTATGTTTGTGATAGATAGGCTTAAGTAAGGGTCTGATTTCATTAAATATTGAGCTTAATCAAGGTTAAGGACAAGGTTTAAACAAGTGCATTAGAATAAATTGTTGAAGATAATCATATAATATTAGCAGTTCAAATTTAAAGGGCCAGTGTCCTAAAACATCATAGTATTTACATTATTTTAAGATACTATCAACAATTTATTTTATTTTGAAAAGTAATTGATCTAACCTTTCATACATAACAGGTGATATATAGACCTGTATCTCAGCGTTGATCCCACTGTCGGAATCCTGTGACAGTACATTAAACAGAGGATCTAACTGTAGTATAGGTCGGGGTGTGATGTACAATATACTGGTCAAACTTGGACAGTTGTCATTCACATCTTGTACAATGACCTGTATAAATAAGGTTCTTTAAATGTTAGTTTGCCAAGAAATAAAATAAAAGTTGACACAACATTTTCTTAACAATCAGCTAATACTTAAGAATTGAATGCTTCTTTTTGTAACTTCATTGGGGTGTAAAAGTGTTGACCGAAGTACATTTTGTATGAAGCACGGAAGCGAGAGTATACAGGAGTATATAATCTTATTGTTTTGGGTCCCTCTTGGTCATATAGGTCCTAAAATACTAGAAAGCTTATGTCATTTGCTTCGTATAAATAGTTCAATACATAAAACTCATACATATTGTAAGTAAATCTATTGCTTCTGTTTTGTTTCATTTTAAACGTGACTGTGAAATACTGTCTCAGGACCTAAAGACACAGTTTGACATAATGGACCAAAAAGGTTGTAGTTGACTTCAGTGTTGTTGTCAATTAAACAGTCTTTATTTGTCTTTTAATAATTTAAAGGACTATGGGTGATCTTATTGTTTGTACACCAAAATGAAAATAAAGTTATAATTTATAGTTTGAATTTTCATTGTTAAAGACATTTTAAACCAATCAAAACATTTTGTTGTACCCTTTAAAAATAAAACCCAGAATGCATTAGATTCTGAGAAGGCAAATTCAGTGTATAATTCTGAAATACTTACCCTTATGACAAGGGAACCAGTCAGCCCTGAGCCTGTATCTGTTACTCTCAATGTAAGAGTGTAAGTCTGTTCTACTTCATAGTCTAATTCGGTTACTAAAGTCAACAATACTTGACTGGTACTTATAGTAAATATTTCTGATCCAGGTGTGCTTGGTTCAGGAATCATAACTTCGGGGGCACATTCTGAAATAAACAGACTTTTTCTAAGTATTACAGTAAGAAGTCCACAATCTTAATAAACTAGGTCCAAGGATAAGTATTACAAAATCACAGTCTATGCATATCATGGGATATTGATCTAGGGGCAGGATGGATCTTATTGTAAGACTTTTAGATTTAAGAAAATAAATGAATTATGATACTTTAAATTGGACATAATTTCTGTTAGAAATTTAAAGTGTTTTCAAAACAGGAACTCTATTTTTTCAAAATTTTGATTCACAGAAGTAGTTACATACTGTTTCAGTGGTGTAGATCACATATAATATGTTGCATTAAAATTGCAATAATTTAAATTCACATTTTGGATTTGTTTTATATGAATGAAGCAGAATTATCTTCATTATCGCAAAAATAATAATTGAATTTTGTCTTAAAACTACAAAATCGCAATGATAAATGCACCCAATAATTCTGAATTTACAGTCTCAATTTCAATTGGTTATGAAAAATTATGAAAGGAGAATAATCTAGATTTAGGGTTCAATTTCCATACTATAAGTACATATCAAAGTAAGTAATTTCAATTATCTCCCCTTGTCCATGCAGTACTGGATTATATTGCTATATGAACAAACCTCATGTAGAGTTCTACAAATGTGTAAACTTTCATTAATATATGTCTAGAGTGGGGTGCTCATTTTCGCCATTTGAAGTAAACTGATATTTCTATATGAAGATAACTTCAAATGCAAAATATTCTTAAGCTTGAAAACGTGTTTGTTTGAAAATAATCATCTGAAAAGTTAGATTAAAGAGTGTCTGAATTTGCCTGATGTTTTGTCAATGGGGGACACATATTCGCCGTTTTTATATATCTATTTAAACCCAAAAAACTACAGTTTTAAACAATATTTTACAAATCAATTTCATTAAAGATGGCAATAGCAGACATTTTAAAGGTGTACAGAACTGAAATTTAGGGCAATCAGTCAAAGATTTACTAAGAAATACTTCTTTCAAATCGTGTTTTTCATTCAGGAAATTGGCAGTAAATCGTTGCCCGTTTTTTGGTCCATTGCGGTAAGTGGCGCAATTTTGTCGAAGTTTAAAAAATAATCATATTTGTTTTAAAAAATTTAAGTTACCGGCATATTTCTTCCATTTCAGCCATCTTTTAAAGTATTTACACCTCAAAATTATAAAACGGTGAAATTGTGTCCCCGGCGAATATGCGCACCCTACTCTAGCTGTTTAACTTGACAGACAGACTGACATGGTGAACCTGATATTGAGAGGGTTGAATACTTACCGACATATGACATATTTGTGCCTTTGACAAAAACATATTCATAAGTAGGTGGAGTTACTGTAGTAGCAGCATTTCTATTGGCTATTGTATCTGCCTTAAGAGTGAAATGTCTTGCTTCATTTCCTGGAAAATAAAGATCATGAAAACAAATTATGACTTGATGTCCTTTTATATGTCAAAATCTAATGTTGAGACCAAACTTCTGTTTCACTTTAGATAAGTGTTCTGTTAAATGCATCTTTTAACATTTTATGAAATGTACCTCTGTGATTGTACATTATAGAAAAATATTCTCAGTTGTGATTGTATAGTATTCTTCTCTATATTTATATCTAAGACGTCTAGACAAAAGTTCAAACTATTTTTAGGACTGTATTAGAAAAGTTCTTCTGGAGACCATGCACACACTTTCTTACAATCACAAACCTTAAATTATTATTGACTATCCATTTTGAACATTTCTAAGATGCCCAACTACTTCCATAAATTTCTAAATGAATTCCTTCAGAGAGCAAAAAAAAAGTTCAATAGAATACCATTACCATTTGAACAAATGACAGAGAGACAAAAAAAAAGGATTTTTTTTTAGTTTTGAATTACTCATTACAGTAAAGCAATAATATTAACCAATTGTACAGTTAAGACATAAATTCCTCTATGTTCAGTAATTTAGTTAAAGTTATACTATTGAGTTTAAGCCATCCATTAAACCATCAATTATTCTGTGTGTAGGTTATTTGATCGTAATGTTGTTAAAGTGGGAACAGTCTCAGAACTTTTAATATAAATTACCTGATAATAATTCCACTTGAAATGACGGACCTGTAGCAAATATATCCCAGACATTAAAAACTCCCACAATTCCATTGACGTGAAGATCTTCCCTGGGAGTAAGATGATAGTTAAATGGTAATGATCCATTCTCTGGTAGATCTACGTTCTCAAACTGAATAAACAACTCTGATGTACAAGGATGTCTCTCTGCATGGAAAATCTCAAATGGGTATGTTTCTCCCACCTGAAATATGATAAAAAGTTACTACTGCATGTGTAAAGCAAAAATATAACATAGTTATGGAAAATGTGACATAAATCTTGTAAATCTTAAAGCAATTAAGATATATTTTACTTTGCACTATTTGTCTCACACAGAGCAACACATCTTGTAATGTGCAGTTCAATGGACCATGCTTTGAACTTCGGTAAGTTTATTCCATGAGTAAATTGTCCTGATGACTCATGTCTAGGAGGTAAAACATGTTGACAAGCATTTAAATAAAATTGCATTCTTATGAAGTGTAGTTGGAATATTGGTAATTTATTTGATTTTATATTGACAACCTTGCATACCAAAGTATCCACTTCAGAAGTCTCCAACTGAAAATAAATACAACAGTGTTAGCTCACTAGATGGAGTAATATTAAGTATATATTACCATACATCACTCACCTCTAGTTCTACATATACAGATGCACTTGTGAGGGGAGATAACCCAACACAATCTCCATTTACTAAAATACCTTCTTCTGGAATAACATAGCCTCCTCCTAAAATTGATGTAAGATATATAGTCAAATGTAGCTATACATGTATAATAATGTTATATGACCATGCTTCGTAAGCCTATAAGGCTGGCTGAAAATAACAATGTTCATAGCATATGTATTATATTATGGCAATTCAGGTTGTATTTAAATAAATTATTTATTCATTTATTCATAGTCAATGTGTTCTAAAGTATTAACTCTATATGGTAAAATACTTCTGATTTAAATTGAACTGCTATGCATATGGACTAAAAAATCAGTATGCAATTCTATTTATGAATAAAACACAAAAACAAACATGATAAAAAATCAAAGTGATGGAAATCACTCATGGAAAGATTAGAAGAGTAGTTTGAATTATTTCATATTAAGGTATGGTGAGGAAAAATGAACATTAATAAAGCACTATTGCTGAAAATTGTATTTACAGCAGGTCTTTAGAAGGAAACTTGCTTTTCCAGTATGAAGATAAAATGAGCTCTAACTAAATAATATGGGTCTCTTAATTTGTACAATTTTATTTAAACTGCAGTTTATATCTTATCGAAATTATGTTGCCGGTTCTGAACATGTTTCAAAAAAACAAAAAAATGCAAAAATTCTTCTGGTAAATGTTACCAACTATCCTTGTAAGACATAAATCTGGACCAACAGCTTAAAACTTTAAAGTGTCAACAAACAAAATTGAAAAATGTTGTTATGGGGCATTTTGTAAGTTGAAACAGAGGTTATAGGGCATTGAAGGTTAAAAGTTTTAGAGTGCCTTTTGATCAATTTTTAAAGTATTTTTCAACACAGGGCATTGAAAATGTACTTTTTCAACGTAACTCTTTCTTGATTGCAAACATATGTATTCAATTCTCATAAAAATGCAAATGACTAAAATAGACATAATGATTGATGGGAAATAAACTAATAAACAATGGTTTGTTATAATCAGTGGTTATAATTAATAGTTTTAAAATTTTTAATCTGTTTCAAGCCAATTCCTGATAAAAAAAAGTGTACTAATTTAATCGTTGATTAAGGGGGCTCCTGGGTATAAATCAATTTTTTTTTCTAATATAGGATTTCGCTATATTTTTTCATAAATGAACTTTATCATATACTTAAAAGAAAAATAAAATAAAAAAATGGGGTCACCGTTCATTTAAGCTCAAATCTGCCTCCAGAAGAAGCATACATTTTTGTTAAATGTCCTTTTTTTCTGTTGAACTAATAGGAGAAATATAGGTAATATCGAAATTAGAAAATAACCTAATTACAGAAATCGCTTAAATTTTACTATTATTTACTTTATGTACAGCTTATATGAAAACAATAATAAAAAATATAGGTCACCGATGAGTTAAAAAAGATATTTCAAATTTAATGCCAAAAAATGGCATTTTTGCACCAAAGGGAGATAATTTGGAGCTTTTTCAATGAAAGAAACATTTTAAAAGTCATCTGGGGCCAAACCGAATTGATTTTTTGGGTTGATTTTTTACCATATCATAAAGTGGTATGATTGTCAATGAGACAACTCTCCCAAAGAGACCAAATGACACAGAAATTAACAACTATAGGTCACCATACAGCCTTCAACAATGAGCAAATACCATACCACCTAGCTACAAAAGGCCCCAAAATGAATAATGTAAAACGAGAAAACTAATGGCATAATTCATGTACAAAATAATGAACAAAAAACAAATATGTTACACGGCAACAAACGACAACCACTGACTTACAGGTTCCTGGCTTTGGACATCACCACAACAAAGACACTAAGTACAGATCTGAGAGTACTCGCAGTACTGACTGCTAGTTCAAAGCCAATAAAAAATAATTAAAAAAAATATACATCTTAGACTAAAAAAATATTTTTTTTTAAAGACTTCATATTATATTATATGATACTTCAATTGTACCTACTATGAGCAAAATAAAATATGTAAATATTATTATTTGTTCTTATTTTGTTCATATTTTATAAGTTACATTGATTAGTAACCTTTGATTAACTGCAACACGCTATAAAAACAAATTAATCATTATAAAAACAGTTCCCAATTGTCCCACATTTAAACTTCCCAATTGTCCCACAAACATATTCCCGATTGTCCCCCAAATTTCATTACCTTTTTACCTGTAATTTCAAAAAGTGGGACAATCGGGAAGACACCTAAATTATAGGCCTTACTTGAATACCTTTTACTTATTCATATTTATATTCATATTTCATTTTTTTAAGATCTTGTTAATCCATTAATCATTTATCTTTCAGATATAATTTACAGAATCACTGTATGTAATGTAGATCAAAAGTATTTGGCAATAAATAAATCTATCATCCTTATAAATATCAAACATCTAATATACACATTTGTGTATTCAATTATGAGGTCAAATACTTGTGTATTAAGAATTATATTGAGTGGTCTGTATAATTATGTAAGACTGAGGTTGATAGGTAATGTGGTCAATTTGATTGGCAGTTTAGGAGGTGGGGCATTGTAATTAAAGGTTCACCTTGTCTCTGATTGTTTAGTGATAATGACAGTTGTCAATCATACTAGTTGAATCAATACCCAGTTACCTAATCAAAATGTTTTTTAAAAGCCTGCACATCAACACACCTTAATGACATACATTCTTGAATGAACTGCTCCAATAATATACCCAGTTTTTTTCAGTTTATATGTGTATTATGTGCACATATATCAGAACCATAGGGAACTATATTTCAGTGTGAATACATTTAGTAACAGTAGCTAACCTGTCCTGTTGTTAGGGAGGCTGGTGCTCAGTAAAGATTTAGAACAAGTTCTAATCTTTCCAAAAATGATAACTTAGGAAAGACCAAAAGATAGTATTACTCTTGGCAAATAATTTAATTTGGTATTCAACTTACAAATAAAAAGAATAACATAACCTAACAATTGACATTGACATGTAATCATTTCTGAGGATTTAATCTCTGTCTCCTAAATCTAGTTTTTAAGCTTATAACAACAATCATTTAGTTCCTTGTAGAATTTGTAATTATCTTAAAGTATTTTTATTTGTTTTATCAGTAAGTGGTGTGTTATTTGATGTGATGGAAGCTTGTAATAAGAAAACATGCATTTACCATTTGCTGTTGATAAATCTATTTTCTGACAAGGTATATCAGATGTTGTCCTATTTTGTACAATTTCAACAACAAGTTTCTTGTTTATATATAACCATAATTCTTCTCCACCACCCAGGGTTATGACCTCTAACCCACTGAAGGTTATGCCACTTCTTATCGCTGATGTGAAGCTACAAAAAATAATTATAGCAATTACAATAATCATAAAACAAAACAGCATATATAATCCCAAATCAATGTGTCACAGAAAATATAGAAACAGATGAGCCATTTTCACATGATATGTCTGACATCTCTTACTTATATCTTTAAAGTCTTTGAACTTCAGAAAGTCATAGTTATCCACATGGGGTTAGGTTGAACAAATGATTTAGATTAAGAAATCTCATAAACTGTGTATACATTTATACATTTCTTGTACATGGATTTTTGTTTACAA
The DNA here is from genome assembly GCF_965363235.1 of Mytilus galloprovincialis. Classification (NCBI taxonomy): domain Eukaryota; kingdom Metazoa; phylum Mollusca; class Bivalvia; order Mytilida; family Mytilidae; genus Mytilus; species Mytilus galloprovincialis. Next base: position 24,548,114 of record NC_134844.1, read on the forward strand.
ATAGGACAGGAAGAGGAAATTTGAAATTTTTTCAAGATTATTCATGAAACCAAACATTGTGTAACATAAAAGCAATCATGAATTGAATTGACAATTTTTCACTAAGGATTTAAAATAATTTGAATACATTGTACCGACATTTACTGTCATTATGCAACATAAAGAAAACTCAATATAAACCACATTTTTCTTATACATTTAAACAAGAAATGCAAAACTGAATAAAATCTAGACATGACACAAAAATTGTTTTGCTATTACTATTAATAGAGATAACCTCTTTTTGAAGCCGTTATTATTGTATTAATGTAAGTAGTGCCATTCAACTACATTAAAAGCCGAAATTTGATGTGTGTCCAACAAAAAATACTGAAAAAATATGTTTCAATGAAACTTACGCAAAATTATGAAGTGTTCCACCACAATCAGTCTGTCCTTCTGCTCCGTAGCCAGAATTATCCACAGGAAAGAAGGATCCAGAGTAATATCTAAATAATAATAAAACATATATATTCTATGTCTGCATTAATTTTGATATCAAAAATTCCACATGAATTTACTTCCCCTCCGAAATGTGAATGTTTTCTTATTCTTAAATATCTCACCATGATAAAATTTTCTTTTCACGCTTTCACCAAGTTATACATTTTTTTTGGCTTGATGGTAATTGTTTTCTGTGCTTACGGTACTAGTAGGATACAACCTTTTATAACCTCTTTGGCTGTCAATTAATTTTATATGGAATTAAATCCCTAAAAAAATCCCATTTTACAGTATCTCTTGTTGTGCTTTGCAATTCTTTTCTCCTATAATCAAAGTTATATCAATTTTCAACTCAGTTACACCTTTACAGTTTTCATGTTCTTTTTCCACTTGACAAAACATTCTGTAAACCTGTCTATTTTTATACCTTCTAACAACAGAAGTAGTAGTACTGTTGTCATAAGATAGAGTTATTCCCCCTTGAACTACAACATTAGATGATGTTGATCTAAACCATTCAGAGAATGTATCTGTAGTTGGATCACTGGAAATAGCCAGCCAAGAACCAAGGGGACTTGTCACATGGAATGGACTAACAGACAATATCCCACTGGTAGAGCTGAAATCGTCATGACCTGCACTAAAATCGTAAAAGGTCATGTCCATGTTGATGTCCTTTGAGTTTGTTGTAACGTTGTTTTCAGTTGTTTCATTTCCTACCAAAATAAAATGTATAAAATTCACTTTGTTAATCTAGGTGTCAATCATTATACAAAAATTCATTTTTTTTTAGGACAACACTTTTTTTGCATTGAGAACAAATCACCTTTTAATTCCAATAGAACATGGAGTGCAGGTGTGTGATGTCACCATCAAAATAGCTGAGTCAGTTGTATGTTGAACCAAAATGGCTGCCTTTTGAATATTGTGTTCTATAGGTCTGCTTCGAAGTACAAAAGTTCTGAATTAAATCTATCATAACATATTCTATGCTCATTTCAACATAAGTAGGCATTATAAATGTCAACATTTTATACCTTGCTTACAATCTGTATAAAGCTATTGACAAATATAATGCATACCCATGTTAAAATGAGCATAGAGCTTGACATGAAAGATTTCTTTCTTTAAGTTTAGCTGATGAAAACCAAATCCTACATTTGTCAAACAATTTTGCGTGGTTTTTAATAATGCTAATAATGTGACTGAGTGGGTATATCTCATTAATAACTTGCATTCTAGAAAAATATAGATATATCTTTTAAGATAATAAGAACTTGCATTCTATAAAATAGTACATGTATCTGTACCTAGATTTTCTTGAGATCGTAATAACTGATCTTGCATCTTTTGTCCAGTCTTCAAAAATTAGCAATAATAGATACACGCAATAATTTTCGAAATTTACAATAACTGAGTGAGTTACTTACCAGAACCAGTAATGACAGCTGGAGTAAATATAAACGTTGGTACACTCTTAGCACTGGTATAGTTGTCTACTGTCAACTCAATAACACATTCATATAAAGTCATGGGAAGTAACCCATCCACATCGCCAAACGACACAGATGTAGTATGATCAGTTGATTTGGTACAATTTGAGTCAATAGTGCTACAGTCAGTAACAGTGGTATTGGAAGTTGTTGAGTTACTTGATGTGACTGTTGTGTTGTCTGCAGTGGTGTTGCAGGGTGTATTAATAATGCATTCTGGGAAATCTAATACAACTGTCTGTAATGTTGTGAGGGTGGCAGCCGTATTACTTGTGCATGTCACTAAATATTCCCTAAAAGTACATATGTTATAAGGCCAATTACAATTAATTGATAGATTTTCATCCCCACCCGCCCCTCTGAAATCTTCCCGCCCCAATTTTTTTTTAATTTTTAAAAAAATTATGATTTCCAGATTTTGTTCATATCCTTTACCGGTAACCGTCGATAATTTTGTTTCATTCAAAGCTTCCTGTTTCAAATTTCGGTTTTTGTATTTCTGAAGAGTATTTTTATTAAATGATTAAGTCGATATATTCTGCTGATCTACGATGACAACATTATTTACTGAGAATAGAGATCGATTATGAAAAAGACAAGAAATATTCGGGTTACGAGTAATACGCTGTGAACAAGAATGCAAATCGCTGTATGTCACAAATGCTTGTGATTAGAACACCTTGGATTATTTTATTTATACAATGACTTTGTGTCAAGAAATTTGGACTGTTAATGAAACCCAAAAGCGTAAGAATTGTGGAAAACATTAGTACAAAAACCATGACTGGAATAAAGAAATTGACACAAGCATGAACTTGCTAGATTAGTGACCGTATATTGAGTTCAGAAAGTCGACAAACATATACACATTTTTAATTTATTAATTTATAGCAAGCCCTTAGATTTAGATTTAGCCATGCCTTTCAATTTTTGTAGACAAACAGCAAACATCCTCTGTCCCAATACCCACAATAGAGTCATTACACAACTTTATGTTCTACATTGTAATTATATTTGCATCTTGCATATTAAGGACCAACCTTATTATTTCAACACTGTTTGAGTTTTCATTTTATTCTGTACTTATAATACTTGTGTTGCATACCAATGCATTGTTCTATTTTATTAGGGCAACAAACCATTGCTTAGAAAGCAAAATAAATTTGGTGTCAGTACTCCAACCGAAGAGAGCATTTCTCCATGTTTCTGCTGTTTACTATAAAATATGTTTTTAAAGCGGCAATTACATGTTGAACAGTGGTTGCCAATCGGAGATATGTATATAAGCATTTGAAAAATCATACAAGATACCTTTTGCATGTATTTACATGATATAAACTTATTATTACACTTGCATACATGAATAACACGTGACAAGAAGGTTTCATATGAAATAAAATTTAAAAATGAAATACTCCCACCCGCCCCATTTTTTTTCTCGAAAATTTGGATGAAAATCTACTAACTAATTTTAGTTGGCCTAATAAACATACACAAGTGAAGCAAGTCCTTCAAAATAACTCTTCATAAATTCATTACATTTCATGAAAAAAAAATATGAGCATAGAAATCAACATTTTGAATCAAAGAAAAAATGTTCATGTCCTTTTACAACACAAGAGTGCACACGCTGAAATGTCTCGCCTTCTTTACTAATCATTGATATTATGTTGATAGTCCTAAATATAAAGCTTTATTACAACTGTCACATAAACTTAACATTAACCAAGAAAACTAAACATTGACCAATGAACCATGAAAATGAGGTCTAGGTCAGATGAACCATGCAAGGCAGGCATGTACAGCAAACAATTCTTCTATACAACAAATATAGTTGATCTATTGCCTATAGTTAAAGAAAAACAAACCAAAACACAAAAACTTAACACTGAGCACTGAACCATGAAAATAGGTCAAGGTCAAATAAAACCTGAAGTACTGTCAAATAGATCATAAAATATTTCCATACACCAAATAAAGTTGACCTATTGCATATAGTATTAGAAAAAAAGACCAAAACTGAAAAACTTAACTTTGACCACTGAACCATGAAAATGAGGTCAAGGTCAGATGACACCTGCAAGCTAGACATGTACAACTTACAATAATTCCATACACCTAATATAGTAGACCTATTGCATACAGTATAAGAAAAACAGATAAAACGGGAAAAAAAACTATAACCACTGAACCAAGAAAATGAGGTCAAGGTCAGATGACACCTGCCAGCTAGACATGTAAACCTTACAATCATTCCATACACCAAATATAGTAGACCTATTGCATACAGTATGAGAAAAACAGATAAAACAAAAAAAATAAACTATAACCACTGAACCAAGAAAATGGGGTCAAGGTCAGATGACACCTGCCAGCTGGACATGTACACCCCACAGTCCTTCCATACACAAATATACAAGACCTATTGCTTATAGTATCTGATCCATGAAATGAGGTTGAGGTCTAGTGAAAACTGTCTAAAGGGCATGGGGACCTTGCAAGGTACGCACATACCAAATATAGTTATCCTATTACTTATAATAAGAGAGAATTTAGCATTACAAAAAATCTTAACTTTTTTTTCAAGTAGTCACTGAACCACGAAAATGAGGTCAAGGTCATTGGACATGTGACTGACGGAAACCTTGTAACATTAGGCATCCATATACAAAGTATGAAGCATCCAGGTCTTCCACCTTCTAAAATATAAAGCTTTTAAGAAGTAAGCTAAAGCTGCCGCCGCTGCTGCCAGATTACTATCCCTATGTCGAGCTTTCTGTGACAAAAGTCACAGGCTTGACAAAAACTGTCTACAGGGAAAAAAATAGGCATATTTGGAATGCAAGCTTATACATTTTGATAAAGATGACTTTCCTTATATGTTCTTTGATAATTGACTAGTGTGGTTTCTTAACATGCAGTGTGATGTAAATGAAATTAAAATTTTCATTTTGCAATTTTTGTATAAAATTTGAGACTTGTTAGATCTATCTTTATTCATGTGTCAAATCCTATTTCATTCTGATAAAATGTGTAAATTAAAAACTATCATAAAGTTCCACCAAGTAAAAAATGCATGTTCTACTGTAATATACTTACCATGTTTCAATACTGTTTGTGACTTTTTCTGCTGTTTCAGTTTCATCATTACTAGCATTAACAAGAGAATAAATGAATGATGGTCTATCCCATGTTATAGTTATGTTTGTACTTGATACTGCTGTGCCTACAATATTCTCCCCACCTAAAAATAAAATAACTAGAGGCTCTTAAGAGCCTGTGTCGCTCACCTTGGTCTATGTGCATATTAAACAAAGGACACAGATTGATTCATGACAAAATTGTGTTTTGGTGATGGTGATGTGTTCGTAGATCTTACTTTACTGAATTTTCTTGCTTCTTACAATCTATAATAAACTTGGCCCTTTATTTACAGAGGAAAATATTTTGTAAAAACTTTCAAAAATTTACAAAATTAATGAAAATTGTTAAAAATTACTAAGGAGTTAACTGACCATTTTGGTCATGTTTGAATTATTTGTAGATCTTACTTAGCTGAACAATATTGCTGTTTACAGTTTATCTCTATCTATAATAGTATTCAAGATAATAACCAAAAACGGCAAAGTTTCTTTAAAAATTACCAATTGGTGGCCATCTTGGTTGGTTGGCAGGGTCATCAGACACATTTCGTAAACTAGTTACCCCAATAATGATTGTGGCTAAGTTTGGTTAAATTTGGCCCAGTAGTTTCAGAGGAGAAGATTTTTGTAAAAAATAACGACGACAGACGATGATGGACGACGACAGACGCCAAGTGATGAGAAAAGCTCACTTGGCCCTTTGGTCCAGGTGAGCTAAAAATGTAGGTAAATGTTTCGTCCATTATCCATAATACATCCACTGCTTTAGAAAATATTACACATATGAAAGAATTGTGATTGGCAAAATTTTATGCATCAAATTCTAAATCTTTAATTTTTTTTTTTCAATACAAAGAACAAAAGAAAACTAGAAAAAAAATAATTACACACTTTTGTATTGTTAACAAAATTATATCAAATAAATAATTAGACACACATGAAGCATTTCTGTAAGAGTTGCATATTTATGGCTTATTTGTAAAATAAGAAAATAAAAGACGTTTAGAATACAAGAAATATTTTCATATTTTGTCCTGAAATTATTTCTCTAAAAAAAACTTTTTTGTTTTGTTCCTAAATACTTGAGATGAATTGACTTACTACACTGGAACAATGCCACGTCTTTCTTAGTGAAGTGGTCAGGACTGCTGGATTGTGAGGAGGCAAACAGAACCCCTTGTAATGCTGTAGGACTGTAACACATGGTATTGGCAGACAGTCCATCCTTTACATTGTACAAACTTTCCACTGTTGAACACTCACAACCAAGGAAATTATTGTCTAAATTCCTGTAGGAAATATTTTATGTATGAACTATTTGTACTTAGTTTAAACAATTTAAGTTTGTTTGTTCTGCATTATAACAACACATTCTCATACATTTCTTGGGAGTTTTTAATGACTTCTTCACATTAAATCCATGGATGTGAACTGATTGATACTTTGGTCTAGGAGAACATAATATACTTACTAGTTGTTATAGGTTTTATAGACAATAGACAATAGACAATATTTTATTCGCACAAACACATTTACATTAAATGGTTATGGCATACAAAAATAAGACAAAAAACTGACAATAGTTAAATTGATTATAATTATATTAGAGTGACAGTGGTATTCACAGCGAAGAAGAAAAAGGCTATAAATATCAGCAGTTAACACATTGTTAATGTTCATGAACAATTAAAAAAAGAACATAAACAAAAATTAGGTTGCATATTAAAAAAAAAAAGTTATACAGATGTTCTTAATAAAAGACAATCATTAATATACTTTATGGTGATTTTTATAATGACTGGTAGACTGCTATTTAAAAGTACAGTCAAATGATTTAGTGTTATAGTGGACTGCAATTTAATAAAATTGAAATTAAGGTGTTTATTAATATTTTGTATATAGGTATCCCTTAATGATTTATAGCATGGACAGATTGAGAAGAAATGGTATTCATCTTCAATTTCTTGTCTGTTACAGGATAAGCAAATGCTTTACTTCTTTCAATGTTGGTATAACGCCCTCTTTCAATTGCTAGGGAATGCGCACTTAGTTTAAATTTACTGAAAACTGATCGGTCGGTTTTGAATTTACATATATCAATATATGGGGGCCTGTTTCTAATTCTTTTAGTATGACAAAAGAAATTTAATTTTTCACATTTATTGATAGAACAGTTCATAATTTGATAAGCCTGGTCATAGATTCTTTGTTGGATACTATTTATGTGATATTTTAAATTAAAAGTATTAAAAGTGAGATGACCAAAACCTAATTTATTTAACCAGTCTTTTACAATGTTAACCCATTTACTTGTTTTCTCTACATTATTATATATGTTATGTACTAAAGTGTTAGGCGAGTTTACAATGTGGTTTAGAAATTTTATAGCTGAAAGGTAAATTTTAAAGTACAAAGGGATTCTGTTTGTCTCATTTAAACAGGCAACATTTGTTGTTTTGCACTGTACTCCTAAAATTTCTTTAATAAATTTAATATGTAAATGTTCAAATGGATCTGAGTCTTTGAACACTTGGCTTACACCCCAAACTTCACTTCCATAAAGAGTTATTGGAACAACTAAAGTATCAAATAATTTTTCAAGCATTCTGCAGGAATTATCTAAAGAGACTGTTTTCTTAATTTTAAACCAAGCTTTTCTTCCTTTTTCCATAAGATTTTTTTTTGAATGATTTAAACTTCCTGAACAATTTAGAGTTATTCCAAGGTAACAAATAGATTTAACAGTCTCAAGATATTCTTTTTCTACTTTAAAATAATTACAATGAGATTTTCCATTATGTGGTGTAAGCCATTTATACCATCTTTTAATAATAGCAAGTACTCTTTATTATGCCTCACCTACGATAGTAGAGGAGCATTATGTTTTCTGGTTTGTGCCTCCGTTCGTCCGTCCGTCCGTCTGTGCCTCTGTTTGTCCGTCCGTTCGTCTGTGCCTCCGTTCATCCGTCAGGTTAAAGTTTTTGGTCGAGGTAGTTTTTGATGAAGCTGAAGTCCAATCAACTTGAAACTTAATACACATGTTCCCCATGATATGATCTTTCTAATTTTAATGCCAAATTATAGTTTTGACCCCAATTTCATGGTCCACTGAACATAGAAAATGATAGTGCAAAGTTCAGGTTAAAGTTTTTGGTCAAGGTAGTTTTTGATGAAGTTAAAGTTACATCAACTTGAAACTTAGTACACATGTTCCCTATGATATGATATGATCTTTCTAATTTTAATTCCAAATTAAAGTTTTGACCCCAATTTCACGGTCCACTGAATATAGAAAATGATAGTGGGAGTGGGGCATCCGTGTACTATGGACACATTTTTGTTTTGGAAATAATTTGTGTCTATGTGTTAATTATGTGTCCCTACAGATCTTTTGAGTTAAGCTTAATGCAACTGGTTTTTAGTTTAAATTTGTTCTTATGTTGTGGTGTTACACCACTAACCCAGGTTAGGGGAAGGGTTAATTTTGAGTGGCCACAAACATATTTAACCCCACCACATTCTTTACATGCCTGTCCCAAGTCAAGAGCCTTCAGTGGTTGTCATTGGTTTATGACTAACATATTCGTGTTTGGTAAATTGTTTGGTTATAAACTAGCCTGTTAGTTCTTGTTTGAATTGTTTCACATTTTTCATGTCAGGGCCTTTAAAAGCTGTCAATACAGTATGAGGTTTTCTTATTGTTGAAGGCTATCTGGTTGGTTGTAATTGCTTACTACCCTCCCATTTTAACTGTGGTGGAAAGTGGTCTCATTGCAATTGCATTGGCAATCATACCACATCTCGGCTTAGTTTTATATGTAGTACTTATCTAACATTTGCATCTAGTTTAGTTTTATAAATTGGAATGATAAAACTAAGTTCATTGTCAATATTAAATTTATTAAGATCATAAAAACCAATAACAATATGAAACAATAACTAAAATTATGCGGCCAAAACTATCCTCAGAAAGACGGTGATAATGTACATATAACTCAAATTTCATTAAATATCACTGCATTTCCAAGAAATAAAACAAAATATTCCTTTGAAGGGGAAAAGAATTACAGTTATGATCATAATTATCTAGAGAGAGTTTTTCAATTGTTTAGTCATTTTGGGGCTCTTTATAGCTTGCTGTTCTATGAAAGCTAAGACTTTGTGTTGAAGGCCTTACCGGTTCTTTGACCTATAGGTAGCAACTTTACCTGACCATATAGGAAAATAGGTATTTAGTTGGATCTTAACACGTACTTGTGATTTGGTTAAAACCGGTTTTGTTCAAAATATACGAAGAAATGTCGAAATGTTCAGGACTTAATTAAATCCGTATTTCGGTAGGATGGTGCAAGCATACGATTTTTATTGCGTCTTACACTTTGAGAAGCGAATAATCTTCAACTACTTTATTCAAATATTGTGTAAAAACGTTAATTTTGAGCTATGAAAGTCAAGTGGCTCGAGTATTTTTCTGAGGAAGTTTTAAAAAATTGCAAAGAAATATGTTTACATTGGGTTAGCTTTCATTAGTCTTAGCTATCTATAGATTAACAACTTTTGGCTATATTTATAATTTAGAATCATCATTGAAGGTGGGGGACGATTTCGCAGATAATTAATTATATTGATGTGCCATTTGTTTGCAAGAGTGACATTTCATTGTATTATGTGCCAATTCGAAAAAGTTATGCGAGTATTCTCTCCCCTTAACAGGTTCATTATTTTATAATTAAGTTTAGGTTTCTGATATAATTTTGAATAATTACAAAATGTATCAATTCAATATATTTCAGTTTTTGTTATTGGTGTATCAAAAACATTGATGTACGAATATAATTTCATAAATTTGAAACGTTTAAAATGATTACATACCAATATAAAGAACCGTCCATCATTTTTGAAAAAGACTATGAACGAAAATCGATTTATTTATCTTCCCTTGGTGACAGATTGATTGGGAAATGAACCAGCGTAATATAATGGTAATCACAGAGAGGGACCAGCAAGCAATTTTTAATTGTAGCTTATTCAACGTTAAAACAATTTTCCACTATAAATGAATGTTAAATTATACAAATATAAGGACTTTGTTAGCTAAATCTACTAATTTTATTAGATATTATGATTTTTTATTGCAATAGATTAATATGCTACTATAGGTGTTAACTTTTTTTATACATTGTGACTTGGATGGAGAGTTGTCTCTTTGGCAATCATACTACATCTTCTTAACTATATAAACAGTGTGCACACTTACACATCCACACTTGTCATAACTTTGTGTACATTAATACTTACACACTAGTGCTACCTCCCAGATTCAGGCCTCCCAATGCTTCAATCCTATTATCAGCCAAGTCAAGTGTTGTAATGGCTGGTAGTATGACTGACGGGAAGTAGGGTATGACATTTTGTCCTAAATCTAACGTCTGTAAGGAGGACAGTCCATTAAATGATCCTTCTTCTATATACTGGATCTGGTTGACGTGGAAATCACTGAAAAAGTCGGTTTCCAAAATGAATTTTTTTTACAGTCAAATAAACCATTTCCATGCATCATTAATATGTTTCTATACAACTAAAATTAAGACTATCAAAATAATGAACGAGCATGACTGACATGGAATAAACTGAGAAATGTCCTCGCAAATTCAGCTGTAATCCTAAGCTTGGTTTCTTAATGGAAGATCTTAACCTGTAAAATTCACATTGTTTATCTTACATATATTCAAATGATTGATGAAATGTTATATTTTTGAGGCCAAAAGTTTGAATAAGCATGTCAGCTAGTTTCATTCCAATCTCCAAGGGTTTCAAAGTTAGATTGGAAACTTTTTTTCAAATCCACAGAAGTACAAATTCTTTAGCATGTCTAACTTTCAATGTTCAGCTCCCTCTTTTGAGGGGAACATCCCTTCTAGTAGTATCATGAATAATCTTGGCAAGTTTGTTTACCCTTGTGCAAGCAATTTTTAAGTTAACAGAGATTCAAGTAAAATGTTTGGTTGAAGAAAAGAGCCCACATCACACAAAATATTTTCGTAGTAATTTAAACAGTTATAAGCCGTACAAATTCCCATCTATTGGTACTTACATAATTTGTAGATTGGTAGCTGGAGTGAGTAGACCTGCTGATATCTGTGTTATATTGTTGTTGTACATGTACAAACGCTGTAATCTAGTCTGACTGTCAAATGATCCTTTAGGTATTATACTGATCTCATTACTGTACAAGTGTCTGCAAAATTAAACCAATCAATTTTACTTTACATGTATTTAAATACATCTCATTCACATTCCCAAACACTCCATGAAATTTGTCATTATTTGTTGGATACCAATTTAAGTATATTTCCTGGGTAGAGTTCAGAAGTTAACAATTTAAATTTTTCAAATTTTTAACTACCACTTATGTAGAATTTTACGTGTGAAATTAATGAGGAGTTTAAAAAAAATTCTGGTTGTGCTTACATTTGAATTGGAGTAATTTCATTCAATGCTATGGGATAGACGGTCAGTCCATTATTTTGTAGGGAAATGTAATCTACATCAACATTACGAAATCCATCAGACGTAATACTGGTTAATCCGTTGCTGAACATTTGCAGATATTCTACATAGGATGTTCCACCAAATATAGAAGATGATATTGTTGTCAGTTGATTACTATTGAGATAGCTGAAATGGAAATTTAAAAAATTGGAATACTCTTTATGCACTTATACTTTTATAATTCATTATTTTTCAGTTGAATTTTGTCATGTAAAACTTATATTTTATTATTGTCTTCAGTAATTAGAAAAGTAATCTGCAATTTCCTTGATTCATCATAAACAAAGTCTTTATTTTAAATTTAATTTGTATATTTGATTAGTATAATTGGCTACTTACAAGTAGTCATTAGCTCGGAAGTTGTAAAATGCATGTTTTTTTATATCAGTTATTGCGCTGGACTGCAAGTAAGCTCTTCTGCAAGTGAAGTCTGTAAAGGCATAAGATGGTATGACTCCTAGGTTCAAGTTCTGCATTTGGAAATCATTACTGGTTGACCCATTGAATGCATAAGACTGAATTTCTCCTAACAGGTTTCCAGTAAATGAAAATGTACCATAATAATAAGAAGCACCAGCTGACACAGTATTAAAGGCATTTGATTCTATAACTCTAATTTTGTTGTTGTCAAGATTGAAGTAATGAGTTGCTGTGACATCTTGGAATGCTCCTGATTCAATACGGGAGATTCTGTTATTTTGCAAATTTCTGAAATAAAAAAAGATCATTTGGGGACAGCTATTTTTTCTTATGTTTATACAAACTTGTTGTATGTAGTCAGTCTGTATTATTGTCTTATATTGTAATTTTCTTGTAGTCTCTTATCTTTCCTGAAATCTTGTAGATGTAATATTTCCGGTAGTTTAAGAAGGTGGTTGTTTATTATTTTGTTGTTGTCCAGTGGTATGCAAAAACTTCTTTTATAAATGTATAGTGTCAGTGAACAAAACAATGTAGGTCACAAATGACAGGCGTACTAAATATTTTGAGTTATATTCATTTACCTATCCCAAAGAGCAAAGTTTTATAATGTAAGCCTTCCATTGATGAAAAAAGAAGTTAACAATCACATGCATAAACCTGTATTTTACAGCTGTAATTTATGTAAATTATTTCTGTGTGTATTGATGAGAAGTCCTGAAGTTCAATAATTGGTTCAAGTAAACTCTCCTGATAAAACAAATCTCAATTAAAGTCAAGACAGCAACCCACATATTGAGCATTGTACACCAACTACCAGCTCAAAACACAACTAAAACAAATTTAACATAAGGGATATCTGTGTGTTAACCAAGACATAATCCTTGCAAGTCACTCTGGCTTAAAGCAGGAAGATATGTTAGAATAATAATTTTATTATAAACAATCAAAACAGTTTTGGCCCTTGAGAAACACTCAGCATACAAAATTAAAATTTTGAGTTCCTGCCTGAGCAAGTCGGCTTGCAACCTTCAGTGTGAGGAAGAACCTGCCTGCCCGACAATGTTCCAGCCTGGAAGTGGAGTGTCTCCACAGAGAGGATGAGAATAGACATCTCATCTGCAGCCGGGTTGTGCAAGGTCTGCATCAGGGGATAGCCCATGTGGTGCTATTACAAGTAGTAAGTAGCAGGGTCTATTAAACTGGCGCTGGAATAATTTAGATAAAATTTGTCCCCGAAATGCTTGGGGATGAATGAAATTTTAGAAATGACCAGTGATAAAATTCCATCAAGGTCCAAAAACTCAGATGGAACAGCTGAGTAGCTATTTTTCTTATGTTTAATTATATTTTAAAAATGCAGTATAATATATTTTTTTTCCCAGCTTAATCTAATCACAAATGTTCAAAATGTATGCAGGAGGTGAAAATACTTTGTAAGTATTAATAAATAACAGTAAGAAGGTTATCATTGGATCACTTTACCGCAAAAAAATAGAATCTTGGCTCACGCAGCAATAGTTATTATCATTTCAGATTTTTTTTATAATATCAAACGACTTTTTGAACAAGCACTTATACAAAATGGAATATTATATCATGTAACTTTAATTTCAGATAAGAACTACTACTAAAATGTTTTCAAACATGACAAACGAATTATTTTAAAATTGAAGCAGTTAAAAATCAGAAAATTTGTAACATGAGTTTAACATGACTTAACATAATCATATATCCTTGTTTTAAAAATTCCAATAGGGAACATACTTTACATAATTGTAGTAAAAAAACAATTTTTATATGTTTCGGCCATTGGCCATCTTCAGTTCTTTATTTTTCTGGCTGACATGTAGTTGTGAAGAAAAATAAGAACTGAAGAAGGCCAATGGCCGAAATGTCTTAAAAATAATCATATATATCAATAACATGCCAAAAATCTACAATCCATTGATACCAGTATTTTTGCATTGCAAAGGTCATTTTTATCTCTGATGGTTTATGATGTAAGAACACTTATTATAAAATCCATGGGATGTTAGATGTGTACTGATTGATGCATAAGTCTTACATAAATGAATGTTTGTATTGTGTGTAAATGGCTGCATTGAACTTGTTGTCATTATCTGTGAGTTCTCTCAGATCTGTACTTTGTGTCTTTTTGGTTGTGGAGAAGTATAAATATCTGGTCTCTGTTTTTGTGAACGTTTTTTCTGCTTTGTCCTAATCTGATGAGATAGGCTCTTTTCAACTGATTTTTCATATGTTTTGCTGTTACACCACTGTCCCAGGTTATGGGATGGGCACCAACAAACATGTAGAACCTGCCACATTCAGTATGTGCCTATCAGAAGTTAGGAACCTGAAATTCAGTGATTGTGGTTGGTTGCTTTATATCATATTTGTTTTTTATTCATGGTTCTGTACATAAATCAGGCACGCCTACAGTTTTTTTGTTTGAATTGATTTATATTTGTCACTTCCAGGCATTTAATAGATGACTATGTGGTATTGGTTTTGCTTATTGTTGAAGACCATATGGTGACCTATAGTTTTTAACCTCTATCTCATTTAATTAGTCTGGAGAGTTGTCTCATTAGCAATCATACTACATCTGTTTAATTTCATAAAACTACTTACAGTCTATAGCAGCTAACATCCTTAAATGTGTCTGGACGTATGACAGATATTCTGTTGTTTTCAAGCCTCAAACCATTGGTACTTGACAGTGACAAGTCATGGAAGGTTCCATTCATTGGCAACTTGTACAATCTGTTGCTTGAGAAATCACTGAAATACAAACAACATTTTAAAGCAATTCCTCTTAAAAGTCAACTGCAATCAATTGATTTAATTCAGACCAAAAACTCAAGCTTAGCTTATAGCAAACTTAACCATATCAATTTTTCTGAAGATAACAAAAAATCCAATGCCAATTTCTGAAACACTCCAACAAAATTTAGTCCAAAAGAAAGTGTATACCTTCTTAAAGTTACATTTTATACATGTACATGGCTTCCTTCTGCCTAGCTGAATTCAATACAAGGAATGCTATCCACGAAATATAAACCGACTATGATATAAATCATTATGGCAAATGTTAAATTTCTACTATGAAATATATCAAAATTTTATTAACATTCAATGAATCATAAATTGAAGATATGATGATCAATGAAATTAGACTTAAAAATTGTACTTACAATGTTCCAGAAGATGTGACATGATTCAAAGAACCGTCTTCTATCCATCCAATTTCATTGTTAGACAGATACAAACCAGATGTCAAGGGGCAATTCTCAAAGTATATTTTCTTTATATGTGTTATTTTGTTGCTTGAAAGTTGTCTGCAATTAAATATTTGGGAAAAATGTGAATAATCTAATACATATATTTAATATACATGTATGTATTTTACATCAGAATGACTTATGCAGGTGGATAAATGGTTTGGATACGATAATGATGCAGAAAGCCAAACGTCAGACTTTAATACAAAGAGTCATTGCAGATAATGATACAATATAAATAACCAAATATACATGTATATTTTAAAGCAATTTAGAAAATGATCTTTCTTTAGATTACACTATATGTCAATCAGTGAACTGAGAAATTAACTCATCAAAAATACCAGGATTGAATTGTATTTACGCCAGAGGCACGTTTCTTCTACAAAAGACTCATCAGTGACGCTCGAACCAACAGATGTTAAAAGGGCCAAATAAAGTAGGAAGTTGAAGAGCATTAAGGACCAAAAATCCTAAACATTTTGCAAGAAATGAGTCATGGTGAGGTTTGCCCTATCAAATTGACTTGAACAATGTATGATAGACCAACTATAGTTTACCTGTACTTAGGTGTATCTGACTAAGAGAAATGCAGAATACTGTACACCATCTTCAGGTCATATACCAACAAGTCAAATATTGAAAGATTTGAAAGTTTATCTAACTTAATACAATTTTTTATTTTAAATATGACATGGAGTTAAGATTTAATGTCAAAGGTCAATGTTTAGTGGTAATTGCAACACAACATCTATAGTAAAAGACCAGGCTAATCTAAGGTTACAGATGAGTATCAAAAAATTAAATTAGTTTAGGTACTGAAATTGTAAAATGTCATTACATGAATTGAGGTGAAAGAACAGTCTTCTTCTATCAATAAAGTCTACAATTTATAATCAAAAACTTCATTAGATATTTGACAACCATGTTAAATCAAATGTACTGTAGGTACATGAAAGATGCTTTTGTATGATAATTTAACTTACAGATATGCTAAGCTTGTAGCATTGATAAAGGCATCATCTGGAATGTAATCTATGGCATTGTTGCTTAAATCTAACGACCTCAGTTCAGATAAGTATGAGAACTGATGCTCATGTATGAATCGAAAATCATTATTCGACATATATCTGTAAAGGCAAACAAATAATCTTCATTAATTTTATCATAATGTCATGATTTTTATTTTTTATTTTTACATCTGATCTTTTTGAATGAATGCTTAATGCATTTAATACTTTTAAAAAGTATACTTGATTGTTTATAAGTGAACAATAAATTTATTATTAGCTATTGCACACATAAAAAGAAACTCATTTTGAGTCATCCCTTTGCTACAAACTCAACTTAAGATTTATTACACATTCAAATAGATATGCTATTACCAACATGTGTTGAGAAATGTCACTAATTTAATATTGATATTATATCAAAATCTCTTTTTCATGATAAATTACTGCATGGAACAAAAATTGCATAGATACACTTTTCTTAAAAAAAGCACAGTCATAAACAAATTATAAATAAATTTGGTGTATTTACTGTCTTCTGATTGGTTAAAAGAATTAGCTTTATTTTCAATGTTATCAATTTTTATGGCGCCCACTCTAACGTTGTGCATTCATACGCAAACATCTGTGTACGTTGTTATTTGTATAAATATACATCTTTGAGCCTTATTTTTGATAGAAATTTATTTATAATGAATGGCAATAATTTATTTTGAATTTATTGAAGCGGATTATGTTAAATGTGAAGAGTCAAAAATTAATTTTATGGTTCAATAAATTCAAAATAAATAACAGCCATTCATTAAATAAAAAAAAAACATTTGGCTCATATAATGTGATTTATAATGTATTCAGATGGTTTCAGTAATGTTTGTGTGAAAATATGATATATATATGCCTTCTGCATTAAAAAATCACACTTATTTATAAGAAAGAGTGACGTTTCAAGGGGGAAAGATGTGTGGTTGGTGTAAGCAAAATGTTTTTTAATGATATCATTTTTGGAAAACGTTATGATATGTCAAATAAAATTGAGAAAGGAAATGGGGATGTGTTAAAGCGAAAACAACCCAACCATAGAGCAGACAACAGCCGAAGACCACTTATGGGTCTTCAATGTAGCGAGAAACTCACGCACCCGAAGGCATCCTTCAGCTGGCCCCTTAAAAAATATGTATACTAGTACAGTGATTATGGACGTCATACTAAACTCCGAATTAAAAATTAATCAAAGAGCTGAAAGCTTTGAGGAAAAATGACGCCATTGCCTCTAATATTGGGATATTTTTTATGCAAGTCTTGATTTTCACATACCGTAATAAGTTGAACATTGTAACATGTCTCGTAAGCATATAATTGATATTCGTATATGAGTGTGTGAAGTGAAGATGACAACTGACTGGGTTTTTTTTTAATACAAATGAATAGGCCAAGAGTCAAGACTACCTAAATGATCTACAGTATCCAATGACTACTGTCTGGTTTTTTTTGTACAGATAAATAGGTCAAGAATACTGGAATGATATACAATATCCAATGATTACTAGCTGTTCTTTTGTACTAATAAATAGTTCAAGACTATTTATATGATCTACAATATCCAATGACTACTGGCTGTTCTTTTGTACGTATTAAATAAAAGACTTAGTCTACCTGAATGATCTAAAGTATTCTAAGTAATGTGTATTTTTTTTTCTTGCAATTACATTTTTCTAAATCAAGAATACAGACTACTAGTATCCTTTTCAAACCAAATGATTATGAAGAGCCTGTTGTAATAAGCTCTTATACCCCACTAGTCCTATAACATATGACTTCGCATTCTTATTCAATTTTTAACGTTTTTATACTGATATTTTCATTTTTTTTAAATTTTTGAATGCAAAGTGTGACACATTGATAGTAAAAAAAAATTATCAGAACAGTAAATAGAAATAGTAAATAATGCTCCTGAGTTCATATGTTATAGGACTAATTACACACATACTCGTTAAATAAGTTACTAGTGACATACACAAATGTAGTTATTTCTGTTACTTGAAGCAAATTCTATTTCTGTAGATTTACACAATATTGTTATACTTGTTTTATTTCACATTGAAGATTAGACAAATAGGGATACTCCTTTGATTTTTTTAATTTCATTTCAGTCAAGTTTTCCCCGATTAATTATATATCTTTAATGTTTTAACAATGTTGTAGTTTAACTTCACATAATCAATAAAGTTATAAAAAGAGATTTATGAGTATCTTAACAACATTGGTTGGTACACTTCGATCTTTTTGGTAATAAGAACGACCGGAGATATGTAAACTGGTTCCCAGTTGATTACTGATAATACAAGCAAATTCCAGTTTCTATGTGAAATAGTAAATAAGAAACCAAGCGCGGTAGACGGAGAAATGTAATGGAATGTAAATACGAACCAAGTGCGGTAGGCAGAGAAATGTAATGAAAGTTCAGTTCACTAGTATCGGAAACATGCCGCTGAAAGCGTCAATTTTCCAAAAATCATACAAGACTTACAAAGGCCAGAGGCTCCTGACTTGGGATAGTCTATATATTTCCAGTTTCTGGTTTTAAACCATTTGTTGTCAAATTTCACTATATTTCCCATTAAGACACTGTGAAAGGACAGATTATCATTCATGAAAACATCTGTAAATTAAGGTAAATTGCTGAGGAAATTAGCAGTTAAATGAATAAGAAGGTACCAGAAAAAAATATTGGTTAAAACAGGGTGTCAGAATACTCAGGTTTTTTTCTGCAAGGATAGGAAAATATTGGGACCAGAAAAATGTGTTGGTTAAAGGAGGATGTTGGAATACTCAGATGTTGGATAAGGCAGGATACATTGTATTTTCATAAATATTTAGCTCTCTCTCCCTTCATTTAAGGAGAACAAAATATGGTTGGAACACCACAGTTTATTCAGCATCATCAACACAATCCTTCTTGTCTTGGACTATGCTAGTGTAAAAGTTAATTTGCAAAAACAAAATCCAATCCATTTTAAAAGCAAACAAGTGGGGTGTGCTTGTAACACAATGTGCAAAATGGCTCATAATCTGTTCCTTTACATGCTGATCATTGGTAAGCAGATACTAACAAACCAATAAGCTAAGCCAAAAGGTTCAAACAAATTACAAAATAATGTAATAATTCTTATTTGCTTCCATCAAATGATGTATTTTTCAGGGTTGTAGCTCAGCAGAGATATATGATCTATCTCTTGTCCTCTTACATTGTATTTACTTCATAAGGAAAAGCACCATCTTCTACAGCGACTATTCTATTATTATAAAGGTACCTAAAAAAATAACATCATCAAATATTACACAAATAATTGAAGCACATTTACTTCCATCATTGTATGCTGTAACTAAAAATATTCCAATGTAGGTGTCATTTTTGTTGCTTTGGCAAAAGTCTAGATGAAAACATAAAATTTTGTGCCATATTTGAACAAAAATAACACCTTTTGAATATACATATACATACACTAGCCATTCTACATAAATATGAAGTATTGAAAACACATGCTTTGGAAATGAGATATATTGTAGATGTACATGTTTAATAGTAAGGTCTCTAGCAGCTTTTCAATCATAAACTAAAGGGTAACTTATTTTCTATGCTTTTATAAGGAATCATTTTGACAACCTGGATAGATGTCAGTTATTGCTTTTATATATTATCATTATGGTCTAGCATGATGATTTATTTCACTTTAACATCATGATGATTGGGAATTGGTATTAAACGTCCAGTGGCAAATGTTACATGCATATCAAGACAAGCACAGGCTAGTGAAATAGGAAAATTAACCTTTCTTTGTACTAGACAGACAAACTATCTTTAACTTGCTAGCTCCCAAGGTCCACCAGAAGATGTCACAATACCCTGGCATCAAGGAAACCATTCTTTGTTCTAATATTTTGTAAAATTGTAATCTTAGTGGAGAAGCAGCAAAAAAATATATAACAAAACATAATGAACAAAACAAAGCATTGTGCAAATAAAAAAGTCCAACCAAAAGCTTTAGAGGCCACTACAAAGAAAATCAATTATTGAATGGGAGAAGAAAGATTGTTTTTAAAATGGTCAAGGGCCTAAAGCCATGACACTCAGCTCAAAAAGATGACCTGATCTTCACTATAGACTTTTTAACTTTTGTTATGAAAATAATTACTGGGGTCAATATTGTCGCTTGCATGTAATTCAGGTAATAAGGTACGCCAAATTTGTTCTAGAAGTCCATCACATATTCATCTTTTCTTTAAATATGAAACATGTTCTTTTTTAACATGACTGATTGAATTTCAGAATAAGCAATTTTCTCTGATAATGTATTCGCCAGTATATTTAATAATAGATGGAATCTAACAAATTCCTTAAAAAAGACTAGATGTTCACATGTTCACATTCAGAACAATTTTGGGAGAAACTAATATAAGGAACTTTGTAATGCAGAAAATCACATTTTGCATTATCAATAATGAGGTTCTTCTAATTATATATCTTGATAAATATCTGATAGCAACTATACAACCAATGGAAAACCACCTTAAAGTTCAAGGAAAACTTCAATTCTGGAAAATAAGACACCACTACATTATGCTTTACTCACACTTGACACTGTTCTAGCCTACGGGACATATTCTAACAATCAAATTAACATTATTCATATCTGTTAACTACTGGCCTCTTCCAAAAACATTTTTAAGGGGTTAACTTTGCAGTCAAAATTATCTTATTCTGGAACTATTTGTTAACACTATTTTTATTTTTATTATAATTGATAAAAAAAACAAATATATGAAATAAAAGGGACTTTAACAATGAGAACATAATTTTTCCTTTACATATACAAATATATGTAAGAGTTAAATCTATTTACAGACTCAAATCTATGTTCTTTCTAAAATCTGGAAATTTCCCAAAACCTATTTTACACACAAAAGGAACATAATAACATTGGACATCTAGTGCAGTGATGGGAATGAAATACCAAATGGTCAAGCTATAATTCCCAGGTGATATGACTTTTTTAATCACCCATTGTTACATATTCTGCAACTCTCCTTATCAACCAATTTTATTTAAAAAGTGATTTGAAAAAATAGATGATAAATTGACACAGATTTAGAGACTGGACATAGATTTCACACTCAAAAATATTTGTAAATAAGAATTGGACTTAATTTTTTTCAATGAAGAATATTTTTACCTCTTGGAAGTATGTGTTGGGTCAGATATAATTAATGCAAGTCCCCTTCTAACCAGGGAAAGTTAACAAGTATGACAATTGTTGAACAAAAATAAACTATTTACAAAGGAAATACATCATAGCACATGAATAAAAGGAGATACTTAGCAATAAAGGAAGGCAGTAACAAACTGTTTTCTAGCAATCTAAAGTATTGTACTTATCATGGTATATATATATATGTAAAGCAGAATGGTACAAATCTTACAGTGTTCTAAGTTGTTCAGGAAATGTGTGGTTTTCAACAGCTATGATCCTATTACTCTGAAGATATCTGATGAAGAAAAAAGAAGTCATCGTTTTTCATATTAAAAATGTTCACATGGTTTTGATATCTTTATCCCAAAACTTTATTTTGGAGAGTCACTGTTGTTAATTTTTTTAATTTAACAATATTATAAGAAAAAACCCTTGGCAAAGAAAAATAAAGATGTTTATCATAAAATAATGCACCCATGTAAAGTGCTTTTCAAACGGACAGGTATAATTTAACCATTTCATTTCCTTTTAGAAATGAATGGTTTTTATTATGAACCTTAATTAAATTCATACTAGCACATGTTTAAGATCACAAAGTACCACAAGAGAGGATTACAATGGTAGCAAGCTGAAATTATTACTGGATCTTAATAACTTCTATACGGCATAAATGAATATCCTGGTTATTTACGTTGCCATTTTGGTTACCAGCGCCACTAGTATTTTGGATCAGAGCCGAAGTTCTCTGTGTCGCCTCATTTTTATTTTTACATGAGTGTGTGTCAGCCATAATTCTAGCTTATAAATCAGGTTTTTTTTTTCTAATATAGGATTCTGCCAATTTTTTCTATTAATTAACTTTATCCTATATCTAATAGAATAATAAAATAAAAATATGGGGTCACCGTTCATTTAAGCTCACAATCTGCCTCCGAAAAAAGCTTACATTTTTGATAATGTCCTTTTTTTCTGTTGAACTAATAGGAGAAATATAGGTAATATAGAAATAAAAAAATAACCTAATTACAGAAAACGCATAAATTTTACAATTATTTAGTTTCTGTACAACTTATTTGAAAACAATAACAAAAAAATAGGTCACCGATGTGTTAAAAAAGATAGTTCAATTTTAATGCCTAAAATTGTCATTTTTGCATCAAAGGGAGATAATTTTGAGCTTTTTCAATGATATAAACATTCTTAAAGTCATCTGGGGACAAAACAAAATGATTTTTTGGGTTGATTTTTGTACAATATCTTATAGTTATAACTAATAGTGTAATTAATGAAATTTGTAATGAAAAAACAAATATTCATTTTTTGGCTGAATTTTTTGTACCAGCGAGCATCCTTAAGTCTTTCCAACGGTTTGCATCAAAACTTTTTGCTGTCCAGGTGGAATGCTAAACATTGGCATATTGTCTTTTTCAAACATTGAAATCACGTCAATGGAATCGAAACCAAGTCTAATAAATTCTGAAGCTGAATTTAGATTCAGCTTCATTGTGGATAACCACATCAGATGTACCAGCTTGACATTACATGGAAAATCCACTTTGCCTTCACTGTCATTTGCCATATTGCCAATAGTCGCAAATATACAAACAAGTACAAAGTTTAAAGCAGAGCATTTCTGAAACAAATGATTCCTTCGACAGAGCATGCTGGACAAATCCTACAAAAGTCTACAGAGAATCACAATAAATACCATCACCAGAACATGGTTTGCAAGTATTACACACGTCTACAGCAGATCCCAATATATTCTATTGCTGGAATGTTCACAAAATTCTGCAGTGTATCACGGGTAAATATCATTCTAGGGAAATCAGCTATTAAAAAAAAGTTATCTATTCTTTCACAGGTTTAACAACATTGTCGTAAATATCCATATCAAAAGATTTAAACCCATAAAAATTATCAATGTTTAAGATAATATTTTAAATTTGTTAATTTGTGCCTGCTTCATGCAGTTGTTATATTGATAGACAATACAGGAACGACAATTCTTAGTAAGCTGTTGATACAAGGTCATGCATGTGCAATGATGCATGTCAACATGCTGTTATTAATAATCCACTTTTCCTGTTCATAAAAATATCACACACTGAACCTAAAAACTTACAAACTGACAAGTGTAGAAACATTAGTAAAAGTCTCTGATGGTAAGACAGATATCATGTTACTATCTAAGTACAGAGTCTGAATTGAAGGTAATCTCTCATGTGTTGTCAGTGCAACTGGTACATACTGCATGTTATGGTTACTACCAAGGTTTCTGGAAAATATAGAAATAATTCTTTAAGGTCTCAGGTAAATGCATTAATAGAGGAGTTTCAGTAATATCTGCTGGTTTTTGTATAGAAACTAACTGATTTCAATGAAAACATTAATATATTTTAGCCAACAGATATCATTTGGTTTGGCCAAAAAATGGTCTGAAAACCTGAAAATTTTCCTTATGATTTGTTTCTGTTGTGTATTGTCCAATGTATTTTGTTTTATTTCCTTTCACCACAATTAAAACCTTCTTCCTTCTGTACTATAATCCATACTTTTATTATTATGAATGAGATATAAGAATATCTATATCTTTCCAATGCACATCTCAAATATGTAAACAACTTTTTAAAGTGCTTTATATTCTATATATTATTTGCTCAATGTAGTTTTCATATTTCTGCAAAGTATAACATATTTAACTTTTTGTCAATTATATTTTATATGTATGCTTTAATGTTATGATATGCTTTGTGTAAGCTCTTGTATTTGTAGCATGCTTGCTTTGTTTTAAAATGTGCATGTTTTAAACGGTTTTTTTTTGTAATAAGACTATATAAAGGCTCAATAGAGCTTTAAAAAAAATATAGTTTCTGTTATATGGGCGTTTTTCAATAAAAGCGTTCCTTTCAGACCTAAAAAAATGGAAAATCAACTAGTCTAAAATTTATTTTCAAGAGTTATTTTGAATACCTCTATTATATACCTGTTTGTAAACAAAAAGTGCAATCTTAAATACTCTTTAAAATGATATTATTTTCATAATTTGTGTACTGTTTCGTAGGGGACTTTTGTCCCCTACGAAACTGCTTCTAAACACACATATTTTTGCAATTTTAAATGTTTCCTATAGAAATTCCAGTTTGTTTACTTTATATACTAGAAAAATCTCATTTTTTTCTGAATTGGAGAACCATTTTTTATCGATAAAGATTAGACAGTACTTCACATATGAAGATACAACTCATGTTACGTAGTGGACATTTTGATGCGTTTCGTAGTTGACAAAACCGTTTCGTAGTGGACAAAAAGTTTCGTAGTTGACATCAACTCTATTCTATGTTAATAAAAACATAATAAAAATTACATGAAACTAACCTTTTTTATTTGCTTTGTACGAATATAATTGAAAAAGAGTAAAAAAAGACTACATGGTAGTGGTAATGTCCACTACAAAACGTTTTTCTCCCAAACTTGTTTCGTAGGGGACTGTTTCGTAGGGGACGTATTCACATGTTTTATTTTTTTCTCACAACCTCTATATTGCAATAGTAACAAGACTGACTGTATTCATCAAAGCGTTATTAAGCTGTACACTGATATTTTTTTCATAATTTTAAAACCAGTTACTGAAGGAGATTTGACCCGTTTCGTAGTGGACATTTACAAAAATACGGTATCACTCTGGTCCATTTGAGGTGCTCAATTTTTCTTACCAACAGTTTAATTGCCGTTATAAAAGCATCACTTCTTTTGTAAGACCCTAATGTTTATATCTCTTGCAAACAAAAAATTACATTGATTTTATAAAACTGTTTATAAGCAAGTTTTAATTACTTCGTTTCGTAGTGGACATTGTGTTAGGGACACACCTTCTAAAATAAAAAATCCTATGTTAAAAGCTGTTTATTAAAATATGTTGGCTCTAAACATACTTTTGAATTATTAAAGAACTTGTATTAAGTAAAATTAATATTTATTTCAACATTTTTTTACGATATTTTAGAGTATGAATGTTGAACAGGCGGTCTAGGGACATGCCATTTTGGTTGTTTTGGACCATTCAGGAATCAATATCTTATCAATCCCTCTAAAAAATAAACTGTTTCTTTGCTTAAAAATGTTATATCTAATTCAATGTACTGACTGCACAAAAAATTACTTGCAAAGATCAAACACATTTTTTTTAAAATTGCTGGGACAAGAAAGTACGTTTTTATTGCAAAACGCCCATATATATACTGATTTCGTCTATAAAAAAAGCTTTTGAACTTTGAACTTGAACTCACAGATAATTTAATACAAGTAAACATTTGAATCCATCCTCCTGGATATGTGTCTCATTCAGTCGATTGCCTCTCAGATTTAACAATTGTAAAACCTGAAGTTCACAGAAATCTGTATTGTTTACCATCTCTATTAAATTGTTGTGTAAATACCTGTAAGGGAAATATTATTTTAATAATTTTTCATAGGATTACATAAAAGAAACAAATATAATCCAATTTGCCTTAAATCTTTATTTTTTGTAACTCTAAAGGTCAAAATGTTTTGATGTAAATGTTTAAATAAAGCTTCAAATTACATGTTAGCTTCTCACTCTATATGTCAAGTAACCATTGTTGTTTACATTTTCTGTTATTGCGTGAAAAAACTAACAATGTCATTTTTATGCTCTGAACTGCTAGATAATATTTATAAAGTAATTTCACAAAACAGCATTTTAATAATAGTAAAATGAATAGTTTGAAGTTCTTCTGTTCCTGATTTCCCAACCTTTTAAAATTTTTTTTTTTTATAATTGCCTTTGTGACACTTGTTAGAAGTTGTTCAATAAATATCTGATATTTCATACTATGCAACAATATTAACACAATCTTTCATTATCCAAAAACTTACAATTTCACAATATTAGGAGTAGTGGAAAAGGCTACCAGTTGTTTTTTCTTCCTAAGGTAAGTTGGTCTTAGTTTGACACCATAACCACTTTCCCCTAGCTCTGTTACGTTTTTAATCAAATTATTGTCTGCATATCTGTAAAATAATAAAAATGAGATATTCTATTGTACATGTTAGAAAAATCATGAAAGATGTGTTTTAAGTTAAAAACTTCCAAAATTTTCTAAACAATTAACAAAGTATAAACAAAAACTTACAGTTCTATGAGTTCTGTAAAGTTGGCTTCCATAAAAACTTGATGTGGTAAATGTGTTAATCCATTTTGACTTATAAATCTGTAATATATTTCATTAATAATATATGAAAATCCATACATGTGATTACATTTTTAACAAATAAATCTAATAAATCTTTTGAAATAAAGCAATATTCTTTTTACTTGAAATTATCAAGAAACTGAGAAAAAACTTTGAAGTCTAAAAGAATGCATTTTTTAATATGTCAATAAGACAGCAACCCAACAACCTAGAAAAGTATTTAGACATATAAGGAATTAAGGATATCTAAAATCAATTTAAAAACATACTTTTGAAGATTTCAAAATTCACAATGGACCGGGAAATTGGGTAAAAAATCTAATTTGTTATCAAAATTAGAAAGATCACATCATAGGGAACATGTGTACTAAGTTTCAAGTTGATTGGACTTCAGCTTCATCAAAAACTACCTTGACCAAAAACTTTAACCTGAAGCGGGACAGACGGACGAACAAAAGGAGGCACGGATGGATGAAGAGACGAATAAACAGACAGAAGAACAGACGAACGAACCGAAGGAAGCACAGACCAGAAAACATAATGCCCCTCTACTATCCTAGGTGGGGCATAACTACTAACATATTTTTTTATATTATGCAATGTATCATGGTTCTTTGTTTGTTCACTTTGAAAAACTAATGATTGTATATTTCCTCTTGTATATAAGTGTCTCTCTTTGCAATCTTAACACATCATACCTTTTAGTGTATAATTCTAGTCAATATTTTCAATGACAAAATTCTAAGTCAATTGCCATGACTCAGCTTTTTAAATACTTACAGATATTTTAAAGCTTTACCAATGTTGATCATAGAATCAAATAAAATGGTGGTCATTGCTGGACTCTGGCTGTGAAGTCTGAACTCAATCAACTTTTCAAGGTCAATAAAAGATTCAGAGGTCAACTTCTCCAATTTGTTGTGATGAAGGTCCCTAAAAGCATAATTTTTTAATGTTATAAAATTTCCTACCAAAATATGTTATAGAAACTTTCAATACCTTTTCAGAAATGTTCTACAATATAACGTGACAGTACCCAAATTGCACCTATTTTGACAGTTTTTTCATCTACGTTTTTTATGATGAAGACAAAAATGTCCATTCTGTGTTTATTTTGTAGTCCTATCCTTCTTTGTTATAAAGGTACACCAATTTGATTTTTATTCCATATGGAATCATAGAAAAATTGGTCTAAACTGACCTCCAAACCATCAATGATTCTGAAATTAGGAGTACCCAAATTGCATCCATGCTTAAATTCACATAGTCAAAAGTTTAATAACAGAGCTTTTGTTTAATTTCTTTAAATATTTTGAACAATTGGATATTAGTCCATGCTTACTCTTCATTATTTTTTAAATGGATACTTGTAACATATTGTATTTGCTCATTTTAAAAAGATGACGTTTTGATGACGTCGCATGGCGACGTTTCAGTACATTTTGCTTTTTCAGTAAATACTTCATCTGTTGATAGATACTGTGAACGTTTTGTGCATATCTAAATAGTTTTACCTGTTGAAAGATGTGCTTAGTATCAAATCATAAAAAAAACAAATTGTTTAGTCTCTAGAAAATCTTGTAAGATTTTCGCTGCTAGTTTTGCTAAATAGGTGCAATTTGGGTACCGTTACGTTAATCATAAAGTTTATTGTAGTTTTTATGCACAAACAATTCAAAGAAATATTTCTGACTACATAAAATAATAAAAGCCATATTAGTACAACTGTAATTAACAATGATTAAGGGACATAACTTAATTCTTATGAAATTTAAGGCATATCTCTCCTAATTTACTTCTGAATGCCACTGAGAGTAACACAGCTGGAGTTGCATAGTCTTCTAAACATTTGAGATATTTTAAGATGAAAATTAAATAGTATTTGACAATATATCTAACAAAATATTTAACAAAGTTTACATAAACATTTGATTCAGATGTGCCTAATAAAGACAATAACTTACAAATGTATTAGTTCTTTCAGATCTTCAAATACACCTTTGGGTATCTGTGATATACTGTTACCATGCAGTTCTCTGAAAAAAAACAATTAATATGAAAAACAAGTCTGCGCTGGGCACAATTTCCATCATTACCTTATAATAATGAAAATTGAGTATCTTTTTTAAGATAATTTTTTGCAATTAAAGCTTTTATTATTAAAACTGTTCACATTTATATAATAAGCCTGTTTGAAGGATAAACACTTTCAGCAGCTTGTCATATATGCTAGCAAAATCTAGATGTTGTAATTATATGTAATTATAAATATAAATTATTACATCTTAAAGTTGCAAATTTCCACTAAAATCAAGTATTGAATTGAAAAAATATGAAAATATGTCACACATTATCGGATAACAAGATGAAGCTTGGGGCAATAAATTAAGAAACTATGACTAGAAGTTGATGAGAAAAATGTGGAATAAAAGTTATACTGACAGCTAACACTAAAGACGGACAAAGGAAATCCAGTATATTTCTCCTTTGGAGCAAGTATATGCTTATAATAAATATATTGATGAAGATTGTATAGGTTAATACTCTTCAGTGTAGAAATGTCAGTTTTGATGTCACTATGACCTCATGAATATGTTGAAATTAACATATCTTAATAACTTTTAAAAGAACATTTCATACATAGTTTTTAGCAAAATTTGCTACTGGCCAAGTTCTTACTCAAAAAGATATTTACACAGTTGTATTTGAAATCTTATTCAAATATCTGTTTGGTTACGGCTTTTTACAGACACATCTCATCTGTAGCTTTTTAAGATGTATCCAATATATCTCAAATGGGGCTGATGGTGAAAAATTTAAGTATCTTCAACTGCACAGGCATAATGTTTGAAATAATCTGTCGATTTAAAAGTATCAAAATCTTCTAATATCACATAGTTCTAGAAATCAATTGAACATTTTGATGTGTTTTCATATTTATAATTCATAAATCCATAATTGAAAATCTAGTATATGCACTGTAAATTTTATTCTTTGTCATACTTACAAAATTTTCAGGTTTTGCATCTTGTTTAAAGCTCCTCTCTGAACATACTGGATAGCATTGTTACTGAGATTCCTTAAATAAACAACTAAGTTATTGATAATTTGTCATAAATATGTTTTACCACATTCTTTTTAGTAAATTTTGTTCAACTCACAATCTATCAAAGTTATTCAAATAAATTGTTTAAAATAAAAAAAAAAAGGGTTTGATCCACCTATTGTTGTATCAGGTTAAATATTAAAACGATATTACAAAAATTGTTTATCAGTACTGCAATAGTTTTCATGATGCTTTTCAAGTATATAGTATTTTAACACTTTCTCTTCTAAATTTCATAACTCTCATTTTCTGAAAAAAAACATTTAAAGTTCATGTTTGGAACCTTTCTAGATTTCTCACTTCGTTTATATACAAATGTATGCACAATCAAATTCAACCCAGCCCCTCAAATGTCATTTTTGGCAGTCCAATATTTCTAAGTCTGAGATTTAATTTGTTCAGTTTTTAAGATTACACTGAATGACATTAAAACATAGCTTACACTTGTCAAAGTATTTTCTTTGAAATGGTAATAGATTATCTTTTTAAACCTAGAGAACATGTACTGTGAAAGACAAAAATAGAACTAAAATTGAAATTAATTTGGCTCATAGGAAGGGCTAATTTTATCTTATGTCCTCAATGATCTATCCTTTACTTTTGTACTTCTAAATTTATTCACTAGAGATATATTTATTACACTTTTATTATCACACTAACTCAAGCATATTAAGCAATGTATGTTGAATGATTTGCAAGAAATAGCACAGAATATGACTTGTACTAAAATTTTAATTATTAAACAATATCTCCTTTGAAATTATGCATGTGGGATATCTTAACAATTTTAATTGACATGTTCTTATTAAAGTTTTTTTTAGATGTCAATAATGTTGGTTTTTTTTTTTATTGCTGTTCTGAAATACATTCCATCAATACATAAACATATAGAGGATCACCATGGATGAATACTTAGTAAGCTTTTGTTAATTCATTAAATTTTATTTTAATCTTACATTCTAAGACTGCTCATGATTTTGTAATCTGATTATCCTTTAGCAAGTTTAATGTTTTGTAGAAGAAAGAAGCAAGTTGACTTGCATAATCTCAATTGAGGAAAATACAGTAGGAAATATGTTACACTTGAAACAGAGGTCTCCATTCCCAAAGAACAGTTATTTACAGGAAAAATTGCAACATAAATTGTTTCCCATATGATTTTAAAAACATATGTCTTTCATGTTTTTCATATGTTTTTCATATGTTCGAAAACATATGTTTTCATGTCGGGCCTAAACATAAGTTTTTCATATGTTTTCAAACATATGAAAACATATGTTGCAATTTTTTCTATGTTGCATTCCATTTTTAAAGTCTTTCATGTGCATAACAGCAAATATCTATATGGTTTTTTTGGGTTTTTTAAGATTGTAACAATGTGACATCTTCCATAATTGTGACAAAAGAAAATCCCAATTTAAATTACTAAAATAAAGGGTCTATTTGAAGGTCAAGATACCTATATCAGAAACAAACAAGAATGTGTCCAAAGTACACGGATGCCCCACTCGCACTATCATTTTCCATGTTCAATGGACCGTGAAAATGGGTAAAAAATATAATTAGGCATTAAAATTAAAAAGATCATATCATAGGGAACATTTGTACTAAGTTTCAAGTTGATTGGACTTCAACTTCATCAAAAACTACCTTGACCAAAAACTTTAACCTGAAACTAGCACTTTCATTTTCTATGTTCAGTGGACCGTGAAATTGGGGTCAAAAGTTTAATTTGTCTTTAAAATTAGAAAGATCATATCATAAGGAACATATGTACTAAGTTTCAAGTTGATTGGACTTCAGCTTCATCAAAAACTACCTTGACCAAAAACTTTAACCTGAAGCGGGACAGACGGACGAACGAACAGACAGACGAACGAACGGACGCACAGACCAGAAAACATAATGCCCCTCTACTATCGTAGGTGGGGCATAAAAAAAACAAAAAACAAAATTTCATAAACTTATTTGCTGCATTGCATTGTAGTTACATGTTTTGAAAACCATACTTTGACCTAAAATGATCTACTTTTACATGGTGAGTTGTCTCATTGGCACTCATACCACATTACTCATCTTACATCTAGTTAAACAAATGTTAAAAGATCAACATAGGTAAAATGCTACCTCTCAAAAAAAAATCAACTATAGTTGAATTGATATTTCATTAGATGATAGGTTTAAATTTATTTTTAAATACACATTTCTTACAAAAAAACAAAACAGCAATACTAATAAGCTGTTTAAGAATCTAAAGGACTACATATAACTTTATTGATCATACCCCCAAAATTAAAATTCAATTTTTAGGATGTTATTAACCAATCATGTCACTTTAAAATTTGTGTACATGGTAAAAAACATATTTCCCAGAATGCATTACATCCTGAAACAGCAATACTTATTCCAAACAGAAATTACTTACAGATGGACAAATGTTGATGTATTTAGAGGTAATAAATGGTTTGATGAAATCTGTATCAGCTGATTACTCTCTATTCCACTGAAATACAAAATTATTTTTTACATTTACACAAATAGGTGTAAAATTATTAGAAACATGCTTATGCTTGAATATAGATTTCTGAGTATGAAGTGAAAATTGAATTATATGATATTTTTTAAAAAGCTTTTTAACAATACATGATATTGGATCTTCCTCTTGAAACATGAAACAATAATAAAATCTTACTGTCTTTTATACTTACAAATACATGATATTTGGAATTTCACCAAGTGATGCTGCTGGAAAATTAACAAATTCATTGCCTCCCAGGCTCCTACAAGTGTAAATTAAATTCTAATGGTTATTTTTTTTTAAACTTGTTAGTCAATTTGATAAAACATTAGCAAAAGAAGACAACCCTAATACATCTAAGGATCCTTGAATTGATGATTACAAACTTTTGAAATAATACAAAAAGCATTTTGCAAAATGAATAAAATATTTATTGATATAGCATGTATATGTGGTCATTATATTTGCTTATTGCTTCTAACTAAAGCGAAAAAAAAGGTACCAAAGGGAAATTTAAACTCATAAGTAGAAAATAAACTGACCATGCTGTGGCATAAAAAAGAAAAATACCAACAGACCAACAACAAAACACAACATAGAAAGCTAAAGATAGAGCAACACAAATCCCACCAAAAAATGGGATGATCTCAGTTGCCCTAGAGGGTCAACAGATCAGGCTTCAGATGTGGCACCCGTCATATTGCTGGTGTTCGTACAAACCCAATTATAAGTCTAATTCAGTAGGTCAATTAAGTCTACATAAAACTTACACTAGTCGGAGATTTGAACCGTTGATAAATCCAGAGGGTAACCAATATATCTTATTGTTAGTCAAAGCTCTGAAAGTAAAAAGGAATTCAAATTAAACCAGGTTGTTCTGAACTTTACAATCAAAAGTATATGATCAACAAGAAGACTTACACATCTACTATATGATAACAATAACTTGTAAAATGCACAGATATATTATATTGCTTGGCAGTGTTCCCTTTTAAAACTTACAGATATACTATAGTGTTTGGTAATGTTCCCTTGTAAAACATACTGACATACTATACGGTTTGTTAGTGTCCACTTAAAAACTTACTGACATTCTAAAGTACTTGGAAGTGTTCCCTTGTAAAACTTAGATATTCTAAAGTGCTTTGTAGCATTCACTCGTAAAACATTCTGACATTCTAAAGTAATTGGAAGTGTTCCCTTGTAAAATGTACTGACATTCTATAGTGCTTGGTAATGTTCCCTTGTAAACATTTGTTGCCTTCAGCTGTTGTCTGCTCTTTGGTCGATTTCACTTATTCCCCATTTCCATTCCAAATTATATTGCCATTTTATAGTGATTGGTAGTGTTCCTTCTTAAAACGTACTGACATTCTAAAGTGATTGGAAGTGTTCCTTCATAGAACGTACTGACATTCTAAAGTGCTTGGTAATGTTCCCTTGTAAACATTTGTTGCCTTCAGCTGTTGTCTGCTCTTTGGTCGATTTGACTTATTCCCCATTTCTATTCCAAATTATATTGCCATTTTATAGTGCTTGGTAGTGTTCCTTCATAAAACGCACTGATATTCTTGTCAGTGATTGGAAGTGTTCCCTTGTAAATTGTACTGACATTTTATAGTGCTTGGAAGTGTTCCCTGGTAAATTGTACTGACATTTTATAGTGCTTGGAAGTGTTCCCTTGGAAATTGTACTGACATTTTATAGTGCTTGGAAGTGTTCCCTGGTAAATTGTACTGACATTTTATAGTGCTTGGAAGTGTTCCCTTGTAAATTGTACTGACATTTTATAGTGCTTGGAAGTGTTCCCTTGTAAATTGTACTGACATTTTATAGTGCTTGGTAGTGTTCCCTTGTAAAACTTACAGATATTCTATAGTATCAGGAAGGGTTCCCTTGTATTTAGAATCCAGTGTTATACTGTTATCTATCAAATTCCTACAAATAGAAAGAGACATGATTTTAAAATTACATTGAGCCATTTATGCTTTGATGATCCAAGGCGTTCATGTAAATTGTACCTCCATAGGCTAAATCCTGAACTTTTGATATATAACTTATTCCATATGGTCCAAGACCACAATTATTTCGTAGTGCATTTCTTTTAGAACATAAATGAAAATTTTAAAAATCCCACCTGGGCTTTCTCAATGAAATTTTTACAGTGAGTTGTACTTCTTTTGGGACAAATTATATCAAAATTATAGAAAACTTCATCAGCTCTAACTCAAAATATGGACAATTTTATGTTAAGGGCGTCTTGAAATCTTTTGACAGCTTTCAAAGTGCTAATTTTTAACCTTTTTCAGCTAGACCAAATCACTACTTTCCTTAAAAATTCAGGACCCAATTGTTTTTACAGTGTAATTTCACCCCCCTTCATGCAATTTGAGGCATTAAACATGCAGAAATAAATTTGGAAGGGGTAAAAAATTAATGGCAAGTAACCCACTGTCAACACTAGGGACTATATTCGTGAACAACAAAAATCAAGGGACGACAATTGTGGTCTCAGACCTAATATATATATATATAAATAAAAATAGAAATTTTACCTATACAACTATGAAATGAATTTTTAAAATTAACATGGTATACCTTTAAACACAGTAGTTTATTGAAAATAGTCCAATTTAATGGAAGTCATAACTGATTTTTAGGGATTCCAACAAGATTTACCAACCACTAATTACCCCTGGTACACCCTTACCCATCTTCGCTAGCCAAGGGTTACGATCCACTCCCACTCTCTTCACCCTTGGCGCATTGAGATAAAATTTCGGAGACACAAGGTAAGGATTTTTATTGGTTGCAGTGGAAACTCGCTGCATCCAATCAAAAAGCGCCTATACCATGATCACGTGTAGATAAAGAAAGTGTTTGTAAACAATTGCCACATGTTTATTGTGCAACAAGTCTTTACATCACTAAACATACGGCTATATTTAGTGATAAATTGAATGTTTTTAATCAACTAATAGAAGTCCCTGTGTATGTTTCATGCACAAATGCATGAATGTTGACGCATATTTTCGCTTCCGGCTTTACCAAGTGTGTAGAATCTAGACGCTACCGTGATTTTACCTCCAAATTGAAGAGTTCAAGTGCTACCATTGGTCAAGAATAATGTATTCGGAATGGGCGTGACTTTTATTTTCCGATAGATGGCGCAACATTGATATCACAAATGTTAGCTCAATCTGCCAAGGGTGAAGAGAGCGGGAGTGGATCGTAACCCTTGGCTAGCGAAGATGACCCTTACCAGGATTCCAACTAATCACAATACTTTCTTAGTTCTCTAAGGCTGTACTTTCCAAAAACAGGGAAGAAGGGTAGAATTTGAAATGACACTTGAAAATGATGGGAGCAACAGATGTTTAGTCTTGCAACAAACAGGCTACCTACTCAAAAGTTAAAACTACAAAATTAGGAATCCAAAGGAAAATTCAAAACAGAAAGTCTCTAAGCAAATGGCAAAATCAAAAGATCAATCTCATCAAATGAATGGATAACAACTGTCATATTCCTCACTTGGTACAGTTAAAGAGTTGTTGCAAGGGTGTTTAAATGTGCAGACAAGTTAGCACTCTATCTACACAAGGCATTTGGTTTAAGGTCCAAATTTTGCCAGGACATAGCTGTGAAATTATACATCACACAAAGCCAAAAAGACACCACACTTTGGCAGAAGTATTACTGCTGAGAAGAAGAGTAGAGATAAACATATTTGTATACCCCAATCAACCCTCGAGATATCATCCTCTACTTACAGTGTGGTTATCTGTGATTTGCTGACATCTGGCATAAATGTTAGACCACTCTTGCGAATTGTTCTGTAAATATAACATACAAATTGTAATGCTGATACTATAATATGTAATTTTGTTTATATGTTCATTTTTTTTAAATCAGAATCTTGTTAATGATTTTTTCTTTACGGATAGGTTTAAATGCGATCCCTATGAATAAAGACCAATTTTGCATGATCAAATAATATATTAAGATATATTAACATAAATATACAGGACTGTGTGTGACAGCATATAAAGACATTTAGAACCTATTTGTACACAATGAGTAAACAGAAAGTGTGTATTACATGCAATAAAATCTATGCCAAGAATTGGAGTGCCTGCATATGAAGTATATACCAACTAGTTTATACAATATTCCAGAGTGTGCATTACCTATCATGGTTTCCCTGATAAAGGGTTGCTGCCTACAAAGACGCTTTATCAAACAAACAGTTTCAAGTGGTGAAGTTGGTGAAGTTAGAACTGTCACTTTTGAAAACTTTACAAACACAATCAAGAGATGTTTGACTATTATGGAATATTTGTCTTACAGATGATGACAGCTATTTTCCAAATTTCATGACCACAATCCTGTCATCTTTTCTTTAAAAAAAAATCTACGAAATAAGACTTAACTAATGGATTTATATTTATAAGAGTGCCACATTTGGAAAAGAACCTTCAAGAACACCTGAGATTATTCAATATTTTGGTGGGTTTCGTGTTGCTTAGTCTGTATTTTTTTATATTTTATTTTGTATCATACTGTTTTTTGTCTTTTGATTTTTTTCCCCATAGTGTCACTTAATTTTCAACTTATGAGTTTAAACATCCTTTTGATATATTTAGCTTTCTTTTGACAATGCTTGTCCTATCTTCCATGCTTAAGAATTAATCAGTCTGCTATTTAAAAAATATAAAGGATTCCAATTCAAGATGGATTTTAAGTGAAGGCACAGACTCTATGACAAAAAAACTGAAAGAGAAATTATACTTACAATGTGGTTAAACCAGTTATGTTGGAAAATGCATCTTCTGAAATATGTGTAAAAGTACATCCTAAAAAGTTTCTGAAAAAGGAAAAAAAACACATAAATTATCTAAGGAAAGTTACTTCTCAAATCTAAATGCAATTGAGGAATAAGTTAAGTTCTTTTAATATCAATGTTATCACAATTATCACAATTATTGAACCAATGCATGCATATATATTGAACTAAGACTTGCATTCAGGTTTTTTATATTTACTACACATCTATAACATTTTTATGGACAAATTATATGTCATTCAGTGATTGTTGATCATTAGCTTATCTAACTTTTTTCATTTGTTACTGAAGTTTACCAAAATGTGACATTGATAAACAATGAATACAGAGCACGTACACAAAATGACAGATCTAAGAGAATTTAAAGAGACACAACAATTTTTTTTAATATTTTCCCTGCGTTCCCATTTGTTGATTAAACTTTTCCTTGTAAAATGATTTCTTGTATTAAATTTGTTCTTTAAGAATTTGTTATTACTATTGAACTTCAACAGCAAATTTGTTTACATTTTTTCATCACTCTTTTTTTTTAAATTTGAATTTTTAAATGACTCTAATCTCATTTGAATATTTAACCAGCAATTCAAAATGGCACCAAGCCATGAAAAAAAACAAAACTTAAGTTGACAATTTCTAGAGAGTACTCACATAGAAGTTGCTGTGACTGGAAATGTTTCAGCTGTGACATTATCTGGAATAGTGAGCCCTATCACAGACCTGAAAAATGGATTAAACAATGAATAAGTATAATAAACAATCCTACGAAGCTGGTCCTTAAAATCTACTAAGAGGCTACAATGAGCCATAATCATTCATGTGACTTGTTTAGTTTGGCCTTATTTGAGCAGATATAAAAAAAAAAATTTAATCATCAAGTTCACATCTATACTCAACATTATTAAGATGGGATGTTTTTAATATTAGTCCCTCCCTCAAAAAAAGAAGCTTTTTTCTAATGATCTAATTATTTACTCAAATATATATATATATAATCAAAGTGCCTGTGGGCACTAAGGGTAAAGATTGCTTCAATTTAATGACAGTGGGAAGGGAAATGAAATATTGCATTGGTTGTTGTTGATTTAACAGCTATTCTAGACAAAGGAAGATAACTCCAATGAGATTTAAACATGACTTTAACAATGACATCATTTGTATTTTTAGAATAGATATAAGATTCCTACACCTTGCAAAAGTTATGTAATTTTCTTGACATGTGTAACATAAGAGCATATATTACATCAATAAATTTCTGGAAATGTTCATAGATAGGATGTATAGAATGCTATGGTTAAAGTACATGTACTATATTTTGTGTATCAAATAAGGTTATGATAAGTCTTGGAAGATTAAGATATCAAGTCAGTCCCATAAGGTTTTGATTGCATTTCATGCAATCTTTACCTAAAAAAAAGGACTTCAGATTTTTCTACTAGTAGAAATTTATCAAAAAATGACAGAAGTAACCACGGTAACTAAATTATCATGACTTTTATTTGGAAAAAACAGTATCTTGTAATTTCTTAGGACTTAGGAGTGCCAATAATTTAGTGCTTTATATTTTCTATTTTCCTCAGTTTTATGTGCTCTTAATTTCTTGTGCTTGTCCCAAATTACTGAATCTGACCTTCTCAATAGCAGACCTGACTGTCTTAAATTCAATATAATGAATGCTTGGCTTTAAGTCAAGAAGAATGCCTAAGGGTCTCCTCAAAATTTTATTGAATTTGAGGATTATTGGAACCTTGTAAGGCTAATGTTAAACAAAACTTCCAATTGGTTCTGATACATTTTTTTGTTGACTTTTGCTTCAAGTACTTGCATGGTCCCCTTTTTCATATTTCATTCAACTATCAGCATGATGAGCAAATAAAATAATATTCTAAGATCAAATGCTAGAAGAGGATTTCTTCTGAATATGCAGAGCAGGTACCATTGCGAGAATTAACGTTTTTACATGTGTTATAATACCTTCAGAAACTTGTGTAATCTAATCAAACTTGATTTATATTCTTAATTATCAGTATTCATAGTAATTTGATGGACTTGATCACATACCAAACATATAATATTGTTCCATATTAGATGCATACTAAAACGTTACCGCAGGATATATATTGGGATATTTTTTGAAGATTTGGAAAACAAAATCTGTTTAAAAATGAGAAAAAATATTCTAAGCTATTTTATTATATACGTTTTAAATAAACATGCTCCAATAATAACGAAAAGAGTAAAGAAAAAGTCTCAACCAAAGTGGTTAAATCAGGATATAAATCAATTACGGGCTAAAAGAGACTTTTATCATAAAAAGAGACATTTCAAAAAAGTACAAGTTATTTAGAAACAAGCTAACCGCCCAAATAAATAAATGTAAGACGGACTATTTCTCAAAAGCTGTACAGACTAATTCAAAAACGAGTGAAATCTGGAAACATCTAAAAGATTTAAATGCAGAATCAAAATGCCCAATGACAAGTGTAACATTTCAAGGATCTGATGTCATGCAATGAACGCGAAAAAGTTTGTGAACATTTCAATGAGCATTTTGGTACTGTAGCAGAATCAATTATTCCTAACCCCAAATCAAATTTCGAATCCCCAAAGTTAAAAGAGTTTATTGAAGAAAAAGTTGGTAACAACTTTTTTTTAAATTTTACTGTTCGTCTCCAATAGAAGTCTTTAATGAACTATTAAAAGTTAAAATTGATAAATCTACAGGTTTAGATGATGTTGGTCCTAAAATTCTAAAAATAAGTGCTCCAATAATTTATGAATCCTTTGGGCATATTTTTAATTTAAGCCTCTGTACATGTATATTTCCATCTATTTTTAAGTGTGCCTATCCATAAAAGTGGCAATGTTAAAGATATGAACAACTATAGACCAATATCTGTACTTCCAATTCTATCAAAGATTTTTGAAAAGATTATTTACTCTCAAATTTACAAATATTTGATAGAATTTGATTTGATTTATAAGTACCAGTCTGAGTTTAGACAAGGCCATTCATGTCATTCAGCTTAAATGAAAATTGTTGAAGAATTATTAATTAATATGGATCAAGGAAACTACACTGGAGTTGTATTCTTGGATTTTAAAAAAGCGTTTGATATTGTAAATCACTCAATTTTATTATCAAAATTAAAAATGTATAAGTTTGATTCTCCTTCTTTTGAATGGTTCAAATCATATTTATCAAACAGGTCTCAAAAAGAAAAAGAAATACCAACATATCTTCAGAAAAAAAAGAAACATTTGGTGTACCGCAGGGCAGTATTCTAGGCACTATATTATTTCTTTTATATATTAATGATCTCCCTCTTCAGCTAAATCATACAAAGCCTGATTTGTATGCAGATGACACAACTCTTAAATACTCTTCAAATTCTGTTTATGATATATGTGATAAACTTAATGATGAAATAGCAACTTTTAAAATATGGTGTGATTATTATGATATGATTCTAAATATTAAAAAATCCAAATCAATGTTAGTTGGTTCACAAAGAAAGCTTCAGAGTATACCAGATACTTTAAAGATAGAATATAGTGGACTTCTTTTACAAAATGTAAACAGTGAAAAATTACTTGGCATCATAATCGATGACTGTCTTTCATGGAATCAACAAATAAACAAAGTATGTACTGTGATACGTACTAGACTAGGTTTACTAAATCATTTAAAGCATTATATTCCACAAAAAGGTTTATGTTCATTTTATACACACTATCAAAAACTTTATTTAAACAATTAGGACAGTTCACTTTTCCATCAAGAATCACATATCACAAAGCAGTATTAATGTAAAGTGTGTAAATAGTCTTGCACCTGATTATCTTCGTCAATTCTATAAAGCAAATTGCCATACAACGAGGAGATTTTCATGCTATAATGTATATTGGACAGATTATTTTGCTTAGCTGAAACTATATTCTCAGTTGTACCATGTGCACCTCCTAGTGCTGCGATTTCCATGTTGTTTATTTAAATGAGATGTACGAGAAAGGGGACAGAAACGAATCGTAATGTGGCAAATAAAGAAATTTTATATTCGGGCTCACCTGATATTTTACTGTGATAAAGTCAGTATCAAAAACAAAAAGTCCTTTATTCTGTATTTATCGGTAATTCGTATATTTTCCCTTTGAGCTTACTGCCTAATATTTTCGAGAATCAACGTACTGGCTGTATCACTGAAAATATTAGGCAATACATTGTGTGACGTCATAATTACCGATAAACAGAATAATAGGTAGTTTCGTTTTTGATACTGACTATATCATGTGGAATATCTTAACTCGCCCTAACGGGTTCGTCTAGATATTCCACATGATATAGTCAGTATAAAAAAACGAAACTACCAATTGTTCTATATTTATCCAGAGACACATAGATTAATAACAAAGTATGTCGATGAAACAGAAGTCCAGCAATAAAACTTAAGCATCCTTGAGTGATATAGTACAGTTAATAAAATTGAGAATGGAAATGAGGAATGTGTCAAAGAGGCTACAACCCAACCAAAGAGCAAATAAGCATTTCTAATTATGAGTAGATGGGAGACATTAGTTGTCACGTGTACATTCGAACTGTGCACAGTGCGCCTGTAAATTATCTTTTCTATTAAGAGGCTGTCCATTTGAAAACCAGGCAAGGGATGCATAAATGTTGGCACATTAAATTTTCTTAAAATTAGTTTTCTTGCATTAAATGCCCTTGTTATTAGATGCAACAAATAGTGTGTATTTGTTTTTTGGATGAAAGTTTGATATAGTCTAAAAATTTGGGAGGTTTTAGTACCTTGTTTTCCCCTTTATGTCCATTGTAAAAGTGCAATTTTTAAAATTGTTTTTTTTTTGTTCCACATTTATTTGAAATGTAAAAATCGTTTAAATATTTACTTAGATGTGTAATCAATACTCTTAAGCTAAAAAAATATTGGGATCTACATTATTAGTGCTTATTTCTTTGTTTGAACCATATCATAAAACTAGTATCTGGATTACCTCCCTTTGAATACCAGTGGGAATATTTTCAATGAATACGTTATTTTGTCAATAAAATATTACAATGAATATTCTATCAATGATAATAAATTACAATATTGGGGAAAACACACAAAGATTGTGATAAAACTCTTTTTATTGAAAAAATGAATTAAAAAAAATATATTTCAAATAATTTGCTGCGGATTCATTTACTGCATTTGTATACAAGAAAAATGGAGGGAACAAATGACTTCTGCAGTTTCAGCAGGTTAGGAGACTGTTCTGGCCATATCATCCATTTTCGTGACTGCCAAAAAGATGTTGTTGCCCACCTTAGATATCTCAAAGTGTGCACTACAGGTGCAAACGTAAATGAGCAGGATCTAATACTGTATCGCGCCGGATTATTTGATGTTGATGCAGCCTGCAGGCAATTACTACTTATTTGCAAAGCCCATAGAGATTCACTTGGGACTTATTGGAAAACAAACAGTTTGAAGTGTGCCTATCCAGTCCATACAACAAAGTGTAAAGGAGATAGGGCTATTGATTTTAAAACATCGAAAGAACTATTTTTCCTTTATCAATCCTTGATACCTGTTGGAAGTGGCCATGGTACATGTAAGTTACATTTTGTACATGTACATTTAATTCAGGTTGTGCCCTTTCCCTAATATGTGTCCATTACCGGTAGGCTGCCAAGCCTACAGAACAGGTACATGTACACATGTAGTATATATGGTAGACTCAAATCGAAGCCCAATTTAATTTTATATGTCATAATATAAAACAAGCATCCAAA
Organism: Mytilus galloprovincialis; assembly: GCF_965363235.1. Taxonomy (NCBI): domain Eukaryota; kingdom Metazoa; phylum Mollusca; class Bivalvia; order Mytilida; family Mytilidae; genus Mytilus; species Mytilus galloprovincialis. Next base: position 24,591,228 of record NC_134844.1, read on the forward strand.
TGAACGTCTGATTTTTGGCTCCTCAAATCGACGTCCATTTTCGAGGAACTGCTGCATGATATTTTGCAGCCAATGACTTTATTTATGGCTTTTTTGTGTCTTTCGAAATATAAATAAAATACAGAAATAATTGCAGGATAAAGACAATAACTGCTAAAAGCTCGCATACACCTAGTTTCCTAGCATCGTACAAATACAGCTGATTTTTAAAGACACTAGTTATAGCCTACATGTATATATTATATGCAGTAAGGGAGCTACCATTTGGTTTTTAGGGGGGGGGGGGTTTAGGATGAAAAATTTTGTCCTGCATTTTTGTTTAGTTGTAATCTCAGTCCTGCCTTTTTATTTTTCACTATATTTGCATTGGTCCTGCATTTTTACAAGTTTATCTTAATTTTTTTGCCACCCAGTTGCTCATCTTGCCTTTTTTTACTCAAAACTCCTGTCCTGTCTGTTTTTACCCAGAATTCCTATCCTACATGTACCTATAAATGTTTTTGTAGCAAATGTGCAAAGGACAAAATCCCACACAATACATATAAAATATACAAGTTTTCAATCAATAGGGCCTTTATTCCTGTTCTCCATCTTGATATTCACCCCACGGTCTTCAACATTGAAAGAATCATTGTACCCTACAAGATGGCCACTAGAATGAATAGGGTCCGCTGAAACAGTACTATTGATAAACATAACCATGTTCAGGTTCTTGCTCTCTCCCCACTGTGGCGTGCCTACTGGGATGATATGTGTGTACTGCATTTTTCAAGTCAAATGCACCAGGGATACAAGAAAAAATGCAGTGATTTTAAAAGAAATTACCCCAAAAACAAGCTTTGAAGCTACAAATGTTGGAAGCACTCAATGAATTTCAAAACTTTTAATTACGGGCAGGTTTGCTGATGCCAAATAAATAATGTGTGTGTTTCCTATTACATCTTTGAAAGAAATAGGGTAGGTACATGTAGGTAGTGATTCTAGTAGGGAAATCCTACTTTTAAAAACAGTGCTTATTGAAAAATGGCAAAACAAACTTTAAGGTACATGTAGGCTATTTTTAAGCTTAAATATAGGGAAGTAGAAAACACACATATTTTTTATTTGGCCTTACACATACATTGTATTTGTCAATTACAGTCATATATTTCCCAACAAAAGACCAATACATATAAAACGAAACAAAAATGATAGAAGGCACTTAGCACATTGACATATAATATATTAGGCGCGGATCCAGATGGGGGTTCTGGGGGTCGGAACCCCCCCCTTTTTTTTTGGACAATCAATGCATTTGAATGGGGACATATAGTTGGAACCCCCCCCCCCCCCCCACTTTGTCCTGGGTTAGGAACCCCCCCTTTTTAAAAGGGCTGGATCCGCCCCTGCATATTATTATCTATGATGAGTTTATTATATGTAAAAAATCATAGCAGTTTTAAAATGACACAAAAAAAACAAAAACGATGACTAGGTCAATATTTTGAAGAAATAAAAAAAATACTTAATAGCCACAGGAGGTCAAATTTATTTATCAAAGAAAAAATGAACAAGTTGTAGATAAATGAACTCGATCTTTTTGTCTGTTTATGATTATTCCATATTCTGATTACATGAATATCTTGACTGACTTGAAATTTCCCATCTGTCAGACCTGTTTTCTTTCCCTTAAGTAAAATTCCGAATATTTTAATCTGGATTTTACCAGGGCGTTTTTTTTTTTATTGTATTTACTTCCGATAGAAATTTTTCCTTTGTTTATATTGGCCTTGTAAAATTTGTTTATCTTTTTTAAAAACATTTTGCAGGAATATGTAAGCCATGTAGAACTTCTCACCCTCATGTGATTTCTACAAGGAGTCAAATGTACCGGACAACTTCATGTGGGGATGATACAGAATCAATAGAACTTGCAAATTTAGGTATGATATATATAAGTTGTTGTCTACTCTATATAATTTCTGTTATCCAGTGAACATAGTGAATCTGTAAATTTATGAAAAGCTTTAAGAAAAGCTTATGGTCTACGTCATAATTTCTGTTATCCAGTGTATCTGTAAATTTATGCAATCCTACGTAAATCTTACATTCGAAATTGAAGTCAACTCGAAGTTCAAATCTAAAAGTACAAAGAGCAAAGCTGCGTTATCATCTATCTTTTCTGGTTCTTGCATCCGTCTGTCAGTTTGTCCGTCTGTCCCGGATCAGTTTGAATTATTTAGTCAAGGAAGTTTATTATGAAGTAAAAGTCACACTAACTTGAAACCTAGTCATGCTAGTACACACGTCCCTATAGCATGTATAGCTAATGATAAGATTTTTATACCCCCGCTTTAAAAAAGGGGGGGTATACTGTTTTACCTCTGTCTGTCCGTCCTTCCGTCAGTCCGTCCGTCAGTCCGTCCGTCAGTCAGTCCGTCCCATGAAACTTTCGTCACATTTTTCTCAGGAACTACACATCCACCCTTTCTGTACTTTGGTATCAACATTTATATATGTCAGCCATACCGTGTGATGCGTTTTCAGATTCATCACTTGACAACTTCCTGTTTACCGAACACTTGTCTGATTTTACACATGATAGCCAAGTTGAAAATTTTTGTCACATTTTTCTCAGGAACTACAATACAAGGATTTCTGAAATTTGGTTTTAGGATTTATATAAGTCAGCTATACCGTGTGATGCGTTTTCAGATTCATCACTCGACAACTTCCTGTTTACCGAACACTTGCATATTTTTACACTATTAATATTATCCACTTGCGGCGGGGGTATCATCAGTGAGCAGTAGCTCGCAGTTTCACTTGTTAATCAAAATTTAAAGTTCGGACTAGAAGTTATATGTATTAACTCTACAATAAATTTGAACATTTAGATTAAATTTTGGCCACGCTTTGCTAATGCAGCTTTCACTTATTTTTTTTTATTTCTGCAGCATGATACTTTTATTTTATGAATTGTTTTGGTGTTTTTTAAGAAACTTTTTTATAATTC